>NC_049210.1:28377289-28983360 GCF_013347855.1 Anguilla anguilla | reverse complement strand
ACATCAGCAGCCTCTGCCATTGGCGCCGGTGAGAAAATTTCTCACAGAGCTAACACACATTCAGCTCGAAGGAAACGTGAAACATGAAACGCATATGGCAAGTTATTACTACTAGCTAGATAACTACCAGATAAAGGAGCAATGTTTAGTGAATAAATCTTTAGCTTGCTGTTAGCCTAGGAAGCTAGCTACACCAACCAATTGATCAGGCAGCAAATACCGTTAGCCAGAAGTCAAGACATTGTCAGTGAGGTAACTTCGGTTTTGAGTGACTTTATAATAACAAACATTTTGGGGATTTCTGACAGCTATTTTCGTGCAATTTAATGGTAAATTTGTTCAGTCAATTAAACTCAGATTGGACATTATTGTCTGGTGGGGACCACATCTGTTCAAATAACCTAATTAGAAAACCAGGGTCAGTTGGTCATATGTTACCACAACTTTTCTATCTCTCCAACTAGTTAACTGGGACGTTACTAGTTAAAAAATTTTTAAATGCAGCCTCTACTGGATATGAACAGTTGTTCATTTTTGCTACTGCTTGATATGTATTAACAATGTTAAGTAGAAGCAACTTTGTCATAGTAAAGTAGCTCTCAGTACTAGTCCTCACCAAGATACCGGTCCAATTCACCACAGGTTCTCCACACACCACAACTTAATCTCTTGCCGTATTTCTCTCACCCTTGCCTGTTCCCGGCACCTTGGGCGTCTTGCAATTATAAGGCTGTGACCCATCATATATACTGGCAAGAGACTGCATATTAATTCACAGGGTAAACCAACCTAAAAGATTCCCTTAGGCCTCTTTGCAATAGCTCATTGGGAATAGCCTTGCCACAATATGTTTACTTGGCTCCACACATCTAAGCCTAACTTTATCTTTGCCATATTTTAGCAACTTTAGTGCCTATTTTACTTAAAACTACAGGCCAATGGTATTAGGCTACCTGTGGTTAAAAAAAAAACTTAAGGTAGATGAGATTTCAATCAATTTAATTACCCCTCCACACCTCCCTCCAACCCCCCATTTGCAAAATGATTGGACAGACTTCCAATAATTCCTTTAATTGTAATTAAAGCCAAAGGAGGCTATTTTGAGGAAAGTCTTGTCTAAGATTATTTTTAAGCAAAACTTATTTTTGTGTTATTTTAGGTAGAAATTGAAAACAATTTTTTAGACTTTGGTTTATTATTTAAAAAAAGCACACAAATGAACAAATTCTATTCTACCTGAAGTCATTTTTTTAAACACAGCTGACCTAATACTTTTGGCCTGTAATGCAGTTTTTGTACATCTTATGACTCAGTAATAAAGGAGTCGTCTTCTGCAGTCATAATTTGTTTATATTCAAACTGTTAAAACAGCACGCGTGCATCGAATCGTGAAGGCTATACTGTGTATTGTACTGAATCGTGAGCTGAGTGCATCATTACATCCACACCCCTACTCTTAACACTAAGCACTTTGCAGAAGGAGGAAAAATCATATGAAAATCCTAATATACCACATACAGAAAAACTTAAAATGTCAACAAAAACAGGCTTAAAGATATTAAAACCTCAAAAAAAGGTCAAGTATTGCTGCATGGTACATTCTTTGTGTACAGAAGAAAAACAAAGCTACAGCTAAATTTTCTCCAGAATTAAACTACACTACCAACCTATTCTAATATTAATTTATGAACCAGTGCTGTATTGACACTCATAAGAAGAGCAGATTACAGTACATCTGGGACTTTTATCAGATAGCCCAAGTCTCTTAGAAAAAATTAAATTAAATTATAATTAAAATTGCTGCCATTTGCCTGCTGTCTCCCTATTACATAGGACAAATCATGTCAGCAATCTGCTCAGAGATGTGCATTACCACCAAGAACTAAAGAGATGATCAGCACACCTTTGTATAGTGATGCAAAATGACAGTTTTTGCATGTGTCATGCCATATCACTATATAAAGGTGTGCTGATCACAGTCTTCAAGTGGTGTGGTAGCACATAACACAAAAGAATAGTCTGATTGCTGATTTGGCCTATGCAAAAAAAACACTGGATTTCTATGTTTGTACTGGAATTAAAAAGACCATAATAAACGATTTTACTAAAATCTGTAACAGATTCCACAAAATCATAACACTTTGATAAAAAGAAATGACTAGTTATACGCAGAGACACACAGCATAGCATCCAAATCTCAATGAACACAGATATTATTCAAATGTTTAACACAATCTGTAGTCATCTTCTTAGGTATAAAGTTTTTCCATGTCTGAAGAAAGTAACGTTCTGATTTAGAACCTAACCAACTTAATTCTTCCATAGCTGACATACTGCGTTTATAATCTGAATACAACTTTTTCGTAGCTGGACGCAGATTCTCAAACCAGATGGATTGCAAGTGACTACGTATCTCCCATCCTTTTGAACAGTTCACATTTAACATTCAGCAAAGCATATAAAATTGCTTTCACAGAACTGGTCATTTTGATGACCACTGAGCAGAATATTGCTAGGCCTAATTGCCAACAATCTTTAGCTGGTAATATGTTGTTTGTTATGGGTTTTGTCAACAGATAACAGCAATGTCATTGCCATAATTTTAATTAAACTATTCATATTGCAAGGCTGCACCACTTTAACACAGTTTATTATACCTCCGAAACAAAGTCACTCATCAGCTTTCAAAGAAAGTTAGTGAAGATTATTTCATCAAAATCTTCCATTCACTATTTTGAGGCAGACCATTGCATACTGTACTTTATTTTTCTGAAATATCTTTTCTTGCAATAAAAATTTCAGTTTTTCAAAACAATGCCCAATCATTTCTGCAGTGTACAATGACATACATCATGTTCAAAATGCTTTCAGCAAGTCATATGTTTAAGGTGTAATAGCATCAAAATGTAGCTCAATTGCCTTTTACTGATACAATCTCTTCCATACAGGCATGAACATTTGAATGCCAATAATGTTTACCACTAAAAACACAACACTTAATCTTTGTGAGAATAATAGGCCTAAATATAATTGAAAACATTTGAAACAAGGAATGATGCACTCTGATTCCATGGGAAACCCCAATAGTTTCCTTTACCCCAAATAAACTTAACTTAAAAATATTTAAAATAAGCAGTTTCCCAAATCAGAAGGGGGGTGATTTATGCAGCAGGTCAATGGAATTCCCCCTGCCCAGACACTTACGAGTTTGTGTGCAGGTACTCAAAGGTGAGTTGCGCTCGGTTTAAGCTGCTGTAGTTTGAGAAGGCCATTATAAGAAATACAACTCTTGGTGGGTGAAACGCTTTAAGATCCTTCCCTTTTAGTTTCAACAGGCTTCTTAATCCAATAGTTTCGGTCCATTTATAATCCAATCATTTGTTTATGGTCCTGATTTTCCTGTAAGTAAAATATGCAAGAGTTGCTCAAGTGTATTTTGTGCATACAGTCAGATCATGAACGAATAAGAATTGACAAGCAACATGCAATTCAACAAAGCCAGGTAAAATGCATTTAACATCTAAAAAGCAATCGAATAAGTGAAACAAAAAGACACTAATGTTGTATATTGCCATGTCCAAATGCAACCTGGATAACTAAATTGAACAACTGGGATTGTATGGCTATGCCGTATTCACGAATACCAGCATACATTTTATAACAAATTGGCAATATATTACATAACTCATTAAAGTCATTCATGGCATTTTGTCTGTTCAGTGAGAACAGGTCGCGCGTCCTCACGTGGAAGGCCCACTCATTGATTATTTTGTAGAAAGCAGACTAGCTACACAATTCACACGACGAAAACAATATGTGATTCCATAACTAACGTTAGCTATTCCATTGGCTACAAAATGAATGGGTGTTTGTGCACTACATGACTAATAACGTTTGCCATCTAATCGTCGCAACCCGTAATGTTCCCATTATTCAGTCACCAACACACTACTGATATTGCAGTTAGCTAGCTAGCCAGATGCTTAACATTTGCTGCTTGTTTAGCACATCCGATGTTTCAGCAAACCTTTTCAACAGCCAGCGATTCCAGTTTGAGGTACTGCTTCCGTCAATCCTCAACTGTTAAAAGACGTAAAACTTTAGGTTTGATCTTTGCGGTTAGATTTCGGAATGAATCTTAACAATTTGAAAGGCCGTGAAAATATCCAATGCACTGCTTCGTTCAGCTACGGAGTTGCGCAGACGCCGTTAGTCAACGGAGGAACAAAAAAGAACTTGATTCACAGAGAGAAATCCCGCCTCCAGCACGGCACGACCACCACGTACACCAATCAGAACTCACCAACAGAGAAAAATACACTGGGCGTGTTTCGAGAAGACGTCGCCCTGCAACTGGCTTGCCTGATTTAGAGGGGAACTGCACCGAAAGATATGTTTCCCCCTATTTTCATACGTTTCCCCATTATTTCAATAAACTCACCATAAATATGTTCCGCCAAAAAAAAAGTTTTATCATGAGCTGTTTTCTAAATAAAGAAATTCCAAGCAATATTCTCTGAAATATTCTCCAGCCTTCATCTTCAATATTCATCCAGCCATTCTCCATCTTCTGTTACTGCAATACCCACAGTTCACAGCTCTACAATTTGATTTGTTGGGCGTTCCCTGGGGTGGAAATAGGTGGTGTGGCGGATTACCAGGATTATAAAACTGCCGAAACGATGGTGAGTGGTGGGTTACATTCCCAAATAAGGTGCATGTGTATTTGTAGTAACATTGGCCATTTTGTCACCGGTTTTGACAGCGGTTTATACATAGCTCTAAGAGGCTGTGTCAGAAACGGCTATTTGTATGTTAGTTTAATTGGTTTCTTTAGGATGTTATATGACATTCTTATATGACTGCGTAGACAGCAACATTACATATGACGTCACATACTAAAGAACCAACGTTGGCTAGCCGGCTAACATTGTTGTGATGACTTAGGCCTCGCTGCTTTTAACTGAGCTGCTTTTGACTAATGTCATAATTAAGTTAAAAGCAGTTTAGTTAAAAACCGCTAAGTTATCACAGTAATGTCAGCTAGCGAGCTAACGCTATTGCTTTAGGATGTATTGTCACACACTAAACAAAAATATAAACGCAACTCTTATTTTTGCAGCCAGTTTTAATGCTTTTAAATAATACCTCAAAGAGTTGTTCTATGTGCACAAAGATCTTATTTCTCAGATTTTGCCCACAAATTTGTTTATATCACTGTTAGCTAGCGTTTCTCCTTTGTCAAGATAATCAATTTCCTGCACAGTTGTGGCATATCAAGATGCTGAATAAAAGCCATGATCACTACACAGGTTTCCTTATGATGGGGTCAGTAAAAGGCCACCCTAAAATGTTGAGCTTTTTGTTGTTCAACACCATATCACAGATGCTTTAAGAGTTAAGAGATCATGCAATTGGCATGCTGACTGCAGGAATGTCCTATGGGTGTTCATTTCTCCACCATAAGCCTCGTTTCAGAGATTTTGGAAGTTCGTCCAACAGGCCACGTGTAACCACGCCAGCCCAGGACCGCCACATCCGACTTCTTCACCTGCGGGATCGTCTGAGGCCAGCCACATAGACAGCTGATGAAACAGTTGATTTACACAACCGTAGAATTTCTGCACTGTCAGAAATCGCCTCAGGGAAGCTCATCTGCGTGCTCAACTGGGGTCTTAATTTGTCTGCAGTTCGGCGTCACAGTCGACGTGAGTGGGCAAGAGCTCACCTTCGATGGCCACTTCTTCCATGGTCTGCATACTCACCAGACCCATTGAGCATGTTTGGGATGCTCTGGACCGGCGCATATGACAGCGTGTTCCAGTTCCCACCAATATCCAACAGCTTCGTACAGCTACTGAAGAGGAGTGGGACAATATTCCACAGGCTACAATCAACAATTTGATCAATTCAATGCGAAGGAGATGTGTTGCATTGCATGAGGCAAATGGTGGTCACACAAGATACTGATCGGCATTCCGTTCATTTCATAGTGTCTTTTTTGGGGAATATGTGACTAACAAATGCATATTTGTATCCCCAATCACGTGAAATCAATAGATAAGTGCTTAATGAATCTATTTCAGTTGACTGGTGTACGTTTATTACCTTTGAACTCAATAAAATCAGTATATGTATATAAGTATAAAATCAGTTTGTTCAGTATATGTAGGGAAGTCAAACGTTCTGCCTGCAATGTAATCAATGGGAGTTCCATGCACAAACATAAAACAAAAATGGCATCTGGGCTCACTTTAACAGTTTGTTTAACAAGGAAATATACAAAATCGGAGTAGACAGTGCAATTAAATTGTTTCAAAAGTGCACTGATAGTTCAGCGATGTTACTTTTTTACTTCAGAAATAAGGAATTATTATGCGAATTTGACTCTGTTTACAAGCATTTGTGCCTGCACTTAACGCTTCACCAAAATGAGTGGGGGCATTATGAAAAATCTAACCTCATTGAAGGTATTATTACTCATTTCACCACAAGAAAAACTCACTGTGAAATGTTTATTAATTGGTGAAAAACTGTGCACGTTTTCTGTTGGCTAGGTCACCAGGAAAACTTGTTTGAACAAGATTCTTACATGTATGTCTTCAAGTTCTTATCTACAGTGTGGTATAAACCATTTGAGTTTGGTGTTTTTGTAATTATGGTGAAAAGGAGACATGCACAACCCTCAGGAATCTGAATCCCGAGCAGATAGAATAGTAGTCCATAGCCAGCTATAACCTGCTGCCGGTGTAGCCTACATGTTTAATGGTGGCTGAGTCACCAGGAAAACTCATTTGAACAACAAGATCCTTACATGTATGTCTTCGTCAATGTTTTATCTACAGTGAGTGTGGTATAAAGCATTTGAGTTTTAGGAATAGGTGTTTTTTGTATTTGTAATTACGGTGAAAATGAGACATGCACAACCCTCAGGAATCCGAATCCCAAGCAGCTTGAATATTATTCCATAACTAGCTATGATTTGGTGCCAGTGTACATGTTTTCTGGTGGCTAGGTCACCGAAAAAAACTCGTTTGAACAACAATATTTTTACATATATTTTTTCTCCAGGACCATGTCTACAGTATGGTATAAAGGATTTTAGTTTTACGAATGGTTGTTTTTCCCACTGCGCGCAGGAACTGCCACCATGGGCTATGCATGACGAATTGTGGCCACTCACTCACGGACGATCTGAGAGGGACGTTTAGTCGGACGCATGCGCAAGTGGTGCTTCGTCTTTGCATTTCCTAAAATCATCGCATGCGCAGGTGGTGCTAGCGATGCCTTTCATTGCATTTCCTAAAATCATCGCCTAACGTTACTTCAACTAACCTAACATGTTGGCGTTTCACCTACTTTACCTAACCTAGTCAGTGCATACGGATCGCCTACTTTAGTTAACCTAGTTAGCGCAACGCCTTTATCTGTCTGCATCTCCCAAAATCACCACTTCGAACGGCACAAGATTTTTACACACAGCTTCATCGCCTAACGTTAGGCTACTTTAGCTAACCCTAGGCGTTTCGCCTACTTAACCTAGTTAGCGCGTACGGATGCTATCCTGCACGCATGAGTAGGAGCTAAGGACACACCGCTACAACCACCGACACAGATGTATGGACACACGGAGGACAACAAATACGTTACAGAGGTAAGGACATGCCATAGCTACCTAGCTATATAGGACGGGTTCTGGATGGTTTCGTGCTTGTTTTTATTAGGGTGAAAATGGGGACATGACCCTGGTAGATTCCTACGGAGCCCGTCTGGTGACATTTGTGAAAAAAATGTATTCCGTGGCCACGATCAATAATGCGTGGGAACGAGATAATTCATTTGTCGCCATTTGTTGCCAAGTTCCAGATGTGGCGGGATGGTTGTCAGTTTTGGAGTGATTTATTATTCGTGAATAAAAGTAATTAGCCTATACTTAGCCTATATTCAAGAGTATAAACCTATAATTCAACTAGGGCTGCAGCAGTTGTATCCATGGAATCTACTTAAAATGCTGTTTTCTGCTGATCTGAACACGCCAGTGGCTGACACCATGTGTCCCTATATCATTGCGGAAAATAATTAGCCTACCTGACGAAGACCAACATGGTCGAAACGTTGTCACTGCTCACAGATTTAAGTTAAATAAATCAGTTGAAAGCATAATAGCAGTGTGCTGGTATTATTTTCTTATTTTGCATTATTCTTCTCTTTTACCAAGCACCTGCGCTAAATTTTGGATGTGCGTATGCCTTTACGAACCTATATCATTGTGGGACACACATTACAGTCCCTTTGGTATTAGCCTATGCCATGGCGCTATGAAATGCCAATAATAAGGCTACTTATTAGTATTATAGTATTATAGTAGGCTATTAGTATTGAGGGCCCGGAGGAGCTTAACGTCTATGTGAAGCCGGACCTGTCACCGATGGCAATGCTAAATGAAAGACTGGGAGGATCTCTTCCTTAATTACACTCTCAGAGGCGAGCTGGCCACTCTCCGAGCTAGGCTAATAATTCGCCAGGTAAACAGTATAGTTCACATGCCTACCTCGGCAACCCACTGGATATGTAACTGGCTTAGCCCGTCACTAGCAAGTGACTGAAGTATGACATTGTAATTCATTCCCAGATTAAAATAAAACGAAATTAATTCAAACTTGTAAAGCAACAATGAACAGTCTCTCCATGGAGATGACTAACAATAATTATTTCGTGGCCACGACTATCTCGTTTTTACAGTCTCTGGTTCCCACGCATTATCTCGTGGCCACGACTTAATTATCTCGTTCCCACGCATTATTAATTCGTGGCCACGTAATATAGGCTATTTTTTTTCACAAATGTCACCAGACGGGCTCCGTAGATTCCAGTCCCAAAGTGCAATGGAATTTTGAAGCCACGGGCCCACTGTTTGAAACTGAGACATTTTGGCACGTATTGCGTTTTGAGAGTACACTTTTAATGACGCATCCCATAACAATACATACCAGTAGGCTACATGCGCACCGAATATTTGTTTTACTGTACAAATATCACAAAATATTGGTTCATGTTGTTGAAGGAAAACAGATAACCCCACCCTAAAAGTCCCGCAGGTGATGATACGTTTCCCTCCAACGACAGTGATTACATGCGAAGGGAAGCGGCTAAATTTCTAAAACTGGAATAGGAAAAAAGAGTTATATTCTGGCAAATTAGCGGTTTATATGTTGTTATTTGACTATACTGCATTTATAGCATTTATAACATTATGCATGGAGTGCATTATGCAATAAACTGTCAAAATATGTTTTCCTTATAGATCCCCAAAACAGGTTTGACCTCCCTATCATAGGCTATGTAATGTTGTTAGCTATGCAATTACACTTGACATCACATCCTAAAATATGGTTTCTCAACGGAGGCGTTCTGAGATTGCAAGGGGGTGCTGGAAGCACGATGGATGAGAGGGGGGCGTTGTGGCCATTACGGGGGGCCTTTGCCCAATATTAACCTCTCATTTCAAAGCCCCTAGTGGTCGGCGTGCCGAGATTGCTGAACTCAGACATTCAGTGCTACTGAAACCAAAGTATGCGATAAAAACAGAAACGCTTTCTTTCAGGTCATTAGTAGACGATACACGACAACTATGCCGAATACGGAGTTTCGCAGCGCCACCATTGTCGCTCTGGTCGTTCATTTAAAACGCACCCCCTCCCTGCAGTCTCTGCAACTACACACCCCCACCCATGACATAATGGATAATATTGTTTATCTGGGCATTCATAAGAATATTCTTTCACGACTCAAAAATCGTATTCGGTCATAGCAACAAGATAAACCCAGAAATAGCCTATGCCAAGACAGCAGTGAAAACGCTGCTCACTGAATAACGAAATAAACAAGCCAACCCACTGAGCAAAGATACGTCCAAAAGACCCCTTTTCAACGTCATTAGCCCCTTTTCCACTGCAGGGCCGAACGGTTCTGAGCACAGAGAGGAACGGTTCCAATGGTGTTTTCACCTGGAAACGGTTTGGCGCGGAACGATTACAAACCGTGCCCAGCACGATATTTTCGGCACGGTTAGACAACCGTGCTCAGTGCAGCAAAACCGTTCGGGTGGGCAGGCTTAATGACGTATTCACTGATTGGTTTCACATTACGTTAGTTTTGTGACTCCGCATACGGCCTTTTCACGTCCTCTTCCGTAAGCTAGGTCAGTGGAGAAGCTAATATAAATGAAAATGCCAATCAAAAATCGTATTCTGTCATAGCAACAAGATAAACCCGACAATAGCCATTGGGATGGCAGGTATGCCATCCCGCCAAGTTACGCCTTGGCGGGGGCATGCCCCATACCTATACAGCACAGAGAGTTTGGCACTTTTCAGGGTTCCCCACAGAAATAACCACAACAGCCACAGACACTTAGCCCTTAAAAACATTAAATTCTGTACATTCTCACCCCATTTCAACAGACAGAATTCATAAACAACTTCACATGTCAACACAATACAGCCCCAAACTAAGGGGATTTTGCGTTTTCTCCTTCTTCTTCTCCTTCTTCTTCTTCTTATTTTTCCTGCCGCCTATCCCACTAACAACATGTCTCCCCATTGGACACTTTACCGACACCAGCCAAATCTTCACCTACACGACCCAATCAAAAACTTGCATACACACGCAAAATACCCATACCTTTTTATACTGAAACATTACCCGTTTAAACAGCTAGTCTGCTGTGGCCTAGTGGGCAAGGTTACAGTCTTAGGAACACGGGGTCCAAGGTTCAAGCCCAGCTAGGAACACATTTCTGTAACCTGCTTTTACCCTCACTAATAATTGTCTACTACTACTCAATTATTGCTTTTGCACCATCTACCCGCCGTTCACTGAACGTATACACTGCATCTGCACGTTCAGTTATTAACCCTCTGGGGTCGAGAGCTCCGCCGGCGAAGCTCGACAAGATGAAATTAACTTTTGTTTCTATTTGGATGATTAACTTCACGTGCTGTTATCATACAGACGCAACAAAAACATTGATAGAAACCTTAGAATCGCGACTTTCCAATGCGCCCATTGGCAAATAATATGAATTGTTTTAAATGTTCTAAATTTGATTAATTAGATCATGTATGCTTCGTTAAACTTTACTCATTACTATGTGAATTTCGCTCAGCAGGAAGTCCGCCCAAATCGCATTCACATGTTAACAACATTATAATTACTCTCCATAGAAGGAGACTAAAGGAGGAGCGATGCGAGATCCATGTGAGAAATGCCAAGTCTGCGAAAGTGGGATAGAATGTCAAAGTGTCGCCTAATTCACTTCTTTTGAGGTGAACATTTCGTTTAATTTTGGAAAATGGTCCGTCCGGAAGCCGACACTGATGAAGAGCGGTGTCATTTCGAACAGCGAACTAAATTTTCTCCAGCTGAGGATCAACTTCATGCCTAAGTATATTTCTTATGATCATATTGGTAAATATGTGTACTGTATTGCAACGTATCTGTGTGTTTGTAGGAATATCCAGCAATATGCGCGTTTGTAAATTCCCACACTACGAACGATTCAAACTATTGCATCTCAAAATTATAGGCTAGGCTCTCTGCGTCTGGTTGTGTTAGAAGTATCAGGTAGACTGTATGTTTTTCGATCATATTGGTAATAAATAGCCCGTGGCGTGGCTAAGATTCTAAAACTGATGTCCTCGCACAATCGATATGAGCATACTGTAAGTAAATTCGGGAAATAGCAATATAATAACCACTTAGCTAAACAGACCTAGCCTACTTCAGATTGTGGCATTGTTATTGATGAGTTGCGTGTAGTTGAGCTGGAACAGCAATGTTTATTTAGTTTAGCTAATGTTGTTTCGTTGATAGCTTGCATTATTTGTAAATGTGTGCTGTATTACATTCTCTGTGTGTTTGTAGGAATATTCACTAATATGCGCGCTTGTAAATTCCCACACTACAAACGATTCTAACCATTGCTTCTCAAAATTATAGGCACCTCTCTGCGTCTGGTTGTGTTTGTTTGGTTCTTTGTTTGTATATGACGTAACCATGTCACATTTCCTAAGTTTTGTTTTCATTAGTTAGTGGTTTGCCCCTTTTTTGTAAAGCACATTTAATTTTCACCTGTTGAAGGAAATGTGCTATATAAATAAAGTTTGATTTGATGTCACATTTCCTAACAATTTTGTTTTTATCATATTTACAGAGATGCTGATCAGGAAACACGGCCTAGTTCACCACTAGCTAAGAGGCCACGCAAGCGTTGCAAGAGTACACCAGTCTCATCTCATCTTCCATGCGTATAGTTTGCTTCAATAAATGTTCTGAAAATCAAAAGATGTCTTTGTTTCTGTCTTCTAAATGGCTCACTGAGTCTTTGTCTTAGTGGTGGGGAGGCATGCGGCCAGGTGTGAATAGCCTACTTAGCTGCCAGGTCGTCCTACCCAATGCATATTCATTACAGAAAGGCCATTTGCCCTCCCATTCTCACCTGGTGTTGAAAAATAGTAGTCACAACACTAACTTTTAGCAATGTATTTTATATTTCTCATTGGATTCGCTAAAATATTTTGTCATCTTTTGATACCCAAGACCTTGATGAACACATTTCAGTGACCAAAAGTCACAATTGTTCAGTGTGCTTTATTACAACATTTCTGTGCATGTTCAAAACTACTGTTTACAGTTTGTGTGTTTTTAGAGCAGTTTACAATCCACACATGATTATGACCTACTTACTGCTGCCATATTATTGTAGCTGAGTCTGTGCTGAAAACAAAGATATGAAACACTCTGGAATCACTGTATATAAAGTTGATGAAATTTACACAAATGTCAGAGCATCGCACAATCACCAGTGTGCCGGGTTAACCGGCTACAATATTGCAAAGCCATATGGATTCAACGGGAGCTCTTCTGTGCTTACTGGCCTGTGTTCTTCTTTAAAACCACGGACAGGTTTGCTAATGATATTTCACACATTGCATAGCTATGTCATGGTGCTGCACTAACAATGTCACAGACTGGTAAACCTCTGGTTGAAGGACTGAATTTATCTCACACTGTTGTTATTTTCTCATATGCAAAGCCTGCTGGGACATATGCGTCTGCTCCTATTCTCCACTAAGTTCTCCGGTTCTAGCTTAGCAAAACAGCGAAGAGGATTCCTACCTGCAGATAAGCCTATCAAAATGCCTTATAAACCTTACAAACACTAAAATTGCATCTCCAGAAGAGTACAGAAGGGTACACAAGTTGCGACCTAGGGAGTTCTAATTCTACGGGCTTGCTGATTATTTGTCAATCAAGGCTCATTGGATGGCCGTCAAATCCGTGAGTACATACACTGGCCATATTTCACCTGCGTTTCTGATGTGTTTACGCTTACGCCACCGCACCCTTCTGAACTGTTTTACATATATAGCAAACCGAAACTGCTAAACGGTACACGCTCATCAGACTGTACAAATTCACACAAGGATAGCCATAATCCACAACCGTTTCTTACAGGGTCACTTCGCATTTCTCACTCTCAGAATAAAACGCTTTGCAAAAAGAAATGATATATCATAAAAAACACGTTTTCAACGTACAAAAATTCCAAGTTACAGTCTCTGGTCTATTCACACAGCCCACGGATTGCGTGCCTGGCCGCGGACGTGAAGCTATCTTTTCCACCTCAGCTCTGTTTTTTCTGCCTTGCGCCAAGCGGATTTTAGGTAGCCTACCTAGCTACCGTAATCTCAGGATTTCGACATTTGTTGGCGAGTTTCGCTTCATCATGGGTAAATTAAATCCATGTTACTGAAGTTATGTCTTGTTCCCAAGTATAACAACATTATCAGTGTTGCCTAACGTTATAGATTCTACTCGTTATCCCACCCAAGTAACGAATGTTCAGCAAACCCCGCCATCATTACCGACTTTCACGGCTAAATTTTTTAACTAATGTAGAGTCTAAACTGAGGTACCATGTGAAAGTAACGTAGACATCCCAATGAATTGGTAGATAGCTACCAAATATGTTGTGCTAAGCTATTGGAAAAGGGATGTTTCATATAACATTAACGTTAGCTTACGCCGGGCACCCACCGCACGCGTCGCGTAAGCAGCACGGCAAAGCAGCACGGCGCGACGCGTAGCGTGTCTCCACTGGTTCCGTTTGTGTCGCGCAAAGGCTTGCTTAAAGCTCTATATTCCTAGTAGCTCTCGCAGTCTGCAGTGGGCTTACATCATGTATTTCACGTTTGTTCAGGACTTTTGATTATGGGTAAGTGAATACTTGGTGAGAGACCTTTTTCAGTCTGTTAATATGGTAATATTTTTTAACACATGTAAATACGTGAGAAAGTAAACGCTTTAAAGAATTACCATAAGCTTAAATCGCAACGTAGCCTACATAATAATCAATCTCAAACTGCATTCATTCATTTGCTTGGTTAACAAGCGTGCCAACTTTATGAAGAATATGTAATGATCATAATAATAATAATAATAATAATAATAAATAATCCATAATCAACCATTGGGAATTCCCGTGTCGTCTTGTTATTCACGTCCAGACATTTATATGATCATATTTAGTAAAATCAGTTAATCGTCAAAAAGATAGCGTAACAGTTTAAACTTGAAGGGATATGAACACCACAACGTCATGAACACCGGAAGCTTTGAAGTACAAGTGCAATAAAGGCTTGCTTACAACTTAATTTATAAAATAGGTGCATTTTAATCGGCAAGACCACTAAATCAGATTTTTTAAAGCACTGTGGATTATCTGATTTTATTAACAAGCCCTTTTTAAAAGCACGGCGAACGAAGACATCGGAAAAGTCAAATAGGCTGAGCAATGGTTGGTTAAAAACTACCTTACAACACTCGAGCTAACAAACCGCTGCTCGGTGCATTCACGTCTACATCATTCAATAGGCTACGTCTTTCTGTGGTGTATTTTCAAATTTACCCCGCCCCCTCCGCAAAATAAGATAGCGAAACTAAGTTTGCCTTTTCCCCAGGTTCCAGTTTTTTTTTTGTTTTTTTTTCTGCAAGGACAATACAAAAACGAAAAGGCTTGTATTTTTTTAGCTGCTTATAAAATGTCTGGGAGGGAACTAGGGACACACCCCCAGTAATATAAGGATGAAATATAAATCAGAGCATGTATACCTAGCATTTTAGAGCATATTTCTGTGTATAAACAGGCCATCGTGACGCGCGACAAGCCGAAAAAATAGAACAGAAGCGAAAAACTACGCTTCAGTTCGCTTGTGTCGCGCGAGCTTCGCAGCCGGTTCGCTTCTGGTGGAGACGACGTCGCCCGCTGCCATTGTAATAACAGTACTTCAACTACGCTTCAGTTACGCGCGTAATACGCGCGTAGTGCGCTCGCGGTTGATACGCGTGCGGTGGGTGCCCGGCTTTAGGAAGCAATACAAGCACTGCAGTGGTTTGTTTGTTGTTCATAAAGTGAATAATCCCAGAATCTATTCATAGTAGGCTATTATCATGACGTGTTTTGCCATAGCCTACTTAATATGGCGCAATTCCATAGCTCATTGGCCACGATTGTCATTTAATGATAATCACCTGCTATTTGATTACAATCACCTGGCAGTCTGATTCATCTTCTTTGCGTACATTGTCTTTATAAAAAGTATTTTGGGGATCATATAATTCTGTATATTTCTCTACTTCTGTTGTTAGCTTAATCTCATCCATATGTTGTCGGAGAACATGAGGCCAGCGGAGAAAAGCGCAGCTGGTAGGAACACAAGGGGGCAGAAAATCGCTGCACAAGCGCTCCGCGTCCGGTGTGTAGCCTGCGTTACCGTCTTGGTCGATGCGCTATTCTCCGTTGGTCTGGGGAGAGTAGGCCTACTGCCGCTGGGGATTGAACTCGGGTTTCTGCGGCGGTCAGTGAGCGCGTATACCGCTGCACTACGTCTATTAAATCGTAACTTACGTTTCTGTAGACATATGCTAGTTCTGTTTGTCTCTGTAAGACAAAGTAATGTGCATTTTGGGCATTATATTACTTACTATATTTAGCTAGTTTAGATAGGATTTATTGTGCAGAAGGCATTTACCGTCTACCAAAGGATTTACATGCTTTACAGTGTAAGCTATTGAAATGCTGTTATTTAGGTTTTTGATTGATAAAAAACAGGCACACACTCTCTCTCTCTCACGCTCTCTCCAATAATAACAATAAGTATGTTGTTAATAAATTATACATATTATTTATTTGTTTAATCACAAATAAAAAAATATTTCATTAATCACATGTCGATTTCCTGCACCTGTCTTGCACGTCCACAGACGTCCAAAAAATCTCCTAGTCAGACGTTCAAATATTGAACTGCACGTCTACATCGAAGAGGGGTCGTAGTCAGACGTCCAGATACTGAACCTGATTTGCACGTCGAGCAGACATACAGATTAGAGCCCGACCGATATATCGGCCATTATTTGACTTTTTTGACGGCATCGGGATCGGCAGTCATGCTGCCGATGTGTCCCGATATTCTAATAAGTATAATAAACAAAAAAACAATGATTATTTATCTGTACTTGTCTGTTCGAACGTTGTAGTTGCTATTTACTAGAATTATCCAGTAGAGGGAGCTCTAATACAAGTGTGAACTGCAGCAGCTGACGCGCTACTTCTCTAATAAGATGTTTGTCACTCGTGCCTCATCCAATATTCTCCACTGCAAGACTTGTCTGCACAGATTCGATTACCGCAATAAAGTGAAAGTTTTTTAATTAAATGCGTTTATACGACCACTATGTTTATCAGACCACTATGTTTATCAATCCTCATTATCAAGCGAGCGAGCTAGATAACATATTTGGTTCACTTTAGCAAGCTAGCTGGCTAGCAAGCCTTTATGAAGTGGCAGTGAGCACATAAACAGCGTAGGATCTACATTTCCAGAGGACGTCGCTGTATTCTCAAATAAATAACCAGCCAAAATAAAATGGTGAGTGAATGCATCACACATTTGTTTTTTTTATCTGAGATAATGATATTAGCTACTATATGATGCTGTGTCAATAGCCAACGCGTTATTGCAAGCGAGTGTGTCATCTAGTCACGCGTCATCGTAGCAAGCTAACCAGACAGAAAAAACGCAGATAAAACACTTCTAACGTGGATCATTTTAAGCCATGTTATCTAGCTTTGTCGTGATAACATGAGAGAAGGATTGCTGTTGGAGAAGTGAATCAACCAACAGTTAGCGCGGGTGACCTGCACGAAAGCGCATTGTAGTTTTTTTTCACGTATTTCATCCAGTCAATTTAATTTCATCTAACGTTACACTTGATTCACTCTTTGGCTCCGCTAGATAATGTCTTACTCTTTGAGATTATGTAGTAGAAATAAAATAAGAAAATATAATTCATTTAACTTAGTGAGAATATATAATAAGAAATAATGAGGCTGTGTCAATAGCCAATGCGTTATTGCGAGCGAGTGTGTCATTTAGTCACGCGTCAGAGCGCATTGTAGTTATTTTCACCACCGAATTCTTACGGACAGGGAAGCTCGCTAGATAGTCTTACTCTTTGAGATCATGTAGTAGGAATAAAATAAGAAAATATAATGAATGTACTGAGAATATATACTAAGAAATAATAACAAATTAATAATAATAACAACAATAATAATAATATTCATAAAAATACATGTTTGAAACTGGAAAACTGATTTTTTAAATTAATTTTTTTATAGATGGCTGGAAAAGAAAGGAGTAAAAGCAAGGTGTGGAGTTATTTTGATTTCACACACTTAAAGATGGTGCTAATATACATCTTTTACTTTTTTATTTAAAAAGTTCTTTGTGTGTTTATTTTTATTTGTTTGCTTATAAGTTAAATGTTCTTAACTTCTATCTCAAATTGATTTTAAAATGTTGCACTTTTTGACAAATTATCAGTCAAAACATCGGTCATCGGTGGGCTAAGACTCTCCAATATCGGGATCGGCATCGGACCCAAAAATCTGGCATCGGTCGGGCTCTAATCTTAAAGATTGTGCCACCTGCTTCCTTTAGAATGTTCAGCATAGCATAGGATTCTCCACAGAGGAGCAGCTACACTGTAAGCAATTGCTGTTAATTTGCAGCCAATTTTCAACACTAATCTAATGTATTTATGTAATACGGTTTTGTACTGCAGTTAGCAATGCGTCATGGGCTGGTCCATTTGAAGCAACAGCACAGAAGCCCTAAACAGTATGCTAATGTTTTAAATTACAGTACACTAAAATATTTTTTTCGAAATTGGGTGTTGCACAGGGAATATTGGCGCTTGACAAGAAGTTTGATAATAAATTAGCTAGCCTTTTAATTCCAAAATTGATATTTTGTCAACGTTCGTTAGTTAAGTTAATTTTCCATTAGAAAAAAAAGTCGGAAATAATTTGCCATTAGGCACTCGTGAGGGGACTTTTTCAGAAACATCATTTGGAAAGCAGTTTTTCCAGAGGAGGGCACACTTCGGAGGACATGTGCTACACATCAACAAGAAGTCCTGCTTCATCTGCATCGATCGGGTTGTGCATCTACAAATTAGACGGTAATTAAAAACAATCTTATTTTCCTCATCAGTATCTTATTCATAAAGGTAGCATTACCAAAAATAATGTTTGAAATCAAACTGATGCTCAGCAAGCTGTATAGCTAGTGAGTGTGTGATTTTAAAATGTCACTTATCAGTGAGGCTGAAATTTGAATAGCTCAAACATTTATATTTACGTGCATTTTAGAGTCACCGTGTTTTATCAAATGCTAACCGTTTTGGATCATCGGTCAATTTTCTTAAGATTGGTAGTGGTTGTTAATAGGTAGCTAGCTGATAGCCTTTTGCGCCTTGTTGATAGCTGCAAATGCCACAAAAAAACACTAAACAAACTTGACGGTTGTAATGGTGATGGGATAATTTCAAGTAGAAAGGTGGTTCATCTTTGAGAGGAGAGCGAGCTGATAGTGTTAGTATTGTGGCGGTTTCGCGAAGAAGCAGAGACGGAGACTGGCTTGGCTGTTTTCGAATCGCTCGCGGGGAGCTTCGCTTTATTTGTGATATCTCTTCAAAACGGTAATTCGTAGACTGACCATCATAGCTGGGCGAAGCCTGCATTTGTCAAACCCCGTTCGCCGTGATTGGCTGCCCCGGCGCAACGGGACTAACCAATCACACAGCCTTAACGTCACATCACACAAAGGTCGGATAATTTACATACAGCGGGAAACAGCAGCACGAGACACGCAAAACAGAGACAGGCAGGGAATACAACAATAGTATTGGCTAATTGACTAATGACAGAAACATGACGGTGCAAATCATAAACCCGAGGGCTGCTAGCGCTACGGAAGCGATTCCTAGCAGGCTACACACATTCAAAATAACGAGTATTTACACGATTGCGGGGCGGGACAAGTTAACCGCTAACAAGCTAACAATTATTTAGTTACACACAGGCAAGATCGCCACAGTATTTACATACAATTAAAACATTGATTTCTTTCACTGTTGATTTCATAGCCAACCAAGGTTAACATTGCGACTTGGTTTAAGACTAGAAATTTCAGCGCAAAGATTGATACAGGTGGTACAGAAAAGCAGCCAGTAATTATACTGGGCTTCTTGTTTACATATTTTAGCGTAATTAACATCAATGCATAATATGTTTGATTATGCATTTGGCTAAAATAAAAATACACCTAATTTTACTTTTAAGTGTGTTTTGCCAGATTTCTGTCGGACTTTTCAAAACTTTTCAACTTTTAAGTGTCACACTTACAGACATAAAGACAAATGTGTGGTTAGGCCTAGGTTGTGTGGTGTAGTTGAACTAACATGTCATGTTGACTTCTGCAGTGCAAGGTGTGAGAACTTGGAGGCCTTTTAATCTCATTTGAAAATACACATCAGAGAGGGGAAAACAGTTGCTTGTCCTTATGGACACTGTGACAAGAGCTTTACAGTTTTATCCACATTCACATCACACATGAGTAGGAAACTCTGGAAAATCTGGCTGATTCAGTTGTGAATCCTGGCATTTCCCATGAGAGTGAACAAGAGCAGTCTGATATGCAGATTTATCCTCCCAGTGATGCAGGTGATGAGCAATCAGGTTTACGCAGAAAATGCTGATGAATCCCAGTTCTTGAAAAATGTAGCCCTGTTTTGTTTGAAATTGCAAGCAAAGTTGTTGCTTCCGTTCTCTGTCATTCAGACAAATATTGAAGATTTTCAGGAAATAAATGATATAAGCCAGTCACCTTTGCTTTTCAAACTGAAAGAGAAGTTGGTTACACTTGGGGTTTCGGAAGCTGACACAAGCAATGTGATCAATGCCTTGAAAACTAAGGATCTCTTTAGGGCCTGCAACGCTCAGTCATTTAAAACTGACCAGAAAAGAAAAACTGTTTTCAAGAACAGCTTCAATTATGCTGAGCCAGTTCAGATCTGTCTAGGTCAGAATGAGGCAGACAAAGAGTGTTTTGCTCAGTATGTTCCTATTAAACAAACGATTGAATCTCTCTTTCATTGTGAGTCAGTGCGGGAACAATATGAGCAAGTACACTCCAGTATCGGTTCTAAGGATATTCTTCGGGATGTGTGGGATGGCAGAAATATTGCAGAGAATGTATTCTTCCAGACAGAGACACTTGCAGTGTGTCTCACTCTTGAAGATTTAATGCCACACAATAGATCGGGGACTGATCACATGCAACTTGTTCTTCTCTGTAGAGAACAGGACTTTAAATATTTCAGTCAAGACTTGGGTATGGGCTCCCTGGTCAATGACTTTAAAGATCTTGAGCTCAATGGCATTACCCTGTCTGATGGAAAGGTCTACAAGGGAACTTTGTGTGCCATTGCAGGGGACAACCGAGGCTCACATAACATAGAAGGCTTTGTTGAGAATTTCAGCAGAAGTTCACACTTCTGCAGATAATTTGTGAGATCAACAGAGAAGCATTCAATGCAGATCCTTTTATCCAGGGCACTAACCGCACAATGCAGTCATACAGTGATCATGTTCAGAGCAGTGAAGGACAGTCTTCATCTAGTGGAGATGTTAAATTGACTCTGACTCTGACAAAATTTGTGTTTAATACGCTCACATACTTCCATGTCTGTCAGCCAGGGTTACCTCCATGTCTTGGCCATGATCTTTTTGAAGGTATTGTATCCTCTGATCTGGCACTGTACATTAACCATCTTGTTAAGGTGGATAAACAGTTCAGCTATCTTGAGTTGAATCGATGAATAAATCAGTTCAAGTATCTCGGTATGGATGCTAACCTCAAACCTTGTGAGGTTAATCCAGAGGGTGTAAAACTTGGGGGACATGCTGTGCAAAATTGGTGTTTGCTCAGAATGTTGCCCGTCTTGATTGGAGACAAAATAGAAAATCCAGGTGACAACAGAATATGGTAGTTGGTTTTACAACTTAGAGAAGTTGTGGAGCTCATTTGTGCACCAGCCATTTTGACTGGCCAGATAGCCTATCTAAGAGTTCTGATCGATTAATATTTACATTGCCGAAAGCAAGCCTGTCCTGACCACCCACTGAAGCCCAAACATCATTATGTCAGTCATTATCCAGAGCTCATTATCCAGTTTGGGCCACTTATTCGTCTATGGACATTAAGATTTGAGAGCAAACACACATATTTTAAACTTTAAGAATCCATGTTCTACTCTTGCAGAGAGGCCTTTACAGGTCTTTCTGAGTGTTGGCAACTTCTTCTGCAGTTGCACATCATAATTTTGAGGCTGTAAACACTCTGATAGCCCATGTGTCACTGTGACTGTGAAGGGTACAAAATACAAAAAGAACATGTTCATGATCGATCGTGATCGATGATGATGATGAGGGGCTTGTCATTGGAAAAATCAAAGTGGTTCTCATTCATAAGGATTCAGCAGCATATTTTATTGCTGAAAAATATCATGCCATGCGTCTTCCTGACATGGGTGTCTATAGCCTTACGCTGATGCAGAGAAGCTACTGTTGTGTTAATCAGGAGAATCTGCTAGATTACTACCCCTTCCCTGAGTACACTGTCCATGGCACACCAATGATAATTCTTCACCATTCTTTCCCTTTATTCCAGAATAATGGCTAACTTGAGTGAAGAAATCAAGGAGATCATCTGCAAGACCTTGCCAAATCTCTCTGAAACGACCCAGTGGCAAATAATTTCTAAACTTCAGAGCTCTGGCTTGGAGTCAAAAGAAGATTTAAAATATGTACAGCAGGAAGACATTGCTGATCTGTTACCTGTCATGCAGCTCTGAATACTCCTGGATGCATTTAAATTAGGTAATGTATGGTTAATTCAGTTTGGCATTTAAGTAGGGATGCCCCAATACTTATACTAGTATCTGGTATCAGGCTGATACCATACTAAAATAGGGTACAGGTATAGAGAGCTGGTGTATAATTTACCCAGAAACATTCTGATACCAGGAGCCACGTGTAACATAACAGAAACAGAGTTTATTTTGCATTTTTCATAAACATTTATCATAAAATGGATTTCACCTCATATTTTATCGTATTGTTGTTGCTTATTATGGATCAGATCAGTATTTGGTATTGGACAAGACTTTTACAGTTAACAGTTACTCAAAATGCTTCATTGCTTTCTCTCACTCTCTGTCTTTAAGACTGGCAATTTATAGGGGTCTGGACACAAGCTTGTCCCCAACTGATTCACTGATGTAATTTCTATGCCAAACTGAAAACTTTTTGACCAATCACAGTAGCAAAGCAGATTGATGTCATCTGAAAGTGCCTCAGAGCTAACGACAATCATGCCGTTCACTTCCATTTTTTATACCATGCCATGCTATCATGGTATGTCAGACAGTATCTGTCTGAGATAACTGCTGGGGATAGACTTGAGGCTATACCACTATTAATCACCATACAAAGACTGTGATTCATGGGGGCTGGACACCCTTTTAACAGTCGATACCGATATCCAAAATGTTCCCACCTGTATCAGCCAATACCAATACACATTTTTGTAAGAATGTTAGTGCAAATGCAGGTGCAAAACAGGTTAAGCTTTTCAGACATGCCTAATATAAGATAATTAAGTGGATTTTAAACAAAGACTAAGTTATTTTTTATTTTTTAGCTAATTTTAAAGTTCTAAATCCACATTTGGCCAAATGTCTGCGGTGACACTGATATAGCTTATTAGTGATGTACCCTAAATCTTTCTTTGTTCATTTTGTTTTAGAGATGGAGACAGTTACATTGGGTCTGCAAGTTATTCTAACCTCTTCACCACTGAGTAGTGCTTTGTCAGTCTCTGAGTCTCCATCACCATCATCAGGCACTTCCCCTCATTCTAGCCCATCACAGCTGTCGGCCATTGCATTATTGTCAAGCCAGGCAGGAAACAGCGATCCAGGCAACAGACCTTCCACAACTGAAATACTGAAAACATGGCCAGAAACATTCCAGGTCCCTTGGGAACAAATGCCACAGGAAATATGTTCTGCAATTGTAGACGGCACGAGACGTAAACCAGTGGAGCGACGCCAGATGGTACGAGTACTCGTAGATGAAATAAGGAGGTATGAGGCTAAACCCACTTGCTCACAGTGCCTCACTGTGATTCGAAATATCATCAGGCAGTACCCAAAGAGTTTGGCTGATATGACAGCAGACGGGTCACTTTTGGGTGGAGGTTATACATCGCTTTTGATTCAAGTGAAAAACCGCATTGAGAATGTGAACCGTGACAGAAGCTGTGCACGCCCCCGAGCCTCTAGATCCAGTTCTACATACAAGAGGAGGCCAACCGACACTTATGGATGTACAAGATTTCAGCCAGAGCTCCCTCCAGAAGAAGCTAATGAGACTGTGGAGCAGAACCGCCAAAGACTGGCGGAGATTTACAGACAGGAGGGTGCAGGTGGAGCTGAAAGAGTAGCAGAACATGGGGTCAGGTAACAAAAACATTTCAAGCCACAACACACACAAAAACGTGAACCATTCACACTAGAATACAACATATATTTAGTCATTCTGCTGCTTGATGCTCCTGTCCGATCTCTGTATATCTTAAAAATATTTTCTTTGTTGAATTACGCTAGGCAATATTCAGCAAATAAAATAGTTCCAAGATATAGAAAGGTCTGATAGGAAAATCAAGCAGCAGAATTACACAAAATACCTTATGATATCAGTACCGGATAGTAACTCATATCACCTTTATAAAACTCAAACTACCCCTTTAAGACTACAAAGTGCTCCTCATAGTTTTCCATTCAGTCTCTGATCTTAGACTATTCTGATTTCAGGCGCTTCATTGGTATCAGTCCAGAGAGAGGAACAAAGGCCATCCGGGGCAAGGTAGTCTCCAAGAAAACAGGTGTGATTGTCCAGAAGAAGTCTGCCAGTCAATACACACGTCTCCACACTACTGAAGAACCTCATTGACTGTAATGGGACTTCATATAGGTCAGTGAGCTCTCTCTCATCTCTCTCACTCCATGTGTTGTTTTGACAGACTGACGTTGCCACATTAAGCCACAAGAGACTTTGATATTATCAGCTTCATAAGCATTGATTAGGCATTGAATGAATGAATGAATTTATTTGATGATTAAAAAACACATATAACACTGCACTGCAGTCATTACATACATTAAAAATCACCGAGGATGAAAACACAATAAAGCCCGAAGGCTTATTTCCATTGTGGTCCTCTAACACTTAACACACCACAAGATAAAAGCAAGACAACAACAAGACAGCAAGCAAAGGCAATACAATCACCATATAAATAGCAGGCGGCGGGGTAGCTATAACAACATGCTCATGCTTTCTTGGTCATAAAATTAAAATCATAAAATTCTTGGTTAAAATTAAAAATTTAATATGCTTAAAATTGAATATGCTACATTGTACTTTGTAACCATTTATTTAAGGCCACTTTAAACATGCTCTGTGAAACACTCAATTTCAGATTATTCCACTGTATTGCTGCACTGTAGAGAAATGTGTTTTTGCCCATTAGACTATTGAATCGAAAAGGTATGAAGTCTGTTGAGCTACCTCTTGTAAAGAAGCTTGAGTGTCTCTTAGTAGTGAGAAATAAGTACTTTGGTACCATATTTTTAACAATTTTGTAAGTGAGCAGCATCTTAATATAAATGGTTATTTTTTCCACGGTCAACCAGTTAAGCTTTTTAAAATGTGCAGGGTCAAGATGTGTACGTGGATGAACTTTTAATATAACCCTTATTGGTTTATTTTGAGCCTTTTGTATTGTACATTCCTGATTCTAGAGTTATTTTGATTAATTATTATGTTTGTTGCTGTTTTACAGTGGCAACACGAATAAATCTAGGGAGAGGAAAAACGGCCAGCAAGGTGATGTTTATCTCTACCTGACCCAGAAGATTCCTCTTTGAATCAGGACTGTCCACACCCACCCAGACTCTTCCTGAAGTTAAGCATGCACCTACCTCACAGGACTCTTTTAAGAGGAAAAACATGAGCCTACCTCAAAGGACTCTTTTAAGAGGTAAAGCACAAGCCTACCTACAATTTTTTCCCAAACGTTGCTATTGATGCATATTTTTAAAATGTTCTTACTGATGTATTGTGAGGGTGGGGAAGTGTTAACGACCACACGCAACTACCACACTCAGTTACCTGAAACAGCACTCGGTTTCCTCAACAGGGATACTGAGTAGCTGATTAGCAGGAAACGGCGTCGATTAGCACAACCCACGACGCCGCATAGCAAACGGAATAAGGAACCATGACGTATATTTTCAAAATGGTCTGAATGCACATTTTCTAAATGTTCTTAATAGTACAGTTTGTTTTCCGAATGTTGCTAATGATGCATATTTTCAAAATGTTCTTACTGATGTATATTTTCACAGACGGCAGAGAATACATTGCAGTAAATTTAGATATTGTAGATATTTTAAACTGCTTTTTGAGAGAACATAAGCGTACCTCACAGAATTCTTTATAGGTTAAAGACTTATTTCCTCTGTATTAGTTGCCTTGGTATTCAGCCCAATTGTTTGATCCAAGGTCAAGTTCAAGTTTAGTAAGATAAGTCACTTATAACAATAATTTTGAAGGAGTTACAACTTACTGTATGTCTTAGATGTTTTCACGTTTCGTAAGGGGCAGTCTCTGACATGCAATTTAAAGGTGCAGTGTGTAGAATTTAGCGGAATGTACTTGGCAGAAATGGAATATAATATTCATAAGTATATTTTAATTAGTGTATAATCCCATGAAAATAAGAATAGTTGTGTTTTTAGAACCTTAGAATGAGCCCTTTATATCAACATAGGGAGTGGGTCCTCTTCCACGGAGACCTCCATGTTGCACCGCCATGTTTCTTCAGTAGCCCAGAACGGACAAACGGCTCTAGAGAGGGTGCATTTGAGATGCCTGGGTACCTTCCAATAGCTGTGTGTAATACCACACGTGTTGTTTACGGCGTTGTCGCCATTTATAGTACAGTCTGGCTTGAATGACAATCCATTTATTCAATAGGTGAGAGTATAAGCTCTCTAACGATGTATAACACGTCTAATTTTGCATTTGGAATAGCGTTTTATTGGTCAGCATAATCAAAAGTTTTGTTATCATCGCATTCACTTACGCATTCACATGTGGTAGCAGTAAAATACGTTGCACCTAACGAAATGATTTTTTGTAATTTCTTGGAAAATACTATTATTATTGAGGACTTCTGGGCATAGCATGTTTGCTGATAGACCTAGCTGACATCGTTTTCTGGTGTAAGACAGAAGCGGATAGAAATAGCCTATGTCATTGATTTACTGTCTCTGTCTCTATCTATTGAAAACAGATAAGATTTCATCATTGCTATTTAAGTATTACTGCTCAAAATATTTTGGTTATATACATTATTTTTTAAATTGAGTGTCTTTAAATAGGTTAGTGGTATTTTATAATGAGGATATTTCACACTGTACAATTAACAATCATAATCGCTATCTTACTTGTAAGCTATGACCTATAGTTTTACAGACTAAATAACTAAATACAATTTATAAATCTGTCAAGGAACCTCATCACTTGACACTTGGCTTCTCGATGCTGTCGTAGCAGATTTTTAAAAGCAGATGTCTGTAGACCACAGAACAATAAAGTTCTAATGTAAATTGCATTGAAGATTGATATTTTAGATATTCTAAACTGCTAAATTGAGTTATTGTATTATCAATTATGCCTGTTTACAGTAAACAGTGAGAATTTAAAGTAATCTACTGGCAACCCCCTAACCAGAATATCACTGTAAATTCAAGTAATCACAGAAATAGACTGCATTTCATTTTTACTGTAATAGACTGTGAAATAGTTCAACAGTATGAATACTGTAGAATTACAGTATATTGCTGGTGTCTCTGCTGCCAGCACTCAGCAAAAAGTTTTTACAGTGTAGGTCTTGGAATTGTACCTTTGTTATTAGACCACCAAATTACTTACACTTTTAGACCAGGTCTATAGAATTATATTTATTAACAGACCCATCCATAATTTTGCATAATTCCCCCTCTAGACCCATTTTTAACATGGCTGCCATACAGCCGAATGGCGTCCTATTGGCTGGAATTCGCCTAACCATATCTTCATACCCCATTGTTGTAGAATGCCCAATTATGGCACTAAATGTTTGTAGACATGTAGAAAATACAATCAAATAAGGCAGCCATGCCAGATGTACAATTTATATAAATTTATTGCAGTGTTCTGGAAAAAATGTGCAAAAAGCAGGGCAAATGATGGATTTTTAAGCTGTTCAGAACCCTACCTCAAAGATATTACATACAAACATATAAACATGCATCTTAAAATATTTGTCTAAATCAGCTGATTGTAACAATGTGCAATTTTATACTACTAACATCTCTAAATGTTTGTGTAACTAGAAAACATTTTTTAAAATAACAAATGGCCTAATGTGAATTTCAGACTTTTATGCAATACTCAATGAATTAATGTGACACATTATATCTACCTTTTTCTTATTTCTAAAGTAGATACAAAAAATAAAAAAGCTGTATACAACCTCTTATATTAAATGTTTTTTGTTTTATTTATGTTCAAATAATGTATATGTTGGTTTACAGTTGCTGTGAGGCTAGTAATCATAGTCATCTTCAAGGTCAACTTCCTCTACTGTTTCCTCATCTGATGGCTGGTTTCCACAGTGCTGGAGTCTGCACATGTCAGTGCACTTCAGCCCATTTGTTATGCGTACACATTTTGGTGCCTCACATTTCTTGCTGCAAGTGCATGCCAGCAAATTCAAAACCGCTTCTGGTGCTGGCTGGCCCTCCGTCTAGTCAATAACTAGCTTCTCATTTTTCATTTTTCCACCCTCTTCCAACAGGTCTGGGTGTCTCTGGATCTTTTTCAGGCATCTCTTCCACAATGCAGCTTGATAGTTGGCCCGTTGTGCATGTTGTTTTAGAGAGTCTAAACAGGGTGGTAATTGGTGGCTTTCTATCTCCGCTTTCTGTATGCAGAAAAGATGGTATCTGAGGTAACTGACCTTCAACACAGAGGCTTTAGGTGCATGCAGAAGGTATGTGAAGGTCTCCAGTTTTTCTTGAAGTGCCAGTGAGAGATCCCAATCCTTGCCTAACTCCATGAATGTTTCTTGGACATCGGTTTGGCTCCTCAGTAGCTTAAGGGCACCAGCCTTCCCTCTTCCAGCAAATGCAGAAACAGAATCGCATCCAGTGAATGCATGTAGCCCAATAAGCAGATGTTGCTCCCCAAGGTTGCTCCTATCCTCCCTATATTGATTAATCTGGTGTGAGATCTGCTCTCTCATTAAAAAAACAAGGGGGAATCAATGTCAGCATGGAATGCCAGGCACATTACAAAAACATCTGTGTCCTCTGAGCTGATCACAACAGCTTTATGGTCTGCTTTTGCTGCTTGAGCTACATGTAGAAGCAGACGGCCGTCTGCTTCCTCTTGCATGCATCGAAGGGCATTGACTTCTTCACTGCTTTCCTCTGTGATCCTGTAGCATTTTTCATTTGTGGTTGCAAAGAGTTCTTTTCCATACAACGCTTTTGTGTACTCTTCTTTTCTGCATTCACATGCTACAAAGGAGATCAGGCTGCTTTTGTTGTTCCCTTGACTCAAAACGTTTCTCCACTGTCTCACAAGCTGTGAAGATGAAATGTTCCGCAGCCGGTGGCCTTTCTCCTCTCCTCTTGCAGATCATTCAAGGTTCTTAATAGATATTTCCTTGTATGTATCAAAGACAACATTGATCCTCTGGCTCTTACTGCCATCTCTCAGTGCCATATACAGTATGGACATGACTATCTCTCCAAATGTTGTTTGATCACCTTTTACTTTTTGGACTAAATGCATTCTATCAATGATTGTTGCATTATGTATAGGTACTTCCTCGGCTGGAGGGGTGTTCCTCTGGAGGCAGGAGGCTAGAGTTGCCTTGTTGGTTTTCCACAAGCGACCCTCTGGAGTTGCCAAAGCCCATGGTAATGGACCAAGGGGATGGGAGAGAATCTCACTCATGTTAAGATCTTGACCACTTTCTTCTCACACATGTTGCTGAATGTTTTGAGTTTGTGTCTTTTGATGGGATTGTGGAATAGTACTTTTGGAGGATCTTTCTCAAAGCGTTCTTTGAAGGTGCTATAGCTTTGTTCTCCAATTCTTAATGCTGTCATCAAATCAGAAGCAATGTCTGGAGGTGCTGCTTTGGCGGTGGATAGGCTGACAAGCGCATTGCTCTCTGCAAATGTCATGGTCCTGTTTTCCTGTCTGTGTTTCCCTTGTTGGGCCGCCAGATGGCGGCACTTCTGTTTTGTGTCCTGCTCCCCCCCTGTTAATTGTATGATTGTTTTCAATTGTCTCGTTATTCCATCATTGTTCCCACCTGTGTCTTGTTATCCCCTCCTTCTGGTTTGATTGTTTTTTGAGTTCACCTGTGTCTTGTTACCCCCTGTCTATTTAAGTTCTTTGTTCCCTTGACTCGGGTGCTGGTTCCTTGTGTTTGTTCCCGACTTATGTTTTTTGCTTACCGTGTGTACCTGCCTGTGTTTTTGACCTGTTTGTGTTTGTTTGCCCTTGTACTCTGCCTGCCTGTGTTCTGCCCTGCCTGTGTTTTTGAGTTCCTGTTGTTTTCTGTTTTATTAGATTTTTTTGAGTTTGTGTTTTTGCCCATCGTGGCCTTGTCTGTTCCCTGCTTGTTTGCCTGTCGTAAGTAAAGTCTTTGTTAATTTTCCCTTTTTGAGTTTGCGTTTTTTTCCCTCTGCGTTTGGGTCCCCCCTACCCGTACCGTGACAGCAAACAACAGTTCCCAATCCCCCTCACGGGAGGCACGGAGAAGGCCAAGCAGGACATTTTCCACCATGTCTACATATGACATCCAAAATGCTGATAAGTCTTTGTTGTTGTGCCTGAGATGTTGTAGGAATTCATTCCAGAGCCCTCTGAGGTCTTCTAATGCCTGGTTCTGCAGAACAGAGTGAAATGTTGTCAGGCATAGATCATCAACCATCTCTTTCACTTCATCCAAACATGGCCCTACCACTGTGCTCTTGTGCTGATGATCCACCCAGATGTTAAACTCTGTCCATACCACTCTCATCAATGCCTCATACTTATGCACTCTGACTGCGCGATTGTACATCTTCCCATCAAGAACGCCACTGACTGATCCCTCTGCAACAATCCCAGCTTCAATACAGATGTCTCCGAGACCAGCATCTTGAAATCACTTCCCTATAATACTGAGGGCATTGCAGATAGTGTGAAAGGCTCCCATGTGTAGGATGATGTTGTTGGAACAGTCCTTGTGTTTCCAAGCAATTTCTGTTGCTTTTGCAAAGAGGGCTTGATCCATCACAACCACAAGGGTTTGCAATTGCAGCTGTTTTCGGATTAGTTCAGACTGACTCAGAATTTCAAATACTGTAGCAAGCTGTGTAGCAGGTGCATTTATTGTTGGTAGGTAGCTAATTGTGTCTTCTGTGACTGCTGTGCTGATGTTAAAACCAGTCCAGCTTGGAACCTTTTGGTTGTTGTTGTTTTTGGATTGTCTTGAAAATATCCAAATTAAGTTCTTATCTCTGGCAATGTCTGCTGCTCTCTTTCCCTCATGTATGTTGCTGTCATTTGTTGTTAGAGGCTGGGGTCTCTCACTGGAGACATACAAAGGAAGTTCTTGTCTCTCACTAGAGATAGATCTCTGCTTTTGTTCACAGATAGTCGGAGACGTGGGTTTTGGTAGATGTGGTCCGTAAACCTTTGGATGCACTGCAATGCCGTTGACTCTGTGTGATGTCTCTTTGCCTGTCAGGGTCTCCTTCAAACGATCAATATTGTCCCAGGCCAGACTTGTGAATATGTGTGGTTGAATAGAAGCTGGAAGGACCATTTGATTGTTTTGAACAGCTGCTAACTTTTGGAGACACAGGGCTGTGTCATTTTCCTCCAGTTGAGAATAAGAGACACCATGTCCCAGCCAGTTTAGTGTCTGAATCAGTTCCACATTGCCTTCAGGGTTTTACATGCATATGGAAGAAGAACATGTTTTGGAGGTTTCTATTTGCCACATGTCACTGCATATATCATATCTTGACTGAATGACTCTATAAGCATCTCCACCCTTTGTGAGAGACATTCGTTATCAGGATCTCCTGTTAAGAGCCCAACAAAAAATCTTTGAAGATGCTCTGGTATTACAAATGACTCTTTTTGCATATTGGAAGGGTGATAAGGCCAGGGAGTTGACTTCTGATGTTTTTGTAATTCAGTTCGGATATGTAAGGCTGTCTGGTCGATGGTTGATCTTACATTTGATGACTTGGTTTTGAAAATGTTAAGTTCTCTCTTTAGAATTTAGTTTTCTAAAACCTCATCTTCTACTGACACACTGTGCGGTATAATGATCAGTTTCCCTCTCTGGTCTGAGATGATCTGGATTGCGTCTCCCAACTCTGTTGACAGCCTCCTGTTAAGGTGTTTTTTTGTTGACTCAGAATTTCTACCCCTTTTTCCTGCATGAATTGCTGCAATATATCTGATAATGTTGTCATCATGACCATTTGCTTGTTTGGGATGACATAATTTCTGATATAATGTAAGATATCTTCATATGCCTCTCTCTCAGCTGTTTTGTATACATCATCAGCGCTGTTAGTATCAGGCCACTCTCTGGATGTTCGTACTCTGGTATAGTCTTTGTAACAGGTTGCATGGTAATGGGCCTCCGCAGCCACTATGTCTATGCTTGTAATGACTAGAATCTTTGTATCCTCCTTTTTGCGAGCATACTCCCTTAATCTCTTAGTTGTGTAGCCTTTATCAGCTTTTCTTTGTTTTTTGTGCGCTTCATGTACTTGGCCTTTCCACAAAAATGCACTCAGATTTATACACCCTAGACTGTGACATCTCAGTGGACAATCTTCTTGAAGGCTTTTTTTATATCTGAACCTCTTTCTTCAACCCCATCACATACTCTGTCCTCTCATTTTCATTTTAATGCCATAACTTCCCTTTTCATTGTGAATAGGCTCCTACATTTCCTTTGATTATGGATTTTGGGTAATTCCTTCTCTCCAAGATGCCTTGCCATCTCTAGAACTGGTTCATGGCCTCTCACTTGTGCAGCCTCAGCCAGAGTCAGTCATGATTCATGTGTATGTGGGCTGACCAAAGATCCTTCATTGCACTTAGTTGAAGACAGATGAATGATGCATTCTTGCTTTGTTTTTTTAAGTTGACTGCCTCTCTCCATTTCTAAATAGTTATCCACTTGGCTCTCATCATTTACTCTTTCACCTGAGGCACAAAAACACTAAATAAGTTGGGAGGGCATATTGCTTGTTGAAGGTGAAGAGCTCAAACTCAAACACTGACTCTCTGAGGCACCGCTGCAAGGCACACCTCTCCCCTACTCTGTCACCTTCTGAACCCGAAGCAAAAACACAGTGTGACTACTAATGTTTAGACTTTGCAAAATAGCTAAATTGTTGGGTAACCGATTTAGACTTTACTAACTATTACTATTACTACAGTAACTAGTTCATGTATTCATGGTTACCCAGAGATAGCATATAGGTGATCCCTGTAGGGGCCTAGCTGTTTGAGTAACAATATGTTGTGGTCTACATTTTGTTTATCACTCGCTCTGCATCTAAGAAAAACATGATTACATGATTACAGATCTAATGTGTAGAATTGTATCAAAGATGTATCAAAGGTAGATGTGAAATTTCAAAGTAACATCAAATAAAAGTTGAATTAACTTACCATTAGGTTTTAGAGAGACTTTGATTGATCAGATCTTCAGAACAGCAATTCAAATTTCAACTGTTTTAACTGCTTAATTGTTATTTGTTTCCATGGTAACAATCAAAGCTTTATGCATATGCCATAGCCTATAGCCTAATGTATACTGTGGCTCTGTACAGATAGATCATTATATTACCCATAAGTTTGAATGGTTAGTAGTATAAAATTGCACATCGTTACAATCAGCTGATTTAGACAAATATTGTAAGATGCATGTTGCTATGTTTGTATGTAATATTTTTGAGGTAGGGTCCTGAACAGCTTATACAGAAAGTATTAAAGCATAAAAAAGCACAAAACGATGCATCACATGATGACATGCAAAGACTCCACAATATATATATACATACATGTACACATACATATATATATATATATATATATATATATATATATATATATATATATATATATATATACACACATATACACAGTATACACATATAAACAAAATTTTAAATACTGACAGCATATTTAGATATCATGTTGACATTGTTGATTACCCAATAACTAAATTTTTAAATTTAATTATGGTATTATGCAATCCCCTCTTGTGGATGTCCTAGTGCAGTGGTGTCAAACTCGTGCCATGGAGGGCCGTGTGTATGCAGGTTTTCATTCCAACCAATTAATGCTGCCGTAATTGAGTCCAATTACTCATTCAGCCATATGCGTTTAACTGCATTGAAGCACAGAATATAAGAAAAGTTTTATTTAGACAATGCGGGTCACCATAGACGTCGGGTCACCATTGTGCACAAACCTGCATCCCTAATTCAGCAAATAATTTAACTAATTATATAATCAAGATCTGAGGCTGGAATGAAAACCTGCATACACACGGCCCTCCATGGCACGAGTTTGACACCACTGCCCTAGTGGATCTACTTGTAGTTTTTTTTCACAAACTCTGTCAGCACAGGAGGAGCGAGACCATTAAGGATTCTGAAAACTAAACGTGTGTTTGCAAATTTGACCAGATTCTTGCAGTAATATGTATGTCATGAAAAACACGTTTTCAATGTACAAGAATGGCAAGTTACCGACACACAAGGTAGCTAACGTTAAACACGCTGAAAACTCAGAAAGCGGAACTGTCCCGGAAAGGTTTTACAGATGCAAAAGCAATTGTTTAAATGTTGTATTTTTAGTTAGCCAGCAAGCCAGTGAAATAAGTTAGAGATTTGCTTCAGTCAGAGGGGGGGACTGAACTTGGGTCTATCAGCCGTGTAAACAGTTCCACAAGGCAAAGGCACTATCCACTAGGCTACGGGGAAAGTAAATGTCAGAGCTGCAAAGTTGTACTGTTTTAATCATGCGCACTTGTAAATATGCTCATTTTGTGTTTGTATCCGATGTTTTTGTTGGTTGATGTATGTAAAATGACCAATGGGGAGACTAATGGGGAGACTATTCTTAGTGGGCGAGGAGCATTTGTGGCAGGAAAATGAAGAAGGAGAAAACGTGAAATCCACTTAGTTTAGGGCTTTATTGTGTGGATGTGTGAAGTTGTTTATGAATTTTGTCTTTTGAAATGGGGTCAGAATGTTCAGAAATGAATGGTTTTAAGGGCTGAGAGTCTGTGGCTGTTGCAATTATTAATGTGGGGAATTCTGGCAAGTGCCAAACTCTCGGTGCTGTATAGGTATAATAAAATATATAGGTATGGCATGCCCCCCCAAGCCGTAACTTGGCTGGATGGCATACCTGCCATCCCAATAGAGCTGGCTGTTGCTCGCAAGCTATATCTTTTACTGGTAAATATAAAATATATACACAAGCGTAAATAAATGCATATTCCAAGCTTCTGTCAGGATTGGCAGGGTTGACGAACTGCCCTCTTATATGATTACGAGGAAGGAAGTATTGTTATTTTGATCTAGCACTCAACATTTACTTAATGTTTTTCATAATTCAGCTAGCAATTGCAACATTAGCCACTTAGGGTGCTAACTACATAGTTAAGTTACACATTTGTTTAAAAATATAAATCTGTAAATCTACCAGCAGTAGACAGCCAGGTGTCATATAAATTAACTAATTTATATGTGTGTTCATGCAAAGCGCAGTTAAGTAAACAAACCAATATAGTGCAGTGTCACGTGTCAGTCAGTTAGTTACATAATCAGTCATGTCTCACAGGTAACCGCTGTACATACAATGATGAATCCCAGTTTATGTCAATAAACGTTTAATGAAAGAACCATCATCCTCATTCATTCCAACAAATACTACACCAGGAAGCCAAGCAACTGCTAATGGACTGGTTATCGGCTAGCTAACAAGCAATAAGTTTTTAATCAGATGGGTTCTTAACTAGGCCAGCTAATGTTATCTAGTTCATGGCGTGCTAAATGATTAATGTTGCAGTCCCCCAGCTGAATAATGAATAAAAAGCTAAGCAAATGTTTGAGCGCTGGATCAAAATAACGACATGTTCATTTCCCAACGTTAGTTGCTAAGACTAGCTTTAGGGAGGACAAAATGGAGCTTTAAACGTGGACGACAGTGTGTGCACTTCAGCGCAACAACACATTTCTCACAGGAATTGTAGCCAGTGTTGCCAACTACTTTCTATGGAAAGTAGTTAAGGCCTCCTCTAAAAGTCGCTAGAAGTCGCTAGATGACGTCATACGTTAATTTGCATATGTATAACGTTACCATGTAATCATTTGCATATTTAAAAAAATGTATGTTAAGCCATGCACGGCGATAGGCATAGCGTAAGTTTTGTGTCTGCCTGCCCTTGACGTTGGCCGAGCTGCGTAGTATGTTAGATCTGTAGAACATCTACTGTAATTACAGCAGCTGATTCTACATAGGTCAATCATTACTTTTATAAACGTGGGCAACGCTAGAGCACTAGGAAAGGCAGAGGTCATTCACAAATCGGTGAAAGGTAATTTTTGCTGTTGCTCGACAACGAGAATGGAGGTTGCCAAAGTTGCGAGAAGTCGCCAAATGTGTCACTAGTCGCTAGATAAGATTTTTAGTCGCTAGGGAAGGTCAAAAAGTCGCTAAATCTAGCGACAAAGTCACTAAATTGGCAACACTGATTGTAGCCTGTTGACTGTTAACTTCACTGCAGTGGTGATCGGACTTACACAAAGCAAGGGCTAGTGTGATGTTAGCCTTTATTGATTGCAATTCTGTGAGGCGATCAATGGAACGTTCAAAGTAAAGCTGATCGATTACAGACCAGCTAGCTGACATCTTTGTATTTAGTCAAGTTCACAGGAAAACACAAACAGGTCCAATCGCAAAACTGAGCATTCCAAGGAGCAACCGGCAGTTTAACAACCAAAGTTGCCAGATGCCAGAAATAATTCCCCCTGAAAAAACTCCTCAAAAATCCCCATCGTCAACTTACTCCCATACAAATTTATCACAATTTTCCCCCCATACCCCCTTTTAAAGTGCCCATCTGTCATTAAACCAAACACATTTTTATTGTAAAACTTCCCCAAATAATATTTTTAATTCCCTACTTTTAGGAGAATGTTCCCCAGTCTGGTAACCCAGTCATCAACCCTGCTACCCTGACAGAAGCTGTATCGCTATCGATACTAGGAATATGCATTTATATTCGCTCCTGTGCACAAATTGGCGAGCATAAGATAACGACAGTGACAGAGGAATGACTGAGAGTAGGCTATTCACAATAGTATAGCTAGCTATAGCTAGAAAATTAAACAAAACAACTACATTACAAAACAATGCAGTGTTTCCTAAATTATTTCAAGTAACTTTGCCCTGTGTTTCTATTCTTACCATCTGAAGAGAATGTGGTCATTCAAAGCATATGTGTCACATCAAAGTGTCAATTGACAATCATTTATAGTGGGAATACATTACATTACAGGCATTTGGCAGACGCTCTTATCCAGAGCGACATACAACAAAGTGTGTAAATTTAACCAGTTACAAGTGCGCTGAAAACCCTAGAGCGAAGTACAGTTCCAAGTGCAGGGAGCAACCGCATAGTTTAACTTGGACCCTGTAGGTAATCTTGTTGACACACCAAAAAGTAGTCTATACAAATAAAACAGGCATTAGTTAAGCGAGTACCGTACAATAAACTAAAAAAGCTTACCTAGCTACATTTCTAAGCATACATAGTCAGTTGGATGCTAAGGGAGGTAGGGAGGGGTGGGGAGAGGTGCAACCTGAAGAGGTGAGTCTTCAGTCGCCGCTTGAAGGTGGTCAGGGTCTCCGCTGTTCTGACCTCCATGGGAAGGTCATTCCACCATCGAGGAGCCAGAACGGACAGGAGACGTGACCGTGAGGCGCAAGTGCGAAGAGGGGGAGGTGCCAGGCGTCCTGAGGTAGCAGAACGGAAGGGTCTGGCTGGCATGTATGGTTTGAAAATCTTACGGAGGTATGCTGGAGCTGACCCCTTGACTGCCTGGTATGCTAGGACCAATGTTTTGAACTTGATCCAAGCCATAACAGGCAGCCAGTGAAGGGTAGTGAGCAGGGGAGTGACGTGGGAGAGTCTGGGGTGGTCGAACACCAGACGAGCCGCAGCATTCTGGATGAGTTGCAGGGGTCTGATGGCGGAGGCCGGAAGGCCAGCCAGAAGGGAGTTGCAGTAGTCCAGGCGGGACAGTACCGTTGCTTGGACCAGGAGCTGGGTTGAGTAGGTGGTGAGAAAGGGGCGGTTTCTCCGGATGTTGTACAGGAAGAATCTGCACGCCCGGCTTACTGCTGTGATATTCTTGGAGAGGGACAGCCTGTTGTGCATCACCACTCCAAGATTTTTAGCACAGGGTGATGACGACACTAAGGTGTCCCCAAAGGAAATAGGGAAATCAACGAGGGGAAAGGTTAGAGCAGGAATGAAGATTAGCTCCGTCTTGCCTGGGTTGAGCTTTAGGTGGTGATTGTCCATCCAGCTCTGGATGTCCCTCAGGCAAGCGAAGATGCGAGCAGAGACCTGTGTGTCTGATGGGGAGAAGGAGAGAAAGAGTTGCGTATCATCAGCATAGCAGTGATAAGATAAACCATGGGCAGAGATTACAGGGCCAAGGGATCTGGTGTACAGGGAGAAGAGAAGGGGACCAGGCGGCGATACTGTACCAGCCCAGGCAACCTGGAAGGAGTGACCGGAGAGGTAGGACTCGATCCAGTCAAGGGCTGTGCCGCAGATCCAAGTTGCTGCCAAGGAGGACAGGAGGATGGAGTGCTCAACGGTGTCAAAGGCCGCCGAGAGATCTAATGGAATCAGAACAGAGGAGAGGGAGGCTGCTCGTGCAGCATGGAGTGACAGAGAGGAGTGCAGTCTCTGTCGAGTGGGCAGGCCTGAAGCTGGACTGGTGGGGGTTGAGCAGGTTATTTTGGGAGAAGAAAGCAGAGAGTTGATTAGATGCAGCTTGTTCAAGTGTTTTGGATAAAAAAGGAAGGAGGGATACTGGGCGGTAGTTCTGGATGATGGAGGGGTCTAGAGTGGGTTTCTTCAGCAGCGGGATGATGTGGGTCCTCTTGAAGGATGAGGGGAAACATCCAGAAGACAAGGAGGAGTTCACGAGGGAGGTGACAAATGGGAGGATATTTGGTGTGATTGCCTGGAGGAAAGGTGAGGGGATAGGGTCGAGGGCACAGGTAGTAGAGCGGTGGGAGAGCAGGAGCTGGGAACCATCAGAGTCTGTGAGGGGAGAGAATGTGGAGAAACAGGGGGAGGGCGCGGAGAGGAGGGAGGGCACAGAGAGGGGGGTGGTCGGAAAGGAGCTGCGGATGTTTGCAATCTTCTCATTGAAGGAAACTGCGAAGTCATATGCAGCGAAGGAGGACTGAGGTGGGGGAGGAGGCGTGCTGAGGAGAGTGGAGAAAATAGAGATCAGTTGGCGAGGGTTAGCAATGTTGTTATTAATTTTAGTTTGATAGAAATTTGCCTTGGCGGCAGTGACAGCAGAAGAAAACGCCTTCAGGAGAGACTGATAGGACAAAAGGTCGGATGGGTCCCTGGATTTCCCCCACTTCCTCTCAGCAGCGCGGAGACTGGCCCTGGAGGTGCGTAGGGTGTCAGATATCCATGGACTAGGAGGGAATGAGCGTGCTGGCCTAGGGACAAGGGGACAGAGAGAGTCGAGTGCTGAGGACAGAGATGAGATTAGGGTGGAGGATGCAGAGTCAGTGGGGAGTTCGGAGAATGATTGAAGAGGGGGGAGGGAAGCAGTGACTCTGGGAGCGAGAGAAGAGGGTGAGAGGGAGCGGAGGTTACGACGGACTGTGATAGTGGGGGTGGGAGGAGGGGAGGGGGGATCGGGAGCGAGAGTGAGGGGTAAGGAGATGAAGTGGTGATCAGATGTATGCAGAGGGGTAACCGTGAGCTTAGAGCAGGAGCAGTTCCTCAGGAAGATCTGGTCTAGGAGGTTGCCTGCCTTGTGGGTTGGGGGAGAGTTGTAGGGAAAGGTCAAAGGAGTGGAGTAGTGGTAGGAAGGCAGCAGACTGGGAGGCCTCTAGGTGGATGTTGAAATCTCCCAGGAGGATCAGTGGGGTGCCGTCCTCAGGGAAGGAGCTGAGCAGGGTGTCTAGCTCATCAAGGAAATTTCCCAGGGGCCCTGGGGGACGATAAATAACAACAATATAGAGATTAGTAGAGTAGGTGATAGAGACAGAGTGATATTCAAAAGTGGATATAGACAGGTCAGAGAGGGGGAGAACAGAGAATTTCCAAGTGGGGGAGATCAGCAAACCAGGACCATGACCCCGGCCAGAAGGCCGGTGGGTGTGGGAGAAGGAGTAGGAGGACGAGAGGGCAGCAGGAGTAGCGGAGTTGTCTGGTGTGATCCAGGTCTCGGTGAGGGCAAGGAACTGAAGGGACAGGAGGGAGGCATAGGCGGAAATGAAGTCAGCCTTTCGCGTAGCAGACTGGCAGTTCCATAGCCCCCCTGTGACCATGAAGTTCTCACAGGGGGTCAGCGGAAGGTAGCAGAGGTTGGAGAGGTTCCGTCGTCGTGGGGGGCCACATCGCTGGAAGCACCTTCTGTGGGGGAGAGAGCAGATGGCCAAGTATGGGGTGCTGGCACATAACAGGGAGGGAGCGACGCTGGCGTCGCTCCGAGTGCACCTAATTAACAACTGAATAACCTGAAACAGATAATGCGCTGATTACGCTAATTCGCAGTCAGGGTACCTACCAATAATAACAATGAGAACAAGTAGCCAATCTACCAATCCTAAGCACTCAGATAGCAACAGCTAGATATCTAACACAAGGAAAAGTTAAATCTAACGAGGTACACAATTAGCAACAGGAGCCAGATACTAAGCCATAAGTATCTGGCTCCATAAGCCATAAGGAGTAATCTTGTTGAATAATTTCAGCTGTTTTACACCAAATTCTTTGTGTTTACTGACTACACAATATGTTTGAACAGTTGCCTGTATGCAGTGCTTTGGGTGTATGAGAAGCACATCTTGCAGAAAATGTATGAATCAAAAAGTTTTGTTTGGAACATTCTGTTCAGAAATAAGATATGTTATTATTTTACATAGCAGAAGAAATTTTACTTAATTTGAATATAAAGCCTTTAGTACACTATTGGGGCAAACATATGTCTGGATAGGTTTGTAAGATTCAATATTTATTTGGCCTAAATATTTCACATTTTAATATATTTATTCATCCCCCCCTCCCCCCGTCATGCGAATGATTGAATGTTTCTTTGTATAAATGTGTCTTTGTAAATGTGAATATTATATGCTGCCAGGAAAATGTCATCATGGGGATAAGTATTCTATTCTACATATGTATGTATGTACAGTATTACAAATATTTTACAGCCGCAAATGTTGCAAATGTTGAAGAGCTTGTACATTTTGTAAAATGAACTTGACAAGCAAGTATAAACATATCCTTTCTGGCGTGTAAGTGTTTATCAGCTGTTCATTCATTGAAATGATGTGTTCTTCCATGCGGTGATACTTTGATGTGACACTTTTGAGTGGCCAGAATGAGTTCAGATGGTAAGAAGAAACACAGGGCCAATTACTGAAATAGTGTAGAAGTCTAGAATAGTGTAGGCCAATGATTTTATTAAGAGTCTTTGATTGTTAAGCTTTTTGATCACGTGACTAGAGCGTATGGTGGATTAAGTCCTTTGGTGTCCACAGGCCTGAGAATTCAATAAATAAATACCTCTAATAGCTCGATGTTTCGAAATTAAAACTAGGAAATTCATTTTTCACACAAAGTCGGTTGTATGTCAAGACGAGTATGCTCCCGAAAAACGAGACAAATGGCGAGAAAGCTAGAAGCCAAGTTGCATACCACTAAACAAAGCTGTGGCGAGGAGGAACCACCTGCCTGGGCACAAGAACTTTTGACACAGGTTGCCAGCATAAAAGACTTCTTACAACAAAGGTTCGATGACTTGAACAACTTAATAAAAGAGCTTAAAAAAATAGAGTGGGGAATGCCGAGAAACGCATTGGGACCTTGGAGGGCAAACATAGTGCCCACCAGGATGCCATTCAAGACTTCACAAAGGAGATAACGAATTTAAAAGCCAAAGTCTCCTACCTGGAATCACACAGCAGAAGAAACAACTTACTTATGGTGGGCCTGGAGGAAGGCTTATTGGAGAACAGTGATCCTGGCAAAGAGCTGGCAGTGATTTTGCGCTGTATCAAAAAAATATCTTTTCAGCTCACAGACTTAATCGCTGATGAAGATGGAAGGTACATCTTAGCATCTGGACTTCTCCAACATAAAAAAATTACACTCATGAGCATTTATGTCCCCAACTCTGGGCAAGTTGAGTTCTTATCAAACTTAACTGTTCTTTTATGAAGGTTTATGGGAGATCCTGTTCTGCTTGGTGGGGATTTTAATCTGGTAAATTACCCTCTGTTAGATCGCTCTAGTCGTCCCCTTCCAGCAGATAATGCTCTCTCCGCTGCCCGTGAAGAACTCCAGAAGATGCTGGGATTAACTGATGTGTGGCGATGTGTTAATTTACTCTCTCGTGAATATACTTTTTACTCTAAAGTGCGTAACTCCTATTCTAGGATAGACTATTTGTTATTGTTGAATTCACTAATTGAGAATGTGATCAATTCAGAGATTCATAATATCCTAATATCAGACCAGATCTGTAGCATTCTCTCCCTGTTTTAATTTACATAAAACAAAACAGTGGAAGTTTAACATGCTTTTACGGGATGAGAAATTTGTGTCATTGATAAAGGATAGAACATCAGAATTTTTCGAGAAACTTGAATTCTGTTTCATCAATACAGACGGTCTGGGAGGCTTTTAAAGCCACATGTAGAGGGTTGTGTATTAGTTATGGCACTGCAAAGCAAAAAGAAAGAAGCCAAAGAAAAAATAAGCTCATGTTGGAACTGAAAAACCTAGAAATGCAACATATGAGACATCCAGGTATCAGAAATTAAAGGATTCGGTGTTACTCACTAGAATGGAGTTACAAGCAATTCTACATGAGGAAACCTCATCTGCATTATATAAACTCAGGAAAAAGTATTTTGAATCTGGTGATAAAGTTGGCAAAATGCTAGCACTCAGATTGAAACAAATGGAGAGTAACTCTTCAATATCCGCCATACATGATCGCAGTGGATCTCCATTATGTGAGCAGAAACAAAAAAATTTGGCATTTCAAGAATACTATTCAAAGTTCTATGAATCAGAATGTAAACACAACCCAAATATGGTAGATGACTTTTTCAATAATGCACCCCTCCCACGGCTGAAAGACAATGAAAAGACTTGGAGACAGATTAAGGCAGCCATTAAAGCTCTTACTGCTGGTAAAGCACTAGGACAGGATGGTTATAGTATAGAATTCTATAAATGTTTCCAGGACGTCCTGTCTCCAATCCTGACCTTATTATATAAGGATATTATTGCCACTCAGTCCATGCCTAGTAGTATGAACACAGCTGTTATTTGCCTGTTACCAAAACCAGGTAAAAACCATTTACAAATGGGCAATTTCCATCCCCTTAGCTTGTTAAATAATGATTATAAAGTGTTTGGATGCGTCTTCAGAAAGTTATCTCTTTATTAATTCACTTAGATCAAGTGGGTTTTATTGCTGGATGCCATGCTGCTCATAATATGAGAAGACTTTTTCATGTAATGTCAGAAGCTGCATCTCTCCAACACCCAGCTGTTGCCATCTCACTCAATGCTGAAAAAGCATTTGATAGGATAGAGTGGTCTTATCTATTTCATATACTGCCCAAGTTTGGTTTTGGTCCAATATGCATGCAATGGATTAAGGCCCTCTACCATAACCCAGTTGCATGTCAAAACTAATGGTTTAATATCACCCCTTTCCAGCTTTTCAGATCCACCAGACAGGGATGCCCAGCCTCACCAGTTATCTTTACGTTAGCACTTGAGCCCCTTGCCTGTGCTATTAGGGCTAATCAGAACATAACCGGTATCACACTTTTCAATCATGATTTTAAAGCTAACCTTTATGCAGATGATATCCTATTGACATTGTCCAGTCCAGATCATTCAGTTCCATCTTCTTAAACTTATCAGTGATTTTGGCCTGTTTTCTGGGTACAAAGTCAATTGGTCTAAGAGCGAGGCCATCTCTTACATGCCCTGGACATCTGACCTCAACTCCTATCGTGTGGTCCTAAGTCACAGGGCATGAAATATCTCGGAGTTAACATCAGATCTCCAATTGATAGTATTTTTGAGTTGAACGGAGGAGGACGGAGTGTAGCACAGTGGGTAAGGAACTGGACTTGTAACCGAAAGGTCGCAGGTTCGATTCCCGGGTAAGGACACTGCCGTTGTACCCTTGAGCAAGGTACTTAACCGAAATTGCTTCAGTATATATCCAGCTGTATAAATGGATACAATGTAAAATGCTATGTAAAAAAAGTTGTGTAAGTCACTCTGGATAAGAGCGTCTGCTAAATGCCTGTAATGTAATGTAATGTAATGAACGGCCCCAAGCTGTTGAAAACTGTTAGAGAAAATTTAAAGAGATGGACAAACTTACTGTTATCACTGTAGGGGAGGGCAGAAGTACTTAAAATGAATGTACTCCCCAGATTAGCCTTCCTTTTTTCTGCAATCCCACTAAAATTTCCTCAGAAATGGTTCAACGAGATTAGAAAAGTATTTTCAGTGTTCCTATGGAAAGATAAAAAGCCTAAAATCAGCCTAAAAAAATGAGCTATTCCTAAGAACAAAGGTGGGTTAGGGATACCAGATGTGTATTTGTATTACTTACTCACAATGGTGTATATCCAATATCCTCGGCCTATAAACCAAATCATGTAGATGCAGGTAGCTGGAGATGGCTGGAGCAGAAGATTGTTTCTGAAAATAACACGTTTCCCTAGCTTCCTTCTGGTATCACCCTAAATATGATAAGCGCATCAAAAGCCCTTTAATTTTGTTTTTGTGCAAAGTGGTTAAAGCATTACATAAACGTCTTAAAATCAGCGGTTTATCCATGCCCTCTTGTCCCATATGGAAGAACCCATTATTTACAGCTAGTGGTAAACCTCTTTCTAATGACATATGGCAAAATAAAAATATTGCTGAGCTGGGTCAGTTACTAAAGGATAGAGATATAATTAATTTTCATGAACTTGAGATATATTTCGGTTTAAATAATTCAAAATTCTTCCAATATTTGCAGCTGAAATCTATTCTCTGCAATTACACACTTAAAAACATTACTCTTGGTAATAATGAAATTGATATTCAATTAAGAGATGCAGCCACTGGCAGAGGAACTGTTTCCAAACTGTATAGATTATTATGCCATACCTTTTTTGACTGTAGTGCATCCATAAAAGCACAATGGGAGAAAGATCTGGGTGTACCTCTCACAATAGATCAATGGGAAGCTATATTGAGTCGTTCAAACTATCTTTCGCACTGTGTGAGGTATAAAGTTATACAAATGAAGATTTTGTTTAGGTCATATATCACTCCACACAAACTGAAAGAAAATGAGCTGTTATGTTTCAGATATGTGCTGGCATGGCTGTGGGATAACTGGTACTTTTATACATCAACTGTGGCACTGCCCAGAGGTAAGAAGATTTTTGGGTAAATGTGAAAGACTTTTTGTGCAAAATATTGGATATAAATTTCCCATTATGTCCAACAGTGGATCTACTGGGAAGTAAGATAGACGGAGTAACATCAATAGAATTACAGCACTTGATTGGATTTGCCTTTCTCTCAGTGAAACAGACGATACTTAATTGGAAGGTGAGGAAATTGAATTGTTTCAATATAGACAGCTGGCTTAAAGATTATTTGGATTTGGTATCTATGGAGAAAGCAGCACCAGTTCTTCAAGATCTGGGCAGTGGCCACATAGGCTCTTTGAGTCTAATCATGTCAGTTTTGAACAAAAGGCCATGATGGCAATTATGTAGGCCTATGTTGGTGTATAGCATCCTAAATGTCCATAGGGAGATATTGTTTGTGGGCTTGGAGCATTTGTGATGAGGTAATCAGGCAGAAAAAAGAAAGAAAAAATGCAAAATCCCCTAAGTTTGGGGCTTTATTGTGCGGATGTGTGAAGTTGTTTGTGAATTCTGTCTGTTGAAATGTCAGAAGGTGCAGAAATGAATGTTGCTGAGAGTCAGTGTAGTTCTTTCTGTAGGAAACCCAGAAAAGTGCCAAACTCTCAGTGCTGTATAGGTATGGGGGTGGTATACCTACCATCCTAATGGGGTTCCCTAGCAAGCTAAAGTCACAATGGGCAGATCATAGAGAGGGTTGATTTTTTTTTTCAGGTAGGAGCTTGCTTTCAGGTGATTTACTCCATACCGGAATGTCTGATTGAGACATTTTTTTCACTGCAAGGTACAAAGTTACCCAGAAGTGCTTATTTTCAGGTGTTCCTGAAAATGCATTCAGCACAGTGGAAATAATGCATCGACTTATTCCTAGCCTGTGTAAGAGTGGATTGATTGCTTATGATTAAGTGGGGGATCTGGTTAAATCAATTCCAGTTCAGTATAATTAGCAGTCATCTTGCTGCAGAAAATTATTAGATTATGAAATATCATAATCATCAACCTGAGCTGTCAATTTCAGCACTCCTTTGGGGAGGACTGCCTTGTTATTTTGATCAAGACAGGGGTTTTTTTTCTGCATCAAAGTGCAAAGTCTTTGCATCTTGAATCAGTGACAGAAAAAGGCAATAATGTAGTATCTAATTAACATGGCCATTGCTGTAACAAGGAGTTGCATCATGTCCAAGAACCTCAGGAGTTCTTGCTTGTCTTCTGGTAGTCATAGCTGCACAACGACTCACTCATTCCTTGCCTGGCTTCAACCCATTACCACTGAGGATAAGACCTATGTTCTTGATTTCTGTCATTCTGATTTGTTCTTGGTTCATTTCTGATTGTTTTTTTTTTTGCTCAACAGGTTCACCAGTCAACAACATGTTCTCCCTGCGAGTTTCCCCACACCAGCAAGTCATCAATAATATTGACAGCCCCATCCAGGCTGACTATTGGACCTCTGGAACATCTCTGACATTGGTGAAATTCAAAAAGGTAAACTTAGAACTCTCATCATCAATTTTTATTTGCCAAAACCTTTGGTTGATATCTAGAACTGGAAAGTACTTTGCGTTTGGTATGCAGGATTCTACTTCTTCCACTGTGAGCAATGGGTAGCTCTCTTTTTTACTCCTTTGGTTTGTCTTTTGGGTCCCTTCTTTGCTGTGGCAATAGTTACTATGCTGTTGGCCCACTCAGATGATACCATTTGCTTTGTGATAACATTCATCCATTCCATTTGTGATAGTTCTTTGATGACTATCTCTGAGGGCTACTGGAGAACTCCCTGGAATACGCACAATTTGTTTGACCTTGCGGCTTGCGGTGTTGTCCTGGTAAGCAACCTAATCCAGAAAGTAGGTCATCAAAGTTCTTCTAAATATCCATGTCTTTTCTGACATCATACAGTTGCTTTACTATGCCGAATGTCTGACATGTTGCACATCCTGGTATTACTGGATCATCCTGCTGATTGATTTCAATTTTCCCCCCTTAAATTTGCATGAGTGATTTCTTGCCCAGTGATGCCATCTTGTGGCTTTAGCATGCAATTAGCTTGCAGTTGATTATTTAAGCACTGGTAGTGTCTGAGGCTCTGCCTCATTTCCCACAGCCAGTGTTAACATATGCACATTATAGGGTTACTCAAAGCCGGTTCCACTTCCCTCCCATTCTCCTGACAGGGCACAGCAAGGTAAAAGTTGGACTGGATTCGGATCCAAATTTTATGCTTTCTTCCTGGTGTTTCCTTCCCTTGCTTCAAGGGGGAATCCCCAAACTGCCAGGATGAAATCTGGCAGCCACACCAAGTGGTGTTTGGTTCTAATTTATGAAAATGGAGTGAACAATTATATTCCCCTGCTCCCTTGTTTTTCCTCCCTCCCACCAAGGGTATAAATTGCAAGCTTCCAGCAAGGAGGTAATCTCACAATGCAATGCTCCACACGCGGAGAAGAGAGGATGAGTCAGTGCACAGCTGTCACAAGGTGATACTGGGTTTTATTTAACACAATGGAAAACAGATTGAAATTCTTAAAAATAGCCTGGGTTTTAAAGTTCCAGTAATTACACATATAAGCCAAACACTTCCATAATTGTTTCATAGAAAGGGCTCAACTCAAAATAATTTCAAGTGTCAAAAAAATATGAAGTTTACTAGGTCATCTTAAAAATCAGTGTGCGGAAAGAACACTGCCATTGTTCATGAATTTATTGATATGAGTTCATGAACGGTACATATATGTTCAAATAGGCAAAGAAATGTATAATGTAATATATTTTAAAATATAATTCAAGTTTAATATAAAACATTCACACAGCATTTGCCATTTTATTATTTTGTGATTCTGCCAAATCGTCTTGAGAAGAAAATGAGAAATGAGAAGAATGACTTCATGATCATTATCAGTCTTTAAATTTCAACTTTTGCAACAGACCCTGTGTGACTATCCACTAGTCAGGAGTAATTATCTAGTAACTATCCATGTGATCAGTTATTCTCCTGCCATTGATTGACCATGGTGGGGGCTCACTTCATACACCAGCATTGCATCCTTGTCTGGTGTCTCAGGGTTGTACCAGCCATGGTCCTTGTTATTGACCACTGGACAAAGGTCCTGTTCACACCACCTGCAAAGGGATTCCATCTGATATTCTGACTTTTCCATGAGGCACATCATTACCAAGTTAAGTGTGGCATCATCAAGTTAAGCAAGTTGAGTCCTGAGTATCAAATAAGATATTCCACAAATGTCAGTTAAAATCTATAGACAATAAAATGGAAAAACAATCTTTCATTGATAGTGTCACTGAGAAAGGTTTGTCATAGCCCTGGACCAAAAACCTGAGCTGGGCTATTACAGATTAAATGGGGAGGGGAAGAGCGTACCGTGTAGCAGCATAGATGTCCGAGTCAGATGCCCCCTCCCAAGTGGCATTCTCTATCAAAAGTGCACCTTGAGACACAAATATAAAAGGGCGCAGTAAGTGGACGGAACTTCTTCCACACCAAATCAAATTCTCATCCCTTGTTAATTAACACAAACTACCAACTTAATTATTCTGTGCCTATTTAATCCTTGAAACAATTTAGGAAACATTTGGTAGCATTGCTTTGGAATACAGCTTGTTTAATTTGTGTGAGGTAAGATAGCAAATATTGTTTCTTGTAACTTTGTGTAATTTACACTGAACAAAAATATAAATGCAACACTTTTATTTTTGCAGCCATTTTTGTGTTTAAATAATACCTCAAAGATTTGTTCTATGTGCACAAAGATCTTATTTCTCTCAAATTTTGCCCACAAATTTATTTATATAACTTTTAGCTAGCATTTCTCCTTTGTCAAGATAATCCATCTCCTTCACAGGTGTGGCATATCAAGATGCTGATTAAAACCCATGATCACTACACAGGTGTTCCTTATGATGGGGTCAATAAAAGGCCACCCTAAAATATTGAGTTTTTTGTTGTTCAACACCATATCACAGATGCCTCAAGAGTTAAGAGATCATGCAATTGGCGTGCTGACTGCAGGAACGTCCTGTAGAGCTGTTGCCAGAGTAATGGGTGTTCATTTCTCCACCATAAATCGCCTCCAGCGTCGTTTCAGAGTTTGAAAATTTGTCCAACAGGCCTCACAACCGCAGACCAGGTGCAACCACGCCAGCCCAGGACCGCCACTTCTTCACCTGCGGGATCGTCTGAGACCAGCCACACGTACAGCTGATGAAACAGTTGGTTTACACAACCGCAGAATTTCTGCACAAACTGTCAGAAATCGCCTCAGGGAAGCTCATCTGCATGCTCGATGTCCTCACCGGGGTCTTGATTTGTCTGCAGTTCGGCGTCACAATCGATGTGAGTGGACAAGAGCTCACCCTCGCTGGCCACTGGCACGCTGGAGAACGGTCCTCTTCACTGATGAATCATGGTTTCAGCTGTACAGGCCAGATGGCAGGCAGCGTGTATGGCATCGGGTGGGTGAGCGGTTTGCTGATGTCAACGTTGTGAATAGAGTGGCCCATGGTGTCGGTATGGGCAGGCATATCCTATGGGCAGAGAACTCAAGTGCATTTCATCCATGGCAATTTGAAGGCACAGAGATATCGCGATGAGATCCTGAGGCCCATTGCTGTGCCATTCGTCCACGGCCATCACCTCATGTTTCAGCACGACAATGCACGGCCCCATGTTGCAAGGATCTGTACACAATTCTTCAAAGTCCCAGTTCTTCCATGGCCTGCATACTCACCAGACACCCATTGCGCATGTTTGGGATGCTCTGGACCGGCGCATACAACAGCGTGTTCCAGTTCCCACCAATATCCAACAACTTCGTACAGCTATTGAAGAGGAACGGGTCAGTATTCCACAGGCTACAATCAACAATTTGATCAATTCAGTGTCAAGGAGATGTGTTGCGTTGCATGAGGCAAATGGTGGTCACACAAGATACTGACAGGTATTCTGTTCATTTCATGGTATCTTCTTTTTTGGGGAATCTGTGACTAACAAATGCATATCTGTATCCCCAATCACATTGAGTTGACTGATTTACGTTTATTACCTTTTAACTCAGTAAAATCTTCAAAATTGATAAGTGTTCCATTTATGTTTTTGTTCAGTGTAGATATGAATACTTTTAATGGCAGGCCTTTGTCATTTTGAATTAATGACTTAAAGATAGTGCTTTGTACGTGTGAGTAACATTTTTGTACGTTGAAAACGTGTTTTTCCTCAGATATCAAATAGATTGATCTGTTATTGTATAAATGTAACAAAATAGCAAGGTGTAAGAGCCAGGATCTGGTAAGGTTCAAACCCCAATCCTCCCTGGAAAAGGCTGTCACACTAACCACTTCAAGTCAGTAGTTATTTCAAGTGTCACTGACTAGTAAGAACTGCCTAAATATGTCATTCCTAAAAATGTAATTTGTTGAATGAAACAGGTTCAATATTTTGACATGTTCATCTATTTCTGTTTAACATTATGCTTATTTACAACCCACTGACAGGGTGAACAGCTTTTTTTCACTTAAAAGCATGTGCATAAGCTGATGCAAACTGCATGTCATTTTGGGGTGCCGCAGAAATGTATATTATTTACAGGGGTGCCTTGAGCCTGAAAATGTTGGGAACTGCTGCTCTATTGGATCGAAATCTGGGAACTGTGCTGGCCACTGGAGAAAACTGAAATCACTCTCATGTTTGTGGAACCAGGTTGAGAAGATCTGTGGTTTCTGACATGGCACATTTTGGAATCGTGCTGGATGTACCAATGTGAAAAAGGGTAGACAACAGCAATGCTTAGGCATGATGTGGCATTCAAATGATGGTCAATTGATATTAAGGGGCCTCATGTTGTGCCAAGAAAACATTCCCCACACCATTACACCACCACTAACAGCCTGCACCGCTGACACAAGGCAGGATGGATTGACGGATTCATGCTGTTTACAGCAAATTCTGGCCCTATCATCTGCATGTCGCAGCAGAAATTGTGATTCGTCAGACCAGGCCATATTTTTCCAATCTTCAATTGTCCAGTTGTGCTGATCACAAGCCTACTATAGCCTCATCTCCCTGTTCTTGTCCTTAGCTGACAGAAATGGAACCTGGCATGGTCTTCAGCTATTGTAGCCCATCTGCTACAAGGTTTGCCATGTTGTGCATTCAGAGATGCCCTTCTGCACACACTGTTGTAAAACAGCTGTTCTTTGAGCCTTTGTGACTTTTCTGTTAGCTTTAACAAGTATGCCAATTCTCCTCTGACCTCTCTCATTAACAAGGTGTTTTCAGCTACAGAACTGCCAATCACTGGATGTTTTTTGTTTATTGCACCATTCTTTGTAAACTCTAGAGACTGTACTGCATAAAAATCCCAGTTTCTGATATGCTGGAACCACCACTTCTGGCACCAACCATCATACCACTGTCAAAGTGGATTACATTAGGCAGTCTTGCCCATTCTAATGTTTGGTCAAATAAAAAAACTAAAGCTCTTCACCATGACCGCATGCTTTATATTTTGAGTTCCAGCCATGTGATTCCCTGTTTGGAGGATCAGGCAAATGCATTAATGAGCAGGCGTACCTATTAAAGTAGCCAGTGGACATGTGTGTATACTGTATATAGTTTGTTGAGGATAAAATATGAAAATTGAATTGATTAAACTGGCCCTTATCCACAATTTACCCTTTTGAGTAAACTTACTCTCACCAACAATTACTAACAAAGATACAATTCTCCATACTTGAATACAATACAACAATTAAATACAGTCAAACAATTAGAAAAATCTCCAAAAATAATTATATAACTGCATATTAGTGTATATAATGTCTGTAGCTGTACCCATGTAGATGCGTGCCAGGCTGCATGACAGGTCTCGAGCTGCCAGCTCCAGGTAACTGGTGGCCCCACGAGCTGCCACCTGTACAAATTGGCCCAGCTTGGAGAGGGCACAGTCCACAGCCATCACTGGTGAAGCCAGAGCCTGGTTTCCTGAGGCAGCTTCTAGCTTTATCTGAAAATCAGACAGTGCACATGACTAACAGATGATGCATCATTGTGCTTTGAGATGCAATTTCAAACCTTCCTCTTCTCACCTCTGCAGAACAGTAAAGATAGGAAATGCAGGACAGAATTTTTGTTATATTTGATAATCAGCCATTTCAAGCACAGTGATTACAAATTAGGACAGAATAATACGTAAAATATATTTAACTTCTTGTTCTCACCTTGACTTGAGAGTAAAATGCCTCCAGTACCTGACCATTGCTCTTGGCTAAACAGCGAAGCACATCCAGAGACAGGACATTTGTGGTCCCTTCCCAAATACTTAACACCTGAGAGGCAAAGACATATGAAATAGGGAAGACTTAGATGACAATCTTCACACACTGAAGATTCTGGATTGTTCTTCTAGTGGGGTTTACCTACATAGGGCCCAATCCTGAAAAACGTACTGGGCAATATACCATGATGACAATTATCGAATGCCATAACCATGATGCGGTGTGTTGCCTTTCCTTTCAGCTTTTTCTATTTAATTATACCTGGTGCGGTAGCAAACAACCACATTTCAGAGGCCATGTAAAATACTTCCATGTGATTGATAAAAATACATGACATGATCACATGGAAGCTGCACAACCTTGCTGCCCATTGGCTGTCTTATCAACACCCAACAGATAACAGATATCTGAAGCGTGGCTGTGATTGATAATGATCTAATTGGCTTGTGGCTTGTGTAGGACATGGTTTCTGCTGGTAAATTTATTTAGGTGCGTTATAGGGTGTGCAGGGTCATTCGATGCTTGATTAATTACTTAATATGATAATTAGATACTTAATAGAAGTAGACATACTGTACTCACCAAAAATATTTATTTGAAATTAATATACATATATATGACATATATATCTATGAACAAACTATTGCTTAATGCTTAATAATACCATGGATTAATTATATTGGTTACTAATTATATATGTATTTCTGTTTTCTCAATTTCCTGTAATTGGATTACTATGCAGCACCCTTTAGTCTTAGGAGTTATTTATTTAACCTCTTTACTGCAGCATTATTCAGACAAATTCCCATAAGTCACACATACATCTCCACGCTGCCAGTGCAAGCGATTCATTTATTCATTTCCATTCAATTAAAAGGAACCATTCTATTCAACTAAACTCCAGCCTGTCTCATTCCTCAACTGTGTCATCTGACAGTGACTGCCTGCCTTTTGTCATCCCCCACAACGTGTCCAGTAAAACTTCACATCAGAGGTCCTAGACCTTGTTCAAAAGGTAATGCATGATATGATGACAAAGTCCATTACTGCATTCGATAATCATGGTTGTGGTATATCGCCCAGCCCTAATTTACACACTTACAAATATTATCAATCTGGGTCTTATGAAGGATATTCCATGACTCTGCAGTCAATCGCCCATCAGAATAAAGTGTGTTACGTATTCTTGTTCGATATTGTGCTGGTACATTCTAATGCTGTTTATTTTCGTAACCTTGTAAGGGAATTTACAGTTGATACTATAATGGCACATTGTTTGCCACGTTTTTTGTCCTTTATGTTTCAACAAGGTAACGCAAAGCTTTATGTGCATTCACAATTTTGGATATCCGTGAAAATGAGGAGGAAACCCTTGAAATGTAGAAAGAAACACTCCTGGGTGCACAGCTGACTTCTAAAGAGACAGAAGAAGGGCTGCTTTCACACAGTCCTCAATGAATTACACCACAAAGATCCAATGCATTGCAGGTATGAAGCAAGGAATCTATTTGCATGACCCCTCCTATTTGTGTAGTCCACTAGATATAAGGTCTAACCATCTAACAGAGCACTATCTATCTACTGAGCTATTAATTAGGTGTATATCTGCTGTATAAATCGAAAAGGCAGATAAACTGTCAGCTGCCAATCTTCATTGAAATAAGCTTTAGATTACATGTTCTTGCTGACCTAGGAACATGTAATCTAAATGGTTTAGACAAAGGTGGAAAGAGTAGGTAAGACTTACACCTGAATATAATAGTTGAAGCCACACACTGATTGATTAATGAACTCTCTTCCTCAATGTATCCCTCCCTCGGTATCTTACATTTTTTCTCATGTATGTCCTCTATCAATCCCCTCTGGCCTATCTATACTAAGTCTAACGCATTTATCCTGGTCGCTATCCTCTCTCAAAGTCCTCTATATACTCCACTTTCTGTCAATCTCTCCTCTATCCATTTAGCTCACTGCAGTATTCATAATTCAATTGGTTTTATTAGCAGTCTGTGATTTAACTGAGATAAGTGAAAGTGTAAAATGAACATTTTAAAAAGAAATTACTTGTGATAACCACACAAAAATCTAATTTGTTTATTCATAGATGTGCAGAGCAATCGTCAATGACAAAAAAAAAAAAAAATCAGAATGGTAGCACAAAAAAACAGTTCATTGAGAGGGGCATGCCACCTGACTCATAATCTTTAACCTTTTCCATAACTATCTGGAAAATTCTTGTCACTTCATAGTTTCAGACTGCTTTCCTAACGGCTATTTTGCTTCCTGCGACTTGGGTTACAAGTGTGAATATGTTCGGATTGCTAGAAATGCTTGTAGGGACCACCCTTTCTCATATTAACCAGAAATACGCAAGACGAGACACTTCTACAATTTGTTAAATCTCCACTGGTGGTCGATACATGCCCCCTTAGTGGCTAATGCTAGTGCTGGGCGACTTCTGATATACTTGCCAGCACAGAAAAAAATTACGGAAGTACTGAAAAAAATAACTTCCAGAGGATAACAAGTACACTTTTTCTGCATAACTAGGTACAGGTTGTTATCGACATTTCAACTATTTTTATATACGGTCACAAATATTTTTATATTTCAAATTCTGATCAAACGGAGTGCGCATCCGGGTACTTTATCCATGCTCCGCACTAGCGCACTTCAGTTTGGACTGACATACCAAAATGCTCACTATGCGCACTCGAAGCATGGAAGTATGCGGTTTGAGAGACAGCCTATAACTTTGAAACCTGTGATCCTCAGTAAAACAGAGGTCACCTTTGCGTCATTCTCTCCGTTCCATTTCCTCTCACTGGACACACCACATCTTCTCCAGTCACGCTGTCGCGTGCAGCCCGCAATCCAGGAAGAGTTTGCGAGGCCTGCTACCAAGCAAAGTTATCTCGCGTATACCCTTGGCTACCTGCCGCGGGAGGAACGAGCCACTCCAGGAAAGCCACGCAAAATGGACGTATCGTGCAGAGAAAGTCCCACAAGGCAAGAGGCCTGTGACAAGGATCAAGCTGCATGTCTTAAAACTGAAGAAAAGGGTGCACAGATTCCCCATTTCCACATCCTAAGGATTTTGCACTGGAAACCAGAAAGCATTCAGACAACAAAACCAATCCAAAGGACGCAAGTAAAGCTGTGACTCTGGACTTATAGTTTAACTAAGCAAATGTAATGCTTCTGACCGAATATGAATATTGATATTGCTCTACTCCTACACCTGTCTCATATAATTTATATTGGAAAACCAGATACTACCATCATACTGTCAATATGAAAAATATCATATGATATGATATTTTTGGTCATATCGCCCAGCCCTACTTTACGGTAACATGCGTGACTACTGAGATGGCTCTCGCTTGATAAATGATAGCTAAAATCAGCTACCTTGCTAGGTAGCAATCACATACTCCCAGCCCAGACTGGCTGTATTATTTTTTTTTTCAAAAATGCCTAAATCAAGAAAAAATTATAAATAAAATAGATAAATATACATGGAAGAAAAATGCAAAAATAAATTACCACAGAAATAAATTAATTCATCCATATGATAATGAGGCGGCTGTCAATAAAAGTATGTCATGGTGTCAAGTTATTCCCAGGTGCCTCAGAAGTCTTACATAAAACAGAGAAAAACCTTGGCCCATATATGTATTTTAGGATCAAAGCATAATTTCTCTATGGACATTCTTCTCTTAAACGGCCCTGGATCCACTGAATTCTGACAACGCTTTCCAACTGATTTAATTTTTTTTCTAACAGCAACCTTATGGCAAGCCCTTCAACATTTAATAACTTCGCTCATGTTTTGCAAACCAGGTGTGATCAATTTTAATAGAAATTATGGTAGTAATAAAAAATAAAAAAGTAAGATAATTACCATGAATTGGAAAGAGACGGCAAAACAGTCATCTTGTTACAGACATGTAACAATACATCTGTATTTATACTTAGCAGCTCCTTTTGCGCATGGGCCGCAGGATTGAAAACCCTGTCAAAGACTACTAGAACAAAGACCTGATATCTACGACTGAATCAGATCAATCTGAGTCAGAATGATAATTGAAGATATCTATAAATGCATTCCAACTAGTCAGAATGATAACTGAAGATATCTCCAAAATAAGATTGTCTCCTTTTAAGATATCCGTAACTCCTTTGTAGATATCTTAAAAGGACTTTTTACTAGTAATAACTTAACCCTCCTGTTCTGTTCATTTTTTAGGTACAGCAAAAATGTTCCCGGGTCAATCCCCATACAGGGGGGGTTTGCAAATACATGAAATGAACCATTTTCATTTAAAATGTTGATTACACTAATTAAGGCCAGTAGAAGAAGTTTCATACTTTTAAGTATTTTTCCTAGATTTTCAAACTTTAAAAAGGGTCAATTTGACCCGCAACATAACAGGAGGGTTAAATTCAGGATATCTCCAGTTTAGTTTTGACGAGTCGTAACTCCAGTTCAAGATCTACAATTAAGAAGTAATATCTTAGTTTCAGATATTTTTAATCATGATCAATTATATATATATATATATATCTTTAATTTAAATTATCACTAGTCGGAACTAATGTGGAGATACCTTGAATTTGAATCATAATTTAAATGGAGATAACTGGAATTTAAGTTTTGGATAGTCAAAACGTTATTGCAGATATCTTTAATTGAAGGCTCCATACAATTTAATGGCATAAGTAACTTAAGTCTTACTAGTCAAAATGTAATTACAGATATCTTAAATTAGCATTTTGACTAGTTGTAAATTCATTACAGATATCTGTAATGTGAATTTGGTTATGCTAATAAATGTCAAAAAGGCGTAAGATAGCAAGCTAACACTGCTGCCAATGTTATTTACGGCACAACTAGTCTGCTGGCTTTTCAAGCTGGTCAAAGCTACAGTTAGCCAGCAAAGAAATTTAAATAAAGCCCTCAAATAACTTAAGGAAACTACTATTGAGAACAGCAACAATGACAAAAACAAAGATGTTTCCAGCAATATATACAATTGTACAAAGCAAACAAGCATATACTTTCTTACACTAACAGGTAACAGCAAACCACTTACAATTTGAATGGTAGCTGGAAATACAGCCTTATAATATGCGACAGGTCGCTAACCACTTAGCCGTTATCAATTTGCTCTTTAAAATTACACTGATCTTTTTTAGATTATAAAAAACAGGCGAAATTGAACAAACGTCCAAATATCATACATTTTGAAGGAATTTAAAAAATGCCATTAATTTCTCCCATAGGCAGTCTACCTTTATTGATCTGGAAGTCCTGAAAATGTAATGAAATTGAAGGGAATGATGGCATGACTTCTGGGGCCTATTAGCTGATCAATACCAGAGTGAGTAGATCCACCGTACATGCCTTGCTTCAATAGTTGCTTTTTACTAGGTTTACATTTTTAGGGGAGATGTAAAATGCTAAATGTAACACACATATATATATATATATATTTTTAGGTGGTTGCATGTAAGCTTGAGCAACGTATTTCACATTAAACACAGATTTCAATAAATAAATTGCATAGTTTGGATATAGCATGCAAGCTTGCTTGGACTGCTAGCCAGTCAACAGTGCAGATACACCCCAGGCAGTTTAAACCTACTGCAGTGTTTCATATGAGAGTTAAAAGTATAGAGAAACCGGAGTACGAGGCGTGTAAAAATCAAGGGGCATGTCAAAAGCAAAGGGGGTACGTCAAAAGCATGTTTTTATTGACCGAGTCACATACATTATCCAATCAAAAGCCTCCTCCAAAAACATAGATGTATCAAAACTGTTCTGGCTATGTGTTTTTTTTCTTCTTTGTTGGTCCTGCAAGCAAGCAACATCTCAATGAGTAAATTATGCTCGAAAACAAAAGTTGTGGTATATATGTAAATTGTTACGTCCATTATTTGAAAATTGATCATCACTATGTGTTTTATTACCCACTGTAGCGGTGAAAACTATTAAAAGTGAGGCAAATAATTTCACATTAGCTGATTAATATGCGGTAGCCTAGGTAGCTAACAAGCATCAGCAGGTTTAATCAACATAAGAAAAATGGAACATGCCACTTAATATTGCTTAATTACTCCCATTTTTTTGCTTAATAAAAACGTCATAGCATCAAGGCCAGCTGCCATCCACAGAAGAATTCGGGTACAAGTGGCATGAAAGTAAATAGTGCAGCGAATCATGTTTTCCCCCCATTATGTTGATGTATTCTGTAATATATTAACCAGTTTGTTGTGACACTAATTGCAGTAGTCATTTAATCACTTTCCATGCAGTTCGAAAAGTGGGTCTAGCAGTTCTGTTGACTGTTTTCTAGCAGTTCAGTGACTGTTTTCAAACCATGTTGCCTGAAACTAACCATTGCATGTGTTCTATTCAGTAAAGTTCAGTCACTAACTAGATGCATTCATTTGCCAAGCTTTGGAGCCACCTCACTTGTATTAATGTGGTTGCACGTGTTTTAGTTTTAAAATGTATTTATTACCAAGAAAGCTATTGATTTTTCATGAGATGAAAGGTGTCGGATAAATTAGTCATGGACATTATCTCTCCCACAGCAGAATTCACATATTTTATCGAGCAAATAATTGATAAAAAGGTATTCCACAGAAGGGCAATGAATTAAAATATTTGTATTGTTCAAGAATTTGTAATCCTACAGTTGAAGGGCTGAGGTATATATGGGCGTTTCACTGTACCTTTTGTTATTAAATTTTGCTGCACTTTTTCATCTTGCCCTTGTCCAAAGAACTGCTACAGAAACGCACAGCAGTCATACGGTGGTATACACTTATAGCTGGCCAACGCTGCAGCATTTTCAGGAATATGGGAGCATGCAGCTGAAATCCTCTCCAGAAAGCAATCTTCAAAAACCTCACAGCGATCTCATCTACGATCAGTAGGCAGTGTTGTGCTTCACTTTGGGGGCTTATTCCGTTCTTACAGCTCGTTTCCAGCCCAAACACCACTGCAAAGAGAGCGAACTTTAAAAAAAATTTTGTCAGTGAGATTTCCTTCTGACGTTTATGACGGCGATCGCGACCACAATATTTATTTTGCCTTTTAGTATAGTCATTTCCGTGGATAAAATCGCATTTATTATTATTATTTTCTTTTAAAAACATTTCATTCATATCCAGGGAGACAGCCAACTACTTGCAAATTAGAAGACGTGTAGCCATTTACTAATACGATCGCATTTCAGGCTGGAAAATGACCCATTAAACCAGAGAAATTGCTGAGTTGTCTTAGAATCTTTAAGAATGCAACAAGGCTGGCAGCATCGGCATAGCAACGGACGCTGCAACGAAACGTTAAGTACGTCACAATGGGTATAACAACTGTTTTAGAATGTCATTGCATCACCCGGATCATTTTTGCAGCCCGGATCAAAATTGGTGTGACAGCGCCAAGGGACAGGCGTCCAAACAAGCTTCTTTGATTGGCCAAAAGGGTTCTCTGATCTCTGAACAGTGCCCACCCCTGGCTCTACAGGTGCACAAATCACTTTTGCTCCACATTTCACTGAGATATGTGGTGCAAAAGTGAGAGCGAGTGGAACTAGTCATTTCTAAGCAAAAAAACAGCATTTGAGACTTGTAGCAGCAGATTCAAGCAGTTGTAGTTATTGACTTGTGTTTGTTCTAGAAAAATATCCAAGAAAAAAAAATGTATTTGTTAGAAAATATTCTACAGGTGTGCAACTCTCATTGCATGAATTCACATATTGATTTGCGGATGTGCAAATTTTGTCCATGACTTCACATTTTTTGATACGGGTGTGTGAATGCGCTTTGCACCATATTCACTACAGCAACTGTAGCAAAAATGTGAGCGTATAAGTTTCTTAATTTGTGATTCGTAGAATAGGATTTGTGCACCTGCAATGAAGAATTTGAGAAGGTGTAACTGTTGTGTTGTGTGTGTGGGAGAGAAAAAAAATTTAAAGTTACATTTAGTTACATTTATTGATACGGGTGTGTGCATTAAAGCATTTTTCTCTGTGACTACAAATTCCACTGTCGCAAGTGCTCAGTTGTTTTGCTCCAATAATACCTTCATAGAATTTGACCACCTCAGGCGCATTACGGCTGAAGCTCACCTCTCTCCAACCAGCGGTGAAAAAACTGGCGGGGAACCACCAAGCACAGGGCTCACATTAGTATTTCAGCCATCCTCTTACTGTTGCTCTTACTGTTTGCCCTTTCTGTTGTGAAACACGTTTGACTGGTCTATATCATATTTCTGTGTCATTGTCCGTAGCGGTAGGCTAATTCATAGGCATATTTATGAGGAAAATAATTGCTGGACTATAGGCTGCTGCTGTTGTAGCCAAAACATTTTTCCTGTACAATCGCCTAGGCTTGTTTGGTCCATGAAAAACACAGCATATGCCTCAAAATAAAAAGAACATGCCAAATTGTTATGAGAGGTAGGCTACAAGGTGAACAGAGAAACAAAAGGTAGGAACAAGGATAAACAATGAAGAGTTATTTAATAAACTATAATAAAATAAGCACGATTACAATGAGTAACAAGAAGCACAAGAGATCACAGCCAGCAAATGTAAGGCAGTGAATACGAAAGATTAGACAAGACATAAGTCATTTGCTTCCCTCTGGTGGCAGCCAAGGGTATGACACATAGCTAAAATGTAGTTCCTGTCTGAAAATTAACCAGCATAGGTAGGGGCTTGTTTGATTAAAAGAAAAAATAACATAATATCACGAACATCAACAAATAATAACCTACATTTGGGGCTGATAATTCAATTTTTGTTGGGGGGGGGGGGGGGGGCAGTATGGGACTTGAACATACAATAGGGGGGCGTTGGTCTACAAAAGGCTGAGAACCCCTGCTCTAAAATGACTGGCCGAGAGGGTTGCATTTTTAACATTGTACTTAATTTGGCTCTAAAGCATTTGATCTTTATTTCCCTCTGGTTCTGGGAAGTAGAGTATAAAAATATTAATCATCACAAATCATATTAATCACACGACCATGCTACTGAATTTTTACTTCCATAGCATGATGTGGCTAAACAGCGCTGATTAGCCAAGTCAGGTAAATTGGACACATAGCATAAAAACACAGCATATGGAGCTAGTGGTTAGCAATGAACATAACAGATGAGAATTTGTATCTTTAAAAGAATAAAAAATATTTTCTCCGAACAAATGTGCTGTCCCTTCTTTGTTTGTCTGACACCTATTATATACTAAATCAACTTCCATTTTTACGCCGATGATACTGAGGTTTATATTGAAACCAAACCTGACCCCTTCACTGCCCTAATCAAGCTTAATACCTGCTTGGAGGAAATAAGAGCATGGATGTCCATAAACTTTCTCCAGCTGAATGGAAGCAAGACCGAAGCCCTACTGGCACACCACATCAACTAAAACACAATCCCATAATCACCCCCACCATTGATGGCCATGTCATTTCTCCATCCAGCTCTGTCACAAACCTTGGTGTTGTTTTCGACCCCTCACTTACATTCAACACACATATCAAATCGGTCTGTAAAAAGTCCTTCTTTCACCTCAAGAACATAGCTAGCTTGCATCCGATTCTTCCCTGCCCCGACCTTCATAAACTCATCCATGCTCTTATTTCCTCAAGAATTGACTACTGTAATGCAGTGGGCTTCCTGCAAGGTCAGTCCAGAGGCTACAGGTTGTCCAGAACAGTGCAGCCAGAGTTTCACCAGAAACAGGAAATTTGAGCATATCACTCCTGTCCTGGCTGCGCTCCACTGGCTTCCGGTCAGCTTCAGGATTGACTTCAAGATACTGCTGCTGGTTTTTAACGCATTGCATGGCGATGACCCCTCCTGCCTTTCTGAACTCCTGTCTCCCTTGGAATCCCACCGCTTACTGAGGTCCAACAATCATAGCCTCTTAGCAGTTCCCAGAACTCGGCTTCGTACTGTGGGTGATCGAGCTTTTTGCTCCATGGCACCACGCCTTTGGAACAGTCTGCCCGATCGCCTACGTTTGGCACAGTCAGTCTCGGCATTCAAAGCCAGGCTTAAAACCCATTTTTATCAGTGTACCTATCCCTGTTTATCCATTCCATGATACAGATAAAATATATGTGATTTTATATTAATGCACTGTTTTACTATCATCCAGTGATTTTACATTTCTTATTTTATTTTTTTACTGTTTTATTGTTGCCTTCTGTGAAGCACTTTGAGATCATCTCTGTATGATGGAAAGCGCTATATAAATAAACTGTATTATTATTATTACTAATGACTGTAAAGCTGTCTGTGAAGCTAGCGCAGATCCAACAGGGAGTCGCAGGCTTTCTGGGACTTAACCACAGGAAAAGCCCAATCCATAACTAGCTGAATGAAAATCAGTGGAATGTCAGAGATTTCAAAGACTTTCTACAAAAGAGCAGTGTCAGTTCCAGTTAGCCAACCACCGAGGCTAAATATTGCCATGTAGAAAGTACACATGCATGTACTTTATACTGTAGTGAGACTGTGTAGTTAGTTAGCCTCAGCTACAGACTGTAATGTCTCTAGTTAGCCACAGAAGGGCTAGGTAATGTAACCATGTTCATATAACTTGGTTGACTAGTTGCCGGAAGTCCACTCATTCTTTTCAGCTGAGTGACGTCCAGCAACCCCCTAGCAACTGGGCAATGCCCCAACTTTTTGCGAGCATTGCCCATCAACAGCCAATCAGAGATTCTGGCTTTCTATTTCTCCAACCGATATGATACCATTTTGTGAATTATTGTTCTTCAGTGAAGAAAAATGGAGGAACAACTTATCATGATGGTACAATCACACTTTGTGTTATAAAACATTTTTTAAAAAGAGTACAGGGACAAGCGTCTAAAACAAATTATGTTTGGACAGCAATTTTAACTTGCTTGCTAGCTAGCTAGGGAGAGAGATGAAGAGATCGTCAGCTAGGCAGCTAACCAGCCCCTTCTATGCAGATGACCTGTCGCTCACTGAACAGGGGTTACAGCAAAGCCTAGATCTGCTAGAACAGTACAGCCAGACCTGGGCCCTGGCAGTAAACCTGAATAAAACTAAAATTATGACATTCCAAAAAAGATCCAGATCTCAGGGAACTAAACACAAATTCATGTGAGGAACATATTATATTGAACATTCTTTCTAAAATTATTTAGGGGCATTTCAACATTGCAATAAATTAACAATAAAAGGACAAATTTCTTTAGAAACTCCAATTAGAATTTGGCTTAAAATCATTGAAGCTATAATTGAACCAATTGCTCTTTATAGCAGTGTGGTGTTGGGTCCACCCATCAATCAAGAATTTGGCAAATACTACAAACACATACTACAAACACACAGCATACACATGTATAAGCCCACACAAGCATACACACACAACACACACACACACCTAACATCCCATGGTAATTTTGGTTTTAGGATTATTATTATTATTATTATTATTATTATGATCTATCATCCATATTGTACATAGTTTTCTTATGCAACCTGCTTTGGCAACAAAAATGCCTGTATTTGTCATGCCAATAAAGCGGTTTGAATTTTTAAATTTGATATGGAGAGATCACTAGCTAGACGGCTAACTAGTGAGAGAGAGATTTATGGCGAGATAACAGTAAAAATAATATTTATCAGTGTCCTGATATAACTACAAAAATGAAAGGAGAGGATGTGTGTCTATATGGCAAATCTATGATGATGCTGTTATTTCTCTTCAATAATATGTTGCTGCATGAGACCACTAAGAGGATACAACGGGAAGCTCCTGCCCCTCCCTCAGCCTAGTACACTTGAGCAATCCATCAACCGAGTTGCTCGTTGTGTGAACGCAGGGTAACACGTATGTTCGTGATTTACAGTAGTGAAGTATAAAAAGGCTTGTAATCTGGGCTTCTGAGTCAGTCTAATCCTCCATGTATTGGAAACTCTGGTTTGCAAAAAAAAAAAAAAATGCCGTAACTATTCCTCAAGATCTGCCTAGTCTGACATTGGACACGCGTGCAACAATACATAGCCTACTAATTTGCCAAAATGGCTCCAACGTCTACTGTAAAGCAAAACCGATAAAATGATTGGATTTGTTCAACTCAAACTTCATCTTCATAAATATACTTAACTCATATTTAACTATAATTTAACATCAATGAAAAATAGGTTAGCCTATTTTATGTATTCCAAGTTGACTGTCTCTTTGAACAGTCAGGAAGATTCCAGAAATTGATGCAATGACTTTTTAGAGGCTTCTGATTGGCTAATTGTCATAATTAGGAGTTAATTGGGAGTTAATTGGCACCTGTAGCTGTATTTAAGGGCCTACTGTACCTTTAAGTCACTGCCTCTGCCCTTGATACCATGGGAGAATCCAAGCAACTCAGCCAAGACCTCAGAAAAAAAAATTGTGGACCTCCACAAGTCCAGTTCCTCCTTAGGAGAAATTTCAAAACAAATGAAGGTACCACAAGCATCTGTACAAACAATTGTATGCAAATATAAAAATCTTGGGGCCACACAGTCACTGCATCATTCAGGAAGGAGGCTCAAATTAACTCCCAGGGCTGAACAAACTTTGGTCAGAAAGGTTCAACTGAACCCCAAGACAACAACAAAGGAACTGGTGAAGGAGTTGGGGGCATCAGGTACCAAAGTATCTACATGCACCATTAAGAGAATCCTACATCACCATGGCCTGAAAGGCTGTTGCGCAAGGAAGAACCCCTACTCCAAAACTGGCATTAAAAAGCCAGAATGAGGTTTGCAAGTGATCACCAGGACAAAGACCTAGCCTTTTGGAGGAGTGTTCTCTGGTCAGATTAAATAATAATTTAACTGTTTGGTCATAATGATCAGTGCTATGTAAGTAGGAAAAAAAGTGAGGCTTTTAATCCGAAGAACACCATCCCAACTGTGAAGCATGGGGGTGGCAGCATCATGTTGTGGGGGAGTTTTGCTGGAAAAGGGACTGACGAAGGATGATTATCAAGAAATATTGAAGCAACACCTCAAGACATCAGAAAGAAAGTTAAAACTTGGTCGCAACTGGGTCTTCCAGGAAGACAATGATCCTAAGCATACCTCCAAAGTTGTAACAAAATGGCTTAATGACAACAAAGTGGAAGTATTGGAGTGGCCATCACAAAGCCTGACCTGAATCCCATAGAAAATTTGTGGACTGAACTGAAAAGGCGTGTCCGAGCAAGGAGCCCCACAAACCTGACTGAGTCACACCAGCTCTGTCAGGAGGGCAAAAATTCCAGCAAAGTATTGTGAGAAGCTTGTGGAAGGCTACTCCAAGTGTTTGCTTCAAGTTAAGCAATTAAAAGGTAATGCCACCAAATACTTAAAAGGTGTATGTAAACTTTTAACCCACTGAAAATCTGATATAGTACATAAAAGCTGAAATAAACTTTTAGCCTCAACTGTAGCCAGAGGTTTAAGACTGGCTAACATAGCTGAAAATGGTAGTCCCGGTTATTTATTATTTCACATGGATGTTTTGACAATTTGTTCCATTTAGCTGCATAGGTTGACCCTGTAGTGTTCAGCAATTTGGAGGAAGAGGCTCTTCGCCTGAATGTTTCACTCCAAAATCAGACTACATTGGACTCACATATTACACGTAGAAGCTGTGGTGAGTTATTTATTTTCTGGTTTGTCTGTCCATGGCATTGAAACTCTTTTAGGGGTTTGTGAGAACAGTTCACCATAGGATGGCAAAGTATGGCATAAGGTCAGTCTGAGATCTTACGGCAACAAGCCTCCTATCAATTAAAGTTTGTCTAGATGTACGAGTCCATCTTAACTGGATTTAGGATACTGGATCATATATCTTATCTAGGAACTATGCACTATCTCTCTCCGAGCATGCCTGCGCTGACCTCCTACTCCCCGCCTTTCGGCTTGATAGCTTGAATGCAAAGACCACGCCCTTCATTATCATATGGAGGGAGAAATACAGAAATAAATAAATATGAAAAAAAATATATACAGAAATAAACTAATCAAGAAATAAATACGAAAATAAATATATACAGAAATTAATGAATCAAAAAACAAATATGGAAATAAATATATATACAGAAATGAATAAATAAATAAATCCAGAAATAACCATTTACTGTACGTCAGATTTTACCAATTCATTTGTTTCTGCGTACATTCATTTATTTTTACATTTTTCTTGCATTTATATTTATTTATTCATTTATTTTTATTTTTATAATTTTGTCATTTTTGGTCTCCCATACATAGCAGCTTGAAGCTTGATCAGTGTTTGTTTAGTGTTTGATCATTACAATAGAGTACATTACTAGCAGATTACAATGAGAAAACAAGTGCATAAATCGGGGTTAACAGCAACAAAAACCCTACAGGTGGGAGGCAAATGCCGAGACCACAAAGCCGAGCATGCTTAAATTGTATTACTAAACAAATTTTATAAAACAGGTGTGTTCCCATGTGTTTGTATGTATTTCTTTAGAGTTAGTTTTTATACATGCATCCTACATTGTGAGGTAATTGTAGAAGGAGCATCAACGTTTGATTGCAACAACTGACTAGGCTGGATTAAGGCTGACTGTTACCATCAAAAACTGCCAAAAAATCATGGAAAGCACTAAAAACGTGTAAAGTCACGGAACTGCCAAAAAATAAAAGACAAAAATCCATGACAAACTTCCCTGACAAGCACCTACGTATAGAAATAACCTTACATTACAGGTGCATCTGATCAATTCAACAATTGCCACCGCAGTTGGAATACCACAGTCCATGCATTTTATTGAGTAATGTCTGTAGTGCTGGATACACTCTCATGGTGTACCATCAGATACATCAATTTTCCCACATCCGATGAAGACATTTAAAGCACTAAACAGGAGTTTTTTGAAACTCATTTAAGCTATGCTTCATATGCATAACACGATTACTAGGCAGTCCCATTCACTGATTGCATAATTAGCTGTAGTCACAGTAAATAAGACATAAATTTTACTAGCTAATAAATTATTACTAGCGTACAAATACTTTCTCCCTGGAGTAGCTGCATGAATTATTACGCAAAAAAATAAAGGGGCAGAAAATAGCAGCCTATTAATATAAATGAGAAGAGGGTTCCACCATGTTTCCTGAACAGTTTCTCTGCATGTTATTGTTGCCTCTAGTGAGTTGGGTGGCACGCTCATGAACAAGAGTCCACACTTTCACAAATTAGTAGCCTACTGATCCACATTTAACTTGATCAGTTAAAACATTACTTGTTTTTTTACCTCTCTTTATGTAATCTTTTGCAATATAGCACAATGTGAATAAGGGACTTTTATTCTTCATAGCATGCATTGCTAGTTCTGACATGCGGCTTTAGAGGGTAAATAATTCCTCTAAACATAAAAAGCGGAAATTAGCAGCTTGCCAAAATTCTGGGACTGGAAATGCAGTTGGAACAAAAACCAGCAGTGGTACCAACAGTGGTACGCCAGGATTGAGTTTGAGAACCACTGCTTTAGAGCCCACCTGTGCATCCCGTAACATTCTGGGTAAGCCTGTGTCCTCCATGTACCCCTGGCCCCCAAAACACTCCAGGCCCTCAGAAACAACAGCAACAGCCTAGAAGACAATAGTACAAAGATGGTGGGATCTCATATTATTGCATGGTATTTATCATTAGATTACATTCATGCTTCCACTTAAAAAGTTAAGTGGGGTTATGTCCACTTAAAAACAATTAATTGGGATTATGTGTTGGTGATCTGTGCTTCTCTCTCCCTCAATTATATAAATATGTTATTAAAACCACATGAAAGTATTTAGTTATTTAAATATTTTTTTAAAATCCATCAACTCGTAGGACGCCATTGTTATTACCGTGGCAATGCACTCTGGGTAGTGACGTAAAATGGTTACGCAGGTGTTGGTTCATTGCTATTGTCCATAGAGCAGCATTGAAAATGTATTCTGTTCAGCCTTTTCAAATCAAGCTAGAACGGGACATTACTCAGGAAGAAAGCACAGAGAACAGCCCTTAAAACGATGAAGATCGGAGGAGATGAGAGTAGGGTATAAGACTAAAGATCATGTCTGTGCAGCAAATGCTCGCCTAGGCCAACAGAGATGGAAAGGTTTCCTGTTGTAAAGAGCTGCACTTTCTATCAGCAGCTGTTCAAAGTCACTTTACCATATTGGTCAAGCTATTGTTTTTGGTGAAACTGAAACGTGTCATCACCCCCATTAATTTAATTGACGTAACATTGTATATATACAAACAACGTGTAATAATGTTATGATATAAGCTTAAACTGGTGATAATACCTCCTTTAAAAGCATAATACTTTGCAATAATACATGCTGGAAACCCAAGATGTTTATTGAATCCACCCTATTCCCATATATCCCGTGTATCACTTCACGCACAAATTTTGTGGCATTATATAGATTTTTTTCACCATTAATAACCGCAACTGCTGGACAAAACAAATGAGCTAACCTCCAGTGCAACTGTTAGAGCCATTTCTCTTGAAGTAGAATATTTTTGTGTTTGACTAATTCGTTTTTTATATATACATAACTAATCATGTTTTTTGAAATCATTAATTGTTTATACATAATCCTGTTTATTTAACCATCATTATTCACCTTAACATCAACACATTTTGGAATGATAACCCCACCTAACTTAAACCATGGTAATTGCAATTAACCTTACCTTCAGTCATACTCACCTTAAATGGATTGTGGATGCATTACCTTTAAATGGAAACCTGCCTTGAAGGAATTCAATGTGATACAACCAGGGGTAACCATACAATTTTTTAACCACACCACATTTATCATTGCATTTAGAATTCAACACTCGTAAATAGAATTTTCATTGTTTATTAATGCTTTGGAACCGCTGAAAGTGTTTGAGTACTGAACGCCTATAATAAACATTTTGAGTTTTATTTTTGAGTGGACCTTTAGTTTGTTTGTATTGGAGGTGCGTTGAAGATCTACCCCATTGTCCACGGCTTATGGTTTCATGGCGCATGGAAAGCCGCAACATGGCATCTACCAAAAGTATACTGCGCGTCAAAAAAATAAATACCTCCGTAGATTAAAATTCCCATTAAAGACAGGGCTTCAAAAAAAAAAAAAAAACAGGGCTTTTATGTGGATTTTACAACATATTTCCATAGTTGAGGGCATTCAAAACATGTTAAAGGGGAATTACACTTTAAAACCCATATGGGCTTATTTTATTTCTAATTTTCTTCTGATGAATGTATCGACCTTCATTTTTTGTGTTTGAAAGTGCAATTCCCCTTTAAGCCATACAAGTCTTCAGAGGCAAGATTCAGCTGCTGATTGCCGGATTGGTTCACCTCCCTCTGGCCCTACATAACCCTGCAGCAGCTGAAGAAGAAAGATGCGTTGCTGAGCAGTTTTGTGGATGGACCCTGCATGATGATATAGACTTTTGCAGCTTTGTTTGATGAATGCTTTATGTATGGTGTTTGGACAGATAATGTTCTTTTTTCTTTTAAGTGCATGTATTAGTTAGGTTTAAGTTCAGATTATGAAAACTTCTGAAGACTCACCATTTTTTTAATTTTTTTTTTTATCAGGAGAAAGATGATTATTTCTATTAGATCAGGGTCTTCTGTACGCCCTGCTTTCGCCTAACCTGTGTCTGGTCCAACACCAACAACTCTTTGTATATACAGTGGCCCCAAAAAGTATTTGGACACTGAAGCCATGCTTAGAAATTTATGAATTTTATTGAATTACATAACAAAATGTCAAACCAAATAACATTTATGTTAAAGATAGATGCCTTAAGCACACTTTTCAAGCAAAACATTTCACAAAAAGATGTTGGTTGGCTTTTAAACAATAAAACAATAGATATACTGCTGAAAATGAAGACAAAAAAGTATTTGGACACTCAATAATGCCTTCAATAAAGATCACAGTTTAAGTGTTTTAGTATTTAGTTTGCCACCCTTTACTTCGCAAAACTTCTTGACAACGTCTGGGCATGGAATCAATTAGTTTCATGAACAGCTGTGGTGAAAGTTTCCTCCACGTTTCAACCAGCAAAGCTTTCAATTCATCCACACGAGTGCATCGACAGCCTGACATTTTCTTCTCCATTGCATCCCATAGATGCTCTATAGGGTTTAGGTCAGGGCTCTGGGACGGCCATTCTAAGACTGAAATTTTCTTTTTGGCAAAGTATTCTTTCAACAGGCGGCTGGTATGTTTTGGATCGTTATCCTGCTGAAAGATCCACTTCTGTCATTTGAATAATTTCTTTGCTGATTTCTGTAAGTTTGCATCCAAAATGCATCTGTATACTTCAGAGTTCATGATTCTATCAATGCACACAAGCTCACCAACACCACTGTAAGAAAAACAGCCCCAGACTTTCACATTTCCACCTCCATGCTTTACAGTCCGGTTGGAATTCTTCTCCTGGCTTTCTCCACACAAATGCTCTGCCATCAGATCCATGGAGGTTAAATTTGGACTCATCAGAAAATAAGACTCCAAAAGCTGCCGTCTTTGTGCGCATGTTCTTTTGCTAATTTTACCCTGGCTTTCCTGTTCTTTAGGCTAATGAATGGTTTTCGCCGCATTACTCGCCCTCTGTACCCATGCTCATTGATCCTGTTTCGAATAGTCTGTGAACTGAGTTGTATCTGGTAATTCTTGTTGATGTCTGAGGCAATCCTTGCTGCTGTTTCTCGCCTGTTTTTCTTGATGCTACCAACAATTATCCTGTCCAATTTGCTGGTGGTCTTTCTGGGTCTGCCTTTGCGTTTTCTGTTCTCATTCACAAGTCCTTCATCTTTGAATTTTTTTACAATATACCCAACTGTGGAAGATGGGAGATTAAGTTTTTTGCTGATCTGTCGAATAGAGTTGCCTTCTTTGTGCCAACAAATGATGCTAGACCTTTTCTCAGAACTTACTTCACTTTTCTTAGCCATTTTTGCAATTACTTTCAAACAACTGCTCCAAGATCATTTATAGTGGGTAAATGAGTCAATTATCCTTAATTTCACACAGGTGATCCAACCACAGGTGTAGTTCATCATCAAATTAACCATGGACATGTTCCACTAAGTTTCACAATCAGTATAGGTTTGAGTGTCCAAATACTTTTTTGTCCTAATTTGGAACAGTATATCTATTGTTTTATAATTTAAAACCTAACAAACATCTTTTTGTGAAATGTTTTGCTTGAAAGGTGTGCTTAAGGTATCTGTCTTTAACATAAATGCCACTTGGTTTAAAATTTTGTTATTTAATTCAATGAAATCCATACATTTTTAAGCGTGGCTTAAGTGTCCAAATACTTTTTGGGGCCACTGTATCTTATGGTTTTTTGGTATTGTTATTTTTGTCTGTCTCTAATAAATGCGTTTATGTTACTTTGGGAAGTTTCTTTTGGACTTTGCTTTGTTTTGGGCACAGGTGATTTTGTTGCATCCAAATTTTTGTTCTCCGTGTTATTGTATTGTGGGCGGACTTGGGATGCAACAATTCTGAGAGTAGAATGAAATGGTATAATTTTAGAAAAATGTATCTTGTTTAATTATTCAGTGAGCAGCATTTTCATTGCTGTATTGACATATCTTAGGGCTATTGTTGGGTTTATCTTGTTGCTATGACGGAATACAAATTTTTGGTTGTGAAAGAATATTTTTATGAATGCCCAGATAGACACTACTGTCCGGTGTGTCATGTGCGGGGGTGTAGTTGCAGATGAGACTGCAGAGAGGGGGTGCTTGCTATATGGAAGACCTGCGCGACAATGGTGTCGCTTCGAAACTCCGTATTCGGCATAGTTGTCACGTATCATCTACTAATAAAGCTAGAACACAGAGTTTGTTTTTAACTCATAGTTCGGTTACAGGAGCAATGAATGTCTGAGTTGAGCAATCTAGGCACGACCACTAGGGGGATTGCACATAGGGGTTAACCTGAGATGTGCCAATGAGTAAATCTGTAAGGCCACATGGCAAAAATACATCTTTGATGCACTGTGTAATGCCATTATTTATCTTCAAAAATGTGTAGCTGCACAAGACCACTAAGAGAACACAACAGGAAGCTCTTTCCCCTCCCTCAGCCTACCCTTGAGCAACTCAACCAAATCACTCACTGTGTGAATGCAGGGTTAAACTCTTCACATATTGATGCAAAAAAAACCCTGTCTGTGTTCAGTTTAACTTTTTTACTTACTTGCACCAGTGCTCCCAAACTCAAAAAGTTAGGGGCACCAGCAATTTCATAATTAACAGTGGACAGCAGTTGTATGTCTGTTGGTAATAAAAGTTAAAAAAGTTGTGAATGAATAGTAGCACATGGGATCCTTGTCCATGTACACTTGGAATTAAGTTAATATACTGTCTAGTTTGGTTAATGAGCAGTAGGCTTCTGAATATCTTCTTCAAGGCCCATAATGGGGTACTGAATATACCATTTATATATACCCTCTTTCAGATATCGTAGAGTTGGACTAAGGCCATTATGTGTTTTGGTTAAGTGGCAAAATTAATTTGAATAGTGTATTCCAAGTCCATGATGAGTTATAGAACATGGTTTATAAAAATAATTTTAAATTAATGAAAGGGTTCACAAATCAGGAAAAGCTTGCAAAAAGATTTACTTGGGATCCACTTCATCCAGATGATTGAGATTATTGTCACCAATGAACCTTGAAACCTGCTGTGTACTTAATAACTAACCTATTCGATTAGAGTTAATCCAGTATAGCTACAGTATCTTTATGTAGCCAGCGTTACCTGTATGGGAACGCTCCATAATTACATTTCGAAAATTACATGAGGTGCACATCAGCTAGCTTAAGTGCAAATACTTCTGAACGTAGGTTTAGTAAATGGTAAAATGGTAAATTAACTGCATTTATATAGCGCTTTCATCCAAAGCGCTTTACAATTGATGCCTCTCAATTTCTGCACTAATGCAACAAACCTTTAATTGATAATAAACATTTTTAGCTGCGACCGGCAGCTCTATAGCTGTGTCTCTCTCGGTCGGTCAGTCAGTCGGTCGGTTGGTCCACAAAAAGTGTCCCACCCTGTAGCGACCACAGTTTTCGCCCCAGGAGGCTGAAATTTGGCATGGACATTGGTCATGACTGAAGGTAGATCTGAGTAACTTTCAAGGCCAATTGACCAAGAGGGGGCATGGCGATGGGCGTGGCCTATCACAAAAAGGCGCATAACTCCCGAATGGATTCACAGATTTGCACAATATTTTGTGGAAAGCTTGGTCATGAGCCAAAGAACAGGTCACATGTTTGTGTGAGGGTTTGTGAGGGGTGTGGTGATGGGCGTGGCCTATCACAAAAAGGCACATAACTCCCGAATGGATTCACAGATTTGCACGAGATTTTGTGGAAAGGTTTGTCATGAGCCAAAGAAGAGGTCACATATTTGTGTGAGGGGGCGTGGCGATGGGCGTGGCCTATCACAAAAAGGCGCATAACTCCTGAATGGATTCACAGATTTTGTGGAAAGGTTGGTCATGAACCAAAGAAGAGGTCACGTGTTTGTGTGTGCATGGATACATGCACACATGGATACATGCACGTGTGCGATCGCAGCTATTGCGGATTCGCACTTGTTTACAGTTACAAAGGGTATGAAAAATCCACACATATTACCGATTCATTTCAGACACCTTTGTCATAGGGTTACTTCGCAGGAAACAAAAATTTCTGACATTGTTGGTATTATTCGTTGACATAAGAATGAGGGGCAGACACGGTAAATTGAGAAAAAAAAACACAAATTACCTTCTACAAAATGCAAGTCTGAAATCTCTTGGTCACTGAATTATTAACTCAGACAGCACACATGGCGGACGCAGGTACGCTTTCTGTCCGTGGGGATTTTTTTCACAAAGAAAACTTACAATAAAAAGTTATCCATGATTGAATTTGAATATCGAACAACAAGCGAGCCTATCTTGGCTGCCGTTTTGCAAACTGGGACCTGCAATCTCCACTCCACATTGACTGCAGTGAATATTGCCTGCCTCGTACCTTAACCAGGAGAATTCTTTTAGACACTCTTAGCTATGGTTACTTCTTTGCTGGTGGGTGAACAGGTGGACACCTCAGTCAACTTGAACCACAGGTTGAGGGGGTCGCATCTTATGAATTCCTAAGATCTATGTTACTTTATTTTTTGCAAAAATGATTGCTCGTTTGATTTTATTAATCTTGAGGAAAAAACTGTGTGACCAAACTCCAGGCTCTCCTGCAAAGTTTGCTGCGCCCAGACCCAGCTGGTCAACAGCCCGCGGTTGCCTCAGCGGGCAGGTGTGCTGGGCTACAGATGCCCCACTTGGGGGAGTCGGAGGACATGGAGGTATACCTGGCTACGTTTGAGAGCAAGCAGCGCACAGCCTGCCGGCATTCTCGAGGGCCAGCTACGAGGACCTGAAGTGAGCGATCCTTGACCGGGTCGGGTGGACCCCTGAAGATCACCGGCGCTGTTTCAGGTCCCTCCATTACGAGGACACCGGTTGTCCCTTCGCCTTAGCACAGCAACTCCGGGACGCTGCAAACCGGTGGCTAAAGCAGCGGAGGTGGTCGAGCAAGTGAAACTCAAGCAATTCTTGTTAAGCCTGCTGACTGCTGCCGCTGACTTGGTGCACTGCCATCGTCCCATCTCGCTGGAAGCCTTAAGGAGGATCATCTAAACACCTACCAGCCTCGCTTTCCATATACTGCCCCATCTGCTGCTCCTGCTCCGAGGGAATTCCAGTCTCTGAGGACAGGACCACCTGCCGGACCCTCGTCGATAGCGGACGCGGCGTTCGCCGCTACTCCTTCTGCCTCCTCAGATGTCTGGGCAGGAGTGCTGGCGACGTGCAATGCAATACCCTGAAGCAGTGCCATTGAGCAGCATATTGGCTAAGAGTGTTGCACAAGCATTGTTTCAGATAATCTCCCGAGTTGGAATCCCAAAAGCGATTCTAACTGATCGTGGCACTTCCTTTATATCACGCACACTACGCAAACTATACAAATTATTAGGAATTAAATCGATCCAGACTTCTGTGTACCATCCGCAAACGGACGGACTGGCTGAGCGGTTTAATAATACTTTAAAAACAATGATATGTAAGTTTGTACACGAGGATAGCAAAAATTGGGATAAGTGGTTGAACCCTCTATTATTTACAGTGCATGAGGTGCCCCAGGCCTTCACCAGATTTTCTCCCTTTGAGCTGCTTTTTTGTCATCGACCACGCTGTATATTGGACCTGGTTAAAGAAAGCTGGGAGGTGGGTCCAAGCGCGAATAAAAATTAAATTCAATATGTTCTGGACCTGCGAGCAAAACTCCACACATCAGCGGCGCTCATATAATAGAGGCGCTCCACTGAGGACATTTTCACCGGGAGATAAGGTACTTGTATTGCATCCCTCATCTAGCCCAGAATTACTCGCTAAGTGGCAAGGGCCGTTTGTGGTTAAACAGCAAGTCGGAGATTGTGTGATCAGACAGCAACACAAATTTACCACCTAAATTTATTGAAAGCATGGAGAGAGGTGGTCCCTGTCTCTCTGGTTACTTCGGAAATTTAGAGAGATGAGTTGGGACCTGAGGTGACAAAAGCAGCCAATTCCACCCCAGTCCTTTTTGATAATCTCTCGCCGACCCAGAGGGCGGATGCAACGCTTTTCGGATGTGTTCCCTCCCCTGCCAGGGCACACAAATCTCATTCACCACCATACTGAAACCTTTCCTGGAGTAACAGCACATTCCAGACCCTATAGGCTGCCGGAGCACAATAAGAAAATTGTGCAGGCTGAATTAGAGGATATGCTAGAAATGGGAGTAATAGAAGAATCAACCAGTGCATGGTGCAGGCCCATTGTGTTAGTACATAAGCAGGATGGGTCTGTACGGTTCTGTGTTGAATATCACAAGGTGAATGAGGTCTCACGTTTTTACGCTTATCCCAATGCTAGTGTCGATGACCTCCTGGACCAGTTAGGCACTACTCGTTTTTTCATGACGCTGGACTTGACCAAGGGCTACAGGAATATTCCCTTGTCGCCGGGGTCCAAAGAGAAAACGGTCTTCTCCACTCAGTATGGCTCAAACCAATTTGTCACTCTTCCTTTCGGGCTGTTTGGGGCACCACGTTTCAACACCTCAGTCTGCATATGCTGCTGCCTACTTGGATGATGTGATCATTCACAGTGACAACTGGGAGCAGCATGGGGGCGGTGCTTGAGTCCCTCAGGCGTGCGGGGCTTACGGCCAACCTGAAGAAGTGTGCAGTTGGACGGAGAGAGGAACGGTATCTGGGATACCACTTGGGTGGAGGGCAGGTGCGTCCCCAGGTGAATAAGAAGGTAGCGACTGCGGCCTGCTCTCGGCCCAAGACAAACTAGAAATACCGCCTCGCAGTTGCATGCCTCCGCCTTTGACCACCAAAATCAAGTTCATCCTTGAGTCCAAGTGGACGTTTGTGCCAAATTTGAAGAAATATCAGGAGATCACGAGAATCGGGATTGGACGGACAGACGGACGGACAACCCAAAAACATAATGCCTCCGTCCACGGCTGTGCCGTCACGGAGGCATAAAAAAGAGGCGAGACAGTTCTTGGGGCTGGCAGGCTACTATAGGACATGTATTCCAGCTGACCAGTCCCCTGAAGGATCTGACCCGAAAGAGTGCCTCAGATCGGGTCCAGTGGACGAAGCGATGCCAGCAGGCATTTGAGAGGGTAAAACAGGCTCTCCATGGGGAACCGCTCCTCTATACACCTAACTTTTCTCTCCCTGCTTGTCTGCAGATGGATGCATCCAGCAGAGGGCTGGGGGCCGTTTTGTCCCAGGAGGTGGAGGGGGTCGACCGTCCTGTGCTGTACATTGGCCGAAAACTGTCTCAGCAGGAGGTGAAGTACAGCACAGTGGAGAAGTGTCTCGCCATCAAGTAGGTGGTCGGTGCTCTCCGTTATCATCATGGGGTGCTCTTTCACCCTCGGCTCGGACCACGCTCCCCGTCAGTGGCTCCACCGCATGAAAGATGCCAATGCACGCATCACCTGTTGGTATCTAGCATGTAGGACTGCCCCCTGAAAGTCGACGATTCAAATCATCTGTCAGAGACCCCTCAGTCAACTGAGATTCTTCGAGTCAAGCAGTATTTTTTTTTTTTTTGGACAGTCAATGTGCATTACAATACCGGAATACATCATTATAGAATCTTACAAAAATGGACAGTGGTTATATTACAATATTGAATTATAAATTTAGTGTTTATATTCTTGCAGCCTGCGCATGCTAGAAAAATTCCATGTGACAACATGCGCGGTAAACTGGAGGGAGAAGCCGAAACCTGAAGAACACTGCATAACTTGGGAAAGTAAGACCACTCCCATTAAATCATTCATTTTATAGCCCTATTATTTATTTTGTTGTGTAGGAAAAGCCTGAATACAAACGTGTGCTTTTTCATCTTAAATAATTATAGGCTAATCCTAATTTGTGTTTATGCTGATTATTTATTTAGGCTCTTACACTTGTTTAGATTTATTAGTTATTTTTTAGGCTGTTTAAAGGAAAATAGCCTTCAGAAATAGAATATTCTTTTGAAGAGAGGTCAGTTATTATTTCAAAGCGGAGAATGCCCAGAATTTATTTAAACCATTTGCATTTATTTTAATCTAAAAGAAGCCTAATCTTAAATTGCTTAATTTGTTAATGTATTATTCTACACGTTTATTTAGATTTATATATTATTTTTTTGTATTTAAGAGAAAAGGGTCTCATTGAAGACGAGACGTCAGTTATTTCAAGGCTGACAATACCGTTTATTTAAACTGTTGTTTACAAATGCATTATTTTCAACTGAAATAATTCAATTGCTTCATCTGATAATTTATTTCTTTTACATGTTTGTTTAGATGTACAGGCCTATATTAGGCTTCTTATAGGCTAATTAATGAGAAATAAAGAAGTAGCCTAGGCCTCTATCCTGTTGAATATGATATGTCAGTTATTTCAAAGCAGACAATGCCGTGAATTTATGTTTCATTTTTTTTTTTGTTGTTTGTTCATTTTTAATGTTTAAAGCAAAATAAAGAAGTTATAAGAGCTAGGTTTAACCAGAAATATCTGTGTAGCCTACTGTCTCATTATTCCAACACATGATTCCGACAAATCCGCACGCAGGCTAATACATTGTCGGCAATTCAGCCATCTGGTGTCATATGCAGTTGTCTTCACGGATTTATTGATTTTAAATGCTCAAAAAAATGTTAATATGACTCTGTTGCACTTGACTATGTTAATGTGGTCTAAATCAGCACTGAAACGCATGCCAATGTACTATTTTGCCAGAAAGTCTTATAGACCTTTCTATATAAAACGGATCGTCGAATAGTCATATTGAACTGCCGAATCCGATTTATCCGATTAGGGCACAGCCCTACTAGCATTACAATCCTATAAGTTTAAAGTGATCCATAGGCTGGGGGTGCGGATGGTGGTGGCAGACTACCTCTCCCGGTTGGGGAGAGAGAGTCTGTTATCGGCCGGGTAGCTCCCCGGCCTAAGTCGGGTGGTAGGGGTATGTGATGTAAGGGTTTAAAGTTAGTGTCCTGCCAATCACATCGATCCAGACACCAAACTGTAAGGATTTAAAATTAATGACAGGGACTAAGAGATCAAGTGATTAAGAAGATTAAGAAGTTTATTTAGATATGTTTTGCAATGAGGAAAACCAAGTTTATCTGACTCCATAAATATGTATTGTGGATGTTTGTGCGAATATAGGTATGCGTATACGTGTATTGACTGCGGTGTGCTGAAATAGTGGGTGGCAAGTCTTGTAGATAACAAGACTATCTACTGCTGCCAAGCATTCATCTAATTGTTCTCTGACACTAAGACCTTCTATCCTGGCAGGTAAAGGTGCTACTCATATGGGAATCTTGCAAATAATGTTACGCCATGAATAAGCGACTTTAATCTGTAAAATATGCTTGTCTGGGTACCGAAACTAACATCTCTCCCAGGAAGCACTAACTAAGGTTACTCCGTCTGGTTAGTGAAACTATCTAAATATCCCAGACTATGACCCAATTACTATTTATGTAAAATAATACTAGGATCCATCTGGACATTGAAACTAACATCTGTCTCGGAGCAGCTGCACTTCCGGTCAGTGAAATTATCACTATGCCCAGTGAGTAACCCAATTATGGTGTTACCCCGAAACCGTATATAAGGCCAATACATTGACTGGTCCTTGCAGAGATGCACACCCTGTTCAGCGTATATGCAAACCACGTATGTTAGATGCACTGAAAAGGAAAAACAGTTTATAATGATTATGACCATTGACATTAACCAAGGACAGGCAGTTAGAGGTAAATATTGCATTAACAAAACAAGACAAATAAAGACAGCTATTCTATAAGAAAAGACATACAAAGACAAATAAAAGGAACACAAAGAGACGAATGACGCATGCTGAAATTACAAAATACTCATATGAGAAGACTATGGTACCAGGAGAACTGACAAGCAGATTCACCTTCGACGGTGGTACCAGGAGAACTGTTAAGCAGATTCTCCTGAATGTTTCTTTGGACTTCCCTTAAATGCAATCCTGAGCAAGCCTTCCACATTACACACCTCCCCTTGTATGCCCAAATACGGTCTGGACAGGAACACCTTCCACACCACCAAGAGACTCCCACCCCCTACTACTTTCCTTAAGGGAGCATACTCCCTCCTCTTCTGTAGACACAGGGGAACCATTAAAAATCTAGTGACATTTATAAGATACGTCATACAATGGAACGTGACCTTATGCTTTTATCTGTCTCTAAGATAATTTTCTATGGAGGCCCAAGGTGGTGGTCTTTCTATAATGCAAACACTTATGTAGGCAATACATACCTGGGATAAACCTCCCCATACCAACTTATAATAGGTCGTTGTGCCTGTCCGCACATAAAGTATCCCCTGCATTACAAATGGTATTATTCTCAGTCCACCACACTTATCACACTATTCCCAGTAACTTACATGCACATACATATAACACTTTCAACAGTCCATAATGTGGGTAATGGTAAACCAGGTTCCTGCCTAGCCCAACGGTGCCTGTGGGTGCTTTAACGACATGAAAACAGGTAATCCTTTTTCTGGGTTCCTGCAAGTGTTGGTGGGGTAAAAAGGTCGTGAGATTGTCATACGGCAATCTCCAGATTGCGGGGCAATTGTCTTTTCAGCTGTGTTTGCAGCCTTCTGTTCTTTACGACCCCAATCCTGGAATTTTGGCTAGGGCAGCCAAAATTTTACCTTACAGTGAGGGGGTGGCGTGATTGTGGTGCCGGTTGAAGGCAGAGAAATGGGGGAGTGGTTTAGCCGGCACCGGCAGTCATAGCTACAGGCAGTTACTTGATCAGTGCTAACCTTTATATGTGCTGCCTGCAGTGAGACTGATGAACAGATGCACACGGCCACGGTCAAGGACACTGAGAGTAACAACAACAACAACGATGACGACAACAACGACAACAATGACAACAACAACAACGATGACAACGACAGTACTGTGACCCGTGCACTTAATAAATCGTGCGCATCGTACACCTCCGTGCCTGTGTGGTTCATTGGGACTTGTTACAAAGCGTTAGGGAATGCTAGCTTTCTAAAACCAGCATAGAGTTAGAGAAGCTGACGGTTGGCTAGAATGGTTACAGGGAAAATAAAGATGGTAGTTCTGACTGCAACATATTATTTGCATTGAAATTCAAACTGAAAGTTGCACCCGGACAATTGTTTATTGTCGAAACAGTGCTCCCAATTTAAATTTGAGGTTGAACAGTTTAAATTTAGGTTGCATATGTAACGACGTTTAACTATACACAGGAACTTTGAGGCCTCTGGCTCCCTGACTATGGGACTGACCCTCTGCTGAGTCACGTTCATCATAAACTTTTTTTGGTCAATCAAGGCATAATGAAGTGCCTGTCCCCTTCCTCTTGTGACCCTGCAATAAACTTTCTGCTTGATCAATTAGGCATCAGCTTGGGGCAAGGAACAGTCCCTTTTGGAGGAATGGGAAGCCCGATTTAACAGGGTTAAACATTAAAGCAGTAATCAATTTCTATCCATGTTTTATTGACCATTCCAATACCACAGGCCAATCAAATGTTTGTGCGCCCAAAATAATACACCAATCAAATTACCGAGATCACACGTGGGGTTCCGTCGCATCAGTGACTTTTGAGCATACATTTTATCCAAAAAACCTAACAACTTTGCTCTGAGGTGAGGCGTTGTCATACTGACCAGACGCATCTCCTTAACCACTTAGCGCACACCCCCTAGTGGTCGGCACGCCGGCGTGTCTAGATTGTTCAACTCAGACATTCATTGCTCCTGCAACCAAAGTATGATTTGAAAACAGATACACTTTGTTTTAGTTTCATTAGTAGACATACACAACGACTATGCCGAATACAGAGTTTAGCAGCGCCACCATTGTCGCTCTGGTCATTCATTTAACAAGTACCTCCTCCCTGCAGTCTCATCTGCAACTACACCTCCCACCCATGACATAATGGACAATATAAAAATGTTCTTTCACCACTCGTATTCGTATTCCGTCATAGCAATAAGATACAGTAAGCCCAACAATAGCGCTAAGATATGGCAATACAGCACTGAAAACACTTTCTCACTGAATAACGAAATAAGTTTTCAAAAATTACACCATGTCATTCTACAGTCAACATCTGGGACTAAATATATATGAATAAATATTGGTTTTACACGTAGAGATGTCCCTGCGTAATACCACACGTTGTTCACAGCGTTGTCCCCATTTTTTCCAGTCCGGCATGATCAGTGTTGCCAACTATTTTCTATGGAAAGTAGCTAAGGTCTCCTCTAAAAGTCGCTAGATGACGTCATACATTAATTTGCATATGTATGACATCACCACACAATCATTTGCATATAAAAAAAACGTATGTTAAGCCACACACAATGTTAGGCATAGCGCCTGCCCTTCAGTGACGTTGGCCGAGCTGCGTATATCTGTTAGATCTGTAGAACATCGACTTCCGTGTAATTACAGCGGCTGATTCTACATAGGTCAATCATTACTTTTATAAACGTGAGCAACGCTAGAGCACTAGGAAAGGCAGACGTGACATCATTCACAAATCAGTGAAAGGTGATTTTTGCTGTTGCTCGAAATGAGAATCGAGGTTGCCAAAGTTGCAAGAAGTTTCCAAATTTGTCGCTAGTCGCGAGATAAGATTTTTAGTCAAAGTCAATTTTTAGGGAAGGTCAAAAAGTCGCTAAATATAGTGACAAAGTCGCTAAATTGGAAACACTGGGCTTGATTACCAATTCATTTATTCAGTAGGTGACAGCATAAGCTCTGTAACGATGTATAACATGTCTAATTTTGCTTTTGGAATAGCGTTTTATAGCTCAGCAGAAGGTTTTCACATCATCGCACTCACGCTGTGGTAGCAGTAAAAGAAAACTAAATCTGACTAAATGTTATCAATGATTTTAGTAATTTCTTGGAAAATATTATTATTATTGAGGACTTCTGAGCATAGATAAGCCATATGTCTGCTGATAGACTTAGCTGACAGTTTTCTGGAGTAAGACAGAAGCAGAGAGAAGTACAGCATTGATTTACTGTCTCTGTCTATCTACTGAACACAGATAACATTTAATCATCGTTATGTAAGTATTACTGCTCAAAATATTTCGGTTATATACGTTACTTTTGAAACTGAGTTTTTTTATAATGAGGGCATTTCACTGTAATGTAAGTGTTCATTAGTAGCTTAGTAGTTTTTGTGTTTCATACACCAGATATGACGTGAGAGTTGGAATATTGCCAAAACGTGGTGGACAGTTGAATATTGTTTTCATGTCGTCCCATCCCCATACAAGAAAACATTACATACTGTAGAGTACAGAAATACACTCAATAGTTAATCATTACACATTTAGGTACTGTACCGCATTGTGTGACAATACTTTTGCATTATTTTTAAATCTGATATCAATGTTTCATCATAAACTTTCATAAGGGGCTCTTTGGTATGCTTTATAATGGACAAATAGCATTTTATTCATTTTTGAAGAGATTTTGGATGTTTCCCGACCCATAGTTATTTTAGGCCACTGTACTGACTGAAAGCTTGAAATTCTCACCTGAAAATGATGCAACAGTGAGTTTCTTGAGTCAAAACAGTTGATTTGTAGTGAAATGCTTGATAATATTGTGATTTACAGCAATGCATAATTTAGACATTATTATAGGATAGCGTAAAACTTGAAATACCTGATAAGGTTATTTTACTGCTGTTTGTTTGTTGTCTGTATGTTGCAAATTCCCTGACCTTGTTGTTTTACATTGTTAAAACTTTATTTTATGAGACTGATTAGATGAACTAACCACGTAGAATATCACTAATACATAACACAAATAAATCTTTGTTAAATGGTAGTACTACTGACCTCTGTGTTTAGCCATCGCAGAATTATCATTTCCTCTTTTTATAATCGTATAATATTATTCCTCATATTATGCAAATCATTGTTTTCAATGAGCTTATTCACATATTCATTATCATAAGCAAAAAATGTATATCCTTTATTTCCAAACCATTGTCGTGTCTATGATTTTTCTCTAAGTCGGGCTCTACTCATGTACCAAATTCTGATTGGTTGTTGAACTCCATTGTTCTGAATAAACTTGACGAAATCTCACTAAACATATGTGACCAAAACGGTCACACTATTGAGCCTGCCTGCTGTGAGAGGTAAAGCTATTAGAGATAACAAAAGAAATAACAAGGCTGTCCCCCATCCCAATGGGAGGCTGAAACTGACATCCCAAATTGATGATTACAATATTATAGTGACCGGTCACAAACTAGACGGTCGATTACAAAGACGATGAAACAGCTTCTCTTTCAAAGCCAATCTTCCCCCTTTCCACACAGTCCCAAATATCAAAGTGACCCAGCCACAGAACTAACAGCCACTTAGCCCCACAGCAACATTTCTCTCATAAATCCCCACACAAAAACACAGTACCTTAACCACCAAACCTCCACCCTCTCCCTCAGTCCACAGTCCTAGCCACAGCGTGACAATATTTTATAATCAAAAAAATATCTGCAACAAGCAAAACGGCTGCGAATCCTTCTCTACAGGGATTTACACAAACAAATTACCCCCTGAGCCAAAACAAATGAACAGTCTTCCACTCTTTGAACATAGGCTAGGAAAAGTTGATGCATTATTTTCCATTAAGCTGAATGCCCTTTCAGGAGCACTTCTTAATAAGCAACTTCTCAGCTTACAACCAGTGAGTACATTACCTGAAGTACCCACCTGGAAAAATCGACCCTCTCTGTGATCTGCCAATCGTGAGCCTAGCCCTTGCTGGAAACCCCGTTAAATTTTACTGTCATCTGAGAGTCTTGTATACTTCAAGATCACTTCCACAGCTTTTGAAATTAGTTTACGGCTTCTTTCTAGCTGAAATACGCAAGATATTCTATTGTGTAACGAGCAATTTGCAGGAAGATAGTAAAAATAAAAAAAATTGTTTATAAAGTCTTTGTTCATCGGCGTATGCTTGCAAAAGCAAAATCATGGCAAGCAACTGTAAGAAGAAGACTTTGAAGGATGTACTGAAGGAATTGGTGAGTGACAGTACGGCAGTGATAGCGACTCTGGACTGGAGAGCATCAAGTCGGTAGAAGCAGCAGCACATGAAGACGGATATCCTCTTCAGAACTTTGTGAGTCTAAACTGTTTATACTAGCTGGTTACTAGGTATGTTACTATTAGCTGTGTTACTATGCTATGCAATTTAATTTGTATCAGTATTTCGATCATCTTCCAGGTTTTAGGCTCACAAAGTAGGCCTAATTTTAATATTGAGATTATGTTTGGTATGTTTATTCAGCTTCTGTATGTGCTACTCTTAAATATGTGCTTTATGTAGCTCATGTATTATGTTTGTGCAAATGTATGCCTGTGTATTTTACCCACTAGTCCATTTCTGCAAACAATGATTAGGTGCACTGTTACAAATGCCAGGTTTGGGGAATTATATCCACAAGACGGGAAACCAGTACAATGAGACATAACTACCAAGCATTTTGCACCTCTGCACCTTGAACTAATGCACTTGTTGTACGTCGCTCTGGATAAGAGCGTCTGCTAAATGCCTGTAATGTAATGTAATGTAATATCACACCAGGTTAACCTTTGTATCTGGCTGGGCGCTGACCCATTGGTTTCAAGGGCTGTGTCCCAATACGAAGGCAGCTGCTTTACTGCCTGCATCCTTAGAAATGAGCTCCCTTTGAAGGCAGCATCCTAACAGTAAAGGAACCTCAAAAGGCAATGAAATTAGAACGCACTTTGAAGGCAGAATGGCATCACAGAGTGTTCTCATACCCACACTAGATCAGTATTTCTACTGTTACAGTTGACGGCTTTTACTTTCCAACTGACAGACCCAACGCAAATAAATAGATTCTCTCGTATCCGGAATTGTCCTGATTTTCTATTTAAAGGAAAACAAAATTAGTTTTACATGCAGCTGACTACATAACCAGCTACTAGTTCAGCCACTTTTTTTGGTTTTAACCATATTATCATGATTTCAGTATGTTCACTGTATGTAAGCAAAGTTAATGCTAGCTTCGTTGTTCTTTTGGAAAGTAACGTGATTACTAGCATGTTAGCTGGCTAGTTCAGGGAAAACTGACGGGGCTTAAAAACATTAAATGTATTAATCCAGTGCACAAAACAAATAAAATGTACTTTTAGGTGTGACTATAACAAATTATCGATTTTATTTCCACCACTTCGTTGGTTTAAGCCACCATTAATTTAACAGAAGTCTAAGGAAATCACAATGACCAATGGGATCTTTCCAGCTGAAGGATGCATCAAATGTTGCCTTAAAAATTAACCAAAATAAGGCACCTTAGAAGGATGCATTTTTGATGACTTTGGTTTGGGACATGACTATGAAGGACAAGTGTGAAAAATAGTGAAGATACACTTGAGGCCAAAAGTTTACATACACTTAGGCTAAATATATTGAAACTCAGTTTTTCACAACTCTGCACATTTCATGTTACCAAACAATTATATTGGCAAGTCAATTAGGGAATCTACTTTGTTCACATCAGAGGTAATTTCAAAACAATCAATTAGAGACAAGTGTATTTCAGCTTTAATTCACTATATCAGAATTCCAGTGGGTCAAAAGTTTACATAAACCAAGTTGCCTGACTCTTTAAAAAGTCTGGAAGATTCCAGAAATTGATGTAATTACTTTTTAGAAGCTGCTAACTGGCCAATTGTGAAAGTATTGGAGTGGCCATCACAAAGCCCTGACCTGAATCCCATAGAAGATTTGTGGACTGAACTGAAAAAGCGTGTCCGAGCAAGGAGTCCCACAAACCTGACTGAGTTACACCAGTTCTGTCAGGAGGAATGGGCAAAAAGTCTGGCAAAGTATTGTGAGAAGCTTGTGGAAGGCTACCCCAAGCGTTTGATTCAAGTTAAGCAATTAAAAGACAATGTCACCAAATACTAACAAAGTGTATTGTGGCAGACGGCAGGGAGAGGTGAGGGGAGTGGTAATTGAGGGCAGATATGTTGCAGCCCGCTGGCTCCACCCCCGAGCCTTATATGGACTTCCTGCCCCAACGGGGCAAGCCTGGGCTTCATTAAGCCATTAAGTGCAGGGGGATAAAAGGGGAAGCGGGTTGCACAAACAGTGCAAAGTACCGTGAGGGAAACGCGTGTTGTGGAGAGAGAGAGAAAGCGAAAATATCTGTGCGATTACCTGTTGTGACCCGGACTGTTTGACAAACCCCGCTGTGTACCGAACTGTTTTGGCTGAGGACCTGGTTTTTGGATTACCCCTGGAATACGGAAAAAGGACAACGAGAACGGATTGTGGACTTTGGATTGGTTGCTGAATTTCCCCCTTTCCCTCCTTGTGTAAATTTTCCGAAATAAATCCCCCAATTGCACTCCAGTTGTGTTTCGTGTGCGTGTTTAGTTATCGAATTGGTGACGTGGAAACCCCACACCCGTGAGCCTGCCACAGTATGTAAACTTTTGACCCACTGAAAATCTGATATAGTACGTAAAAGCTGAAATAAATCTGTCTCTTAGCTATTATTTTGAAATGACATCTTATGGAAATAAAGCAGATACCCTAATCGACTTAACACAGGGAATGTATGGTAAAATGAAGTGTGTGGAGTTGAGAAAAATTGAGGTTCAATGTCTTTAGCCTAGGTGTATGTAAACATTTGGCCACAACTGTAGTAAACTGCCTTCAAATGCAGCATCCCAAGGCAGCTGAATTCATACTGGGACACAGTCAAGATCTGAAGTCAGCACCCCACAACCAAAGACACCAGCTTGTTCCCCATGACATTGACTTTCTAGCAATACAAAACATGATTACTTATGGAGAACCTAAAGTTCACATAATGCTGATTCAGCAGGATGTTTTGCAACTGAGCACTGTCTCTTTATCACACCTGTTGACTACCTGCCAGCACAGTTAAGTGTCTGTTTTCCTTTAGGGGGTCTGATAGGAGGCAGGTCTGTGTGAACTGCCCAAAAGAATGAACAAACTGGCTCATTTCTTCAAGAAAGCAGAGATTTCCATGGTAAACGATGTAAATTTTTTTCTCAATAACATTTTTTAGATAGCTTTGTCAGACACATCACCATCAAATGAAGACTTGTTTCTTGAACATATACAGGAATTTGAAAAACAAAGTCTGAGCACAATATAACAGCAGAAAATTGCAAATGTAGATCAAACTCTGAGTTGGTGTACCTGTTTCCCGGTGTAGAGCTTGGCCACAGGTGTGAGAAGACGGAGTAGGTGGCAATCCAGCTCAGATGTCAATCCGCACTCTTCTCTGCCTAGGAGTTGACACACCTCCATCAGAAGCAGGAAGGCCCCACGGGTTTCCACCTGAACAGAGAGGCAGAATAAGAGACTCCAGAGGGCTCTGCTGCAAAACAGTTCCCAGAAGATTCAGCTATGTGTGAGTCTCAGCTGAGCTCATGGAAAATAGGTATTTTAATCATACTTACAGCACTAAAACTAATATGAGCAGATAAATAAAAGTCTATTATTTTTGTGTGCTCTATCAACATTACCTATCTGCAAGTGCGTAATTTTTTTCCTGGTGTACTGACTTAACCCAGGTGGTCTGTTTGCTAAATTTAAGTTACCAGGAGAGAAAAAATGGCTCATCTGAAGGGGAAAATGTATGGCAAGATGACCTAAAAGTAAATTATAATCATCAGGGAATGACTGGATGACTGGCAATAAATAACTGTTATTCAATGCTAATTACAGCCAATGTCAAATCAGAAATTAACATTAAGGGCTCTTTTTACCCAGACGATTCACACCTGCTAAGTCAGCCCAGGTCTTTCGTACTAGTTGTCACCCAGCTTGCAGCCAGTTGCTAATTTTGGGGCTTTTTCAATCAAGGCGAGCATGATCATAGCCTATTCAAAGGCCAATAAACTGTTTTGGTAAATCATATGCTGATTGACTTTGATAAAATCCCCAAGCAGAAAAATACACATAATTTTGGAATTTATTGTCCATTGTCTTTTTTCTCTTTAATGTTAATTCATATATTTATTTCTGTTTTTAATTGTTTATGACTATTCCTTTATTGCACTGTGATCTCAGTGGTACTGCATTCCATTCTTTTTCTTAATCCATCTGTAATGAGAAGAATGTGACTATATTAAAAAATAGTTACATTATGTGACTATAGTTAAAATTTGATCTATATGCAAACAACATGCATTAACTGCATTATTTATTCCCTCCCAAGCTAATGCTCAATATCAAAGAGACTGATAAAAAATTGTGACTCCACTGCACCTCAGAGGTTCCATTTGGAAATATAAAATTGGAGACAAAATAATAACCAAGGCAAAACTTGTCTTCAACGTATGCAAGCAACAACTACCCTCCAACCCCCAAAGGAATACACTTTTCCCCCCCTTTTTTTGCCACTGTTGTGAACTAATGATGTGTCATAGTTTTTTGTTTCCTTTGAGCTACAGTTGACCAACCAAGTCATTTTATTGCTGTGAACGAATCACAGGCATTGCTATAATCTTCTCTGGTTTTATTTTGTTAAATAAAACTTCAAGATGCCGCTGTCATTATTTCCTAGTTGTAGCATAGCCAATGGGCGCGCTAGCCCATGGATTGCGGCATGTTTAGATCACAGGACATTTAGAAATCTGCATTTTACCATAATTCACCTGCTTTCTGATAAAAAGCAATTGCTTTGCCATAATATGCCAGCTCACAAAAATAACACAATAAATATGTCTTTCAAGGTTTTATTATGACACTTGTAACCGAATCAGGATGAAATTGTGGGATGAAATCAGCTACAAATAATATTTTGGCATTCTGATCAAAACAATTTTTTTAAAGATGTTCAGCAAGCTAGCTAGAGCATGCCATCTTTTTTTCAACTTTTCATTCAAATGAAGCAATTCCTCTTTGAATCACGCAATGCTGCCAACAGCTGTGTAAATGTTATAATCAATATACACCACAAATGTCAGACAAGGAAAGACGACTGACTCAGAGAAACAGGAGTAATTCTTGTGGTTCAAGGCTGGGTCATTATCTGTTGTAATCTTTAAAAATCTTTTTTTCCTGCATTTTGACTATTTTTCTGTTTAAAAAACACTGAATCCTACGTTAACGTGACTAGTGAACATTAGTTAGCCTAGTTGGCTGATAATACTTTCCCAACAATTTTTTCATGTATTCAGAATGGAATGTGATTGGTATTAACTCTGAACTTAAGCTAAATAAATATCTCTATCGATCTCTTACTTGTTTACACTTAAGTTATTGTTATTCCATAAATTATCAGTTTTGCAAAACAATAAAACAAGAAACAAAATGGATGACTAGGACTAGTGTATCCAATTACAAAAGCACACGTATAACTTCATAAACGGAAAACAATTTGCTACAATTTATCTTTCTCTCCGATTTATCTTTATGAGATACTAATAATGCAGAATCATCTGCATATAGAAAAAGGTCACATGAGCAGGCAGATTTCATATCATTAATATATAGCCAAAAAAAAAAACAATGGGCCTAGGACACTTCCCTGAGGGACCCCACATTCCAGGGGTTTGGGTTTAGACAGGGTCCCATCCACATCCACCATTTGCTTCCTGCCTCCCAGATATGAGCTAATCCATTTTATGGCTTAGTTGTTAAATCCCAATGCTTGATTAGTAGAATGGCATGATCAACAGTATCGAATGCCTTTTGGAGGTCTAACATGACCATACCACAGTACTTTCCCCCATCTACCTCTTTCCTGATGTAGTCGGTAAGATAGAGTAGGCAAGTGTCAGTGGAGTGAGATTTCCTGAAGCCAGATTGAAATGTATAGTATAAATCATGAGAAGAAATGTATGCATCTATCTGCTCAAAAATGATCTTTTCCATTACCTTTAATAGTATGCATAGGATGGATATAGGCCGATAATTTCCTTGGTCTAGCTTACTTCCCTTTTTATAGAGAGGAATAACTCTTGCCAGTTTAAGTTCACTGGGAAACTTCCCTAGTTCAATGGAAAGGTTTACTATGTGCGTTACACAAGGGGTGATGGGTTCCACAGCATCCCTAAGAAATCTGACAGGAATGTTATCCAAGCCAGTTGCTTTGGATGGGTTAAGTTCTTTGAGTTTCTTTAACACTGCTTCCTCAGACACTTTTGCCAAAGAGAAAGCATCGGCCTGGACCCCTTGTTTAGAGTAAAAAGTCTGAACTTGGATCTCTCCATAGGTTCCTGACTGACCTGGCAACTTGTTAACCAAGGTATTTGCAATGGTTGTAAAGTAACTATTTAGACTATCAGCTACCCTAGCCTTGTCTGATGTATCCTTGCCTCCAATATCCTGGCTGAGATTGTGAGTTGTGGTCTTGAGCCTGTCACTATAGAGCAGTGGTGTCAAATTCGTTGCCATGGAGGGCCGTGTGTATGCAGGTTTTCATTCCAGCCTCAGATCTTGATTATATAATTAGTTAAATTATTTGCTGAATTAGGGATGCAGGTTTGTGCACAATGGTGACCCGACGTCTATGGTGACCCGCATTGTCTAAATAAAATTTTTCTTATATTCTGTGCTTCAATGCAGTTAAACGCATATGGCTGAATGAGTAATTGGACTCAATTAAGGCAGCATTAATTGGTTGGAATGAAAACCTGCATACACACGGCCCTCCATGGCAACGAGTTTGACACCACTGCTATAGAGGGTATGCACATGGCGTCACAGTAAGTGGAAGTCACTGCGGTTACACCCACTGAGTGGCAGAACGACTACTGAGTGGCAGCATTAGCGTTCAGCTTGAATGCTGCGAAAACACAAAAAATCACATCTAAAATGGGAAAGAGCTGTTGTGCGATTGTACAAATAGATTCAACAAGAAATCGGAGCTTTCACAGACTGCCGAAAGCTAAAGAAAAGAGAAGCAAATGGATCGCTGCAATTCGCAGAAACAACTGGAATCCAGGCACCGAAACGTGGATTTTCTGTCGTCATTTTGTGTCAGGTATGTTGGATTTTTGGGTAAAATCATACTTTAAGTTATGTACTGTATTGACTACTCATCAATTAAATATTTAGCATCTTTCATTTATATTCTGTGTAACTGTGAAGTTTGTCAGCATTTATTAAAAAACATCCATGATAATGAGCCTCGTATTCTACAAACAAATGGGGGGTGGTTAGATAGTGTTAGCTAGCCAAGCATATAAATTAAGGTATGATTTTACCCAAAAATCCAACATGTCTGACACAAAATAACAACGGCAAATCCACGTTTCGGTGCCTGGATTCCAGTTGTTTCTGCGAATTGCAACGATCCATTTGCTTCTCTTTTCTTCAGCTTTCGGCAGTCTGTAAAAAGATAGCTCCAATTTCTTGTTGAATGTCCATGGACCACTGGTTCTTTGGTAAGTTGTAAGGATCACTGTCGAGTCCAGCTGCCTTTAATTTAAGCAGATAGTTGTTTGTTTTACTCCCGGTTTTGCAGTTTCCTCTACTAAAGGCAGCCATGTTGCAGCATGTTTTGCCACTCAGTCCGATTGAGGGGGCGTATTCCGGTGGGAAAGTGACGTCAGTGCATACCCTCTATAGCCTAGTCGTTTCAGAGACTTCCATAGCTTACGTGGGTTGTTCCTGTTCTCTACCATTTTTTAATTGAAGTATTCCTTTTTAGCCTTCTCTATCTTTCTGTTAATCTTGTTTCTAAGTTGCTTAGACTCTGAGAAAAAATGTTCTTCCCTGGTTTTCCTGTATTCTAAAAAAAGAGTATTTCTTGCCTTGATTGCCTTTAAAATGTCATTGTTCATCCATGGTTCAGTTCTAATCTTAATTCTGACCATCTTTACTGGGGCAAGCTTGTCAACAACCTCTAAAAACAATGTTTTAAAAAATTGCCATGCTTTGTCCACCTCCCTACATTTCAATACCATAGACCAATCCACTTTATATAAACAATGAATAAGGATGTCAGCACTGTAGTAGAGACCTCATTTTAATGGAATTATGACAGTTGAATACAGTTTTCTGAACTTTCCTGGTACAAAAAATAATGGAGTGATCACTTAGTCCATAGCTTATGACCCCACTATTTGATATCCTTGATTTGTCTGACACTAGAATGAGGTCAATGGTGGTTTGGGTGGAAGCACAAACTCTGGTGTTCCTTAATAAACTGATGTAAATCAAAAAGATTACAGAAATTTTAAAGCAATTTAAGATCATTAATGTTGCTAATTTTAATGGCTCTGCAATAAATCTCTGCCCCTTTAAGTAGGCATGGTTATTTCCATCCATTTGTATCCTGTGAGCTAATATTTATCAGTATGAACCTTGGACTTCATATTTGTTAGATAAATTTGATAATTTGTGGGAACTGCTGGAAAATTTAGAAAATATTTTATAGTTGTTACATAAATTGCTGATTCAATGTGCAAATATGCCAGCTCTTGTGTATAGAAATGACATTCTGTACATCAAAAGAAAATTCTATCATTTGTCTTTTTATTTACTTATTTATTGCTTTCCCCCCTTTTTTCTCCAAATTTGGAATGATGAATAATATATCAGTCTCATTACTGAATCCTCTACTATTGATTTGGGAGAGAGCAGACAAGCATGTACTACACTCCTTAAAGAACACGATGAACCATTTCTTATCTATACTGAGAGCCACATATTTAAAACAGGTAAAACGACACATGTCCAGGGCATACACTCCTTGACCAGAAGTGTGCAAAATATGAGGTTGACATGCAGAACTAAAGATCTATGAAGCAAAATATAAACAGTGTACCCTTTAGTGGCTCCAAATCCAAATATTTCACTATAATTTAAGAGTTTTGACTATCTTTTGCTACTTATTTTTGCATCATTTTCTAGGTGGAATTACTTTTCATCAGTATAGGGGTTTTAAGATACAGGGTCCAAAAACCAATCCAAAATCTCTCAAAAAATGAATAAAATGCTGGTTTAAGATGAAACATTGATATCACACTGACAATAATGCAATACCTAAATATATAATCATTCTTTCTTGTACATTTCTCTCTGTACTCTACAGTATGCAATATTTTCCTGCATGGGGATCGGATGGCACTTTACAAATGTTACTATTTATGATCACTCCAAGGGAAATTTTATGTTCATCTAGCACCCCCCAGTGGGGAACTGGGACTTTTTTTTTTTTTCCCCCACAGCGCGCAGCAACTGGCGCCGTGGGCTATGCGTGGCAAATTGTGGTCACTCACTCACGGACAGCCTTTGAGGGAGGTCTGGTGGGACGCATGCGCAGGTGGTGCTTGCTTTAGTAGGACGCATGCACAAGTGGTACGGCACGACATTTTAAAGCATAGCTTTATCGCCTAATGTTACTTTAGCTAACCCTAACATGTTCGCGTTTCACCTACTTTAACTAACCTAGATAGCGAGTATGGATCGCCTACTTTAGTTAACCTAGTTAGCGCGTACGGATGCTATCCTGCACGCATGAGCAGGAGCTAAGGACACACAGCTACCACCACCGACACAGATGTATCAACACACGGAGGACAACAAATAACGTTACAGAGGTGAGGACGTGCCATATCTAGCTAGCTATATAATACAGAGGGCAAAATGGAGCTTTAGAATGTTGCCAGCAGTGTATGCGCGTGAGCTTGACAACACATTTCTCATAGAACAGGTAGTTTGTAGCCTTTTTTTAGTTAATTACAGTGGTGGTAAAAGTGACAAGAGGTAAGTGGTATTGTGCTGTTAGCCTTTATTGATCGCCGCACAAGGTTCGTGTAAAGTAGCTAGCACAATCTGACAGCACTAACCCATAAAAATGTACTGTGGATGGTACTTGCTCAATCGAATAGTAAATTTGAAAAACATTCGATTACAGTCAGCGACACCAAAATTTTCTGCCACACCCTCAATAAACGGCAAAACTCCGAGTAGAAGATTGAATTAAATCTTTTAACGTTATACATTTCCTGAAACGTTAACGATTCCGCTTGGCCACAGTGAGTAAAATTAGGCGATCTGCACGTATAGTTTCTATGTAAATGACGTTAAAAGGATTCAGCCTTGTTGTTTGCTACCTAAACTTCACAGCAGTCATTGCCGTTATCATGATTGTAGCAAAGTGTCTATTTTCAACCAACTGCCATATATGAGCGCGTAAAATCAACCAAAACATATAGTTCGCCAAGTTGCGCCATGGGTATGGACAGTTTCGTGTTTGTTTATTCAATTTGTTTATTTACAGACAAGGTGTCACCACTCCAGAACAAAGACAAAGTGCGTATTAAAAAAACGAAAACAGAAATTACATTCCCCAGTTCCTCCCATTTCTGTACAGCAATGACTATGGTACGAGGAGAAGCAGTGTCTCCCTGTATGCTTCTTTGAGCTTCCCATAAATACAATCATGAGCAAGCCATACCCATTGTTTGTCCGGACAGGAATACGCACCAAAACCCCTTCTTCTCCAAAAACAGAGAAACCGCAGAGTATACTCCTTCGTGATCTATTGATAGAAATAAGATACTTTGTGCGACTCCACACAATCCTATGATCGTAACTATCTTCCAAGATACTTTTCTATGGAGTTCTAAGGTAATGATCCCTCTGTGATCCACTCAAGAAAGTAAAGCCCATTTTTGATAAACCCTATTTCCGACCACATTCCCACATTTATTCCTATACTATATCACTGCCTCTTTCACTTTCAGTTCCACATTCATATACATTTATTTAACTCTTTCCCCTCTTTTAACATTCATTCATGCACATTTATTGTGTGTGGCACTGTTGATGCATTGGAGAGTGGTTTAGTTCCATCAGTGTCCAGCCTTGTCCTGCCCTGTTGACCCCTTCACCTGGTATCGTCCATAGCAGAGTATTCCAGGGGGGTAATCTGCCTGTACGTTTGACCCCTTCCAGTTGCTGTTTGTCTATTTTAACTTGTGGCAGTTGTGGTTTCACCAGTCTTCAGCAATGGTGAAAGTCCAGGAGCACTCCAAATTGCACCGTGCAATACCAATACCCAACATTATGTACAATAATTTTACAATGAAATAAAATTCCACCACCAAATGTTGGCGATATTCTAACTTCATGGTAAACTGGTGCTTCAAACATAACATGACTGAGCCACCTATGAATGCTTTCACTACAGTATTTGAAACGCCCGCATTGGAAATTAGTGCAGATTTCTTGAAAGACACTCAATTTGCAAAGGTTAACAGTTGTCTGTTATGGCCATTGTGAATATAACAATATCAAAAATATGTCAATTCAAATAACTGAAATCTTACAAGCAGGAATAAGTCCATCTTTGCCATGTTCATATGTATCCATGCTAGACTTCTGCCTCCTCTTATGACCCAATCCCTAAATCTATGAGCTGGCAAAATTTGTAAAATCTTCCAAAAGCCGAAGGAAAACAACAATTACACCTCAATGACTGCTTTTATATTACTGTATAATGTTATGGTTGACTGCACAACGCTGTGCTGAAGCAACCATTCATTCTGTTTTGCTCGGCTCGCAATCGTGGTTATAAATTTCCAATAAGACATGTCACACTGTTGGAAAGCTTACACTGTCCTCTACTGGATAACAGCATTATCAATCAAAGCAGAATAAACTGAAAAGAGTTACAACAGCATAAAAGCAAGTGGGGCTTTCCCCCAATATTTATCAGCAAATAACACTTGTTGGTCCACATGGTACAATTACACAATAATTCATCTTGTTTATTTCACTATTCAGTGAGCAGTGTTTTTCACTGTGGTATTAGCATACATTTGGGCTCTTGGTGGCTATGATGGAATACAAATTGGTGGTGAAATAATATTTTTATGAACTCCCAGATTGAAACTATTGTCCAATGTGTCATGCTAGTTGCAGATGAAACTGGGCGGGTGGCACATGTTAAATGGATGAACTACACAACAATTATGGCACTTAGAAACTGACAGAGTTGTCATGTGTTGTCTACTAATGGAGCTAGAACACAAAGTTTGTTGTATCCACTCATAGTTTGATTGCAGGACAACTGCATGTCTGAGTTGAGCTATTTAACGATCTGGCATTCTGGCCACTATAGGGGGCTTGCGCAAAGGGGTTTATAATATAATAGACCATTTTTTGTGGCATTGCCCCCCACCGCACCCCACACAGACTACCAGCACAAATATATTTGAGACCTAACGGAAACACTGTTATGACAACTTGTAAGTCAGACTCATATAGAGATGAGTCAGAACAACACTTCATGTGCAGCTTAAGAGGTGGACCTGCAGACACCCAATCGACCAGTGTGGGTTGCTAGAGAATGATAAACGTTCCTTAACCCTGGGTGACACTACTGCCAATTATCATGCTGCAGGGTTACTGGTCACAGTCAGCACTGGTATGGTCTGGTCTCAATCCTGCACCATGAGGGTCCACCCATACACTAGAACAAGAATGGTTCTGTCAGCCCCATTTTCTTTTCTTTTTTTAATGTATTTTATTATAAGTGAGCTCCCCAGTGTAAAACAGTGATTTTTTTAGTTTGCAATGAAACAGTGAGAGATTGCATATATACAGGTTAAAGTATACATGTCCTGGATCAAAAAAATATTGATCACAAGTTCATAAAATCTAAGGGTGGATGTGTAGAACTACTAAAGATCTATGAAGAAAAAACTAAGCAGTGTACCCAGCATCTCCAAATCTACCCAAAATGTCTAATTTATGCATTGCTGTAAATCACAACATATTCACGTATTTCACTACAAATCAACTGTCTTGACTCATGAAACTCACTGTTGCATCATTTTTAAGTGGAAATTAAGAGCTTTCCGTCAGTACAGTGGTCTAAAATAGCTAGGGGTCCAGAAACATATCCAAAATCTTTCCAAAAAGGAATATAATGCTTTTTCTCCTTTGTAAAGCATATAAATGAGCACCTTAGGAAGGTTTAAGATGAAACATTGATATCAGATTTGAAAATCATGCAAAAATATTGTCACACAATGCTGTACAGTACCTAAATGTGTAATAATTAACTCTTGTACGTATTTCTATACTCTGTACTTTCGTATGTTTTCATGTATGGGGATGGGACGACATGAAAACAATTTTCAACAGTCCACCACGTTTTGGCAATGTTCCAACTCTCATGTCATCACTGTTGCATGCATCACAAAAACTACTACACAACAACAAACGCTCACATTACAGTGTGATATATCCTCACTATAAAATACCACTAACATATTTAAAGACACTCAATTTAAAAAATAACGTATATAAACGAAATATTTTGAGCAGTAATACTTACATAGCAATGACAAAATCTTATCTGTTTTCAGTAATGACAGAGTAAATCAATGATGCAGTTCTGTCTGCTTCTTTCTTCCTCCAGAAAACAATGTCAGCTAGGTCTATCAGCAAACATATGGCTTAGCTATGCCCAGAAGTCCTCAATAATAATAGTATTTTCCAAGAAATTATGAAAAATGGTTGACAACGTTTCGTTAGGTGCAGCGCCCATAAAACACTATTCCAAAAGAAGAATTAGACATGTTATACATCGTTAGAAAGCTTATACTCTCACCTACTGAATAAATGAATTGTCAATCAAGCCAGACTGTACTAAAAAGGGCGGCAATGCCGTAAACAACACATGTGGTATTACGCACAACTATTTTGGAAGGTACCCAGGTGTCACAAATGCTCACATTTCACAAACGGATTGTCCAAGACAATATATGACCACTCCGACTTGAAAGGGACATCTCTAAAACGCATAAACCACTGGTAAAAGTGTACATTCATTCCATATTTAGTTGCAGATATTGACAGTAGAATGACACGGTATAATTTTTGAAAAATTTCTCTTGTTTCTTGTTCTCATTTCAGTGTTCAGCAGCATTTTTCACAGCTGTACTGGCATACCTTCGGCTATTGTTGGTTTTATCTTGTTGCTACAACGGAATACACATTTTTAGTGGTAAAAGAATGCTTTCATGTATGACCACCAGATCGACACTATTGTCCACTGTGTCATGCATGGGGAGTGTAGTTACAGATGAGACTGGAAGGAGGAGGTGCTTGGTAAATGCACAACCAGTGCAACAATGGTAGTACTGTGAAACTCCGTATTCGGCATGGTTGTCCTGAATGGTCTACTAATAAAACTAGAACACCGAGTTCGTGTTTTAAACTCAAAATTTGGTTGCAGGAGAACAGCATATCTGAATTTAGAAATATAGGGCTCTATCTTACACCCGGCGCAAAGCCGTGCCAAACGCAATGCAAGTGTCTTTGCTAGTTTCAGACCAACGCAGTTGTCATTTTCCCGTCCAGCGCCCTCTTTGTTTAAATAGCAAATGTACTTGCGCCCATCTGAGCGCCCATGGACGTGTTGGTATTAAAATGAGGTGTGGCATTGTTGGCGCATTGCTAACTTGAGGCAGCAGAAAGCGATTGCGCGATTGACCAACAAAACCTGGTCTTAATTCAATGGCGCAGTATTTTACTGTTATTTCCTCTGCAGAGAAGCGTTCTTTCCTACTACTTGGCAAATCCGCCATTATAATAGCAATCCGCCAAAGTGCAAGCACACCTGGCTTTTAAAGGGAATGGGAGATGACACTGATTGGTTTATTTCATGTTACGCCCAAAACACACCTATGATTAACTAAGAGACTAAGTACAACCCCTTTGAACCATGCGTCTTACTTTGCGCTCAGATTATCCGCCATTAAACTAGTAAAAGTGGATTTAGACACGCCCTAAATACGCTTTAGACCGCGTGCTTAGATCGTTAAAATATAGCCCATAGGCACACTGGCGTTCCGACCACTAGGGGGCGTGCGCTACGTGGTTTAGCAATCAGCTCAGTGGTGACTACATGTTGTTTGAAGAATGGTGGACATATTCAGGGCTGTGGCAGTTGTCAAAGATCTGTGCTGATACACGATGATGGGCAGCAGGCTGATGTTAGGGCTGATAAATTTAATTTCCCGTCTTTGAGCCTTTCAGCAAATGTACACATTTCACTTATAATAGTTTTTTGTGAATAATAAATTTGAAAAGCATACTTCATCAGGTGGTCAAATGAACACTTCAAATGCAAGAAAAAATCCAAACGGACTGGCTCCTTAAAAGCATGGTTTGATGCACTTCAAAAGTTCCTTACATGAAGTTCCTGCAGACTAAAAATGGGTAGCACAAGTTATCTGACAGGAATACGGCACTTTGGCTTTCCCTTGCATTCTGAGTGATATGATACCAAAGACCTCTGGACTTTAAGTATACATAAGGCATACAGATGTCAGATACTGGATGTGGACTGGTGGTGTCAATTTGCGTACTACAGGCACTGTGTTTTTGGACCGAACGGGCTCACCTCCATTCTAGCCATGGTCTGTACATGAAGGGCATGGTCCCTCAGGAACTTCCCAAAGACAAAGCGCTTTGCAGCATATTCCCTTCCCAGCTGAATGATCCTGACAGAAGAGTGAGTGAAGCCTTAAGCCTGATTTATACTTTGTCGCACGACCATTTTGACAAGTGTCGTGTGACAAAAACGAAAGTGTTGCACAACTTTTTGCATTTATACTCCTGTGAAAGTCTCTGATGAGGGTTCTATTGTCTCCATGGTAACAATACGCCAAACTCCTGACAATTTGTTTGACAGTTACATTTCTGAAAATATGGCAGCGCTCGGTGAAATAACACGTATCCATGACAATAAATGTATGGCTGTCCAATCAGCACTGCATGACAAAGTATGAAGTAATGTGACATGACATAAAAATCTAGAGATTTCAATTTCAATGATGATTCTGCAGCTTCTTTTCTTTACAAACATGATACTAATTATTCAGTATACACCTTCTCTTTCAGCTATGAAAACACTTTATTTTACTGTGTTGCACACAGTATTCACAGTGCTATACAGTCAGGTCCATAAGTATTTGGACAGTGACACAATTTTCATCATTTTGGATGGATTTGAAATTAAACAATCAAGATGCGATTTAAGTGTAGCCTTTCAGTTTTAATTTAAGGGTTTTGTAAAAAATATTGGAATTACAACCATTTCTATACATCGCCCCCCCCCCCCCAATTTTAGGGGCTCAAAAGTAATTGGACAAACTAACATAATCATAAATTGAATTGTGATTTTTAATACTTGTTTGCAAATCCTTTGCAGTCAATGACTGCCTGAAGTCTTGAACCCATAGACATCACCAGACACTGGGTTTCTTCCCTGGTGATGCTCTGCCAGGCCTCTACTGCAGCTGTCTTCAGTTCCTGCTTGTTCTTGGGGCGTTTTGCCTTCAGCAAGTGAAATGCATGCTCAATCGGATTCAGTTCAGGTGATTGACTTGGCCATTGCAGAACATTCCACTTCCTTGCCTTAAAAAAGTCTTGGGTTGCTTTCGCAGTATGCTTCGGTCATTGACCATCTGCACTGTGAAGCGCCGTCCAATGAGTTTTGAAGCATTTGGCTGAATATGAGCAGATAATATAGCTCTATACACTTCAGAATTCATCCTGCTGGTTTTTGTCAGCATTCACATCATCAATAAATACAAGGTAACCAGTTCCAGTGGCAGCCATACATGCCCACGCCATAACACTACCTCCACCATGCTTCACAGATGAGGTGGTATGCTTTGGATAATGAGCAGTTCCTTCCCTTCTCCATACTCTTCTCTTCCCATCATTCTGGTACAAGTTGACCTTTGTCTCATCTGTCCATAGGATGTTGTTCCAGAACTGTACAGGCTTTTTTAGATGTTTTTTGTCATACTCTATCTGGTCTTTCTGTTTTGAGGCTTACCAATGGTTTACTTGTGGTAAACTTGTGGTAAACCCTCTGTATTTACTCTGGTGAAGTCTTCTCTTGATTGTTGACTTTGACACAGATACGCCTACCTCCGGGAGGGTGTTCTTGGTCTGGCCAACTGTTGTGAAGGGGTTTTTCTTCACCAGGGAAAGTATTCTTCTGTCATCCACCACAGTTGTTTTCTGTGGTCTTCGGGCCTTCTGGTGTACCCGAGCTCACCAGTGCATTCTTACTTTTTAAGAACCAAATAGTTGATTTGGCCATACCTAATGTTTTTGCTATCTCTCTGATGGGTTTTTTGTTTTTTTTCCAGCCTAATGATGGCTTGCTTCATCGACAGTGACAGATCTTTGGACTTCATATTGAGAGTTAACAGCAACAGATTTCAAATGCAAATGCCACACTTGAAATCAATTCTCGACCTTTTATCTGCTTACTTTTAAATGAAATAATGAGGGAATAACACACACCTGGCCATGGAACAGCTGAGCAGCCAATTGTCCAATTACCTTTGGTCCCTTAAAAAGGGGGGGACCACATATAAAAAGTGCTGTAATTCCTACACCGTTCACACAATTTGGATGTAAATACCTTCAAATTAAAGCTGAAGGTCTGCACTTAGACTTAGTCCATATTCATTATTTAAATTCAACTCCAATATGCTATGGTAGACAGCTAAAATAACAATAGTTCTGTCAATGTCCAAATATTTATGGCCCTGACTATATTTCAGGTATTCAAAATATTCATGAAATGTTGGTTGTTAGTCATACAGTACCTCCTCATAGCAGCCACTGCAGAGACTGTGTTGTGGATGCGGGTGATCGTCAGCATGCTGGAGATTGAGGCCACACCCCTCCCTTCACTTGAGATCTAGGGAAAAAAAAGAACCAGCATGAAATTAAGTTTTTCTGACATTCCAGACTACGAAGGCTGTTATGTACAATAAGAGTAAATGTACAAGACAGTACACTGGCTTTGAATACACAGTGAATCACTTTTGTTAAATGCTTGTTTTAAAAAAGAAAGAAAAACACTCAGTAGTGCTGGTTTAAAAACTACATTTGGCACTGCGCATCAGCACCAAGCTTGTATTCAGCCTACAGGTTCTAAAATTTCACTCAGGTTTTGCATGATAGTTAACAAAATTGTAAAGCTCACCCTATGCGCAGGGAGGCCGTCCAACAGCAGCTCTGCTGTGGGCACCTGCCTCGTCCCCAGTTTGTCCTTCAGCCGCTGGACCTCAATGCCATTCAGATTCCCCTGCTCATCCCGCACCTCTGCATAGAACAGAGATAGACCTTTGCTCCCCTAAGGAAAACCACACATAACAAAATGCGGTTCTATGTGCGTTCTCATGATGTTTTCAAAAGAATAGAAAATCACACATACTTGTTTCATTTATAAATCAAATATTCACAAAATGAAACCTGCACAAGTTTAAGATGCCACCCCATGAACACTCTAATATCTTGACTGAATAACTTAAATTGCTACTCAACTGACTTAATGGCCATGCTCAGTTGTCGTGGTTCTCAAAAACACACTCGTATTGTGATACTACATTCTCCATCTTTTGTATTTCAGGCCTATAAAGTTGATTTTGCTGTCGCATGCTACACATTTCAAACACTTTTCTTACTTTTCAGCTCAGTGCCTACATTGTCCTTCTCTTGTGTTGGTCACTTACATTATAATACATCAGGATAAGCCTATATTAGGAGTATTGCTGGCTTTTTTATTACTGTACCTCTGGACCGGTACAACTGCCCGCCACAAAGTACAATTTGTATGCATGGTCTAGATCTTTCTTAGAGGTGCACACAATTACACATCAAGTTCAAGGTTTTTTAGGATCTGATTTTGGTGAAGTTATGATTTACAATCAAACCAATGTGTATAAAAATTTTATGAATGAGGCCTCAAGTGGTCAGACTACGGACACAACCTGCTTGGGGAATCCTTCTTCATCTAGCTCCCGCCCCAGTGTGAGGGTCATGTCTGCATCTGTGGCAGAAGTGAACCACTTGAAGCCATACAATTTGTAGGTCCCGTCAGCCTGGGGTAAGGCAACTGTCTCCGTCCCGTTAGCTGAAGAGGGCAAAAGTAATTACGGCAGTCATTTGAAAAAGGGCCCTGGCTGTGGGATGTGGCAGTTCTGTGGGATGAGGAGTAAATCACCTGAAGGCAGGAAATTATACATTTTCTTCTTTGTCTGGAAATTTGGCTGCATGGCTGTATACCACCATGAACAGGATAAGCGCCCTGTCCATGCATGCCTAAACCGTACAGTATTAAAACACACTGGAAACATGAGTATAGGTCTAAAACATGACAATTCAATTTTTTTTTTAAACACTGACACAATTGCAATGTTTATTTACATTTATTTAGAAGTTCAAAGTTTATTTAAAATTGAAATTTTGATAGCTGGCTTTTGATGATCACCATAAAACTGACTTTTTCTTAAAGGCAGTTGGCAGGCGCTAGTGGAAACTTAATTTTGGCATTTCAAAGACACTAATGCAAGTGGTGCAAGTCAGCACATGGTGTATCAAGGCAGTTTGCAATGACCTGAATGAACAGCAATGGTATGAGCATACACTGGCCATTCAGGATGTTCTCCACATTCCCTTTAGAAGAATGGTTAGATGAAGTATCCTAGTTTCCCATAGCTAAATACACTGAGCAAGGTACAAATATATTGTAAAAAACACCCAATTTTTGAAATTCAGTACCTCTGCTGTTTCAAAACAAATCTCAGTGCCATTTAATTTGGGTGGACTACAATCGCCATGGACTCACCATTGAGACATGCATGCTTTTTATATTTACATTAAATTTGAATGAGACCTTAAAACTTGTTTGGATGCCAAAATGTCCATAGACTCAACATGGGAAGACACAATTCTAACTTACAAAATCAGGCTAGCTTCTCCAATTTTTAATAATTCCATCGTTCTAAAATTCAAAACGAACATTAGATGAGGACAATGGGAGACATTTATGTCCAGTGACGGTGTCAAAGGCAGGCAGCAGCTGCAGATAGGCATGCTGACAGTAGGAACAGCCAGTTACTGATTGTACAAAGTGATCAGCACTCAGTTTGTGATAATGTGTCAAATCCAGTAAAGCGCCCAAGAGAGAGCAGCTAGGTCGGTGTAAATCACGGAAAACTTAAGCGGGCAGCATACTTCTTGCAGAAACGAAGTTCGGCGAAGTCCTAAGAACAAAATGACGTGATTGCGGAGAAAACGAACAAACGCATTCCCTTCCCTTGTCACACACTGAAGTGGCAAGCAGGCAATTTGTGTCTGATTGGTACGGCAGGTAAGTCATCCCGCCAAGTTACACCTTTGCGGGGCGGCATGCCCCATACCTATACAGCACCGAGAGTTTGGCACTTTTCAGGGTTCCCCACAGAAATAACCGCAACAGCCACAGACTCTCAGCCCTTAAAAACATTAATGTCGGTACATTCTGACCCCATTTCAACAGACAGAATTCATTAACAACTTCACATCTCCACACAATAAAGCCCCAAACTAAGGGGGCTTCTTTTCACCTGACAGCGAGGAGTTTCACTGGGAGAGCGTAACGCGTGCGGAGGTTCACACCAGATCCCGTCCCTGCTGAACAGGCGCCCCGACCAACCAGTAGGATTCGCCAAATTCCCACCCGCGAACACAGCCAAGCATGTTCGTAGGAGTGTCTGACCAAGCCGGAAGTACCGCTGCCGGGGATTGAACCCAGGTCTCTGCGGTGGTAGGCGAGTGCTTTTACACTTTACCTCTACACTACCCAGACAGCCCTAGTTCCCTAGCCTGTTCTATTAATGTTATGTATCGTATAGTCTTTGCTATTTGTTAGCTAGACAGCTAATTACAGCTGGGGTGCCTAATGTTATGTTTTCAGTAGCTAGGATCTTCATGACGACACATGTCAAACTAACTAGACTAACTAGCTAGCTAACTGTCCAACTGCTTTGATATGGCTAGCTAGGACTAACGTTTCAGATTGTTTTAACATTACATTATATAATGATGACCACAGGCCAATCTGCCCAACATTGTTCACCATTTTCCTGACTAATCTGTACCTAGTGTCCTGATGACAGACTAGGCAGTATCTAACACCGTATCAAGCCTAGTCTTGAAAATCCCCAGAGTTTGTGCCTCTACTAGCAGGCTATTCCACACATTGACAGCTCTCTGTGTGAAAACATTCTTCCTAATGTCTGTATGGAATTTACCTTTTGCTAATTTCCATTTACTGTATGTCCCTTTGTTCTACCAACAGAAATCAACCTGAAGAATCTCTTGTAGTTCACTTTGTTGATCCCCTTTATAAATTTAAAAGCCTCAATCAAATCATCCCTAAGTCTCCTTTTACTAAACTTGAAGAGATTAAGCATCTTAAGTCTTTCCTCATAGCTTTAATCTTTTATATCAGGAATTAATTTGGTTGCTCTTATTTGAACCTTTTCCAGAGCCACTACATCTTTCTTGTAGTCCAGCCCCCAGAACTACACACAATACTCCAAGTGTGGTCTAACGAATGTATTGGATAAGTATAACTTCCTTGCATTTATTTTTTTGGCTACATATCCAAACATCCTGTCAACCATTTTTACTGCTACAGCAGTTTTTAGAACCTGAAAGATTTTGATCAAATGACAACTTAAATCAAATTGACAAAATTTATTTTGCATGTTGGATAAGTGAGGGGTTTTAACTGTTGATGCACTTGTATTCGATATTCAGAGTACCGGACATCAAGCAATGGTGTTAGCAGTTAAAACTTCTGGATTCAGAAAATGTAACATTACACTTGATCCTCACTTCACCAACATATTGGAGGTTCCCACTGAAAGAGGATTTTGAGCAAACTGTGGTAAACTATATCTGTTGTACAATTTGTTCATAATAATTTTTAAAAATTAAGTTACAAATTAGCATTGAGCAGTCACAGAGGAGAGAAATGAGGGAGGTGCTATCCTTAGCTGCTAATCCAAAACTGACAGGGGAGGTTTGCATGGAGTGTTTTACTTTGAAGGAGTCCTTTCTTCAGAGCTACCCAAGCCTCGAGGAACTACTGGAGTCCTCAAATGGCCTCAATAAAGAACAGTATATAATACTGTGTTCCCTTGCCCATGGGTATAGTGGCTACAATAACCAAATGTTTGAGTTTTTCTGTAGCCAACATACTGAGGAAATACCTCCACAAACACCCCCTTTAGCATTAAAAATGGACCCCAATGCATGCAGGCACAAAAGTGGAGAGACTGGGACAGCCCCCTTTCCTCACATGGGCTCCTGCTATGGAAATGCTAGCGCAGCAGTTTTTCCAGAACATCATAGACACCTATAGAGATGGAGGCCAGTGATCCAGCAAAGGTCCGTTTCTGGTTGCACAACATGGGGAACAACCATAAACAGTAGAAAAATATGGACAAAGTTGCTGTGATGTCACCCATTGACCCTCCATGGGCTTGGTCAAAAGCATTTTGAAGTCCGGGAAGTGCAGTTCTTGGGCGCCACCATGTTGTACTAACTGGAGCCAGAGACTGCGCAGTAGGGACATGAAGTTCTGTCATCCACTAAGCGCGTGAGATACAGTGACTCGGGAGTGATGCAAACTGTCCCACATTCATCCACAAATTATTGCTGGCTTGTCCAAATAGCACAATAACTTGACAAATCGGGGGCGACATAGCTCAGGAGGTAAGAGCGATTGTCTGGCAGTCGGAGGGCAGTCGGAGGGTTGCCGGTTCAAACCCCACCCTGGGCGTGTCGAAGTGTCTTTGAGCAAGACACCTAACCCCTAACTGCTCTGGCGAATGAGAGGCATCAATTGTAAAGCGCTTTGGATAAAAGCGCTATATAAATGCAGTCCATTTACCATTTACAAATCTGCATATTGAGAGACATTAGACGAAGAAAAAACACCTATTGTGACTACTTTTTCTTGTGGAAAAAAATGACTGACTGTATTTTGACTGTATTGTTACCATTGTCTTACATTAACATGGGTGGCAGAAACACCTATACTGGAGCCAATCACACTGGCGCTAGTGGGCAACGTCTCTCAATGAGACAAGGAAGTGAGCTTCAAGAACCACTTAGGACCAATACCTGGCCAAGAGAGAGATTTGCAGCTTCACCTCTGCGAAAGACATCACATCACATCACTGGCTCTCCGGATTTTGGCAACCTAACCCAGAACAAGAACACTGCCCAACCCCCTGGGGACTCTGCGGCTTTCCTGGCAAAACCCAGGGAATCTCTGATTGCTGTGCAGGGAGAATGGGACAGCTCTGTGGGCTTGGTTACAAAGTCCCATACAGACAGCATAGCAAATCCCCCCATGGCTCCAAATGCAAAGGAAGAGAGGGATTTATTGCCATTAAAACCAATATGTGCAGTGACCATTGGAGTGGAGAGAGGAGGAGTTGATGGGCTGGGATATTGTCCAGGACACTACCCCCAACAACACTGGTCCTCAAACTGTGTCAGGGAATCCGCCAAGCAGGGAACTGATAGGAAAATGGCTCGTCAGGAAATCACACCATCCTCTCAGAAGTGCTAGGAAGTCCTGTGTGAGGTGGAACAAAAAAACAACCCCTGGCTGTTTATAATCCCTGTCATCCTCACTCCCTGACAAACAGAGCACCACTGGAGCCCCAAAATCTCATACTCTGGCCTCCCTACCCCCAAGTCATCACACCCCCAAACTTCACCTGCACTGGATACAATGTTATCACATGACTATGTACGGTGAAAGTTTATTTTGCGCTTGCATATGTATAGTTACCGGTAGATTAGTTTACTTAGTAGCCTCGCTAGCCTTTGAACTCTAAATGTAGCTAATAAATAGTAGCTAAGAAGGCTACCTAACTAGCTAGCTAGCTAGCGGTTATGAATTACACTACATAGTTAACATAGCATCAGTTAATCCTGATGCTAACCTATTGCTTTTAATACACAGAGGAGATTCTTCTACGCTTCGGTTATTGCTAGAAGCGGTCTAGGTGACCACTTAGCTAGCGATAGCTACATACCCAGCTTGCAGTGCTTCTTTAGCCAGCAGGCTAGTCCTACGTGAATTAGCACATCTGAAGAAAAACATGTCTTCAACACACAAAAATGCGTTACTCACACATACAAATCATTAACTACAACTCATTAAGATTTACCAAATCTAGGCCTGCCACTAAAAGTACTGATGTAAAAATTACAAGTTACATGCCATATCCCAAAGCAATGCTGCTACCCAATGTTTCCTAAATTATTTCAAGTAACTTGGCCCAGTGTTTTTTCATCTTACCATCTGAAGAGAATGTGGTCATTCAATGTGTATGTGTCACAGGTGATAGTGTTGTATCCAATAAAGGATAAATACAACACAATGACACCGGAACTGTAAATTGGGTGCAGCAGCAGGAGTACTTACACCAGCTGTTCATGCACACAAAATTACAAGCTACAGTGTCTCAAGAGGACTAAGCGATTGCGCGTCTCTGTTTCTTTTCCTCAAACCAAAGCATGGCAATTTTACCTAAAAATTAGAATGTATGTTTCATTTTTTTTTTTTTACATGCCAGAGGTTGGGCCTCCATGATTCACCCGCCAGAGAGAATATTTACCAGCATTTGGCACATGGCATGTCAATTTTGGACCATGCATGCACACACAAGCCCATACGTCCAGCTGTTTTACTGCATTTTTTTTTGTACTGCATTCTTCATCACAAACACATATTTTTATTATGTTTCTGCAGCCTATTCTAGGTTCTGGCACAGTAAACAACATTATGCTTACACTGGATCACTTTCTCTTGGGTATTGGTGCATTCTTAACAATTTATCTGCATTTGTCACTCATTCAGCAATGTTACTGAAAGTGATACAGTACTGTATTATAAAACAAAGCACAGAAAATTGTCACATACACTTTCTGACAGAACTAAGAAAAGTAAGCATGGGTGCGAGATGGAGGCACAGATGCACAGCACCCACCATCATATTATCATGAGGTCCTGCCGAGATTGCCTTGATGTGCCAAAAAAAGAAAAATATTAGCACTACTTGGTTGCATGAAATGGGATGACATAACGAAAGTGCAGGGACTGATTCGATGTAAACCAAAAAAGGTCCTCAACGACTTCCCAATTTTAGGGCAAAACAACAAATAATGGGTCAATGTATAGCGAGTACTCCAACTTAGGGTGAAAGGGTTCAGAAAATGGAAAAAGAAAATCAAGGTTATTTTTTCATCATTAAATTATTTGGTTCTAGCAACAGCCAAGCCATATAATTCAGACAGAGCAGAAAATGTTTAATGTATTTCAACAGACATGCCCCACAGAATACTGCCATGAACCTAATCAAAACTTCAAAGACTGACAGCACAGAAAGGACCATACCCACATCCGAGCCCCCTTTCCGCTCAGTCATCCACTGTCCTGATGTCCAGAATCGCTGTGGATCACGACATGTGAGCCGTTGAAATGCCTTCTCCAGAGGCCATGTCATCCCCAAGGACTGCCACACAAATACTTGGCGTTATAGTGATCGCAATCCTCCATACATTGATCAAGTAGAAAAAGGCATTGCTAAACACCTCATGTCACCATGGAAAATACTGTTATTGATTTTTATACACAAATCTTGTGTAGTGTGAACACTTAACTTTGGGTCAGAAATTAAGCATACAATGTCAAGTATTCAGATCCATTGAATGTTAAATTTTTCTGAATTACAAATGATACACTTAATTTTCTAATAGGTATTTTTATTTTAACTCTAACACTTAAATTTTTGCCCATTCCTCCTGACAGAACTGGTGTAACTCAGTCAGGTTTGTGGGCCTCCTAGCTCAAACATGTTTTTCCACTTCAGTCCATAAATGTTCGATTGGATTCAGGTCAGGGCTTTGTGATGGCTGCTACAATACATTCACTTTGTTGTCTTTAAGTCATTTTGTTACAACTTTGGAGGTATGCTTAGGTTCATTGTCCTGCTTGAAGACCCAGTTGCGACCAAGTTTTAACTTTCTAGCTGATGTCTTGAGGTGTTGCTTTAGTATTTCTAGATAATCCTCCTTCCTCATGATGCCATCTATTTTCTGAAGTGCACCAGTCCCTTTTTGAGCAAAACACCCCCACAACATGATGCTGCCACCCCCATGCTTCACAGTTGGGATGGTGCTCTTTGGATTAAAAGCCTCACCTTTCTTCCTCCATACATTGCGCTGATCATTATGGCTAAACAGTTCAATTTTTGTTTCATCTGACCAGAGAACACTACTCCAACAGGCTAGGTCTTCATCCTGGTGATCACCTGCAAACTTAATTCTGGCTTTTTTATGCCTATCTTGGAGTAGGGGCTTCTTCCTTGCAAGACACTTTCAGGCCATGGCGATGTAGGATTCTCTTAATGGTCGATGTAGATACTTTGGACCCTAATGTCTCCAACTCCTTCACCAGTTCCTTTGTTGTTGTCTTGGCGTTCAGTTGAACCTTTCGGACCAAAGTTCGTTCAGCCATGGGAGTTAATTTGTGCCTCCTTCCCGAACTGTGTGGTCCCAAAATTTTTATATTTGCATTTTTTTACAGATGCTCATGGTACCTTCAGTTGTTTGGAAATTGCTCCTAAGGAGGAACCGAACTTGTGGAGGTCCACAATTTTTTTTCAGAGGTCTTGGCTGAGTTGCTTGGATTTTCCCAAGGTATTAAGGCCAAAAAGGCCATGGCTCTAAAGGTAGGCCCTTAAATACAGCCACAGGTGCCACTTAATTGGCAAATCAGAAGCTTCTAAAAAGTCATTACATCAACTTCTGGAATCTTCCAGACTGTTTAAAGAGACAGTAAACTTTTGGCCCACTGGCATTCTGATATAGTGAATTGAAGCTGAAATAAATCTGTCTCTAATCGATTGTTTTAAAATTACCTCTGATGCAAACAAAGTAGAATTGACTTGCATGGTAACAGGAAATGTGCGGAGTTGTGAAAAACTGAGTTTGAATATCTTTAGCCTAGGGGTATGTAAACTTTTGCCCTCAACTGTACATACACTTCCTTTCTCTCCACCCATATTTTTGCAGTCTAACATCAGAACGCCATAAAATACATATGCATTAACCCATACACATAAATTTTAGGGATGCTGTATTTATCTCGTTACACCAGCACAAACCTCCAGTGCGATGGAATTTTTGAAATAGTGCTACAGATTCTCAATGGATTTGAGATCAGGACTTTGGCTGGGCCACTGTAGGATATTCACCTTTTTGTTCTTGAGCCACTAAAACGCTGCCTTAGCCTGTTACTTGACTTCCAGAATGTTTCCACTGTTGGGTTTGCTTCAGCTTTTTGTATGTGTTCATGACATAATTTCTTGGTTTTGAGTGTGTTTTCCTATACATTTGTGCGTTCGCTTTGAAAACATGAACCTTCTTGTGGATCATAGTATTTTAGTCTGCATTTTCACACCTCCTGCAGATTGACAGCCTGACCAATGATCCTTAAATAGCTTGGAATTTTCATCTAGTTTTGAGTTATCTTTAAGGTTCACATGTAGAAGCCAATGGTATGGCAACAGTGTGCTTGGTAGGACAAGTCAAGTTTTTTCATCTGTGTAAACTTCACAGTTGAATACTTATGCAAACAGGCATATTTACGTTTTTTTTTTCTTTAAAATATTTTCAAAGATACCTTAAAACAATACATTTTGAGTTAGTGTTTGTATGATGGTTTACAGAAGTGTGCCCCTTATTACGGCCCCAAAGGAAAACAGACTTTGTTAATGGTGCTGACATAGACCCTGTTTACACTTGGTTTTAAAATGCATTTAGGTGATCCGAACACAAGCGGACAGCCGAGACACGTCGCCGTTCACACCTGTGTCTATCATGCGTCTCCAGGTGTCCAGCTGACCACTTGTGTTCAGATTTCGTTACTGCCTACATCACTTCCGCTAGGTCAAAAGTCTGTCGCCAGACAAGTGCCAGATTTGTTTCGCACGGGCTAGCTATGAAAACAAAAATGTTTCAAGAACTAATATAAACGTATGGGCTATTCCTACTGTTGAGATTGGCAGGACAAAGTCATTTGCAACTTGCAAAAGAGCGCAGGGCAAGACGAAAAATTGCATTGATGACGTATTTTCCTGTTACATCCTTGTCAGGGACGCATCAGGACGCATTTACACTACAAAAGATATGTGGTAAAATGCGTCCCAGACCACCTCGACAAGTGGTTTGAGTGATCGGATCACAGATGCATGTGCATCTGTGTGTGCATCTGATTGTGTCGTCGCTTCTACTCTACGTTTCAGATAAGCGTATCTTTACTTGATTTGTTTCTGCTACTGCTAGTTAGAGAACATAGTTGTGTGTTAATTTAGATAATCTCTCTTTAATTTGTCTCAGCTGTTGCTAGTTAGCAAACATAGTTGTGCGTTAGCTCAGAATCTCCGTAATTGACTCTCTGTTGTTAGGTAAACTAATGAACATAATTACGCATTAGTGAAACTGTTTATGGGTGTTGGTGTTAAATTGCCCGGTATTGTTTAGCTAATTTCGAGCAGCTTCACCTGCTGCTCATCTGCCCTAATGACAGCAATGCAATTACGTAATTGCCACCCCCGTATTTATAGCTCCAGTGGATGCTGCCTCGTCATCAGTTTGTCATGTTTATAACCCCAATTCCCTTGTGCACGTTGCTTCGCCCTAGATGGACCATCCACCGCAGGCGCAACTTATCTAACCTGATCTACCCACCCTTGTCCACACCTCAGGAATTCACTGTCACAGGTGGACTATGGAACTGCCAGTCAGCTGTCCAGAAAGCTGACTTCATTACTGCCTTTGCCAAGACGAAGTCTCTTGACTTCCTGGCTCTCACAAAAACATGGATCACTCCCGACAACTCCGCCACCCCAGCTGAACCGTCTGCGGGATACTCCTTCTTGCACACCCCCAGGTAACCAACTAGACCTTGTATTCGCCAGAAGCTGCTTCATTCCCCAACTCACGGTGACGCCCCTCCATGTCTCAGACCACTTCTTTCTTTTTTTCTCCTTCTCCTACTTACTCCCCCACAATTCATTCAACAGCTCACCCACAGTAACTTTCAAGAGAAATCTCTCTACTCTGTCACAATGCTCCCTCATCTCCACTGCTCTCTCTACACTTCCCCCTCCTGCTTCTTTCTCTAACCTGCCAGTTGATCTTGCTACCTCCACCTTCAACTCCTGCCTCTCCTAGTCCCTCGACTCACTTTGTCCTCTTGTCTCCAAACCAGCAAGCTCTTCACCCCCCTGCCCATGGCTGACTGAGTCACTACGCTCCAGCAGAACATCACTGTGGGCTGCAGAGAGGAAGTGGAGGAAATCCCGATCCTCTGATGACCTAACCACAGATCATACCCTGTTGGCGACTTCCATATCTGCCTTCACATTAGCTAAAGCCTCATTTTTCCAATCTAAGACCAGTGCATGTGTCTCTAACCCACAAACTATTCTCCACATTCTCTTCCCTCCTCATTCCTCCTCCACCCCTCTTCCCTTTCCACAGATGACTTTCTGGCCGCCATTGAAGGAAAGGTGGCTACAATCCGGAACTCCTTTACCCATCCAGTGAGCCCCCCAACCCCCCGGGACAAACCCACAGCCACACTGACCTCCTTTGAGATGCTGGAGGACTCCGATGTACTACAACTCATCACTTCTCATCGTGCAACCACCTGTCCACTTGACCCCATCCCATCTAAAGTTCTCCAATCCATTTCCAGCGAGATCTTTCCCTATCTGTACTCCATTGTTAATTCCTCTCTTGCCTCTGGTCATGTTCCCTCATGTTCCCCCCCACTCCTGAAGAAACCCACCTCAGACCCCTCTGATGTAATGAATTATCGACCTATATCGCTTCTACCTTTTCTGTCCAAAACCCTTGAGCGAGCAGTGCTTAAACAACTAACTTCTTTTCTCCATCAGAGCAACCTGCTAGACCCTCACCAGTCTGGCTTCCGATCCGTGCACTTAACAGAGACTGCGCTTCTGGCTGTGACGGAGGCACTCGCCAGTGCAAGAGCCTCACGACTCTCCTCTGTCCTGATCCTTCATGACCCGTCTACAGCATTCGACACGGTCAACCACAAAATACTCCTCTCCACCCAGCAATGCCCAATACTCCGCTGAGATAGGCATTGCTGGGACTGCCCTGTCTTGGTTCGCTTCCTATCTTGCAGATAGGTCCTACCAGGTCACCTGGATGGGGTCTGCCTCTGCTTCTCATCCCCTTGTTATGGGAGTACCGCAGGGATCTGTACTGGGTCCTCTGCTGTTCTCCATATACACTGAATCTGTTCAGTTATTAATTCACATGGCTTCTCCTATCATTGTTATGCAGATGCTACACAACTCTTTCTTTTCTTGCCCCCCCTCGACCTCACAGGTCGATGATAAGATATCGTCCTGCCTGGCTGACATCTCTACCTGGATAGCCAGCCACCACCTGAAGCTCAACCTCAACAAAACTGAGCTGCTCTTCTTCCCATACAAGACCTCCTTACTACGTGAGCTCTCAATCATGGTTGGAGGTGGTCCTGGATGACCAACTGGACCTCAAGGAGCACATCAAGGCAACATCACGGTACTGCAGATTCCTTCAGTACAACATCAGAAGGATTCGACCATACCTGACTACACACTCTACCCAGCTGCTCATCCAGGCTACAGTGACCTCCCGCCTTGATTACTGCAACTCTCCCTTTGCAAGCCTGCCAGCTTGTGCCATGCAGCCACTACAGATGATTCAAAATGCCGCTGCCCGACTCATCTACAGCCTTCCCAAATTCTCCCATGTCACTCCTCTGCTGCGATCACTCCACTGGCTACCGGTCGCTGCCAGGATCCGGTTCAAAGCCCTGACCCTTGCCTACACTGCAGCCAACAGGACAGCCCCTATCTACTTGCAGGACATAATTCGATCCTATACGCCTGCTCGACCACTCCGCTCTGCAGCAGCAGGGCACCTTGTACCTCCTCCCACCCGAGCAAAAGGATCACAGAGCTTCTCCACCCTAGCTCCCCAGTGGTGGAACGAACTCCCTGTCCCTCTTCGAACCTCTCCCTCACTACCCATCTTCCGCCGTGGTGTGAAGACTCATCTCTTCAGACTATACCTGGACTAACTACCAGCACTCTGTATATTTCATTCTAAATCCACCCCCTTTCATGACACTCGTTACATGTTCTCCCATCCCAGCACTTTTTGTTAATTTGTATTTGTCCTAATACTGTAGCTTGTTCTTCTGCCTAGTTGGCTTTGCAGAGGTTAGGTGTTCTTGGCTAGAAATAGCTGTACAAAATAAGTATTGTGTCTTATTGAACCTGTGTTTTGTAGTTGTCCATTACCATGAAATGCACTTTTTGTACGTCGCTTTGGATAAAAGCGTCTGCCAAATAAATGTAATGTAATGTAATGCGTCTTGGTGGTCATTTACGCTTGTATTTAGCGCTTTCCACTTGCGATCCGATCGCCCAAGACGCATTTTAAAACCAAGTGTAAACGTCATTGTAAATGTCATTGATTGCGTGGCACAGTGGGCACATAATAAGCATCTTGGAACACCATTCATAAGTAATAGGTAATGGAGGGTACCCATGAGTCAGCAGCCAGCTGTATGCGTATGCAGGATCTTAAATTTTACTCCCATTTTGTTGTGATTGTGTCTTTCTTTTATAACTTGGGGTTTTTCTTTGATTCTTGGGTATATAAGGGGAAAAGTGGAATGCTTCGTCAAAACTCATCAATCCGACCACCTGCGAGACATTTGCGTATAGCCAATTGACCACACAAATTCTGCAGTGCACATTGTATATTGCTATTATTGAACACCCTGTATAATAAATTACATTCACTTTAACCAGGCATTACTCTTTGACTCTTACAGTACCACTACACACTTTGCGGTTTTAAGGTCCTAATATTCACATAGAGCTCAGGATATGTGCAATCTGTCGTCACTCACCTATACACTAGTGTCATCGCAAGATACACAATTGTATACTTGTAGGCCACGCAAGCCAGTGGCATGTCCGCGTCTACTAAAATAGATAGCTATCATTACAGAGTCAGACTACTGGCAGAAATATGCTTTAGGCCCTCACCTGCAGTCTCCTTCTATGTATATTTGTTAACACAATGGAAAGGTTAAAACATTATTTTAAGTCAGATAACCAAGATAACATGAAATGAATACCATTGCAGTAGCATTGGGTAAGACTACACGTGTTCTCTGCCATGCAGATACTTCCGCTGTTGGTGTATCTGAGTGGATACTTACAGTTTTTAAATCAAATGTCACGCAGAACAAAATTTCAATGTATCACTTGTAATTCAGTAAAATGTGAGAATGGATGAAGGGTCTGAATACTTTTGCAAAGCACTGTATGTCCCCACAAAAATATCTCAGTACAACACCCTTTATGCAGATTAAGATCCAACAACAATCTTGATGCTTATAAGCTAACCTCAATAACTTTGGCTGCCCCATCAGTCATTGCCAATGGACATGTGTAGAGCCCAGCAGAGGGGGAGTAGAGATATATTTTCGACATCTGGAAAACTCGGCTATGGAAAAAGACAAGTTATAAATTTTATACATATTTACACTGATAAGTCCAAGGCAGCCAACTATCCATAATGGCCACTTTTTGGTAGCCCCTTTCATTTTTCTATATATATTACCATTGCATCATTTTCACCTGTACAATGCGGTCGGCAGTCATACTCCGCCATTTGTTAAGCTTGTATTCTGGTCTGACATTGGTCTCAGCAATATCAATAAAAAACATAAGGGTTATCTATCTGGTCTTGCTCTCCAGGCTATCAGTAAGATGACTGCTTATATGCCAGGTATGCTGACACTCGACAAAATTCAGTGATTAGAATAGTTGCCGGAAGCAAAAGAGCTTGGAAAAATGCCACCACTGAAGAGCATGTGAGTGAGTGAGGAGAAATCAAATGCAATTTATTACTTTGTTGTTCATTAAACATTACATTTTTCTAACAGTTCTGATTTCTATTTAAAAAAAAAAAAAAAAAATGGAATGCCTGTACATGATGGACATTTTTCATTATACCCTGGGCAACCACCTTAGATAGCTTTCATTGCATTTTGGTCAGACAGCCTGAAAAACATTCCATCAGAGTGGATACATTTTAAGCTACCTCCACTCGCCATATGTCCTCTCATAGCCAGCTGCAACCAAGCCTTCCTGGGCAGAGATCTCTTTCATGCGGGCCCAGGCAGGGCAGGTAAGGATACGGTCGATACGACAACCCCAAGCATCATAGTGCTGCAGACGAGGAGGACTGTCCTCACACTGTTGGCCCAGGACATCCAACTCTGTCACAATCCGCTTCCCAAACTGAGCCAGGTCTGCTCTGATGGTGCCCAAAATCTGGAATTCACACAAAAAATGTTTTCAATTGCTTGATTAGTATAATAAAAGTAGCCGACAATGTCTTTCAAATAAAATTTGATGAAGTCATTATTCATAAAAATATGTGGCAAGGTCTTTCCAGAAACCTATTACACAACTGCAGCTGTAGAACAAATCAATGAAGTCCGCACTACAATTCCCACAGAATGAAGAAACATCGCAAAATTTGGATAACATAGAATTACATAGATATATGTTGCGAAGAACCTGAAAGTATATATATTTACATTTATTTTGAATGAAAAATTTGAAAACCATATATGATATAAATGTATCATAGCAAAGGATATTACGTGTTTGATCTAGCAAGTCAGAAATAAAATTAAGTTCTCATGCCGTTTCTTAAGGAATAAAGATTTTCCTTTGACAGTCACCATTATTATTTGTGGGGTAAGTAATCATGTAGAAAACATTGTCCATGAAAATAAAGCTTGTTGATGTAATTTTGACAATTTGATTGGTAATGCATATAATTACATGTCATCGAAAAAATAAGACCGTCCACATTGTTAAATATGTTATTAGGGATGAAATACCAAATTGGCTCTGCATTTAACAGGCACCTTTTTAAACAATTAACTTAAAATGTAACATTAACACCAACAAAATCAAGAACTTCTAAGCATCCGTCTGATCTCCTATTTTAAAGGACATCCTTTTTAAGTTTGGGAGACTTATTCCTCCAAAAAAAATATTTCATTTATTTCTTTGCACGTCTTGTCACAAGGACTTTATTTGGAGAGAAGGAAAAAGAAAGTTAAACAAAGTGTGATAAACCGCATGCTTTGGATAAAAGTACTCTTATTGTTGTAAAATCTTCAGCACTGCAGGACCACCCTCCTCTTGGGAGGTCAACCTTTCATATGCCCAATTATACAGACACACTCGCGCTTCAGCCAGCTTCTTCAGAATCCCAGTGCCCTCAGTAATAGACATACAGATCAGCAAAAACACTCTGGGTAACTTCACTTAAAAGGACTTAACCGGAGCAAGCCACTGGAGCACACGGATGTTCTTTTAAATATTTAATGTGCAAACACGACCAACATTTCGACGCTACTGCGTACTGCATTCACTCTGTGGTAGCAGTAAAAGACACTGCACCTAATGAAACGTGGTCAACGAGTTTTCGTAATTTCTTGGAAAATACTATTGTTATTGAGGACTTCTAGGCATAGCTAAGCCATACGTTTGCTGACAGACCTAACTGACATCGTTTTCTGGAGCAAAACAGAAGCGAACAGACCAGTATAATTGATTTACTGTCTCTGTCTCCATTTGCTGAACATAGATAAGATTTCATCCTTGCTATGTAAGTATTACTGCTCAAAATATTTCGGTTATATATGTTATTTTTTTATAAAACGATAGGACATGTCGTCCATTCCCCATACAAGAAAACATAGGAGAGTACAGAGTATAGAAATACATACAAGAGTTAATTATTATACATTTAGGTACTGTACCGCATTGTGTGACAATGTTTTTTAATTATTTTTTAATCTGATAGCAATGTTTCATCTTAAACCTTCATAAGGGGCTCATTTATATGCTTCATAATGGACAAAAAGCATTTGATTCATTTTTGGAGAGATTTTGGATATGTTTCTGGACCGCTAGATATTTTAGAACACTGTACTGACTGAAAGCTTGTAATTCCCACTTGAAAATGATGCAACAGTGAGTTTCTTGAGTCACAACAGTTAATTTGTAGTGACACCAGTGTGTACACCAGATCCCTTGGCCCTGTAATGTCTGCCCATGGCTTGTCCTATCACTGCTATGCCGACGACACACAACTCTTTCTCTCCTACTCCCCATCGGACACACAGGCCCCTGCCCGCATCTCCGCTTGCCTGAGGGACATCCAGAGCTGGATGGACAATCACCACCTGAAGCTCAACCTGGGAAAGACAGAGCTAATCTTTATTCCTGCTCTAAACTCTCCCCTCCTCGATTTTTCCATTTCCCTAGGGGACACCTTAGTGACATCATTACCCTGTGCCAAGAATCTCGGAGTGGTGATGGACAACAGGTTGTCCCTCTCCAAGAACATCGCAGCAGTAAGCCGGGCGTGCAGATTTTTCCTGTATAACATCCGGAGAATCCGCCCCTTTCTCACCATCTACTCAACCCAGCTCCTGGTCCAAGCAATGGTACTATCCCGCCTGGACTACTGCAACTCTCTTCTGGCTGGACTACCGGCATCTGCCATCAGACCCCTGCAACTCATTCAGAATGCTGCAGCTCGTCTGGTCTTCAGCCTCCCCAGACACTCCCACGTCACTCCCATGCTCACTACCCTCCACTGGCTGCCTGTTATAGCTCGCATCAAATTTAAAACATTGGTACCGGGCAGTCAAGGGATCAGCCCCATCATACCTCCACAAGATATTCATACCCTACATGCCAGCCAGACCCCTCCGTTCTGCTACCTCAGGACGCCTGGCACCTCCCCCTCTTCGCACCTGCGCTTCCCAAACAGGTCTCCGGTCTGTTCTGGCCCCACGATGGTGGAATGACCTCCCCGTGGAGGTCAGAACAGCTGAAACACTGACCCACTTCAAGCGACGACTGAAGACTCACCTCTTCAGGCTGCACCTCTCCCCATCCCACCCTACCTCCCTGTAAATGACTGTAAGCTTAGGGTTGTAACTAGGTAGCTGTTTTGTAGGTGACTTAGTTAATGCACCTGTCTTAGCTACTGCTTGTATTTTTGCATAGACTGTGTTGTTGCTGCTCTCGTTTGTGTTAGTGTTAAACAGTTTAACCTTCAGGGTCCAAGTTGAACTATGCGGTTGTTCCCTGCACTTGGACCGGTACTTCTCTCTAGGGTTTTCGTCATACTTGTTCCTGGTTATGGTTATACACTTTGTTGTACGTCGCTCTGGATAAGAGCGTCTGCCAAATGCCTGTAATGTAATGTAATGTAAATACGTGAATATGTTGTGATTTACAGCAATGCATAATTTAGACATTTTGGATAGATTTGGAGACGTTGGGTACACTGCTTAGTTTTTTCTTCATACATCTATAGTAGTTCTACATATCCACCCTTAGATTTTATGAACTTGTGGTTAATAAGTTTTTGATCCAGCACATGTGTAGTTTAACCTGCTGTATATATGCAATCTCTCAGTATTTCATTGCAAAGTAAAAAAGTGCAAATTCATTTTAGATTTTTTGTCTACACAATTGCATTTGTGGCACTTTATTTCTTCCAAAATTATGAATATAAACTAATCTGCGTTCGTATTGTAAATTGTAGAAATGTTCTGATTCATTTAAGCCATTTTTCAAGTCTCTGTGGTGTTCACATATAGTTATAAAGCTATAAATAGGGTACCCCCTAAATGGGCAAGGATTGGCATGTGCGCTAAGGGGTTTAAAGCCCAGGACTAGTTCGCAAAAAGTAGGTTGTGTCAAAACTTCAAAGTGGCAGAAAAACAAAATGCTTGCTGATTTTGTTTCTGGAGGCAAAGATATTTGCTGGTGTGTTCTTTCATAGATATGTAGATTTCAAAATTTCAGCCTGATTGGTCAAATGTTTGAAGTTACAGGCACTTAAACTTATTTGGTTCCTATAGTGCCACCTATTGGCAGAGAGGTGCCCTATCTTGCATACTTCCTCATAATCATGTACTGTACTTGCACACCAAAGTTTGTGAGGATTGGACATAGCATTCACAGCTGTTCACAGCTGAAAAATGGCCATGCCCATAAAAATGTATTGATGTGTGGTGGCCATATTGTTTTGAAAAGTCAAGATTTTTGAGGTTTTTACTCCAGAGGTTTTTTCAAGCCTAATTTGGTGACGTTAAGCCAAATGGCTACAGACTAGTTCACAAAAGTTCGTAAAAAATGGCGGAAAAACAAAATGGTTGCCAATGCCGGTTCTTCAGGCATAGTTATTCATCTGAAGGAGTAGGATCTACTCATCTAAGTCATAGGAATTTCCATTAACTCCTACCAAGGGCAAAATAGGCAAATTTTTGCCTTTATTTCACTAGCATCAAACAAAGCTCCATACTGAAAAACAATAAAGGAAACTAATATGGTTAACAACTTTTGTTAACTGTACCTTTTCACAGAGTTCATATAAATCCAATGTATGATACTTCATTCAAACAATTTATGAACATAAATTGTAATAATAATAGCAGTAGTAATAATAATAATAATAATAATAATAATAATAAAAACATTAAAGTTTTTTAATTTTTCCCTGATGAGCAGGGCTTGACATAAACTTTTTGGTGCATCAGCCACTGTGGCTGGTGGTTTTCCACCAGGCCCTCAGAATTTTTCCCCGCAAAAAAAAAAAAAAGTTATAAAATTAGGTATTTTCTGAAGAAGCTACCAAGTGTTTTGATTATAACAAGGCTTATGATATTATAAACTTGGGTTTCCAAAAGGCATTTGATAAGGTACCACATGAGTGACTTGTTAAAAAAATGAAGACGGAAGGAACTAGGAGGTATTTCAGAGTAGATTCAGCTACAGGGTAGAACACAAAGAGTAGTCGGAAGGCTATTATCTGAGCAGGGAACTGTGGGAAGTGGAGCCCCACAAGGATCGGTTCTGGGACCACTGCTGTTCTTCATTCATATTAATGATCCTGACAGGGACAGAGAGAGTAAATTTGTCCAATTTGCATACGATACAAAACTGGGAGGCCCAGCTAATAGTTAACAGTTGGGAATCTACTAAAGTAATCCAAAAAGATTTTGATAAAATCCAGAAGTGCGGAAACCTGGCAAATGAAATTCAATGTAGTCGAATGTAAAGTTCTGCACGTGAGAAATAAAATCATTAGGCAGGATTACTTTATGGGAGAAACAAAACTGGAATGTGGAAAATTGGAAAGTCTTTTAAAAAGTCTATGAATAAGACCTGGAAGTAATAGTAAGTAGTAGTTGATCAAAGCCGTTCAGGTTCTAGGCACTGTGCAGGAGCAGTAAAAAGGTCAACAGGATGCTGGGATATACAGCCAAAAGTATTGAATAAAATTCCAAGGAAGTTATGCTTATCTTATACAATACATTTGGTAGACCACATTTGGAGTATTGTGTGTGGTTCTGGGGACTGTACTACAAGAAAGATATAGAGGCTCTAGAAAAGGTACAAAGAACGGCAACCAAACTGATTCCTGGTATGAAAGATAAAAGCTATGAGGAAAGACTTAGGTTGCTTAATCTCTTCAAGTTTAGTAAAAGGAGACTATGGGGGAATTTGATTGATTTAAATTAATAAAGGGAATGTCTTCTGGGAGCAATGCCTAGTGCAGCAGACACAAAGGGAGCTGGGGGGACACAGACAGCAGTTGTGCTGCCCAAGAACCAGTGCCCTGTCCTCTGGCCAGCACCCTGCCCGTGTGGGCTCTTCAGAGGAAGACCTGCAGGACACGGCTGCCATGGAGGAAATCCCTGAATAACTAATCATAGGGGATAGGGTGATGGAGAGCGCAAAGGAGAGCTAACAAGCATGGGACTGCTTAGAAAAGAAAGACAAAGGTATTATTTAACCATTTATACTGAAGCCATTTACAGACTCCACCAACCCCGGCCATGGAAGCCAACATGCTACTGAACTGTTTATCATGCAGTGATAACACTAACCATTCCCTTATACAAGAAAAATAATCAACAACAATCTCTCCCATGTTATCCATAAATTGTTGTGCTTGACAAACTCAAATAAATAAATCAAAGTCAAATAACTCAAACGAAAGTGTGCGCTGTTCCCGGAGGAGTACAGGGTGCGGTTTCACACATACATGCCTTATTTTTTTTCCCCACCCACATTCAGCGAAGAAGAATATCATGGTCAGAGCCAATCAGAGGCTGAGTAGGGGTGGGTCTTTGCAGAATGTGGGCGGGAAAAATAAATAACGCTACACATATATACACACTGTACTACGACAGAGTATTAGGGCCACATTGAGGGGGAATGTGGCCCTAATACTCCACATTAGGGCCACATTCTTTTTTTTTTTTACATTACATTACAGGCATTTAGCAGACGCTCTTATCCAGAGCAACTTACGCAACTTTTACATAGCATTTTTACATTGTATCCATTTATACAGCTAGATATATACTGAAGCAATTTTGGTTAAGTACCTTGCTCAAGGGTACAACGGCAGTGTCCTACCCGGGAATTGAACCTGCGACCTTTCGGTTACAAGCCCAGTTCCTTACCCACTGTGCTACACTCCGTCCTCTGAGTTTAATGAGTTTAACAAATTTAATGAGAATAAAGTCATATTTCAAGAAAAAAGTCGGAATAATATGAGAATAAAGTCGTAATTTTACAAGAAAAAAAATATATTACGAGAATAAAATCGTAAAATTTTGAGGAAAAAAACATCATTTTTAGGAAAATATATTACCAGCAACCAACAAAACGGGCGAGAGGACAGTCTAATGGCAGCCTGAGCCTGCAATTTCCTCCAAGTCCGTGTGGTTCTTTCTTCGGAATAGACACAATTTCTTGCACAATCTTTTCAATGTCCTGATACTTATGATAATGTGGTGCTGATGTGCCAAAAGAGTATTTTGTTATTTGTGAAACCTATAATAAAGTATAACTTCACAAGATGCTCCACCTTCCTCATTTTAACGCAGACGGCAGGCTGCTCTTCTGATATTTCCCGTCTAAAATAACATGTAGCCTAAAATTACGACTTTTTTCTTGTAAAATTATGACTTTATTCTCATAATATTAGGACTTTTTCTCGTAAAATTACTACTTTATTCTCGAAATCTCAGAATTTTTTTCCCCTCAATGTGGCCCTAATACTCTGTCATAACACACAGAGCCAGACCTGCTAAATGTCAGGCGCACCGGTGCGACCAATGAAAATGTTTAGTCGTACTTCACAGATTTTTGGTCGCATGTGCAACAAAAATGGTCACACTCTGGAGTCTTGTGCAGTGTTTAAAATTGCAGAAAAATGGGTTGCAGAACAGATAATATCACATTTGAACAACAGCTCCTTCGCATTGCATCCTATGCAATTTGGGTTTCGAAACCATCATTCTACTGAAACTGCAAATAGTTTCCTTCTAGAAAATATTAAGTCCAAAATGGGCAAGGGAGGTATGGTAGGGGCTGTCTTCCTTGATCTAAAGAAAGCCTTTGACACGGTGAATCATGAGGTCCTACTTACCAAATTATCAAAGTTAAATTTTTCACCCAATGTAATTAAATGGATTAAATCAAAACTTACAGACAGGAAACAGTGTGTTTGTGTAGACCATAAAACATCAGAAACGGTTGGTATTGATATTGCTGTACCCCAAGGCTCAATTTTAGGTCCTCTGTTATTTAGTCTGTATATCAATGATCTACCTGACGTTTGCCCGCCTACTGTTATTTGCCAGATGTACGCCAACGGCACGGTCTTATACATACATGCTAAAAATAAGAAGCAAGGTAAAGCTGAACTATCAGCTTCCATAGTCAATATCTCAAATTGGTTAACAAACTCTTGTTTACATCTCAATGTTAGCAAAACTGTGTGTATGTTTTTTTTTCCCCCAAAGTCGGCCCAGATCCTGATGTTTTTGTGACAGGGAGAAGACTAGCAATAGTGCATGAATTTATATAAGTATATTAATTGACTCGCAACTCAAATTCAAAAACAAGTTTAAAAAGTTGCAAACACAATCAAATTTAATTAGGCAAATTTGAGATATATTAGGAATAATTTAACTACTGAGGCCTCAAAGCTGTACATTGACGCTATGATTTTTCATACATGAACTGTCTTACTAGCTGGACACAGGCATGTGTAAGTCAACATTAAAATCAGTTGAAACACTTTATAAGCAAACACTCAGAATATTGGATAAAAAGCCAAAGTCATATCATCACTGTAAAATTTTAAATAAATATTATTTCTTAAGTTGAGAAAGAATGATCAAATTTTCAGACATTCTGCTTGTATATAAAATCTTCCATGGCTTAGCCCCCCCTCCACTCAATGAATTCATTAAGAAAAATCAAAACTTATCCACCAGAGCTGTAACCAGAGGGGACTGTAAAACACCTTCTAGAACAAGTGCTTTTGGGCATTCAGCCTTTTCCTATCGAGCAGCACATACCTGGAACACTGTACCCAAAGAACTAAGGGACATCACACATCTCTTAATTCCTTTTCCAAATTTATAAAACAGTGGTTATTGGACAGTCAAAAATGCTCTCATAACAGAAACTAGGTTAATAGTAATGTCATATTGTGATGTCAAGTGTTCATTATGATGTGTTGTCATGCTTTATGGTACTGACATCTAGATGCCTGTGCTATGCTTTGTGTGTTTCCTGCTGTATGATCATCCCTATGCTTGAATGTTGGATTGTTGGTAGGCGCGGACGGGCGGGCATTGGCAGGTGGTATTTCGGGCAGCCGTAGGCACATGGGTGCCGGGCTCCTTGTCTCCATGTGCTCCATGGGCTTGTGGCTGCTTGTGATGCTACTTGTTGATGCTAGCTTGTCTGTGCTTACGTGTCTTGTATGTTCTTTTATGCTGCTCGTAATGCATCTTGTTAATGCTCAATAGTTTTACTAATTTCTCTGTGCGTATGCGTTATGCATGTTCTTTTATGTTCCTTAAACCATCAACCTGCCCAGGGACTACAGATGAAAATTAGGCACATTTACATGGTGCATCTAAGTTCTCATGTTTATCAATGTGCACTGTCCCTTTCTTAAATAAAATAAACCTTAAACCTTAGATACGTCATTGTTTGGACATTCACTCCCTCACTGGATACGTGTCAAGAACATTCTTTTTCACCTATGCAAGTGACTACGTTGGAACACTTAAATTGAATCGGTAGTCACAACATAAATAAGAACCTTACCCGGAGGAAAAGAATAAAGAACTGACTCGGAGGAAAAGTACAAAGAACCCGCCCTGAGGAAAAGAACGGAGCAGAGGATCCAGCGGATAAGGATGCTGGAAAGGACGCATTGGAGGATTGGAATCGCCTTCATCACAAGCACTACGAGTCGCCAAAACTCCGCTGCAAATCCGAAGGTAAGAGAGGCACCGACGGATAAGCCAAGCTGTGCTTTTCTCTTGCCGAACGTTTGGAGCTGCGTTGAGTTGTTGTATGAAGTTTGGGTTTTTATTGGAAAACGTGGCATATATGAATGGAAATTTGAACAGGTCTGGCTTGCTTATGTTTTTGTATGGAAATTTTATTGTTTGGATCATTGAACTACAGGCCTATGCGGTTTGAACTGGCTTGTCCTGTCGCGTGTGACGCACGCACACTTGTTGATGAACTCTGCTCGAGGACTTGCTTTGTGAACGTTTTTCAACTTGGCCGCAAATGAATTTCAATGCAAAAGACATATTGAACTGAAAAGCTGTCAAAATAGATGTTTTTGAAAATGTTAATGCTGTTAAAAATGATGCTACTATTGAAAATGATAGCAATGATGCCACAAGTGAAATGGGAAAAAGAAAAAGGAAAATGGCTACTAAAGGCACCTGTTAGATATTCTTCAGAAAACCCGGAAATCTAAACTAACTCAAGTCAACAAAATCAAACAAAAGGTGGATAAGTTGCTATCTCTTAAAATCACAACTGAAACTGTCTGAGGTTGAAAATCTTTTAAAGGACTTCAACAAACTGTGCAATGATGCTGCTGAAACCCATTCTTCATTAATGGAAATGTCAATTCCTGAAGATGAATACAAAAAACAACAAACCTGGTTTGGACGCCAAAGTAAAAATAATGAAATATTCTTGCATCATACAAGGGAATAGCTGTTGGATGCTAGAAAATCTTGTCATACGGAGGATGAAAATAAAGATAATGCATCAGTGATAAACTCTGATGTTGGACCTGACGACAGTGTATCTAATGTCTCCATAAATCGCACTTAAGAGTGTGCTGTAATATGATGGAAAGTTTACAGTATATGGAAGAGATGAATGTGCCATCCAACCTCAGGCTCGTTGCAACGAAGCTACCATACAGGTTGTGGGAAAGGTGGAGGGCTGTTGCCTGTGAGATACAGGAGTGCAGGGGCTGCAGGGTCATGTTCCCTGACTTGGTGAACTTAATCGAGCGACAGGTGAAAATTCTCTTTGACCCCCTCTTTGGAAATATACAGGAAACACAGCCTCACAACTCTGTCAAACACCAAGTCATGTCAAAATTTCTCAGCAAAGAAAGATGCTTTGCCACTGTGGCAGCCGTCAACACCTCTGAGGATATAAGGTCTACAGAGCAGCAGGCCCACAGTACTTCCACTCCATCTATGAGCAAGTCTGTTCTTTGTTGTGCATGTAAAGGTGGTCATACTCTAGAGCAATGTGCACAGCTGAAGAAGATGACCCACCGTGAAAGGATTGATCTCTTCAGAGAGAATGGAATTTGCTTTGGCTGTTTAAAACCTGGACACACCAGCAATGTTTGTAAAAATCGCATCACATGCAGTGTGTGCAACCTAAAGCATCCCACAATACTCCACATTACAGCTAAGCCTAAAAAATCTGAAGAGCAACCACTAAGCAGTGCCCTTGTATCTCAGCAAACCTGTGCTCGTACTGGGGCGGGGAAACAAGACTATGTTCTCTCAATTGTACCGGTACAATCAAAGCAAAGAGTGGAAACAACATCTTGGAAATATATACTTTCTTGGACCCAGGTAGTTCAGCTACCTTCTGTACAGAACATCTAATGAGGAAGCTGGATTTAAACGGCACCAAAACCAGCATATTTCTCCGTACCATGGGCCAGGAGAACACTGTGAACACCCTTGTCTTGACTGAATTGGAGGTCTCTAGTTACAACGGTGATCTCCCTGATGTCCATACTCAAAAGAACATGCCTGTCACCAAAGACAACATTGTGACCCAGGAAGACCTCAGAACATGGCCTCATCTTGAAAAGACCAAAGCTCCCTTTCTTGATGCTGAGGTGGATTTGCTGATTGGCACCAACACCCCAAAGCTTCTTGAACCATGGGAAATTATCAACAGCTGGACCCTATGCCGTCCGAACCCTACTGGGGTGGGTTGTGAACGGTCTACTAAGAGGAGGTGAGAGTGACTTGGGGAAGAGTAGCTGCCCTAGTCACTGCCAACAGAATTTCCATTGCCAAAGTGGAGAATCTGTTGATTGCTCAGTACAATCAAGACTTTAAAGAGAAGTCTTCTGATGAAGTTGGGATGCCAATGGAAGAGCCTAAGGCTCCACATGTAGGGCCTGAGGCTCCACAGGAAGAGCCTGAGACAGAGAACCAAGATAGGCTACCTGGAAAGGCCTGTCACTAAACTCTGTATGCTCTGGCTCCCGTCTGCCTCATTTGCTGCTAGGGGCCGGTGCTCAAATTGGGAGAGAGTACCGCCAGCTCCAATCTTCCTTCTTTTAGCTGAACTCCTTCCTTGGCCTTAGAGAAAAAGGAAGCCAGAAACTCTGACTGGCTGTTGACGGGCGATGCCCGCGAAAAGTTAAACTGTGGCAAACTTTTTTTGGGCAACTTTGCTCGCTCGGTCACCCAGTTGCTCGTGTTGCTGGACATCGCTCAGCTCCATAGAGAATGAATGGAGTTCCGGCAACTTGGTTGATGAGTTACTCACTGTGTGAACACACCATAAGATGTTTAGCTATTGAATCTATCCTATTCACAGGAATAATTCAGGAATAAGGTGCTGTCTTATTATTGTGCATTTTCAATGGTTTCTCAATAATTATATCTTAGCCTGTGCAGTCAGTTTCATTAACCCAAAAACATGGTGGAGGCTCACTTAAATTTTCTTATGTAGACTAACTATGGATTCTCCCCTAAATTGTATGATGGAGTAGTGCAGGGAAGTCTTTCATGATATCATATGATAGGCCTACTTCTTGAATAACCAGTATTAGACTGAAGGAAACCTTTACAATAAAAGTTTTAACTATTAAGTTTTATAAGCACACAAATATAGCATACTTTCTAATAAGAAAGTGTACTTGGTTCACTTTTGAACAATTATTACATCAGGATAATATGCATAGGCTTATACTTGAACGTCTTGTCAACTTTTAGTACACAATGTATTTTCAAGTAGGCTGCAGAAACGATACTAAAATTCTAAACTAGTAGTAAGTCACTAGTGCTCTGGATGTCCACAAGTTGCTTGTGAGTTTTATTAACTAAAACGTGAGCCATTTTAGTCACAAGGTCAAAGTCCGACCAGTTGGCAGAACAGTTTTTACTTTATTTTATTGGTAAGGGTGTGTTTTATGGTTTTATACACTCCGCGCTATGATGGCATTATAGGCTACACAGATTGAGTGGGTGACTGACGAGTGTTTTTATGCATGGCAAATTGATCTAAATGCAATCACAGCATATCGCGGTTTTTCCACCCCAAAGGTGATATTTCTCGATTTAATCGTGTCGCCGTGTTAACACATTTCTAGAAATTTTAGGACAGCACTTCCGATTCGAAAACTGTCACACGAAAACTGTCCTGGTCAAAAGGATCAAAAACATGCACTAAAATTGAAAAAAGAAAATCGCAAAAACTAAAGTATCTCAAACCAAACGGGATATTATATGGCAATATGAAGAAACAGTGCCAATTTAGTTTAACAAATATTTAGCTGCTTTAACTATAGCGTCAATCCTACATAAAGTTGCGTGTACTGCTAGCAGGCTCTCTCAGCTGTGTGTCGACTCTACACCACGCAAAAATGTCAGCGAACAGAACTGTCTAAATTAACTGACCTGAGGCGGCAGGTTCCTACTGAGGTATTTTTGGAGTAAAGCATCTTCAAGAAATGGGTTCTTCAGAAGTGGTCTGTCCTGAAAGAATGTACCGATGGAAGAACGTGTGAAGACTCCGAGCTCCGGACGACTCTCTGTCCTTCCTTGGAGATGGCCAGTGGACAGCAAACGACTTTGTCTGGGGAACGCTCCTCTGGTAATGTGGGTACCCAGCAACAACCGTGGCACAATCAGTGTTCGTACTGCCATAGCTATAACTCAGTTTCGGCTACACTCTGCAAAATCCAAACATTTTAAAACGCATCAGTTCTGTGTAAATTTCAACAAGAACTTAACGTAGGAGACGTTGGCGAATGTTAACATGAAACTACTGAAACTGCTAAGTAATCTTATGGGAGTGTGGGCATATTAAACCTAACGTTAATTATCATTGATACACACTTCTCGCAACTAGCTAGCTAGACTAACACTAAATTAGCAAGTTACTGTACTGTAAACACCCCATATTAATCAAAGGAATCTATTCCAAAGTTCAAGCACTGCACAGGATAGAAATAGCCTAGTCTACGTCAGTTACATAGCTAGCTTCGGATAACCATTTGCAATGTGCTCACATTATCAACACAGCTAGCCTAGTAGCCTAATTTAGATCAGGTTGGAAGTCTATTAGAGATATAATTTTATTTTAGAATGTACATAATAAAATGTCTCCTATAGATCTAGCCTAAAACACCTAAAACATAAAATATGTTATAATGCCGTTGTATATCTAGAATTACGAGGCTCGCCTGCTGGTCTTGTGATGCTTTCCTGTCACAAAGATTTCGACTATAGCGATATGTCTCCAAAACAAAAGCAAGACGAAAACTGTTGGTGTGAACAACAGAACTGCTTAAGAACTACTTCGTGTTCTTCTTCTTTGAAGTTTATGGCGTTTTGATAACCAACAGTGATGCATTACCCCCACCTAGTGGGCTGGAGTGTGACCCCAAAGACAACGGTGACAAATTCCCCCAAAAAGAAAAAAAAAAAAAAAAGAATAATATAGCTGCAAAGCACCGATTCTGAGGTCCAAGCAGCTGGTACAACACGACGCTGGAATCAGCCATGTCCACCCTCACTGAACAAAGACTTCATGCTTCAAATATGTGGTGAACAAACCTAGGCCTGAAACATACCCTAACAGGCCCTACTTGTATGTACGCTGCAGTACGCGAACGCAGAGGCTTTTAGCGCGTGTTTATGAATGGAAACCACTGAACTCTATCATATGGAATGGACGTCACCTCTTGCTTCGATTGCTGAAGTTGCAGAAACCAATATGGCGTCCAGTGCACAACACCTCTCAATTTCCCCATAAGCAATTATGGAAAAAATGCAGTAAGATCTGACCTCCCCTAGTGAAACTATTCCCATCCAAACAGGGCTTTTGTCTGACATCAGCAAATCGGTAGTGAGTTTTGCAAAGGCAGAGGAGGGCTAAAATGAACGTAAAAATCTATAAAATAATTCTGTCGGAATTATATAATGTGTGAAGCTGCATAGTTCACAGTCTTTGCAAAATCTTAAGATGTGTGCACTTCGAGACTAGAAACCCCTGATTTAGGATAGATTGTTGCTAAACGTGGGAGTGTCAGACTTTTGTTGTCTACAAGTCGTCTACTGTATGGGAGGCATCAGCTTTATGTGTGTGCACTTAGTCTCCTTAGCTGGTATGACGGTTGCCTAGGACGGTTATAGGTGAACAGCTCTCTGGGTTTGGCAGTACGGGCTGACCTCTTCACAGTCTCTTCTTCACTTTGCAGCACTGATTCCAGTTCATCACAGGCGTCCTGCTTGGGTTCACTGTGGACCTCCAGTTCTTCTTGGACCTGCATCTCTTCCACTTCAGGCTCACGTTCTGCTGCCATCTCCTGTTCCTCAAAGTGCGCTTGTCTCCCAGGTTGGCACTCTCTTGCCAGCGCTCTTAGCTTGGAGAGTGACTCAGGCTAAGTCTAGAGCCTATAGTGCTTTTAAGACTGTGTTCTCCGTTCTTCAGATAGAGCTGTCTGGGGTCTGACAGTCACTTGAAAGTGGGGTATTGGGTGGACAAAGTATAAGTCCTCCACATCTGAATTGTCAGAGTCCTGCTCAACCACATCACTACTGCTCATCTTATTTTATCTGTGTGTCTTTTCACTAGCTTGGATTGAATATTTTTCTCCGTTACATTACATTATATTACATTACATTACAAGCATTTTGCAGACGCTCTTATCCAGAGCGACGTACAAAAATGTGTATAACCATAACCAGGAACAAGTGTGTCAAAACCCTAGAGAGAAGTACCGTTCCAAGTGCAGGGAACAACCGCATAGTTTAACTTGGACCCTGCAGGTTAAACTGATTAACATTAACACAAACAAGAACAGCAACAACGCAGTCTTTGCAAAAATACAAGCAGTAATTAAGACACGAGTGCATTAACTAAGTCAACTACTTACCTCTCCAGAGGTAAGTCATTGACAAGCAACAGTAAACTGCGGTGCAACACAAATACTTTTGTCTCCAGCCTAGTGTCAGCGTCTGTATTCATCTTCCCGGGCCAGTACTTTATGTCGAAATGGAAGTCCGCTAACTCCACAATCCAACGGTGACCAACTGCGTTTAGTCTCGCTATGCTCAGAACATAAATCAGTGGGTTGTTGTCAGTGTATACAGTAAAAGTGGAGGCATAATAAATATAGTCCCTAAACTTATTTAGTCACAGATTGCCCACTTGCGAGCTAAAAACTCAAGAAACTTTTCTTAGCCAGAGTAAGTGTTCTGGACCCATATCCTATTACTCTCAATTTTCCTCCCTGCTGTTGATAAAGCACGGCTTCTAACCCCTCCTTATTTGCATAAGTATGCAAAACAAAAGGCAAGTCAAAGTCTGGGTATGCGAGAATGGTAGATATTCTGAATACACAAACGCAATCTAACTACAACTACACTATGTTCAGAGGTCCACTGAACTGGTTCTTTCCAGGGCAGCTGTCCACTGGTTTGAATTTGCTCTTAGTGGGTTTGGACATGATAGTTCTTCCACTGGTTTCTCCTGCACTTTGTAACATCTCAAACTAAAGTCTGGCTAGTCTAGAAAAGTCTTGGATAAATGAACTGTAATAACTGAGAAAGCCTAGTAGAGCCCTGACCTCTCCCACCATATGAGGCTCTTTCTTTTTCAACTGCAGCACAGCCTCCCAGGTCACTGGATTTGCTCTTTTTTAGTTCACAATGAAATACTGAGAGATTGCATATATACAGCAGGTTAAAGTATCCTGGATCAAAAACTTCTTGACCACAAGTTCATAAAATCTCAGGGTGGATATGTAGAACTACTAAAGATATATGAACCAAAAACTAAGCAGTGTACCCAGCATCTCCAAATCTACCCAAAATGTCTAAATTATGCATTACTGTAAATCACAACATATTCAAGTATTTCACTACAAATCAACTGTTTTGACTCAATAAACTCACTGTTGCATCATTTCAAAGTGGGAATTACAAGCTTTTCGTCAGTACAGTAGTCTAAAATAGCTAGGGATCCAGAAACATATCCAAAATCTCTCCAAAAAGGAATATAATGCTTTTTGTCTGTTGTAAAGCATATTAATGAGCCCCTTTTGAAGGTTTAAGATGAAACATTGATATCAGATTTAAAAATAATGCAAAAATATTGTCACACAATGCTGTACAGTACCTAAATGTGTAATACGTATCTCTTGTATGTATTTCTATACTCTGTACTCTCCTATGTTTTCTTGTGTGGGGATGGAGGACATGAAAACAATTTTCAACCGTCCACCACGTTTTGGCAGTGTTCCAACACTCTTGTCATCACTGTTGCATGCATCACAAAAACTACTATACTACCAAAAAATGCTTACATTACAGTGTGAAATATTCTCATTATAAAATACCATTAACCTATTTAAAGACACTCAATTTCAAAAATAACGTATATAACCGAAATATTTTTAGCAGTAATACTTCAGTGATGAAATCTTATCTGTTTTCAGTAGAGACAGAGACAGTAAATCAATAATGCAGTTCTATCCACTTCTGTCTTGATCCAGAAAACGATGTCAGCTAGGTCTATCGGCAAACATATAGCCTATGCCCAGAAGTCCTCAATAATAATAGTATTTTCCAAGAAATTTCGAAAAATCGTTGACCACGTTTTGTTAGGTGCAACGTCTTAGTAGGCTATATTCGGCAAAGCGAGAGTTTTGTATGAAAAAATAAATCAAATGACTCAAACTCATTTGATTAATTTTCACTTATAGATTTCAATGTACTGATTCATTTTAAAGAATCTAACTTCCCGACACAAGAAAGCAGTTCTAAAACATGGAAGTAGAGTTTGCATCTTTGAGCCATGGGTTCCCTCAGAAGATTTCCAATGCTTTTTTCCATATTGATTTTGATTTCTACCGAAAATAAGGTCTGCGGTTAACGTAAGTCTCAGAGTTTCATGATTTGTTCTATGAGATAAATTACACCGATTAATATCGGTTAGTTGCTATAATGAAACTACAAAACGGTCGTATTCTGGAAACCACCACTTCCATGACATTTATCTCATAGAACAAAACATGAAACTCTCTTTGGCTTACGCTAACCACAGACCATATTTTCTGCAGAAAACAAAATTCCTATGAGAAAAATGCATTGGAAATCTGACGAGGGAACCCATGGCTCAAAAATGCGGACTTACTTTCGGGTTTTAGGACTACAAACTTTAATACAGCAGTCAAAAAGTGTGTACTCTCAGCCATTCTGTGTTATTATGGGAGCTAGCTAGCTAGTCTACTGTTGTTTAAAGGAAACAGATAAGTGACTTCCAAAATAGATATAAATGTGATCGTTAGTAACTGTAACTCGGTGATTGATTGTAGTGTAACAGGTGCGTAAATGACCTCCCTAACTATTCTTAGCCAGCGTGACTCTGCTCTCAATCCAAATGCATTGTTGTGAAAAGTGAATGCAGACAGGAAGAGCTAGCTAATATAATTCCCTTGATTTATCTGCTTGCTTTGTCCTGAATGTCTGTACGGTGCATAGAAAGCAAAAGATTGAATCAATATTACATTTTATTTTTGATTCAAATGGAAACATGCAATGTGATTTATGTTTTTGGCTATGCATATAAACAATGTGTAGTAATAAAATAAGAACTTGTCACCTGCTGCAATATTGGCTCGTTTTCATTGAGGTATGAACTATGTTGTTTGCTTCACGCGATAAGGGAACTATGCGAGACACGCATGTGAAGTGTTAGAAGCCAGAGCCATAGAAAGAGAGAGTCGTGACACTCTTTGATCTCGCCGCCACGCGATCACGTGGTTCATGTAGCTCTCAATAGTTCCAAACAAATCCGCGCTGTCAACCTGTTTGAATGGTTTTCAGCGGGACAGACAGCAGCAGTGACTATATTTACAGCACTTTTCGGTAAATATTAATGCATAATGTGCATTGATTACTGTTGTGTTCTATCATTTATATGTCTGAAACTTTATTATTATTATTTACATTTATTTATATTATATTACTTACTTTATATCACTAAGCGGCAATATCAAGTAAAAGCAGAGCTAGAGATGGCTATAATACTATGCTACTATGCCAGCTACTGAGGACTATTGTTTTACTTTACATTTAACGTTAGCCTGTTGAAGTAAACAGCACTTGTTAAACACTCCGGCGTTCTTTTATTCATTAGCCCACATTACAATTTACTTACAACACTTATATTCAATATATATAATAGCATTTCTAAGGAGTGGCGGAGAGACAGCATTAATCAGTTTTCTGTGTTTAATTTGGCTGGGAAGGGGGACTGTTCCCCAGTGTTGCCAACTATTTTCTATGGAAAGTAGCTAAGGCCTCCTCTAAAAGTCGCTAGATGATGTCATACATTAATTTGCATATGTATGACGTCACCACGTAATCATTTGCATATTTAAAAAACTTATGTTAAGCCATGCACGGTGATAGGCATAGCGTGTATTTCAAGTTGTTTTAATATTTAATCGATCCACACTCCTATCTGTAATTACATTTTAGATATCCATAATAGCATTTCACCTAGTCAAAATTGTATTCTCACTAGTCAGAATGGTAACTAAAGGTATCCACAATAACATTCTTACTAGTAGAAATTATATTTCAAGATATCTACAACTTTGATTGTACTAGTCAAAACTAAATTTAAGATATCTAAAAATCCTTAAAAAGTATAAGTGGCCGATTTAACATTTAATAGCTCGACTGGATATGCTGTATATTACAGATATCCATAATTCAATTCGTCCTAGTCAAAAAGAACATTTCAGATATCCACAATGACATTCTTCCTACCCACAATTGTCATTTCAGATATCCACAACGTCATTCTTCCTAGGACAAATGGCATCACATTTGCCATTCATGTGTATTGGGCTTTCAGTTTCAGATATCCAGAATGTTCATTCTTGACATCCAGAATGAACATTCTGGATATCTGCAATAGAATTCTTACTAGGAAAAACTCCCATTTCAGATATCTACAATCCAATTGTTACTAGTCATAACTGGCATAACCATTTTTGCATTTATTATTATCTTTTTGGATATCCAGAATTACAATTTCAGATATCTAAAACTGCATTCTGGAATTACAATTATGGATGTCCACAATATTTATACTAGTAACAATTGGATTGTAGATATCTGAAATGGGAGGTAAATGTAGGCCAACTGACATCTGGTTATGGTAGCTAGTGAAGTGTTGCTTACGTTAGCTAACTGCATCTAGGATATAACAAGCTATTATCTTACGATAAACATTGGAACTATTGGTCGCCCCACGACACGCGTTACTTCCGCATTCTCCGATTACAACAGAAGTCTATGGGAGTGTCGCAACCATAGGCTGCGTCCGAATCATAGACCATATAAAGATATATGACGCTTTTAGTAGTCCATGGCTGTGCTTTTAGTAGTGCATCTTCCGAACATTGTAGTTTTACCATGGCAAACCAACACGTTGCATAATTACGTAGCCTAGTGTAAGTGCAGTCGGATTCTCTTAGCACCGCGGTAGTATTTTCCTAAGTCCTTATGAATTCTCCTTCACATCTTTCCTTGACCTCATGGCATTTTCCATCGAGCACAAAGGAAAAGTGGTTAGGAAAGGACATAGGACGTAATTTTTTTTTACTATTCAGACGCAGCCATAGACTGGTCGCAACTCTCTCTTTCTATGGCCGAATAGTCAAAAAAATTACGTCCTATGTCTTTTCCTAACCACTTTTCCTTGACCATCCATATCGGATGTCACCAAAGCATGTTGTGTAGAAAAAAGCCTTCAAAGTTTGAAGTCAATTTTGTTCATTAGTGTTAGCTAGCTGGCCCATTTCACTTCACAAACTTTGGCTAGCTCTATCACGAAATAGCCTAAGCTGTAGCTAACAGTAACATATCTAAATAACATAACATAGATAACAAGCCCAAAACGGACAAAAATCAACGTATTGACATAAAAGGCATTTCTATGGAAATTAGCCATTGCGACTTCTGACTGATTCTGTGAGAGCACGCCACATATTATGCATATTATGCATGAATCAAGGCCATTAGCCCTCCCATTGATACCTTTTGATACCACAATGACAGGGTCATAAATGTTAGATGGCTATTTATTTGTTCATATGCATACTACAGTGTTTCCCCTATATGCATCTTGCAGCGAATGAAATATGACCGCTGCTCCTGCATTACACTGGTGTTAGTTATAAAATAATAGTAAATTCTGCGAAATTACTGCAGTGCATTATCACTCTTGCTGTAATATTAAGCGTATGGTACCATCGGAATTAAAATAGCACTGTATTCCTGTTCCAGATGACACCAAGAAAGCTGCTGTGACGGCTGCGTCTCTCTTTGCTGAAATGGAGATGGGCCAGCCAGATGCTGTGGAGGATGCCGAGATGGGCCAGCCATATCTTGTAGAGATCCTTCAGACGGAGGAAACCTTCCAGCTTTACGAGGTTGTAGGGCAGCCCCTCCCCCACCTTGAAGATGCTATAGCAAACACCACTGTCTCCAGTGCAGACGACAGCTTAGATGATGAAAACGACCCCAGCTACATCCCATCTGAGGAAGATGACACGGATGAAGATCCTGAGCAGATTGATTCCCCTCTAGCTGCTGATGAACTACCCAAGAAAAAGCCCAGAGTCAGCATGTCACAGCCAAAGGCAAGGGAGCGACCATCATCATCAAATGACTCAAAGATTCCCTCTCTTGGAGTCTTGGAGTGTGACAAAGTCAGATGTGCAAAGAAATGTACCTTGAACATCTCACGTGACAGGCGCAAGACAATATTTGATGCGTACTGGTCCATAAACTGACATGAACGAAAATCATGGGTTTCCAACAGTGTCTCCAGGGGCTTAACCCTCTGGGGTCTAAGGGTAAAATGAGGCACACCGGTGATTGTACGATGCTCTGACATTTGTGTAAATTCCATCAACTTTATATGCAGTGATTCCAAAGTGTTTCATATCTTTGTTTTCAGCACAGACTCAGCTACAATAATATGGCAGCAGTAAGTAGGTCATAATCATGTTTGGATTGTAAACAGCTCTAAAAACACACAAACTGTAAACAGTAGTTTTGAACATGCACAGGAATGTTGTAATAAAGCACACTGAACAATTGTGACTAAGACTTTTGGTCACTGAAATGTGTTCATCAAGGTCTTGGGTATCAAAAGATGACAAAATATTTTAGCAAATCCAATGAGAAATATTAAATACATTGCTAAAAGTTAGTGTTGTGACTACTATTTTTCAACACCAGGTGAGAATGGGAGGGCAAATGGCCTTTCTGTAATGAATATGCATTGGGTAGGACGACCTGCCAGCTAAGTAGGCTATTCACACCTGGCCGCATGCCTCCCCACCACTAAGACAAAGACTCAGTGAGCCATTTAGAAGACAGAAACAAAGACATCTTTTGATTTTCAGAACATTTATTGAAGCAAACTATACACATGGAAGATGAGATGAGACTGGTGTACTCTTGCAACGCTTGCGTGGCCTCTTAGCTAGTGGTGAACTAGGCCGTGTTTCCTGATCAGCATCTCTGTAAATATGATAAAAACAAAATTGTTAGGAAATGTGACATCAAATCAAACTTTATTTATATAGCACATTTCCTTCAACAGGTGAAAATTGAATGTGCTTTACAAAAAAGGGGCAAACCACTAACGAATGAAAACAAAACTGTGACATGGTTACATCATATACAAACAAAGAACCAAACAAACACAACCAGACGCAGAGAGGTAGCCTATAATTTTGAGAAGCAATGGTTAGAATCGTTCGTAGTGTGGGAATTTACAAGCGCGCATATTAGTGAATATTCCTACAAACACACAGAGAATGTAATACAGCACACATTTACAAATAATGCAAGCTATCAACGAAACAACATTAGCTAAACTAAATAAACATTGCTGTTCCAGCTCAACTACACGCAACTCATCAATAACAATGCCTCAATCTGAAGTAGGCTAGGTCTGTTTAGCTAAGTGGTTATTATATTGCTATTTCCCGAATTTACTTACAGTATGTTAATATCGATTGTGCGAGGACATCAGTTTTAGAATCTTAGCCACGCCACGGGCTATTTATTACCAATATGATCGAAAAACATACAGTCTACCTGATACTTCTAACACAACCAGACGCAGAGAGCCTAGCCTATAATTTTGAGATGCAATAGTTTGAATCGTTCGTAGTGTGGGAATTTACAAACGCGCATATTGCTGGATATTCCTACAAACACACAGATACGTTGCAATACAGTACACATATTTACCAATATGATCATAAGAAATGTACTTACGCATGAAGTTGGTCCTCAGCTGGATCTGTTTGCTGTTCGAAATGATACCGCTCTTCATCAGTGTCGGCTTCCGGACGGACCATTTTCCAAAATTAAACGAAATGTTCACCTCAAAAGAAGTGAATTAGGCGACACTTTGACATTCTATCCCGCTTTCGCAGACTTGGCATTTCTCACATGGATCTCGCATCGCCCCTCCTATAGTCTCCTTCTATGGAGAGTAATTATAATGTTGTTAACATGTGAATGCGATTTAGGCGGACTTCCTGCTGAGCGAAATTCACATAGTAATGAGTAAAGTTTAACGAAGCATACATGATCTAATTAATCAAATTTAGAACATTTAAAACAATTCATATTATTTGCCAATGGGCGCATTGGAAAGTCGCGATTCTAAGGTTTCTGTCAATGTTTTTGTTGCGTCTGTATGATAACAGCACGTGAAGTTAATCATCCAAATAGAAACGAAAGTTAATTTCATCTTGTCGAGCTCCGCCGGCGGAGCTCTCGACCCCAGAGGGTTAAAACACAGGGACACAACTAGCGGGGGTCACATCAGTCGTCGGAGTATGACATACTCGTACCACCTCAAAGCAGAAGATGGAACATCCTATGATGTCTGCAAGACTTTTTTCTTAGCAACCCTCAGTTACCACCCCAAAAATGATCGGTTCATCATGACGGCTCTGCGGTCAACGTCACTTGAGTCAGTTGTATCGCCAAGGGACAGATGGGGGAAGCACGTCCCCTCAAACAAACTGGACACCAACCCAATAAAGGCTCACATAGAGTCATTTGGCCCGTCCATTAGCCACTACAGACGAGAACATGCCCCCAAACGGAGATACCTGCCAAGCGACATTACAATCAGGTTCATGTACTAAGACTTCTAAGACAAGAATCCTAGCACTAAATGTTCAGATGAGACCTACCGCAAAGTTGTTCGTGAATTAAACATTAGTTTCACGAAACTGGGAGAGGAAGAATGGGAGAAATGTTCTGAGATTGAAATTCATGCTAAAGCATTTGGTCATGAACAAACCATTCAAAGTCAAAAAGGCAGGGCTGAACAGAGCACGGATGAGACAGCTGGAGACACAGATGAAGAGGGTGACAGGCGGACAGCAGGTACAGCAGACATGGGTACAGACACGGACACACAGGCCAGAGCTGCAGACATAGTAATAGGCAGCAACGAACCAGTGGGACCAGGCACGAGCACACACAATGAACCAGTGGCCATGGATACTGAAACTGATGAACAGACAAACACAGACAAGCAAACCACTGACTTCCCTGAATGCATGGGGTGGATTAAACATAAGAAAGCAGCTGACAGCGCGAGACGTCACTACCAGGTAGATTCAGGCAAAGACTGGCCAGATGACTGGTCTGTTCGCAGTGCTGATTTACAGAAGGTAGTGATGCTACCAAGAATGCCTGGCAATAAAACGGCGATATTCACGAAACGCCTGGTGGTGTTTCATGAGACTTTTGCTACAGTTGGCATGCAACCAAAGAGGAGGACCCAAAAGACTACCAAAAAGAAAGAGACACTGTCGGTTGTATGGAATGAGGGCATTGCGAGACGCAATGCAGAAGAAATCACCTCTGCCTTTACAACAGCACTGACACACCACACAGAACGAGATGTCAAACATGCAGTTATCTGGGCTGATAACTGCACAGCCCAGAACAAAAACTGGACTCTGTTGACAAGCTTAGTCACTATTGTCAAAGACCAGGCAGCAGTGGAGGACATAATGCTCAAATTTTTCGAACTTGGGCACAGTTTCATGAGTGCAGATTCTATCCACCATGGGGTGGAGCTGGCAATGAAGAAGCTCCCTGGTGGAAAACTGTACAACTTTGATGACTTTGTCGACATCGTCAGCAACTCCAACCCCAACATTGAAGTCATTGAACTCAAGAACAAAGATGTCCTGGCTTGGAAGGGTGGCCAAAGTCAGGCAAAGCTCAAGCAGACTGGGGTGAAGCTGGCTAGCATGACGGAGATTCAGGCCAGGAAATACTCCAAGAATCTCTTCTACAAGACCTCTCATGGCCAGGAAGAACACTGTGAGCTTGACTTCTTGAAGAAGAACTTGAAGAAGAACCAGCCAGGGCTACCACCTCACCTCTGTGAGGAGGACAGAGGAGTACCTCTCAGCAAGAAGACAGACATCATCAACAAGCTCACCCCTCTTATGCCAGGGACCTGCTTCTGGCAGGAATTGAAAGTTTCTGAGATGGCTGTTGAGGATGTCCTGGCCAATTAAACTGAAACTGTTACACAATTACATGTGTAGGCCTATCTCCCGTCAAAGTTAAGTTAAAAGTTAAGTTAAATTCTTGTTCCCATACCCAAACATGCAAGCCTGTACTGTAAGAGTTTGTTTGTAATAACATTAAAAGACATTTTCATCTGATAACTCTGTGTTTATTTTTGTTGTACTTCATTACAAAAGGCCAGTTTGATTTTAGTGCGTATTCTGAAATGCTAGTGCAGTAATGCTTGTCTATTACAGGGAGCTCTAAAATACTTCAGAGTACCCAATGAAAGTTCTCTTCAGTTTCTACATGTATATGTACGTATTTTAGGAGATTGGGTTTTGCCATTGTTTAGGCATCAGGTCTGACTGAAAATTTAGTAACTACATTTTAAAAAATTAAAATTAAAATTACATTAAAAACTAAGTGAGAGATAAATTATATAATATGTTGAATAATTCCACAAATAAATACAATATACAACAAATGTATGTTGTTGTTTAATGTGTTCATGATAAGTAAACATTGATATTTGTCTTGCATTTCTTTTAGGCAGAAAACATTGCCCTTATGACATACAGTATTACGCTATTGCTCAAAAACTATGTATGCAGTTCTCACCAGTAGAGGGCAGCAGAGCTTATCCTGATGACCTCTATGCTGGCTGTCATGCTGTAGACTGTGCTGCTCTGGCTAAGTGAAATTCCTCCCACAAATGCTTACTTACTGCAGCTTATCACTGTATGGCCATATAATTATACTGCAGTAAAACAAAGGCAAAGTACAGTATCTGCTGTAAAGCTGCCAAGGTCAGCCTGAAGGTCAACCTACAATATGCTTGAAATTCACTTCTAATTTGATGCTTACATTTGGCGAAAGAAAAACACAAAAAGCTGTTTTTCTCAGTTTGGCATTTTTGCAGATACTGCACTTTGGCTTTGTAGGGCAGAACCACCACACAACTCCGTCATGTTGATTGTTTGTTTTCGTGAACGGCCGAATGGTGCGTCGCTTTAAATGTTGCTGCCGCAAGGAATTGTGGGACGGCATTATCTCCTTTCCTTTCGTAAAGGACGGTCCAGTGTGCCCTATTTTAAAGGAGATAAGAAAGGAAGCACTGAAGCACCTTTTCTTAGCATTTAGAGAATTCGACCAGGGCTGAGTCCAAATAATCTTTTTTGCTTAGGAAGCTTCCCGGAAGTATCTAAGTGGCAGCCATTATAAGAACTGTTCGAATCAAAACCAGACTTCGTTTTTGAAGCTCATTTCCTGGTGTTGTAGTTCCTGGTTGCTCACTAGCGCCACTACGGATGGCTCCAGTATAGGTGTTTTCATATCCGGTTTCCATGTAAGTCTACGGTACAAATGCGATCAAAATACAAAGTCAATAATTTTTTCTCACAAGAACAAATAGTCATAATAGGTGTATTTTATTGGTCTTATGACTGTCCATGGGTCGATTTCATGATTTATTGCGTCATTTGGGCACAGTGCCAATATTTGTTCTGGACCAATGAGGTACAGCTTGCGTCACTTCCGGATTACTGCGGAGGACTGAGCTATAGTAGGGGCTACAGTCTATGGTCACTGGGGTGGGCGGTGGCGTCTCTTGGCCTTGACATTGCGGCGCCGGCTACGGTCCGCCTGTGCTAAGTCTGAAAATGCAAGCATCCCATTTCGTGGTGATTTAATTATGGCGTGTGCTATTTACAGCTGCACTAGACGACCATAAAATAATCCTCCTCTTAAGTTTTTCGGTAGCCGAGTCATTTTTACTATTTCCTTTAGCCTACTTAACCAAATAATTAGTTGGCAGAAAGCGTAATCAGCTTGCTATATTTGGTAGTCCAGTAGTAGCCTATGCTAAAACAGTTCGCAACTTCGGCTACCAAGCCATTTGACTAGCTAGCTAACCTTAACCGGCAAACATTCAATCTGTCAGACGTGTTTGGCGGCTTGTCAGTCGTGTACATTCCGTAAATGTCTACCTGGGCCATGCTTCAAGCATGTGACAAAGCTACTATAATCCCGATTTTGGGATAAACACTTTTTCAGTTTCACGAAGCGAATTAAGAGTCTCAAGGTTCATTTGCTGAAATCACACACACAGAATTTAACGAAATTAACCATCTTGGCATTTAGAAAGGAATATGTTTTTAGCATTTAAGAGACCGACAAGCTAGGCATTTAAGACAGTGGTTCTCAGAATCGGTTCTGGGGGCTCCTTGCGTATATTGGCTTTTCTCCATTGGTTTTGATGATTTACAAGAAAAAAACGATAGCCTAATAATAATTAGAAATTCAACGTAGGCTACATTATTTTTGTCTTCATGCACCAGGTGGAAAACTTGCTGTACAAAGTGCGTTGTCATATTTACACGCCTGCAGATCAGTTATTAAAATACTTGGTAGATTTGTTAATAACCGCTGACAGTGTTAATTTTTATTCGGTAGAAAGTGATTTGCGAACGATCGGTCAGCTAGCGTCACCCAGCAAGTGAACACCACAAACGGCGATGGAGTAGCTAGTAGTAGCAGTTACTGGCTCATTAACTGACTGGCGAAAACCTACGACGATAACTTGCTCGGTTAACAGCAGATCTACCAGACAGTTATACGAAAATTAGCCTAGTCAAATCACCAGTAGCCTACACATCTCCGATTGATTGACCATCAGTGTAGTCAATGTTCTTCCCCTGTGGTTCATATTGCTAATGCGTGAGCTAACCACGGATAGCCTACCTAGCTCACTGGCAAGCTGATATGCTAGTTAAGCATATTCGTTTTGCTGAGAAACATGAATTGAAGATAACTGAACATAGCCTAATTGTATTTTTAATGTCATACATATAACGTGATTACATGACAGTACAGTCACGGATGGAAATTAAACTCCGTAAACATCTGATAATATATTTTAAAACATAACTGCAGACAGTCAGCTAGCCTCGTTCAGGTTGATGGGCTTTTCCGCACCGGACTGTCAATCAAATTGTAAAAATCACAGAGCGGCTTTTAAACTCTGTGGTTTTGGCTCCAACTCCAAAATGGCCGCGCCCGCCATTGAGCTTCAAAACGTATTTTCGGAGACCCACGGAGAGTCAATGGGTGATGTCACAGTAGCTTTGTCCATATTTTTTACAGTCTCTGGTTCGAATTCTCTTAGGGGACACTGGACCATCATTTACGAAAAGAAAGGAAATAATGCCGTCCCACAACTCCTTGCAGCAGCAACGTTTAAAGCGACGCACCATTCGGCTGTTCACGAAAACAAACGATCAACATGACTGAGTTGTGTGGTGGTTCTTAAGATATTATATGCATAGGCTTATAATCAGATCATAATCAGCATATTAACCATAACACAGAAATCTGTCTTTCAAGAAAAAGAGATATGAGACGTTTTTAGCCAGATGATGTTTTTAATTCAACATGTTTGAAACTTAAGAATGATGATATGTACAGATTTGTAGGCCTAGCATGTTATGCCTATCTTGCATACATTTAACAATTCATACAATCATACTAATTGGGATTCATATCGATAAATATGAGTGGACAGGAGGGTGAGCATGAGCAACCGTTCTCAATGTGACAACCATTTCGTTTCACTTTTGTGACCGGTAGCCTATATTCCTTTTTTATTTCAATTCCAAGCTTGGTAATTAAGTAATATTTTTCACCGGGTTGTCTACGTTTATATAGCCTGCATGAAACAACACGGTAAGAACGCACGGAGCGAAGTATCTAAGTAGTAGTCCATCTTCGGAACATTGTAGTTTCACCACAGACGCACGTCAATAACATCCGCCGTCGCATAATTACGTAGCCTAATGTAAGTACCGTCGGATTCTCTTAGCACCGCGGTTGTCTTTTCCTAAGTCCTTATGAATTCTCCTTCACATATTTCCTTAACCTCATGACGTTTTCCATCGAGGTCAATTAAAAGTGGTTAGGAAAAGACATAGGGCGTAATTTTTTTTGACTATTCGGACGCAGCCCAGCTCTTATCATGGCTGTCACAATACTTCCGGGTCGTTTCACTCAGTTAGGAACCTTCCTAAGCAAGAAGACTATTCGGACGAAGCCTATGGCTCTGGACCAGAGACTGTAAAAAATGCTCTGGACAGACCCTTCTCAGAAATTTGGCACGTGACCAGACAAATCTGAAACACTTCCTCGTCATCAGTGGCTCACATAGAAAGTTGCAGAACTCCCAGTCCGTAGGTAATACAGAATACTTTATGACTAAAGGTAGTGGGATAGTTCGGCGTGTCATTTTTCGGTGAGTTGAGCACATGGGTATGTAACTTGCACTTACTACTAGTTAGGCCTCTAGGCAAATTGCTGTTAAAAAAAAACACTTTTAAACGATTGTCGTGTGGCACTAGACAACTGCAGCGCACAAATGTAAGATCGCTTGATAGGCTTCATTTGCTAACGTTAACTGATCAACCAAACGAGGTAGGCTGAACGTTAGGAAGATATCGCTTCAAAATATTTCCACCCATTTGGGCACTTTGCGGAAGTTTCCTTTTCCCATTCCAAACGTATTGCCATGTATCGTCGTAATTTTATGTATTTATCAGCGTGAACTTTTGAAACTGAACTGTGTATTGGCTGAATTTAAATGAACGGTACACCAAAGTTGAGGCAGAAAAATAACGTAAATACACGTTGTCGTAAAATTTATATTGAAGAATGAGTGGTTTGTGTACATTCTGGACAGATGCGAATATATTGCTGTGACCCTCGCAGTACTTTCGAAATCTTTCAATGAATCATATTTCAATTGGGACTGAACTGGTTCACGTTGTAGTGCATAAAACTCAAGAGTAACTCAAACACACAGTGAGAACAAAGTGGCTTACTACTAGTTTAGTATTTTTGCACGATTTTCTGTAGCTTAGCCTACTTGAGCTTTCTTGATGTACAAAAATGAAGTTCAGGTATAAGCTCAAGAATATTTTCCTGAAGTGTATAATAGTTTTTATTTTAAGAAAGTAAGCTATATTGGTGTGCTTATAGACCTTTGTAGGGTCCACTGTGTCAAAGTGCACTTTAGCCTTTAGGTCTATCCCTATCATATGGTATAATCTCATTAAAAAACACGTTTTCAACGTACAAAAATTCCAACTTACGACATGCAAGGCACTGTCTATAACTCATTCATTCAAATTGGCAAAATCTAGGCCTGCCATTAAAAGTGTTGATATCAAAATGACACCAATTTACTGTACCAAAATCAATTTAGGGTATCTTGCCTCACCGAAATTAAAGAAGCTGTATTCCAACGAAATGCAACCCAATGTTTTCTAAATTGTTTCAAGTCACTTGACCCTTGCATCAGAAATACAACATAAATGTCCTCAGTTTATGTACTCTGACGGGCATCCAACGAGGCTTCTCAAAATTATCAGCAAGCTCGTAGAATGTGAGCTCCCTAGGTCGCAATTTGTGTATCCTCCTGTCCTGCTCCGTTTTCTGTTATTTCCTTGAGACGCACTTACTCTTTCTAAGGTTTGTAAGGTATTTTGATATGCTTAGCTGTAGATAGGCCTCCTCTAAGTTGCTGTTTTACTCACACACTCATATATGGGCAGTTTAGAGTCTCGGAGGAAACCCGCGCAGACACGGGGAGAACATGCAAATGGAAAGGCCCAGGCCGGATTTGAACCCAGGACCTTCTTGCTGTGAGGCAACAGTAGTATCCACTGCACTATGCTGCCCTGATTAAATATCTGACGTGGTGAAATTGATTTGATCTGTGGCTCTGACGGAGCACAGAAACAACTTCCGGCTACGGCACAGTGATGGCTTTATTCTGCTTAGTTCTTTAAGAAACATGTTTGAGTTCGGAACACAAAACTGTGGTGTGTGTATGTATATATATATATATATATATACATACAGTACCAGTCAAAAGTTTGGACACACCTGCTTAAACCAGTTTTTTCATGATTAAAAATGCTTTAAACTGTATAAACTTGTCTATAAACACTTAATATTTCATTTTATGATATATGTACTAGCGGATAATCGTAAGTGGATTGCATTCAAAAGTTAGATTTTTAAATGAAAATGGAAATCTTGTAAGCTCATTGGGAGGGGGGGTGCATTGTTTTGTTATTTAAATATCTAGGTACGTATTGGTGTTCATGATCACATCTATCTTAACAGGTGCTCCAGGACCTGTAGAATTTTTCATATTTAAAAAAAATAAAGACCACCCGCCATATTTCAAAATGAATGGGGTGTATTCCATTTTCATTTAAAAATTAAACTTTTGAATGCAATTAACATATAATTATCTGCTTGTATAAGTACAGATATCATATAATGAAATATTAAGTGTTTATAGATAAGTTTATACAGTGTAAAGCATTTTTAATCATGAAAAAACTGGTTTAAGCAGGTGTGTCCAAACTTAAATTTAAAACTCATTAAAACATTAAATGCAAAAAAGGTTTTCATTTTAGGCTGATAAAGTAACAACTTTACACATAAATGATTAATTGGGATTTATTTAGCATTCTTATAACACTTGTATTTAATCAAACATTTTTCTATTTTAATTGGTGTGGCTGAGTGAAGAATCTGTCAGTATAGCTAGCTTTATATGAACCCGGCTGAATGATTACAAAATACAAAGCAATCGTTTGTCTATACATGCAAATATATCTGTGTTCATATGCCCAAGTTGTATAGAAGTAAAGATAATGTTACTTTTGAGTCCAAGAGATGATACATATTATGAAACAAAAGCTTAATGTTTAACTTGTATCCTAGCTGTTGTGTTCCTCATCAGCATGTTCTCTGGTTAGTGAATGCTGTTGGCTACGGTTTTAAGCTTTTGTTTCATAATATGTAAGACATTCCGGAAATGTAACATTCCGGAAAGTTATGCCTTGGCGGGGCGGCATGCCGCATACTTATACAGCACAGAGAGTTTGGCAGTTTTCAGGGTCTCATACAGAAATTACCACAGATTCTCAGCTCTTAACAACATTAGTTTCTGTACCGTCTGAACTCATGTCAACAGACAGAATTCAGAAATAACTTCACACATCCACACAATAAAGCCCCAAACTTAGGTGGTTCTTCTTCTTCTTCTTATATATATATATATATATAAGGGTGACATAGCTCAGGAGGTAAGAGCGGTCTGGCAGTCGGAGGGTTGCTGGTTCGACACCTGACCCCTAATTGCTCTGGTGAATGCCAGGCATCAATTGTAAAGCGCTTTGGATAAAAACGCTATATAAATGCAGTCCATTTACCATTATTTCTTCTTCTTCTTCTTCTTCTCCTTCTCCTTCTCCTTCTCCTCCCCCATAAACAAAAACTTTCATAACTAGCAGTATGTGAAAATAGTAAGTTTACACATGAGCCCTTAAGTGGCAGACTTCTGTGAACTGGCCTACAAAAATAATGAGATAACATGCTTTAACTCACATTTTAACTTCTTACCTGTGAAAAGTGCATCCTGCATTATTACTCTGTTCGTACTAACTCCCACAGTGTTCCGAACGATTGAGACTCTCCTCGATGTGCCTTTGCTCTAAAATTTGAGCTGTGGAGTGAACAGAGAGAACACAGCTCTCTTTTTCTGGGCTCTGGTTAACGGCAAGTGAAGTCCCTAATTAATATAGCAACATGCTTACAGCATTTCATGGGAAACATTTTAAATGTATTTAGATTTATATGGATTTTGGGACCGATTATATTACCTGGTTCCAAAAATGAGAACTGGTTCTGGAATTGGTTACTAGTTTCAGAACAAATGCCGAACACAATGCACCGGCAAAGATTATTATTATTATTGAGAGGTCATTGAAAATGCATGATAATAGGACTGCAGCTTATTCCTGAACTCCCCTCAGTGCCAGAAGAACATCAAACAACACAAAAACTCCCAGTTCAAGTAAGCTTGTGTATTCATGTATTCATGACTCTTCGTATATAGATAGTTTTACTTCGTTTACATCTGTCCAGAATGTAAACAAGTCAGGGATTCTTCACGGTAAGAAGAAATTTTACGACAGTCTAACCTATACATTTTAGCAATCTACTTGGAATGTGTGACCGTGTAACCGAACTATGTTTACTGGCAGGTAGTTATGCACTGCACTGTCATGCTAAACATGCAAACTCCAGTTAACTTGTAGATTTTCTTTCTTTCAAGGTTTTCTTGACACTTGGCATGGGAATGTGGCAACCTTTTGGTAACCTTAGGAGTTACCTGGAGCGTCACCCACCAACCATCATCTTTTTCATGTGTCTCCTCTCATTGGCTATAACTTTTCTCAGCTTTGGATTATACATCAAGGCTCACTATGTGAGGAACCCAGACATAACTCAGGTGAGTTTCATTCTTTCTGCATTATCTTTACAGACATACAGAATTTTAACTGGTTGTTGAACTTATGTGTTCTGAATAAACCTGGCCAAATATAAACATGACCAAACCTCACTATAATATATATAGAGGGGTGACAAATTAAAGGACATAAAGTGTCTTAGCTCGTGGTGGCCCAACACCTCGCTGTCAGAACAGCTTCATTGGGCCTTGGCATAGATTTTACAAGTCTGGTACTCTACTAGAGGGATGGAGCACCATTCTTCCAAACGATATTCCCTCATTTGATGTTTTCATGATGTGGTGGAGTGTGCTGTCGAACACGTCAGCATGTGTATGCACAGCAACCTTACTATAATTTCCTTCCATATGTAATTGTAAACGGACTGTTCTTGCTGACAGCCTGATCACATCCTGCATTGTCATTCTCAGTTGCTCTTCTGTTTTTCCTTACATATCGCAATAATCCACAAGCATCACAGTCACTGAATGTGCGCTCTCGACTACAATTTCCGGCCCTGTTTACTGATGTCTTTCCCATAGATCTAAATGCAGATGTTACTTCAGTCACTGTTCCTATCGAAACACTAGCCAGTTGAGCAGTCTTTGTGACTGAAGCTCCTGTCATCCGTGCCCCAATAATTAACCCTTTTTCAAAGTCACTTGGATCTTTACCGCTTGCCATATTCCAAAATTGAGGTCAACTCGACCTGCTTAGCATTTTTATACATGCCACAGAGCATGATAGGATGTTAATTGCTTAATTGTATCATGCAGTACACCTGTGTGGAAACATCTTTATTCGTTATGTTTCCTCGCTCATTTATTCAGGTTTTACCTTTAATTCGTCACCCTTCTGCCAAACTTACTTTGAAGCGGAGGAAAATGTTCATTTCGATGGGGACTATTTTCAGAAGCCTATGTCGGTGCTGCACATTTGTATAGATTCGACGCAGTAGTGAATAGGCAAGCCAAAATTAGAAAAAAGCATAGCTGTATTAAAAACTTTTGCTAAGAAGTACAAAGGATTGGTTCATCGTGGTGATGAATTATGCTGACTGAAGCAACTTGTCTTAATAGTTTTTTGGACGACAGTGAAGTTGTGTGACTAAGGGGATATTGGATAGGCCGTACCTGGTGTTGGCTATACTGACAATAGGTGTACTTGTTTATTTAATTGTAGCCTAGATTTTGGTCTTTTCCAGGATATCGTCATATAAGAAAATATTTAATATATAATTATATATATAATATATAATTATGGCAGCCTTATCCTTTACACGGTTCCTACACTTCCTGGAAAATCTGTATTTTATTTATTTTTAATTTTTTGATGAAATCTTGGAAAATGGAAAAAAATTGCCAAAATGTCCTGGCGGCCAGGTGCGAATGTGTCACTCTCTCGTTGCACGGTATTGTGCAATTCTATGACCGACGCTTTGATACAAACTGCACAATTGTTTCACACATATAATCACACAAAAGTCATTCATCATTCATTGCATTGAATGATGAAGTTGATGAAGACTATAGAGGGTATGCACTGACGTCACTTTTCCACCAGAATATGCCCCCTCATTCAGACTGAGTGGCAAAACATGCTGCGACATGGCTGCCTTTAGTAGAGGAAATTGCAAAACCTACAAACAATTATCTGCTTAAATTAAAGGCAGTTGGGCTCGACAGTGATCCTTACAACTTACCAAGGAACCAGTGGTCCATGAACATTCAACAAAAAATCGGAGCTATCTTTTTACAGACTGCCGAAAGCTAAAGAAAATAGAAACAAATGGATCGCTGCAATTCGCAGTAACAGCTCGAATCCAGGCACCAAAACGTGGATTTGCGGTTGTTATTTTGTGTCAGGTATGTTGGATTTTTGGGCTCCGATTTCTTGTTGAATCTATTTGTACAGTCAATCGCACAGCAGCTCTTTCCCATTTTAGATGTGTTTTTTGTGTTTTCGTGGCAGTCAAGCTGAACGCTATCGCTGCCACTCTAGTAGTCCTTCTGCCACTCTGGGTGTAACTGCAGTGACTTCCACTTACTGTGACGTCATGTGCATACCCTCTATAAGGTGGGGACAATTGTGCATTGTAGTTATAGAAATGAGGTTTGTGGTGGTAACACCTCTAAAGTATTTTTGGTTTTTCACTGAAACTTTGAATAAACGGGATAGATTACAACTGCTGAAGTGTAAACGATTGGAATTGGATTGTAACTTTCGGAATTGATTCAGATGTGTTCTTTATTTCAATATAATAAAACCATATGTTTTGCGACATACGGTTTTGTAATTATGAAATTGGGTCGCTTTGGGTGAGAAGACGATGTGGTGATGTTGGACAGTAATAGGAAGTAATAAAAACACAGCCTCCCTAGTGTTAAAACATTTGTGTAAAAACCCACAGAAATACTATTTTTTTGTAATGTTCTGTTTCTGTTACCACATTCGCTAGAAAGCAAGTGATGATCTTAACGAAATTTTATTTGGACATCTCCATTCAACCTGCACCACGCAGGTTCCTTTTCTTTTTTAAATGAGCAATTGTGATTTCACTGGACCGAGTTTCATTAGATTTCTTTCATCCCGCTGAGGTAGTGCTTTACCTACAGTATCTGTGGTCTTCTGTTGTTTCTGTTTTAATATAATTAAAGCGCTTCTCAAATATAGCCTATTAGTTTGTGTGTCTCCATGGTAGTACAATAGCCTACATTAGCTTACAATGTGAAGATAGTTTATTCCACTGATGTTTGATGCTCAGAGAATAAGAATTATTATCAGAGAATAATATCCCTCCTCCTCTTCTCCGTAATTCAGTTGCTAAATAGTGGGCCAGAGGAGAGACAGGCATGTTCACACTTCAACACCTAACTTTGTCTGGCAGTTGGGTGTGAGGAAAAGGACACAAATGGCCTACATTTATTTTCAGTAAACTGTCCTAAATTTTAAGTAATTCTGTCAGACTTAGGTTATATTATTGAGTTTGTTGGAATAAAATACACAGAAGTTCACCTAACTCCTAAAAAATTTCATGAAAACATTTTTATTAGTTAGCTAGCTGGCAGGTACCTATCACAAACAAGTAGTAGGTACCTATTAACTATCACAGCCAAGTGACAGCTAAATTGTTTTATGGCCACCTTCATTTCTCTTGCGTTTGTTAAACAACTACAGTAGTTCCTTATCAGTCTCCACTTCAGTGTCACTGGATTAATGTTTGTGAGCAGTAACTTTTTGGCTTGGGTTCAGCGTGCTTTCATTTAAAGCCAAATATCTCTGCAGCTGCAGCAGAACTAGCATTAGTATGTCACTGCTGCAAGCACTGATTAAATCTTGCAACTGACTTCTCTCTTACAGTAGGCTACCCTGGGTATGATTTACTGTCTTGGTGCTTCTGTGAACATATTGGTTTTAAATAAGACATTCACCTGGATTACTGTTTTTAACCTAACGTTCTTCCCGCTATGTAATCACAATGTGTGTAATCACAAACGTAAAATGAAATTGGCATCTGGGCTCACTTTAACCGGTCATTTAACAATTAAATAAACAAAATTAGGCGATAGCTATTAATTTTTTTTCAGAAATGCATTAACAATCGAATGTAATCGAATTGAATGCATTGTTACACATTTTATTACCAGAAAAACTCACTATTTCACTACTCACTAAGACTTCATATTTATTCATACTTTCATATATTTAAAAAACTAGTTTTAACAAGATTTTGTAGGTCTTTATCAAGATCTTCTGTAAAGTATTTTAGTATTACAAATGGGCAAAATATACACCTTTTCACAACCTGCTGTTCCAAACCTGCTGCCAGTGTGCTGTGATGTCCATCCCTTGAGAGTGATTACACGGAAGAGGGAATCCTCTCATTTTTAGAATTGTATGAACAGCCGTTCTTTTCTGGAAAGTTAGCGATTTATATGTTGTTATTTCATTATACTGTGGCATTTATTACATTGCAGACATTATACTGTAATATGATAAGAGAGTTACCAGATCCATAAAAATATTTCAATTGGCGGCTATGCTGACCTTTATCCTAAAATATTAGCCCAGTATTATTTGGGACATTATTTTTCCCCAAATACTGAATGATACTGTATCTCCAAATCACAGAGCTAAGCATTCTTCTAAAGATGGCGAGTCATCCCGAAATGCATTGTGGTATCACGTTAACTGCAATTTCTCAATGCTGAATAATGGATGCAGTCATTATGAGGAAAAATGCTGCTGCCCCCTACTGTCAGAACCCTGCAGGTATTTCTCTCTCGCTGGCAGAAATGCCTCAAATGAAACCCTAAACCACTGTGCATTTTATTGGCGATGATAATTGGAATTTCTTAACAAAAATGATGGTGTTGAACATAAAGATAACAAATGAGTTAGGAGCTCCTTTTTATAATTTAATAATACGACTGGTCGGGAAGAGGTATAAGTACAGTCTTTAAAACCTAAAGTTCAATCATTGAGTTTATATAGTTTTCAGAGACAAAGAACTGTTGTTCCATCCAAGATTTTATTTAATAGCCAATCATAAGTTAGGATCAGGGAGTCCATACCAAGACTGACCATGCAGGCCGAGAGGTCCTTTAGTCCCCTAAAGCACTTTTATTTATACCACAGCTGAAGTCTATCCGCTCTAGCTTACATTTCAAAAGGGACATGGCATGGGGTGAAACAGCATACATTTAGACAATCTAGACTTTTAAAGGTACACCGTCAGAAATACATTTGCCAAGTTACCATAAGATCTATATGATATTTCATATAATTGCTTATATGACTCTTTCTGTAAGTCGACTTTTTAATCATAAGCCATTGTAATGAGTGCATGAATAGGCTAACTGAAAACAATCATATGCATAACATGAGGGATAATATATGACTCAATAATATATGACTCAATCTCTGACGACTAAATATTGAAGTTAACAGTATTGCCATTTAACAAAGGTTATGTTGTTATGGATTAGTGACATGCTCCCCTATATTATGTGTCTCATGAGATAAAGTTTTAACAGGGTAAAACAACAAGGTCAGGGAATTTGTTATCCCAGACCAACACATGCATAAGATAAACAAAAAGACAAACAGCAAGAAGGTGACTCAATCGGGTACTACAAGCTTTACGCTAGCCTATTGATTGATGTCACTGCTAAATAAAATGCATTTTAATACTTAACGGCAAGAAGGGGACATCCAGTCCCTGCTCTGTTTAGTGATGTCAGCTTGTCAGCTGATCCATGGTCCCAGCAGGTATATGTACTCCTGCAAGGTATGTTCTTGGAAATCAGGGTCGCGATGGGGTTACAGCCAAGATTTATTTTTTCTACTTGCCGATAGGGCAGTTCTGATGCTCACCGGTTTCGGTGGTTTGCTAATTTCCATTTATTTCCCCTCCTTCTACTAACAGAACTCAACCTGAAGAATCTCTTATATTTCACTTTGTTGATCCCCTTTATGAATTTAAAAGCCTCAATCAACTCACCCGAGTCTCCTTTTGCTAAACTAGAGATTAAGCACCTTAAGTATTTCCTCATAGCTTTTATCTTTCATACCAGAAAATAATTTGGTTGCTCTTCTTTGAACCTTTTCCAGAGCCTATATATCTTGCTTGTAGTATGGTCCCCAGAACTGCACACAATACTCCCAAGTGTGGTCTAACAAATGTATAAGATAAGTATAACGTCCTTGGATTTATTCTTTAAAAAAAGAAGAGGACTTCAACCCTTCTTATGTATTTTTTCTGACAAAGGGAAAGGAGAATTTTACAGATAGTGAACCAATTACTGTACATCAAGGGCTGTATTTTCTGGCTGGTGTATAGCGTGTTGCAAACTATTGTACTGGCAAAAAGGAATTTTTGCGATGTATTTTAACACACCTGAGCGGTTTGTCACTCACCATGTGCCGAAGTGGGAGGAGAGCCGCTGCTTGGGTTATGTCAGTCAATATTGCATGGCGCAGTGCAATTTCGGCAGCTCCTTAAAATTTTTGGGTCAGTCCATTCTGTCATTTGCACCATTCGCCACCTGACTGCCCAGACCACATGTATGGCGTATGGCGCAGGCCATCATCTGGTTAATTGGTCATTTCGGGGCTTTACCATTGAATGCACACATTTCACAGTAGGGATGGTGCCGAATACAAATACCATATTCGGCAACACTCAAATAATTCATTCTCTTCAAATGTTTTCTCCTCCTGAATTTAGATACACACCTGCAGAGAGACAGTTTCCCTTAACACTAGATAGGCCAGAGTGCCACCATGGGGCTTTGGGGACTTTAAATATGAAATTACTCCAACGCTGTAAATGTTATTATCCCCCTCCTTCCACTTTTCTAAATATTTGGGCTTAAAGTAACTGCATTAAAAAAAGATTCAGTAATGAAACACAGGTAGTCTGTGCCATTTTCTTTACAAAACCCTTGCCAGACATTCCACAACAACAGGTGCTATTACCCAAGTGCAAATGTGTCTCTGTCTACTCTGACACACTATTCAACAACTGACTGATGCTTTGTCTCTGTAATGCTCACATCTGAAGTTTTAAAGTTTTTAAATCCAAACAAATTTCTCTTATTTATGAGATTAGTTAGAACTCAATTTTTGCTAAAAATTGACAGCCCAACTCTGGACCTCCAGCAAAAGAATGTCTTGTGAGAGACATCTGATTAGTATATTGGTATCCCCATCTTTCATTACAGTGGTAGGCAATGTGCATGGCTCTTAAAGGGGATGGACAGAGGTCATTTGATTGACTACTAATAAATTCAGCTGCACCACAGCCACTGATAATGTATTCAATATAACCCTGCCCTGTTTTGTGTCACATCACACATTTTGCACAGTATGCTTCTCGCAACTTATCCTAAAAAAACCAACAATCACAAGCTACACCCAGTTTGCCACGTGCCACGCCATTGACTGCACCCATGTGCCGCATGACACTCATTCTGGAAAATAGAGCCCAAAGTGTCATGATGGGCACTTAAACCCCCTGCATAAATATGAATGGAACATAATGAAGTAGGAATGGATATACAGTAGCGGTCACAAATAGCAGACAAGGAACTAGTCATCTTTTCTGTAGTTGATTAATATTTTCTGTTGTGGGTCTGACACACTACCACACTTTCTTTGTTGCAGCTGCAGTACAACATGTCTTAAGGTCAATGAACGCTTACTATGTTTGCAAATACCTCATGTCTTAAGGTCAATTAAGGCTTACTACATTTGCCAATACCTGGTGATATCCCCACATGAGGCTGGGGGTTCATGTGGGCTCAACAGACACACGGAAATTTTCAATCAGTTATTATCTCAGAAACAGTTGTTTGTGGCTGACTATATGAGGAAAAAATGGGATGATTTAAAACTAACAAGCAACCTAACAAGGTACAAATGACATATCCAAAATATGCCTTCCTAACCACAGCTATTGTACTTTTCGCTCTCTTTTTTGGTTCATGGGACAATTATTTAAAAACATTACATGAAGGATTGTAAAGGGTTTTTGTAAGAGGTACATCTGAATACATTTTTTATGCCTCTGTGACGGCACAGCCGTGGCCGGAGGCATTATGTTTTCGGGTTGTCCGTCCATCCCGATTCTCGTGAACGCGATATCTCAGGAACGCCTTGAGGGAATTTCTTCACATTTGGCACAAACGACTCAAGGATGAACTCATTAGATTTTGGTGGTCAAAGGTCAAGGTCACTGTTACCTCACAAAACATGTTTTTGCCTTGGTTGGCGGAGGCATACAACCGGGAGGGGGTATTTATAGTTCTCTGTGAAGCTTACTTTTAAGCAAATTTTGTGGTCTAAAATGGGTCTCTTTCACTTCAAGGTATGTCTTTATTCATCATTCTAGACATTACTGTTTAACTGTTCTAAACTCTACCCATAAACTTCCTCCCTATAGCATGATCCATAAAAAATGGTACATATACAATACTGTATTCATAATTAAAAGTAGCTGTTAAATGTGGTTATACTCATATATTTGGACTTGCAGTAGTAGTTTCAGTCGTTTCTGGTGCTATCTATATTTATTTATTTATTTATTTATTTATTTGTTTATTTATTTATTTATTTGTTTATTTATTTGCTTGTTTATTTATTTGATAGGGACAGTGGGCAGCCACTTGACTGTCCCAGAATTCGCTATCAAGCTAATATTCATCTGTTGTCCCTAGGCAGGTAACCGGAAAAGACAGTGTGCATGGAATTAGAAAGGAAGAAACACAGTACTTACTACATAACTGTTCACACGATTCATTTTATTTCCGCCATGAAGTCAAGTTATAAATTATGATTTAAAACTGATACATTTTCTTATACTGGTAAGTGTTGCATTCCAAATATTTGTTGCTTTGATTGAAAATGCTGATCGACCAAATTCATGGTCTGTGATGAACTACACAATCACCTCTAATGGACTTTCTAGTTTTCCTAGCCATATCTGAAAACTGTAAAATGAATTCTTTTCTTGGAGGAGGAGCAAGATTAGGAGTTATCTTATCCATCAAGCAAGTATATGAAAGTTATCAAAAGTTAGGAGATAGTAATACTAAATCATACTAAACTGCAGTGTGATAAGATGTCATGCGACTGACATCATGTGCTTCGGAGGAAAGCACGTCAGTCTGCATTGTCCTGAATCATTCATTAGTGGAGCTTGCAGGAATTAGCTCGGATAAGTATGATTGTGCATTGAAATTAGAGAGAACGGGGGGGGGGGGGGGGGGGGGGGGGGGTGGAAATCACAAATGAGTGTTTATCCCTGATCTTTTAACAGATTGTTTTTTTAAATTTTGTGAGTACATTTTTTTATTTAAAGATAGGCTTTTTGTGTTACTTCTTTTAAAAAGTTTTTTTTTTCCTGAAAAGTTAAAAATAATTTAATTTGTGCTTGTTTACTTCCTTTCCTTTCTTGTTTGCAGGACTGGAACCAGATTCTGGCTTCTATCGCAGACCTGAAATTCTGTGTGTTTGCCAATGAAACTGATGCCCCATCTTTTCCTATGGAACATGCAGTTTCCTCTCCTCAGTTTGTGGATCACAAGTCAGCAGTTGGGATCCCTTTGAACTCCTCCCACATTCCTCTTGCTTCCACTCATCTGTCTCTCTTGGTGCCATTAGCCTTGGCTGAGAGTAGCCAGGGCCGAGGCCCAGCAAATCTTCATGCCGTGCTACAGGGAAGTGAGCTTGGGTTAAAGGGTAAGACTTTCTGCTGTTAGGTACAGCTCCACTAATTTCGATTCGTCTCCAAATATTGTTTTACTAAGTAAAGAAGTTTTTATTTCAATTTGGTGTGATTGAATCTATGTGTTATGCTGGAACCAGGCCTGCTGTGTGTCTTGCTCGTGCCCGGGACCATTGGCGTAAGAACCAAGTGGGACGGGTGGGACGTGTCCGCCCCAATGTTTGTAAAGAATCTAATTGTCCCCCCCAACCATAACTGATCCCTCTCCCATGTAAAACTTTCAGTAAAGGCTGCAACAGCAATAAAAGATGACTTCAAAATTATGCGGAAAGGACTGTAACGCCTGTAAACATAACGTGAATTATTGACTCCCCTCTTCACACAGTAGCAGTGGTTTACCCCCATAGCCACGAAAAGTTTGCGCTTACGAAAGCACAAATGGGATATGTAGTCAACAATTAGAGGTGATTGCTCAAGCCGATCATACTATGGACTTCACTACCCATAACCCTTATAGAAATAAAAATGGTAAGAAGAAATTTTAGGATAGCGCTTCTGAATTTGCTTGTGTCGAAAGTTCTGCGACAGAAACAGCGATAGATTTACCCACTAGCATCTGTCCAAAATGTAAACAAGCCAGGCAGTTTTTACGGTCGGGAAAACTTTTATGACAACGTCAGCTAAAGTCAGTGAATCCCAGGGGTTGGAAAGAACGGTAACGGTAATCTTATTTGTAACGTTACCTATCAATATGCCAGCTAACGTCATTGTTAGCTAGCTAGTTATCAATGAATGAACTATGATATCTGATAGTATGATAAGTAGCTAGCTAGTTAATAGCTGTCGGTACACTGTCTGAATGTGATGTTCACTTATGTGACTCCCCATGTTGCAGTGTTAGTATTTTAGCCAATATTTTGTGTAACGTTATGGACACGTCTTATAAAATTACATGTTTGTTTTAGCTATCAATATCTCTTTTTAACGTTAGCTCCCCCTCAATATTTAGAACATGTGCATTTGTCCCCCTGCATTTTGTGTTTTCCTTTACATTTCCACCATAAATTGATGCAGAAAAGGCACAAATTTGTGCATAAAAATTCACCAGAATGCAGGAAATGAAGTGTTTGACCCTCAATTTCCTGGGGGAAGACCCCCAGACCCCCGCTTAATGTGTTCCCCCCAATGTTCAAACAAAACCTACACCACTGCCCGGGACAAGATGATCTCAAAAGCTATGATCTCAAATTATATTTTAATGCATCTGTTTACCATTTTTGCCCTTAAATTCAATAACTGTGTCAACTTTATGACCCATTGACATCACAAATCGTTATTTGGAAATAACTTCTCATGCCTTCACTGCGGCTGCTTTCAATTGATCTTTGTTTCGGGGGTTTCTGTCTGCAATCTCCTGTTCAGCCAGTGAAATGCATGCTCAACTGACTGCCAGTCCAAAACTTATCACACCTTCCCATTGATGAATACTTTGACCCTAAACACACAGCCTACGAAATCATTGTCATGTTCTGTAGACAGATAACTCAAAAGTGGAACTTTTTGGACAGCACTGGTCCCAGTATGTCTGGAGTAAAGCATATGCAACATTTCACAGTAAGAATATCATACATACCAATAGTCAAACTACCACTGCGGTAGTTTGATGGTGTGAGGATGCTTTGCTCCCTTGGGACCTGGAAAACTTGCCATTATTGAAGGAACCATGAGTTCTGCTCTGTACCAGAAAATTCTTATGAAGTATGTTTGTCAGTTGAAGCGTAAATGGTTTATGCAGCAGAACAATGACCCAAAACACAAAAGCAAGTCCACATCTGATTGGCTGAGCAGGACCAAATTTTGGAGTGTCCTAGTCAAAGTCCTGACTAGAACCCAATGCAGATGCTGTGGCAGGACCTGAAACAAGCAGTTCATGCTTGAACAACTACCAATTTGTCTGAATTAAAGCAGTTCTGCATAGAAGAGTGGGCTGAAATTTGAAGATCGATATCTAATTATAGGAAGCATTTGGTTTCAGTTACGAAGTTCAAGGGGGAAGTTTTCACATGGGTGATATGGGTGTTTAATAACTTTTTGAATTAACTAAATTAAATAATACAAAATGTGTTTTGTGTGTTTATTGAGGGTTCCCTTTGTCTAATATCAAATGTTGTCTAAAGATTTGAAACCATTCAGTGTAACAAATATGCATTAATAGCAGAGATCAGGAAGGGGCAAATGCTTTTTCACGTCACTGTACCTCAGCTGCAATCTACTTTCATACCCCTGTACAACATATGAAAACACTGTGGCATAGTCACAGTAGTAAGTAATTGAACTGAATTTAACATGATTGTCCTTGTAAACATCTGTGCGTATGTAATGCCAATTACTTTCAGTTACTTTATCAGTGGTGCAAATGGGATAATTGTTTAAGAATGGGCTTGACAAAGAGGCTATTGCATCCTCTAGCAGAGGACTAAAATACCATGCAAGAAAAGAAGGGGAAGCATACTGGTGGCCCTAGTTCTGGTGTGGTGTTAGTTAATATTGGTTATGTTTATTTAAATAGACACTATGCATAAAATTAATCCACACAATTTTAACACAATTAAATAAATAATGTTTGGGACAAAGACACATTTTTAAATGATTTGGCTCTGTACTCCATAGTTTTAGATTTGTAACCAGTTCAGATGTGGTTAAAGTGCACATTCTCAGCTCAGTTATGTAAATGAAAGTATGAATGTTTAGTACATTTTTGCATGCAATGATTGCTTGAAGTCTGTGACCCATAGACATCACCAGGTGCTGAGTATCTTCTCTGGTGGTGTTCTGCCAGGCCTGTACTGCAGCCATCCATTTCAGGGGTTAGTTGCCTCTTCAGCATAAGAAATTGATGTTCAATTGGATTCAGATCGGGTGAATGACTTGGTCAGTCAATAATTTTTCTGTTTTAAAGTAAAAAAAAAACTCCTTTGTTGCTTTAGCAGTATGTTTGGAATCACTGTCATGCTGTAGGATGCAGCACTGTCCGATGAGTTTGGAGGCTTTTTCTTGTACTTGAGTAGATAAGATGCTTCTGTACACTTCAGAATTAATTCTGCAGCTGCTATCAACAGTTACATCATCAATGAAGATGAGTGAGCCAGTACCTGTGGCAGCCATACATCACCAAACCATAATACACTGGCCACTATGTTTCACAGATGAGTGGCCTCCTCACTTTGCTCTTACCATCACTCTGATGCAAGTGAATCTTGGTCTCATCTGTCCACCAGACCTTTTTCAAAACTCAGGCTCTTTTAGGTACTTCTTAGCTATCTGTAACCTGGCTATCCTGTATTAGTGGCTAGTGGTTTGCATAGTTTCCATGGTTGGCATAAGTGTTCTGTAGACAGTAGTCACTGACACATCCATGCCTGCCTCCTGAAAGAGTGTTTCGGATCTGACGGTTAGATGTTTGGGGGTTTTTCTTCATTATGGTGAGAATTCTTCAGTCATCAACTGTAGAGGTCTTCCTTGTCTCGATACTAAAAGCTGTCTTATACCTGCACTAAGGAAGCAGTTGAACATATCTGACTAATGAGAACCATCTGTGGAGCCTGTTACATCCCAAAAGCCAACACGAGTTCCAATAACCGGGCGCAACAACGGACAACAACACAAATGCCACAAACAAAACAAAGTCAAAATCTATGTATAGTAACAAAAATATAATATTTGTTACGACCAATAAGACAAAAAACAGAACACATTACCATGTATAGGTTAACAGGATGATTCAGGTAGAAAACAGACCAGAGCTAGGCTACTCTTCATCTAAAAGAAAGCACCGTTCTAAACCTCACTACCGGGGCAAAGCAAAAGGAGTGAGTCTTCCGGCAAACCTTTTCCTGCTCTGGCCTAACCATCTAAAAACGTGTTAAAACAAAGAAACTGCCTGACCACCTGCAACCTACAACAGAAAAGTACCAAAACAAAACATAAACAGACAACAAAATGTGGTAGCAGCAGCAACACAAAAGTAAAGGGAGTGTTAGAAAGGCATCAGAGTCAAAAAGGAGTCTCTCAAAAAACCCATTCAACCGAGGTGTCTTCAGGCTTTATCCAGTTGACTTAGGTGGATCCAGGTGCGCATTGGCAAGCAATCAAGCCCCAATCAGCTCCAACTGCAGGAAAGGAATTAACACATGCACACGGACTCACAGAGCAAGGGAACATAACAAGCCATTTGTCCCAAACATTATGGTGCCCTGAAATAGGAAAAGTGCTGTAATTTCTACATGGTGAAACCAAATAAAAAAACATGTATAAAATACCCTTTAACCCGAAAATGAGCTGTGGGGGTTTATTTGGATTCATTCCATGTTTTTACTGTAAAATGTTCAATCAATCTGGTCACACTATACAGTTTGAAGGTGTTAAATCTCACAGTTCTATCTCTATAGACAATTATACAATACCATTGTTTTATCGCCAACTGTTCCTTATTTTGTAACCTCGGGGCGGCAAAATAGACTTGGGGAGTCCTGGTGCATTTTGGGAATCTACAGACAACTAAAATCATGATAAAGTCCTTATAAGGCCACACGAAGATGAACCCGCAAAGTTTGTCCAGGTGAGCTGCAGTGAGCATCTAGAAAACATTTCAGGGAAACATTTCAGGGAAACTCGATTTACAGATTGTAATCGAGGTAAGTGGAAACGTACGTTAATTTAATTTTTGGTTGAACTGTCCATTTAAAAAAAAGAAGGCTTACAATTACATTTATGATGCAACAACAACCCACTGTCTTTTAAAAAGTCTTAATGTTGTTACTAAATATTGACCTAATTACTGCATTAGAAACCAGTATGTAATATAGGAGTGCATGTGGTCTCTGCAGCATACTATCACACATGCATGATTAGAATGTAAAGGACTGAATCTTTTAAAGGTGATACAGTAATACCCATCAGAATATTTTCCACTATGATATTGAAGAAGACCATAATTATTTTCACTCAAATGTCGGGATGCGACGGTGCACTGAACTGACAGTACGGTTCGTATCACGATACAGAGCTCACGGTACGGTACAATCTCGTCCCCAGAGGGCGTGGCTTTATTCCTCTTGCTGGTAGGGAGGAGAGTGGGTACGGTATGGAATAATGGATAATAAATAGATAATAATCGAACATCACTTTTAAATGTGCTGGTTATTTTCAATGAAACAAGACTTTTTTTTAGGCTACATGTCTCAAAGAAGTACTATTTTATCGACTACATTTTATGAGAAAACGATGTATCTACTTAGCCAACGTAGGCCTATATCAGATAGCACTTTCTCTTTCAAGCAGCCATTAGAACAAGTCGCGGTAAAGAAATCAGCATCCAGGGCTAAAACAACCCATTTTTCGGTACGATTTTTCGGTACACTGGATTGTTTCACACCCCTACTCAAATGAAGAGGGGAATGCTTAAATTTTAATGGGGTAGCTTTGCTAACATTGGACAAATACAGATGTTTGAAAAACATAGTTGACAATACTTAGACTATGTCAGTTTTCTGAGTTATTAAAATTAAATGACTGGCTTATAATAGGTATTAAAAGTAAGTGTTCTGGACTAACTTCTGGGAGAATGTGAAATGACACAATAAGAGGGCCACCTGAATTCCAAAGTAGGATAAACGGTACAAGAATTTGGAAAACCGAGAATTGTCAGTTATCACCACTGAGACTACTACTGCCATCAAGAAGACCAGTAATTGGATATCCCCAGGAATAGGTGGAATAGCCAACTTCTGAATCAAGTACCTGCCAAATATGCAGGGGGACCTTGCGCAAGTATACAGAAAAATTAAGAATAAAGAAGAATGCTCTAACTGGCTCATGCAAGGTATCACCTATCTACTTCCAAAGAATGAAGAGACCCAGGACCCAAAGAACTACTGCTTGCCAATCATGAATAAGGTCCTCACCTCCATTATCACTGAGAGGATTTATACATTCCTTGAGAGTAAAAACTTCTTACCCGCAGAACAAAAGGGGTGGAACAGAGACATTTATGGATGCAAGGACCAACTTCTCATCAGTAAATCGATTATAGAAGAGGTAAAATCAAAAAAAGAAGAACGTGACCACTGCTTGGATCAGTTACAAGAAGGCAGTTGCAGCGTGCCACACTTCTAGATTGAGAGGAGATTGGAAATGTGTAAGATCTGCTATATCACCATCAGGTGTTTTACCTCTGGGCGACATGACTCGGGAGGTAAGAGCGGTTGCCTGGTTGCCAGTTCGATCCCCCTGGGAGTGTCGAAGTGACCCTGATCAAGACACCTAACCCCTAATTGCTCCCAACGAGCTGATTGGCACCTTGCATGGCAGCCTTTCGCCGTTGGTGTGCAAGTGTGTGTGAGTGGGTGAATGAGAGGCATCAATTGTAAAGCGCTTTGGATATATAAATTTATAGATAAAAGCGCTCTATAAATGCAGTCCATTTACCATTTAGAAAGAGCATGAGGTCCTGGAAGACCACCCTTAATTCCCACTATATGGGTGGGTCACTAACATCTAGACCAATCAACATTAAATGTGAGATCTTCTAAGGAGATTCACTCTCAGCATTGCTCATCTGCATTGCAGTAGCACCACTTAGTACTTTGCTCAATAACAGCAGTTATGGATGTTGCAACATGGCAAATTGTACAATCTCTTCTATATGAATGACCTGAAGACTTTTGCCAGAGACGACAACCAGCAAAGTGGTATTCTCACCCTCATCAAGACCTTCAGTGATGACATCAAAAGAGATGGCATACTGCTGCGCTAATTGCTGGACTACCTGCAATGTGGTTGGCTTTGCTACCTGCGTTGTACAATGCAATTGGCTTAGTGACAGGTGAAGCTACTTGCTCAGCTACATGATTAGCCGTTGGTTTTGTTACATGCATGGCTCTTTGTTTGGCTACTCACATAGCTACATGCTTGGCTATTTTGGCTGCTCGCTTTGCTACATTTTGGGCTACTGATATTATATATTTTAGCTTTTGACTTCGCTCTTTGTGTATGCTTCTGTTCTCTTAGATGAGAGTTCAATGATTTGATGTTTAGTTTGGTCCTTTTACATAATTTTGTTCCGGTGCTTTGCAAATTGGTAGTGTAATTGCAGTTCTAAATAAAGTCTGTGTAAAGTTAGACTTTGCTTTTGAAGATCTTCTGGGTTATGAATTTGTCAATATTCTAAGAAGCCATTTCTTCCCATTCCTATAAGTACCCTGAGTGCAGTTAAAAATAAAATTAAAGTTGATTTTAAAAGATTTTATCTGTGGTATCACAATTGAGTGATATGTGAATATTGATACAATGGGGAGGCGGTTTTACACAAATGCTGCCGTTTATATAGCTCACTAAACTATTACTATTATGGTAAAGTGGAAAATTCTGATGCTATCGGGTGCATACCACTTCTTTGTTTGGAATAACAAAACTACTGTTGTCATATTTCGCCTGATCTGCGTATCATTTGCAATGGGTTTTGTCTGAAGGGTCTATACTGTATTCAGTGCTTAATACTGTACTGTGTTTAATGTGTTCCTCTCCAGCTATTCTTTGATTATTTTACTATAGGCTACCATGTTTGGCTACTACTGGAAAATGTAAGGCTGACCTAGAATTATGCTATAAGGGGTTGCAAGAGTATGATGCTATTTGGTAATGTACCGATGCTTTAGGAAGCGTTATTACCGACAAAATTACATTATCAAGTTAGCCTAAATAAGTGCAAGACTTAATTACCAATGTGTAGTTTTCATCCAGCCATTTGATGGTGTTTCTCAATATCAAAGAGCATTTACCTAATGTTTGATTACATGGCCAGACAATGGCGAGGTTCATTTAACATAAGTCAGGGTGCAGAGAACATGAAAACCGAAACTAAAGGATGAAAAAGGTGTACAAACAAAAGAAAGGAGCTCAATCTGTTAGGAGCCACTGATCATCCTTACATACCTAAAATAATTTCTATACTGAACAAAAATATAAATGTAACACTAATCAATTTGGAAGATTTTATTGAGTTCAAAGATAATAAACGTAAATCAGTCTACTGAAATAGATTCATTAACCCCTTAGTGCACATGCCAAATCTGGCCAATCCTTGCCCATTTAGGGGGTACCCTATTTAAAGCTTTATAACTCCAGATGTGAACACCACAGAGACTTGAAAAATAGCTTAAATGAAGCAAGACATTTGTACCATTTACAATACCGACTTAGATTAGTTTATATGCATACATTTGGAAGAAATAAGTCGCTGGGGAGAGGGATGCTTGGAGGGCCGGTCTGCCTGCTGGTTTTTGTTCCAACGAAATACCCTGGTTCACTCATGTACTTGAGCAGAGAATACATTTATCATCTGCAGCTATAGCTGATGCTTATACAACTTGGAGTAATGCCAATTATCATTAACTGGAGCACATACACAAATTCCCCTTTCACACAATACCCAGGGTTGACATGGGATATTGAGCACCTGTTCACAACCTGCATTTCACCCATTCACACCACACAATGGTCACGGGTAAAAACCTGACCTGCTGTTCATACAAAAGCCAGGTCCACACGTTTACTTCAGTACATGTGACTGCTGAGCAGGTTTGTTGCTTCATTAACCCCTCTGTGCAAGCCCCCTAGTGGTCAATTCAGACATTCATTGCTTCTGCAACCAAACTGAGTAGAAACAACAAACTTGGTTTAGCTTTATTAGTACACGATACACTACAATGATACTAAATACAGAGTTACTGAGTGCCACCATTGTCACGCAGGTCTCACAGCAGTCTCATCTGCAACTATACCCCCCAAACGTGACACACTGGACAATAGTGCCCATCTGGTAGTTCACAAAAATATTCTTTCCACACCAAAAATTTTTTATGTTAGTTTTTGGAAGATTTTACTAATTTTGCCAACTCATCAGTGTGGCTAAAGCAAATTCTTTAGGGAGTGGGTCTGAAAAAGAGGAATCATGAAGTCTAGCTAGTACATACAGTATACAAACATGCACGTATTACGTTGTGTCATATTTTTGATATTGCTGTATATTTGCTTTGACCATAAGCAATAACGGTTAACCTTTGCTAATGCTCAGCACATTTGTATTGGGGCTAACTTACAGCCCTCGCTGTTAGTATGGAATGGAAATGGAAATACTCCTTCAGATTCACTGTGTGATGATATGTGCTAGATAAAAAATTCCCTTGATCATAATGGAAATATGTCATCCCATTCCCATACAACAGAAGATGTCATACTGTAGAGTATAGAAAAACATACAAGTAGGAAATACTTATGTATGTGTGATACAGTGTGTCACAATGGTTTTGCATTATTTTTCAGTGTGATATCAATGTTTTATCTAAATCGCCATAAAGGGGCAAATGTATATGCTTAATAATGGACAAAACACATTTTCTTCATTTTTGGTTTTGGACAGGTTTTTGAACTCCTAGAAATCTTAGATCCCTATACTGATGAAAAGATTCATTCTCACTTAAAAATGATGCAAAAGTGAGAACACGAGTGTGCACTGCTGACTTTTTGCTTCATACATCTTTAGCAGTTACCCTCAGATTTAGCATATTTGTGGTCAAGGAGTTCATGATCCAGGACATATAGTTTTACCTTCTACATATGGGATCTCTCAGTATTTTCGTTTCAAACTGAAGGACAGCAACATTTTTTGCATTTTCACCAAGATAATTGCATTTCTGGCAATTAATTTCTAACTAAATTATTATATTCTAAATGGTACAACTGTCTTGCTTAATTTGAGCCTTTTTCTACGTCTCTGTGATGCTCACACCTAGAGTTATAAAGCTGTAAATTTGGCATCCATGCGACGTAGTTAAGACAAGAAAATTATATTGTACCCTATGTGAAGATCCTATTTTGGATTACCAATACATTGTGCCAGTTTAAGTAGTATGTATTAACCTGTTTTGTGTGAAGGTAGCTAAGCTATGGATATTTAGTATGTGAGCTGCTAAGGTTAAGTTTGCTAGCTTCCAATGTCACTCAAAAGAGCTTTCTTCCTACTGAGTATTAACTAGGTAGATTGCTCCAACCTCCTGCAAATATATTTGTCAGTTTAACATTTGTGATTGTTTGAATTTACCTAAAGCCTTTCACTGATGTTGTGTGATTTTGTGTGATCAGCATGCCAAATACTCTAGTGTGTAATATAAAAAGTCTTGTCTGCTTTGAGATGGCACTATATGTTAAATATAATACTTTTTTTTGGACAGTTTCTAGTGAGAAATTTATGAGTGTCAGAAGTTGAGAAGAGAGCGAGTGAATAGAGTCAGAGAGGAGAACATCAGATACAGAAGAGGAGGTAATTAGACAAGTTATAGAGCCCCAAGTGAGACTAATTAGTAATTGCATACTCTAAATTCATAATTCACAGAATTTTGAGTTTTTCAAATTGAGTTTTTTTTTCCTGTGGAGGTCTCCTTTATGAAGTATGTGGGCTTATCTCTTTCTTTCCATTTAAAGGTTCTGCTGGAAACGAGTCTCTGAACTTGACACTGCTGTTCTACTCTCAGCCTGAACTGATACACAATGGGTTGAGTGGCGAGACTGGATCAACATTTACATGCCTGAGGGTCACTGCGCCTGCATACATTCTACCTCAAACTCCGTGAGTCATTCATGAAGATTTTCCATTCATAGCACAATGTATTGAGTTATGGTAGGTAGAGGAAAACTACAGGTAGTGGCCAAAAAGTTGTAAACACCAATATACTGTCATTTGCTACCTGATTAGGCTTGTGTGCACCACCTGAAGAGCCACTGTCTTTGGTATAGAATCTACGGGCATCTCAGATTCCGCAGGAGGGATAAAGTAACATTCTTCTACGAGAAAGTCATTCAGCTCATGCCTAGCAGTACAAAACACTCATTGTTCCTGGAACTTCACAGGGAGGCGCACTGGGCATGGCGGCTGAATTTTGGTATTTTCGAGTGTACTATGTGTACCGCTCATGGCGCACGGCGCAGGTGGAAAGTGGGCTGGATTAGGCTGAATATATTATAAGTGGGTGTGCTGCAGCTGAATTCAATAATAGCCAATGAAATTACCTATTTTCATTCACATTAAGAGCCTGCGTACTGCCAATGTCCATGATCTACCACTACAATCGAAGATGAGGATTCACTCATCAGAAGAAGCCTCTTCCAAGAGGAAACTTACATTCTTGTGCCGGAGGTGCAGAATAGGGCTGTCACTTTTTCCAAAAATTTTGTTCAAATGAATCCCATTAAACCTGTAGCTATATTGCTTAACTAAGAAATGATGACAATAGTATCTGGAAAATTTTATTAAACAAAATAGAACCAGGGAAGATCATAACAATGTCAATGATGCCATTGAAAGCAAGAAAATGACTCAGTAGGTCAGCTTTTGCTCAGACAAAAGAAAAAAATTCTAAAAAATAATGGCGTGGCCTACTTAAACTAAACTGAACAAACTAAACCCCTTTGGAGTGGCAAGTTGCTCCTTGCATATGTTGCATATGTGCCTTGCAAAATGGCACTCCTCAGGTGTGGTGAGTTTCCATTTGGAATTTATGGCCTACAGGCTACAAGGATAGTATGACCCACACATGAACTTTAATTTTAGGCTACCTAATGGTATACCATCCAGACAAAACAATAACATAGCTTGTTGTTTATCAATCTTTTTCATATTGGGAACTACTATGTTCGCAAAATGGATGAGTACAGAGCGGAACTGGGCTCCTCATTTCACCTGGGCAATGAAACTACAAATTCAATTAATTACATATTTGTAATCACAAGTTTTGATTATTTTTAATTTTTTTCAAACTTTGTTCATTGGATTTTCAACGTAATCAGCATTTATAAAATAATTGCACTTGTAAGTTATTTGGTAGGAGTATAGAACAACACATCAAAAACAGCAATACAATAACACAGGGTAATCACAAAAAAATAATAATAATAATAATAAATAAAAATAAAAATTAAGACAGAAAAATAAATAAATACATATATATATAATAAAAATAAAAAAGAAACAAAAATGTATTTTGATACAGTTGTTTTACAGGTCATCTAGATCAGACAATACAGTCATCCTTAACATCATAGATGTCGTGTATACACATGCCAGCATGGGCGTAAATTACGGGGGGGATGGGGGGGTTGTAACCCCCCCAATAATCAAAACCGGCCAATACAACCCCCCCAAATAATCATATCATCACGATGAATTAAAAATATTAACTAAAGTGGTTGGTTTTCTCGATTCAATGTAATTAGCAAGCAAAGAATAACATTTTTTCAACCCCCCGCCTCTGTATTGTAAGACTTGGTTGCGCCCAACCCATCCTCCTCTTCCCGCGTCTAGTAGCAGTAGTAGCTGGTGCGAGCCGTAGCAAGCCGGCGTACAAAATGAGAAGAGGAGCAACAAAAGACCAACCAACAATTTTAAGTTGTTGGTCTAACAAAAAGAGAAAAACCTCCTCCCAACAGGAGGTATGCCACTGTAATGTCGCTGCCACTCGAGTCAAATAATTGAATGAAAGTCTTATTTTCTTCTGTGGTTTCATTGTGTTAGCTAGCTAGACTAGCCATCATAGAATCAGACCACTTTTACCGTAGCTACTAGCTAGTTGCGATCAGGGTGTAAAATTAACTTTTTTACGCACTAGCCACTGTGTCTGGTAGATTCTCAACTTCTACCAGCCACTCACCTTTTTTTACCAGCCACTTTTTAAAAATCAATATTAAAGCAGCGGAGACTGAGCTGAAAATTGATGGGATGCAAAACTTTCCTTTAAACTAATCATTGATCTCAAACTGTTTTCATTCATTTTCCTTTATTATCAAGCGTGCCAACGATAGGACTAATCAAATGGCAAGTAGCTTAACACAGCGTCTTCATACCGTGTTAGTGGGATTAAATCATAAATTCAATCTATCTATTTGTACAGTCAATCGCACAACAGCTCTTTCCCATTTTAGATGTGTTTTTTGTGTTTTCACGGCATTCAAGCTGAACGCTAACGCTATCACTCAGTAGTCTTTCTGCCACTCAGTGGGTGTAACCGCAGTGACTTCCACCTACTGTGACGTCATGTGCATACCCTCTATACATGATAGTATTGAGTAGCCTATTTTGTGGATTAATTGTATTGATACTCAAAGAAAATCAGGGGAAGTTTCCGCCACTGCTTAGTGATTAAAACAGATTTTTCTAAATCGCATTTATCATTTAATCTCCCTAACACAATGTGAAGAAGCTGTGTCACTTTCTAATTGATTAGTCAGATTGTTTGCATGCTTGTTAATCACTGAAAATGAATTAAAACAGTTTGAGATCAATGAATAGTTTAAAGGAAAATTTTCAGCTCACCAGTTGCTGCTAAAAGGCTAAATACTACAGTAGGAGCAATACTTTTTGCTAGACGGCTCGAACATCTGATCATGTCGCCACTTCTCATTGAAATATCACCTCAGGGCTGTGACGCGAGATGGGTTGCCAGGTTACTGCCATGTAAATAACGCGATAACACAGTACAGACAAATGTTGGGCATCCGCCACTGTGGCGTGTGAGCCTCACAAATTTACCAGCCACTCGCATTTGGCAGGTGTTCATTTTACACCCTGGTTGCGATTATCTTGCTAGTATGAGGTATGACTAGTGATTATTTCTAAGGTATATCAAGTGATTATTTATTGTTAACAAATAATAATTTAGGAATTACCATTAATGCTATGCTTACAGATTGCGTACATTTATGCATACCTATGATTTACATGGCATTCGCAGGAAAACAGGTTATATTGCAAAATCTGTACACCAGGGACAGAAAATTACCACAGAATCTTGTTCAGAACATCTTTGTTCAGGAAGTGATAAATATCCATTTTACTAATACTGGAACAACAAATTGATGCGTTACAAATTTGGTGCTTTTATCACAAAGTGAATGATTTTATGCTATTCCACTGCACTAGGTGAGATATGCAGATCATGTAGGGGCGACATAGCTCAGGAGGTAAAACCGGTTGTCTGGCAGTCGGAGGGTTGCCGGTTCAAACCCCGCCCTGGGCATGTCGAAGTGTCCTTGAGCAAGACACCTACCCCTAACCCCCAACTGCTCTGGCGAGTGAAAGGCATCAATTGTAAAGCACTTTGGATAAAAGCGCTATATAAATGCAGTCCATTTACCATGTTGTTTTGGTATGTCTCTTCCCCTTAAAATTCATGCGAAACAGCAATTTAACAGCCTTTTTGCAAAAAAAGATCTCCTGGGGTGCATGCCCCCAGACCCCCTCTACATGGGTGGAGACCTCAACCGCCCCAATGTTCAACCCAAAGTTACGCCCTTGCATGCCAGGCCTCTTACATCATCAGAATGTGTCATGTCCAGTGAGGATTTAAAAAAAATATATATATACAAATATAAATATACATCACTCTGGAACTGCAGGGAAATTAAGACACTTGACATAAGAAAATAAGGGGGCCCACATTTTAATTTATTTATAGACCCTTGTGTGTTTAATTTTTTCCAACTTTATGCAATTTAGAACTGCTTTAATCCAATGAGCATGTGAGGGGGGTGCAGAGGATTTCCATCTAAGCAAAATTAATCGTCTTGCCAACAAAGTGACAAAGGCAATTACATCCTTATTCATTTTGGTCAGTTATAATGTGGGTGAGGAAACCCCGATAATGCAATAAAAGGGTCTGGTGCGATCTGTGTGCCACTTATTTCTGAGAGTGTGTTAAAGATTTTTTCCAAAAACCAACGAGAGATGGGCAACACCAAAACGTGTACGTGGTTTGCAGGAGACTGGTTACATCTTACGCAGTTTGGGTTCACATCCTTAAATTTTGGATAATCTTGCTTTTGTCCAATGAGCCCTATGATTGAGTTTACATTGAATGAGACCGTGTTGTGCGCAAACAGAGGAGGTGTGTACCCTTTTGAGTGCCCCCTTTTTCCTCACCCAATTCCTCCTCCCATGAGGATTTAATGTCGTTTAATGAGGTGGATTGTAAAGAGCAAATTTGTCTATTGATTATTGTCAAGGTACCTTTCAGAGTAGGACGTGGGGTAAGAAAAGTGTCAAACTGTGTTTCACCAGGAAGGGTGGGGAATCGGGGATCCATGCTGCGGACGTAACTTCGGATCTGTAAGAACCTAAAAATATTGTCTGGGGAGACCAAATTTAACTGATAATTGCTCAAACGTAGTAAATGTATCGTTAATATAGAGATCTCTAAATTTTTTAATACCGAGACTAGACCATGTTGAGAAAGCACTATCAACCATAGACGGGGAAAGAGCCAGGTTTGAGCCTACAGGAACGGAAAAAGAAGTTGTCTGAAACAATCAATCTAAATTGATTCTAGATCTTCAATGTTGTTTTGACATATTTTTGGTGAAGGAGGAGTAAGGGCCTGTAATGGAGGAGTAAGTGAGGGAAGACAATGATGCCGGCATAGATGAGGCGGCCTCCATCTCTAACCAAACAGGGGGTGGGGATATCTCTCTGCTCTGCAACCAGTACTGAACGATCCTAAGATTAGCAACCCAATAATAGAACCTAAAATCTGGTAGTGCAAGACCTCCATCTGGTTTGGGCCTCTGCAAAAGCATTTTTCGTATCCTGGGAGTCTTTTTATCCCATATAAAGGGTAGAATTAGGCCATCGACCTTATTAAAAAATGTATTGGGAAGAAAAATCGGTAGGCACTGAAAGGGATATAAGAATTTAGGGAGAGTATTCATTTTGAGAGAATTAATTCTAAAACTATTTTGAGCAATTTTAAATGGCAAGTTATGTAAAGGGAAACTTTTTGCGGCCACATTAAGCGGCATCAATTCACTTTTACTAAGATTCAGTTTATACCCTGATAAGTGACCGAAGGATGTGATAGTGGCAAGGGCAGCAGGAACAGAAACAGAAAAGTCGGATATGTATAATAATAAATAATCCGCATATAAAGATAATTTTTGCTCGTGGCCGTATCTGACTATACCTTTAATGAGAGAGTTGGAGCGAAATGCTATCGCAAGGGGTTCTATGGCGAGGGCAAACAACAAGGGACTTAAAGGGCAACCCTGGCGTGTTGACCGTTGCAGAGGGAAACATCCTGATTGAATGTTATTAGCCCTGACAGAGGCTTGGGGGATGAGTACAGTCTTATCCAGGTAATGAATTTGGAGCCAAAGCCGAATTTATTTAGAGTTTAAAAAAAGTTTACACTCTACCCGGTCAAACGCTTTCTCCGCATCCAGGGATATAAGGGCCTCAGGGGTGTTGGTGACAGAGGGATTATATATGATATTAAATAATCGTCGAAGATTGAAGAATGAGTATCTATTTTTAATAAATCCTGTTTGATCGGGAGAGATAAATGATGGGAGGACTATTTCCAGACGTGTTGCCAGAAGTTTGGCTAGAATTTTATAGTCAACATTTAACAAGCTAATTGGACGGTATGATGCACAGTCAGGAGGGTCATAGTTTTTTTGTTGAGAATAAGATAAATAGTTGCCAGAGTGAGAGTCTGTGGGAGAGTACCATTTACAAATGCATTTCAATTAGAATAGGGGCTATTTTGAAAACAACTCGGCCGAATAGCCGTCAGGTCCTGGGCTTCTCCTGGATTGAAGGGGTTTGACAGCATTAGACAATTCTTCAGCAGTGATCGTTTGCTCTAATTTTTTAACCAAATCGCGACTAAAGGCACAGCAAGGGAGTGGAAAAAATTATCCAATTCTAATACATCCGCTTCATTTTCAGAAGTATATAAAGACTGGTAAAATCTCTTGAACTCATCATTGATCTCCCTGGGGTCTAATGACATCCCGGATGATGTACAAATTTTAGGAATCTGGTGTGATGATGATAATTGACGTATCTTATGAGCTAATAATTTATTGGCTTTATCTCCCTGTTCGTAGTAAGTGCTCCTATACTTGACAAGCAGTTCAGTAACCTGATCTGTTAATAATGTGTCAAATTCATGCTTGCAAAGTTAAACGCTCCTTATAAATATCTGGGGATGGTGAAACGGCATAAATGTCATCTAATTGGGCAATACAGAGTGTTAACACTAATATCTTTTTAAAGTTTGTTCTCATGTGCTGTGTAGGAGATAATTTTACCCCTGATATATACTTTCCAAGTTTCCCAGAGAATAGATGTAGAGATGTTTGGGGTTCTATTTGTTCTTATAAAAAGTCAATTTGATTTGAAACAAAATTGACAAAGTTTTCATCACTGAGCAGTTGAGTATTTAGACGCCAAGACGGTCTCAGGTTATCAACAGTTTAAAAGACTATTTCCATAATAACTGGGGCATGGTCAAATACAACAATTGGATTATATGAGCATGAAGATATGTAATGGAGAAGTCTATCATCTACTAGAAAGAAGTCTATGCGCGTAAAAGTGTGGTGAACCGGTGAGAAAAAAAGAGTATGCTTTTCCAGAAGGATTAAAAATTCTCCAGGGGTCTGAAACTGCATATTCAGACATAAAGGTTCAGACAACCCAAACTGAGTTTAGCAAGGTAGTAGGTTTAGTGGAGGATCGATCCAAATGTGGGTCTAACCAACAGTTAAAGTCACCGCCTAAGATCAACATAAGGGAGGACATATCGGGGAGAGTAGAGAAAACCAATTTGAAAAAATTGTCCCCATTAGGAGCATAAATCTTAACAATAAGTACATTCATATTGGACAGCCTACCACTGACCATTACGTATCTCCCATTGGGATCGGCGATCACATTAGAACATGTAAAAGGTACTGATCTGTGAAATAAAATAGCCACCCCTCTTGCCTTACTCTGAAATGTGGAATGGAACACTTGACCCGCCCATCTGCACCTAAGGCTTGAGTGTTGTGATACCTTGAGATGAGTTTCTTGGAGAAAGATAATGTGAGCTTTCAATTGATGAAGATGGTAGAGCATCCTAATACGTTTAACTGGGTTATTGATGCCACTGCAATTCCAAGTAAGAAAATTAAAACCATTCCCTCCAGCTGGAAGGGCTACAGCAGGCTGAGTCATTTCTTAAGAGAGAGAGGACGTGTAAAGGACGAGGCACAATGTAAACTAAAGATCTTAGTTGACCATAATAGTGCACGTTTAAAGGAGTAACATGGTGGTTGAATGTGACACTTGCCAGTTGTCTTTAGGCAACAACAAAACAAATGTGCATAATTTTTTTATTATTCAGTCACTTAAATGTATTTTAAAACGTATTTTTCTAAGCCTAAATGTCCCACTATAAAAGTTCACCCAAACTGTCTGGGCGTGGTAATAAGAACTGTCAGTTAGCTATGATTGACAGACTATGCCCCGTTACCATAGCTACCTCCATGATACGCGCTCATCTTGAGAGACTGAATTATCACAAGCTAGCTAACTTAGTATATCAAGTATCGACAGCTAAGGACGTTTACTTATATCCAATAATAATTTTTTCTAGCTAGCTAGCTAGCCAGCCAAGTTAAGATAAAACCACAACTATAACGTCCTTATGAAAGCAAACTAGCTAGCTAACGTTATCGATATTATTAAATTATGAAAGCAAACTACATAGCTAGCTAACATTAGCTAGCTAGCTATAAATGAATATGACCAACCAGAGATAGTCTAATAGTCCTTAAAAGGCACTCTAATAAGTGAATCTAACGTTAGTCAAATATTTGTATTGTCTTGCCTGTAAGCCAGCGGCACAAACTATGGGTCACGAGTTATCCATTTAGAATGAGCTTTCACAGCAATCTGACTGACTGTAGGGAGGGCAAAACGTAGTTTTAGAATGTCGCCAGTAGTGCATGCGTGTGAGCTGTGACCTTTTTCACAGAAAAGGTTGTTTGTCGCCTTTTTTTTTAGTTTATTACAGTGGTGATAGAAGTCACAATAATTAAGTGGTGCTGTTCTGTTAGCCTTTACTGATAAACCGTACAAGGTTAATGTGAAGTAGCTAGCACAATCGAACAGCACTGACCCATAAAAATATACTTTGAATGATACTTGCTCAATTGAACGGTAAATCTGAAAAACATTTGATTATTGTCAGCGGCACCGAAATTTTCTTTCACACCCTCAATAAACGGCACAAGTCACAGTAGACGATTGAATTAAACCTTTTAAAGTTATATATTTTCTGTAACGTTATCGATTCTGCTTGGCCACAGTGAGTGAAACTAGGCGATCTGAGCGTATGGTTTCTATGTAAATTACGTCAGAAGGATTCAGCCTTGTTGTTTGCTACCTAAACTTCACACCACACTTGTAGCAGGACGATGTGTCCAGTCAGATTTCTCTACGGGGCGTGGAAAGGGGAGTGGTTACTGTACTTGTGATGCACTAAGTTGATAACATTCTCAACCGGCTGAAAATAGGACAATAAATTTAAAACGCATATTTCTCCAAAAACAAAGAACGGACATATTTAATACTTTAATCATCGTGTTTCTTCAATGCCTCTTGTGCAAATAGCACATAAAACCGAGAAAGTGTGAAAACCACCATGTTACTCCTTTAAAGAACAACGACAATTGACAAAACAAAGAACATATAAAGACTATATACAAATAAAGAGGGAAAAACCCCTTCCCAAAAACCTCCCTTGCCGAAGCATCTCCCCAACTGAGATGCAAGCAAAACCCTAAATACAAAAAACATTTAGAGCAAAGCATGATAACTCTTACTCTTTGCTACCTGAGATTTGTGACCATTGAACCTGAGTAAACCAAACATGCATCAGTTAAGCGAGGCCAAGGTCAATAAAACGGCTTAAGTGGTAGAACTGCGACTGAACTATGCAAATAGCTAAATATTGACCTTAGAGGCAGTTTGGATCAAAATAAAATAGTAATGATACAAATATAAAGCAGTAAGGTGCATGGAGTAAAGAATTTAAAAAAACATATACAGTGGGCTCCGTAATTATTGTTACCCTTGATAAATATGCACAAAAAAATGCTAAAAAAAATTGCTGAACTAAAAAATAATACAGTTATTGACATAAGCTTTATTTTCCAATGTGTAAACTAGTGTACTTGATTAATGATTCATTGGAATCAACCTTAAATTTTTTAATTAAAAAAAATATTTCCCCAAAAAACAGGTTCCACAATTATTGGCACCCCTGGTTTAATGCTTTGTGAAAACACCCCTGGCAAAGATGACAGGCATGAGTCTTTTCCTATAATTTGTGATAAGTTTAGAGAACACATTTGGAGGGATTTTTGACCATTGCTCCATGTAGAACTTTTCAGAATCATTGATATCTTTGGGTTTGCGACCCTCCTCTTCAGTTCAGACCACAGGTTTTTGATGGAATTTAAGTCTGGAGACTGAGATGACCATTGGAAAACATGGATGTTGATTTCACTTAAGCATTTCTGTTTAGATTTTGATGTGTGCTTGGAGTCATTGTCCTGCTGGACAATCTACCTATGACCAAGTCCTAGCTTCTTAGCAGAGACAGCCACATTTTCTGCCAGAATTTCGTGGTATTTTGCCATTGATCTAAAATAGTGCCCCAGGACCACTGCCAGCAAAACATCTCCAAAATATCAATGACCCACCTCCATATTTGACAGTAGGTATGAGGTTCTTTTCCTGAATGCATTCCTCTTTTGCCGCCAAACATGTCGATGGTGTGTATGGTTCAATTTTGGTCTCATCTGACAATAGCACTCTCTTCCAGTCATAATTCCAGTGAGGTTTGGCAAGCTCCAGATTCTTGGTTTTATTTATTGTGCTCAGTAAGGGCTGTCTTTGTGCCACCCTTCCAAAGAGTTAGTTGGTATGGAGGTGCCATTTTATGTTTTTTTTTAGACTTGTTGACCACAAGAAACAAACCAATCTCTGCAATTCTTAAACAGTGATCCTTGGGTAATTAATGGCCTCTCTCACCATCTTCCTCACTGTCCGTGGGGACACCATGCACTTGCTTCCTCTTCCTGGCAAATTTACAACCGTTCCATATGTTTTACACCTTTTTATTATTGCCCTTACAGTGCTAAGTGGTATGTTTAACCGTTTATGTCTTTTTGCGTACCCATTACCAGACTTGTGACGGTAAATTACCATCGGTCTCTTCTGAATTGACAGTTATTTGGCTTTTCTCATGCTGATGGATGACAAAGGGATTTTGTATGCTTGTTACCTCATTTTTATTCTCTAGTGAAACTGGAAGTGATGGAATGACACAATATAGTGCCTTTAGACTGAGATGAACTAAATTAAGTAAAATTGTATTGCCAATTTCATTTTGTTTGATTTTACTTACAATAATTGTTAGGGGTGCCAATAATTATGGCACCTATGGTTTTCAGAAAAAATTTGATTACTTAATAAAAAAAACATTGAAGCATGAGAGTAAATGTATTGAAATAAAAGTATATAGTTTTAAGAACATTTAACTTATAAGCCAACAAATAAAAATAAAAATAAACGCACAAAGACCTTTTTAAATAAAAAAATGTAAAAGATGATATTAAATTAAATATATACATTAACACCATCTTTAAGTGTGTGAAATCAAAATAACTCCACACCTTGCTTTTACTCCTTTCTTTTCCAGCCGTCTACAAAAAATTAATTTAAAAAATCAGTTTTCCGGTTTCAAACATATATTTTTATGAATATTATTATTATTGTTGTTGTTGTTGTTGTTGTTATTAATTTGGTATTATTTCTTAGTATCTATTCTCAGTAAATTAATTATATTTTCTTATTTTATTCCTACTATGTGATCTCAAAGAGTAAGACTTTATCTAGCGAGCTTCCCTGTCCATAAGAATTCGGTGGTGAAAATAACTACAATGGGCTCTGACACACTCGCTCGCAATAACGCATTAGCTATTGACACAGCCTCATTATTTCTTATTATATATTCTCAGTAAGTTAAATGAATTATATTTTCTTATTTTATTTCTACTACATGATCTCAAAGAGTAAGACATTATCTAGTGGAGCTAATGAGTGAATCAAGTGTAACGTTAGATGAAATTAAATTGACTGGATGAAATACGTGAAAAAACTACAATGCGCTTTCGTGCAGGTTACCCGCTGTTAATTAATTCACTTCTCCAACAGCAATCCTTCTCTCATGTTATCACGACAAAGCTAGATAACATGGCTTAAAATGATCCACGTTAAAAGTGTTTTATCTGCGTTTTTACTGTCTGGTTAGCCTGCTACGATGACGCGTGACTAGATGACACACTCGCTTGCAATAACGCGTTGGCTATTGACACAGCATCATATAGTAGCTAATATCATTATCTCAGATAAAAAAACAAATGTGTGATGCATTCAATCACCATTTTATTTTGGCTGGTTATTTATTTGAGAATACAGCAATGTCCTCTGGAAATGTAGATCCTACGCTGCTTATGTGCTCACTGCCACTTCATAGAAAACTAAATATACATACCTTTATTGCGGCTATCGAGTCTGTGCAGACAAGTCTTGCAGTGGAGAATATTGGATAAGGCACGAGTGACAAACGTCTTATTACAGAAGTAGCGCGTCAGCTGCTGCAGTTCACACTTAGTAGTAATTCTACTGGATAATTCTAGTAAATAGCAATTACAACGTTAGAACAGACAAGTACAGATAAATAATCAATGTTTTTTTTGTTTATTATACTTATTTAAAAATCGGGACACATCGGCTGCATAACTGCCGATCCCGATGTCGTCAAAAAAGTCAAATAATGGCCGATATATCGGTCGGGCTCTATTATATATATACACACACATACATACACATGCATATCCGCGTTATATAGCATTATAGTGGGGAGTCAACTGTATACTCAGCAACATGGATTGAAAGTGAAAAAGAAAAACAGCATTCAAGTATCTGTGAACCCAGCAAAGTTAGCTTCACCAACCAACCAGCCTGCCAGCCAGCCAGTCTGCCAACTAGCCTGCCAACAAAACCAGCTAATCGACCATTTGTCCCTACAACAGCCATTTTCACGTTTTTGTTGATGAAATTGGCCGCAAGAGCCAGGTCCTCAAATCTGTGTATGGAGCTGTCCGGTAGAGTCAGTCTGAGAACCCCACGGTAGATGAGACCGAACTTCACGCCCGGGCAGCTGCGTAGCTGGCGCTTCACAGCCCCGTAGCTAGTCCGCAAATATCGAGACTCTCCTGCCCCTGTAGAGGAGACGAGATGCTTCCCTAGATCTCTTCAATATGTCATTGCGGATGTGAAGGAAATGCACCCTGAAGACAAATGGTCACGGAGGTTCTCCATCCCGGGGTTAACTACGCAGGGTGCGGTGGGCCCGGTCTAGCAGCGGTTTCTCCTCCAAACGGAGCAGCTTCTGAAGCAGCTGGGCCACGAACTCCATCGGTCGTGGGCCCTCCACTCCCTCTGGTACTCCCAGAAGACGAATGTTGTTCCTCCTCATTCTACTTTCCAGGTCCTAACATCTGTTATCCAGGTATGCCACCTTATTTGTTAGTGAGCTGACGTTAGCCTCTAGCTCACTAATGCGAGTGCTGTGGTCCGTAGCACTGCGCTCCAGCTCCGATAAAACTTCTCCATGTGTGTCGAGCTTATTCTGTATACTCTCTATAGATTTTTTAAGCTCGTCTTTGACCAGTGATATCTCTGACCTGAGATTTGTAGAAAGAGAGTCAATTTTACCAAAAATATCGGTTTTGAGGGAGCCCTTCATGGATTGTAGCAGCTCCACAGTCAGTGTTCCCGTGGGGCCGACATTAGCCGCAGCACCCGATGGCGGGGGTGAATCAGGAGAGGGAGCTTGTTGCGGCCTACTTTTGTAGACTCTGTTTTTGGCCGAGTAGATGTCATTTCAAACGTAAATTTCTCAAATTTTGTCTAACTTGTTTAGAGGTCTTTTCAGACGCCTGACCAAACAGAAATTAAATTTAGCAAGATTAAATATATAAATTTGGTCACTAACTCAGGAGCGATAGGGAGACGCGTCCTACATCCTCGGCTTCCAACAGCGCCCCCCCCCCCACAAGTTTTGATTATTGAACAAGAAAGTGACTGCCGTAGTGCAGACATATCACTAAATAATCTATGGCACCTCAAGCGGAACATCAAGGGTTGATGATTAAATTAGCTAGGGAGGAGATAGCTCATACAGTTAATTAATGTAGTTTGCATGTAGCTATCATTTTAACTACAGTCACATAAGTAAAATGAAAAGATTATTCAAGTTCAAGTTATGTTTGTCATTCTTATTACAGATGGGTATAAGGAAAATAATAAATAAATAAGGAATACAGTACCCCAGCACACAGTATTGAACAGCCATAAACAATTAAAAACAAATAAATGCAGGAATTAACACTATAGATAAAAGAAAAAAGACAATTGCCAATAAATATATGCATTTTGCCTGCTTTGGGGATTAATATTAATAGAAGCCATTCAAATTTGTGCATAATATCAAGTTCAAGAGCGTCTCATTTAGGCGCACGCCGGCCTCAATAACAAGCACAAGCATCAAGGTCAACGATTGGCTGAAAGTTACAACTCAGACTTGTGTCTTTACCACTTCCTGGTTACAAAGTCCAATCAGAGCTAGCCAGAGACGTTTTGGCCAATGGGATGCAGCCAAGGAAACGTGTTCCTTGCGCGGAAACTAGAAGGGTGCTTATTATTGAGGCTGGCGTACGCCTAAATGAACTTGATATTATGCACAAATTTGAATGGCTTATATTAAAGTAATACAGTAATTTTAAACTCCTCAAAAAAAGTTTGGAAATTTGTGTTTGGTCGATCATATCTCTGTTGTCACTGTATTATTAGCAATATATGTTATCTCATTGGAAAGCCTGTTCATTTCCCTTTACAATGATGTCCTATGTGTAAGGATCATGCATTTGTGGGATGAGCAGCACAGCTGAGGGTGGGGTGGGGTCCCAAGTGAAATGTGCCAAATTTCCCTGCCAATGTCAAACAGTGTATTCTCCTGTTGGTATTGACTCTATTGTTTTGAGTTGTTTGGGGGATTGGATGATTGAACTCTCTATCAGTAACAAGGAACTATATTTTATCTACTTTATTTTTTTATTTATTTCCTTTGATCATGGCATAGTCTGCTTGTTGAAACGTTGTGGTTATCACGTCACTCTGATGGTAAGGTTCAATATGATTGATTTAGATTCAACAGGGCTAGTTGCAATCAAGCCTGGCTGTGTTGTTCAATCTGCTGAATGTAATTATCAATTAACTTTGGTTAATTGGTTGATTGAGTAACTTAGGGGGAAGTTAGCTTTTCACATGGGTGATATGGGTGTTTGATAACTTTTTTCTTTAAATAAATGAAATAATCATTTTAAAAATGCGTTTTGTGTTTATTTAGTTTCCTTTTGCCTAATATTGCATTTTGTCTAAAGATCTGAAAGCATTCACTGTGGGAAATATGCAATAGAGGAAATCAGGAAGGAGGCAAGTACTTTTTCACAGCACTTTACATATGTTCCTAATGACCACTTATTAATAAGTGTTTATATCATTTTAGTCACTGCTTGTAGATTATCAGTAGTTTCAGCAGGTAGAAATAAGCGCAGCTGATTAAATTATACATAAGTGCATGCAGGTTTTAGGTGAAATATGCTATTTCTTAAGTGTAAATGTCAAATGAAATGGTAAATGGACTTCATTTATATAGCGCTTTTATCCAAAGCGCTTTACAATTGATGCCTCTCATTCGTCAGAGCAGTTAGGGGTTAGGTGTCTTGCTCAAGGACACTTCGACACGCCCAGGGCGGGGTTTGAACCGGCAACCCTCCGACTGCCAGACAATCGGTCTTACCTCCTGAGCTATGTCGCCCCTATATGTAGAAACCACTACATTTTTTTATTCCAGTATTTAGATGTTGAGCCCAGATTGAGATCAACTCCTGCACGGTTACACATTTCAATCTTCAATCCGCCAATCAAACTGCAACTGCATGAGAAAATTTGGAGTGAGCTAGAATAAATCCATTCTCATCAAGGAAATGAAAATTAAGAATTAATGCCAACACCTGAGTGCAATATGTGTTCATGCTGGTATCAGAGAGCATACAGTTGAGGCCAAAGTTTACATAAACCTAGGCTAAAGACATTCAAACTCAATTTTTCACAACTCCACACATTTCATGTTACCATACATTTCCTGTGTTAAGTCAATTAGGATATCTACTTTATTTCCATAAGAGGTCATTTCAAAATAATAGCTAAGAGACATATTTATTTCAGCTTTTATGTTCTATATTTTCAGTGGGTCAAAAGTTTACATACACTTTCTTAGTATTTGGTGGCATTGCCTATTAATTGCTTAACTTAAATCAAACACTTGGGGTGGATTTCCACAAGCTTCTCACAATAGTTTGCTGGAATTTTTGCCCATTCTTCTTGACAGAACTGGTGTAAATCATTCAGGTTGTGGGCCTCCTTGCTCGGACACGCTTTATCAGTTCAGTTCACAAGTTTTTTATGGGATTCAGGTCAGGGCTTTGTGATGACCACTCCAATACTTTCACTTTGTTGTCTTTAAGGCATTTTGTTACAGCTTTGGAGGTATGCTTATAATCATTGTCCTGCTGGACCCAGTTATGACAAAGTTTTAACTTTATAGCTGATGTCTTGAGGTGTTGCTTCAGTATATTTCTAGATAATCCTTCTTCCTAATGGTGCCATCTATTTTCTGAAGTGAACCAGTCCCTTTTCCAAAAAAACACCCCCGCAACATGATGCTGCCACCCCCATGCTTCACAGTGTTTTTCGGATTAAAAGCCTCACCCTTTTTCCTCCATACATAGCGCTGATCATTATGACCAGACAGTTCAATTTTTGTTTCTTCTGACCGGAGAACACTCATCCAAAAGGTTTTCGTCCTGGCGATCACCTGCAAACTTTATTTTGGCTTTTTTATGCCAGTCTGGGAGTAGGGGCTTCTTCCTTGCGTGGCAGCCTTTCAGGCCATAGCGATGTAGGATTCTCTTAATGGTGGATGGACATACTTTGGTACCTGATGCCTCCAACTCCTTCACCAGTTCCTTTGTTGTCATCTTGGGGTTCAGTTGAACCTTTCGGACCAAAGCTCATTCAGCCCTGGGGATTAATTTGTGCCTCCTTCCTGAACAATGCAGTGTCTGTGTGGTCCCAAAATTTTTATATTTGCATACAATTGTTTGTACAGATGCTCGTGGTACCTTCAGTTGTTTGGAAATGGCTCCTTAGGAGGAACCGGACTTGTGGAGGTCCATCATTTTTTTTCCTGAGGACTTGGCTGACTTGCTTGGATTTTCCCATCGTATCAAGGGCAAAAATGCAGTGGCTTTAAAGATAGGCCCTTAAATACAGCCAATGGTACTACAGGTGCCAATTAATTCCCAATTAACTCCTAATTATGACAATTAGCCAATCAGAAGCTTCTAAAATGCCATTACATCAATTTCTGGAATTTTCCAGAAGAGACAGTCAACTTGGTGTATGTAAAATTTTGACCCACTGGAATTCTGATATAGTGAATTAAAGCTGAAATACATCTGCCTCTAATCGATTGTTTTAAAATTACCTCTGATGTGAACAGATGAAGTAGATGCCCTAATTGACTTGCCAAAAGAAATGTATGGTAACATGAAATGTGTTAAGTTGTGAGTTTGAATATCTTTAGCCTAGGTGTATGTAAACTTTTGGCCTCAACTGTACATTTATGTTCACCACATCCCAGAAACATCAGAAGAGACCCCATGGATTCTAGTGATTTCCAAGTGTTTTTCTCCATCAAATGGCAGTTCCCACTTCTATTCAGTTTGTTTTTGGGGGAACATATCCAATACATTCTGTCAGAGACATATCCAGACTGGAAAATGATAATGCTTTAATTTGCAAAATGTGAATAACTGCTGTGATAAACTGTTTTTAACCTCTTAGCCATCCTCCAGCATGCCCAGTCAGTGACGATCAGGACTCCCCATTGAATGCCATAACCTCAGCATGGAACCAGAACCCCCAGAGCACTTTGGAGTGTTACTGTCTGAAGTTTACCCCTAATCCCAGCCTTACGGTTATATTATCCCAGGTAAGCACATTTAGGGCACTTAACAAAAGATTATTGGCTACCAAAGGCTGACTTTGTTAAATCCTGTGGTATAGTTTGAACTTGTATTGCAGAGACCTGATTATAACAGATTATGACAAATTGTCATCATTAATCATTCAGAAGTCAGAATGCCTGCCCCTAGTGGAGACATGAATTTCCTGCAATGATCAGCATAAGAATCTTTGGGACTCTTCCAATGCAGACTGAACGACATATCTTAAGACTGCATCGCTGTTCCCCAATAATCTCCACCCCCTAGCACCCCAGCTTTTGTACTTAATTCAGGTTATTATGTTTTTATGGATATAGATTTATTTATCCTTGCTCACCTGAGAATGTTGTTTGCCCGGTCTGGCACAGTTGCTCATATAGATAAGATGAATACACTTATGTTCTCTTTCATCATAAGTCCTTCTGAATAACAGCATCTGCAAAATGAGTGCGATTTAATTAAATAATATGGCACGGTTATCTGTCTAAGTAATGCACACAGTCCACATCAGAGACTGATACAAAACAGAACTGCTGTTGACTATTGGGGGTTTGGCCTGTCCAATATTACATATAGAGAATGCTAATCAATTTGTGGCTCAAGAGTTAAACATTATTGAATATAAAATCGCAATTACAGTGATATAATGGTGCAGAAATAAACATTCCATTCAATTCATTGTGAATATCAATGATCTGTCACCTGTAGGAGGAGAGGGATTTGGCTGGACACCATTTGATAATGGTCAGTGCTTGTCTTCTGAGTGTATGTGGAGTGCTTTGCTTTCTTGGGAGCCTCCCTTGTTCAAAGTCTCAGAGGTACCAAGACAATGGACTGGACTTAAAGGTGATTTTCTTTGCTCTTATGATTTCTGTGGAAGCTGAGCTTAATGTTAATGTTACGTGTTGTGATTTAATTTCTGTTACCTTTTCCTCAGACATTAGACATGTGGCTAAACTCTATGTACAATGCTGAAGGATTTGATGTTCCACAATACATTCTATAAAGTAATTTGCCATGTGAATATATTTTGATTCTGTAAATATGAAAATATTCCCTTGTGTGTAACTGCTGTTTTTTTCATTTTCAGGAACCACTGATTGACTCCTGAATTTGTCACTTGCTCTGTTTAATACATTTTTTTGTTGTTTGTCAGAAAACTGAAAAGGATGTATATTAATACACCATAATGCTATGAAAGGAAAGAATGCAGCAAAGGAAAATAAAGTTAGAAGGAAACAATACATAATTTTGTCTTTGGCCGATTAAAAGCAAAAGGATAGGAATGCTGGATATAAAAAAGGTAATGTACGTATAGCAGTATATTGTGGTATGCAGACATTTTTATGTTTATGGCTGTGGTTGAACTGAACTGTTGAACTGGGCATACATGAAAATATTCTTTTACCACCAAAAATTTATATTCCGTAGTAGCCACAAGATAAACCCAACAATAGACGAAGGTATGCAAGTACAGCTGTGAAAAATGCTGCTCACTGAACACTGATATGAACAAGAGGAATTTTTCAAAAATTATATGTATGCCATATGCTGGCGTCGCTCCGAGTGTACCTAATTAGCAACTGAAAACCTGAGTCGAATAACGCGCTGATTACACAGGTTCACAGTCTGTAATAGTACAATAGTCGCAATCGCTAAGCCCAAGTAGGCAATCTATCAATTCTAAGAATCAAAAGTGGTAGATAGAAACCTAACACAGCCTAAAAACAAAGAAACCTAACACAACCTAAAAACAAAGAACAGTTACCACACAGGGAAAAGTTTAAATCTAACGCGGTATGTAATTAGCAAATGAACGCAGATACTTATCCAACTCTAGCAGGGCGGATTTCGGCAGTTCTACGCACCTGGACGAATTATACACTTACTACCTAAACTGCGAGTTAGCAGGACTAATATAGCGTCGCTCCGAGTGTACCTAATTAGCAACTGAAAACCTGAGTCGAATAACGCGCTGATTACACAGGTTCACAGTCTGTAATAGTACAATAATCGCAATAAACCTTCATAAGGCGCACAGGTATAAGCTTTATAATGGACAAAAAGCACAGGTATAAGCTTTATAATGGACAAAAAGCATTTTATTCATTTTTGGAGAGATTTTGGATACTTTTCAGGAGCCCTAGATATTTTAGGCCACTGTACTGACGAAAAGCTTGTAATTCCCACTTGAAATGATGCAACAGTGAGTTTCTTGAGTCAAAACAGTTGATTTGTAGTGAAATACATGATTATGTTGCGATTTACAGCAATGCACAATTTAGACATTTTGGACAGATTTGGAGACAGTGGGTACACTGCTTACTTTTTGCTTCATAAAACTTTAGTAGCTCTGCATATCCACCCTTAGATTTTACGCACTTATGGTCAAGGAGTTTTTGATCCAGGACATGTATAGTTTAACCTGCTGTACATATGCAGATCTTATTGAAGAGAATAGTTGTAACTGCCTGTTGTAGCATTACACACACAAACATTTAATTGTGGTACATGCATTATTATTACCCTTGCCGTTTTTTTTTTTTTCTTTTCAGCTATGCTACGTTAATCATTTGTAGATCAGAGAGGGAGAGGATGCGAGGAGAGGAAGCTATAGGAGTTTGTGTATCTGGAAGGCCGGAGCATGCATTTTGGAAAACAGCCATAGATTGAATGCTGCAAGAAAGCAGAGAGGAAGGGAGAGGGCCCTAGCTAGGATGCACTCATCACTGTCTTTTATATCAGGCTGTAGGGTGGCCTCCACTGACCCTAGAGAAAGAAACATAATATTTTATTCATTTACAAAGCACTCCTCATAAAACTGTCATTTTACCTCAGCATACTATTAACTTATAGACATTCTCATTACTGTAATCGTTCCCAAGACATTAATCTAGAAACCCCCCAAGTTCATGTCTAATTTAGGTCAAACTGCCTTTAGTGTGTTTGCTCCAGTCCGTACACCTGGAATGAACTCTAGGTTTCATTGAAACTAGATTCCCTTATATCTTTTGACCAGTTTAAAACACTACCCTTAAATGTTAAAGAGGGATCATACGTGCTTTATACTCATTGGCTTTCCTCTCTCAGCACCCTCATCCACATGCACTACACAATAACACTCAAAGCACAAGAACCAATATATGTGAAAATGCGCCCTCAGGCATGCAGAGACCTACCGCCTCCTCAAGATTCAGGCCACCTACATACTGGTTACTTGCATACCTCTTACTGAGTAGCCTACATAATTTTCAGTCAATGTTAGGTGCATTTAGATTTGTATTTAACTCAATTCCTGTGCATCTCTTAACAACATAGCCTACGATGATGGCAGATAACACTGTCTGCTATCTACAGCTCAATGTAGGAAACACTTGACAAAACACATTCTTATAATTGCCAGTAGTTATACAGTTAATTAAAAGGTCCCCATTTTTACACCAACATAGCAAATGGCATGTGGTCTTTTTTCAGGAATATACACGAAGAACACAATGAAAAACCATCGTTCCCTGGAGGCCCACAATTTTTTCATAAGTGGTTGGGTGCAGCCAGTGTTGCATTTCAACACTGGCTCTGGCCATACCATCATGAAAAGGAAGGTCATACCCTCGTGGAGGGTTACCGAGAATCCCCATAACACCTGGGTAGCGGTTAAAACTGATGTAGGGATTGCGGCAGCTCACTGCGACTGCATGGCAGGGTAAGGTTCTAATTATACCTGTAAACATCTTAAGGGTTAGTTTAGGAACACACCTGAAGGGAACAATGTATTTTTATGTTATTCAGCTGACCCCCATACTTCCACCTTCTGCCTTCTGTGTGGTTTTCTCTTAATAATCCAAAACTTCAGGAAGTTAATGGACATTTCCAAAACATCCTACTACTATAATTGGAGAGCGGTTTGTGTGTGTGTTTGTGTGTCCCACCACTCCTCCAATCCACACTCCTCCAATCCCTCCAAACTTGCCCCAAAAAAGGTGCAAGGGGCCAACCTTTGCATATGTTGTTTTTCATCATTTCATTTTTAATGTTAATAGCTAGCTCATCATTCGTGTTTCATGCTTCTTGCGGTCGGCACAGTCTACACTGTGCAGACGTGCACATGGTCTCCATGAACGTTAGGTCATTTCATAGTTATTGCAGTCAGAGCGGCTCGAAGAACGAAGTGCACGTTGTCTCACCATAGCGATGCCAGTCATTGCAATGCGGTCTGTGCGGCCCCCGTCTGATTCCTCACCATGACAGAAATGATGAGCTTCCCTTCACCTTTGTCAAGCGACAGTTCCCTGTCAGGCTGGCTTTCTCAGTTACCATCAACAAAGGTCAGGGACAAGAAAATGAGCGAGTTTGTATTTACCTTCCTCAGCCTGTGTTCGCTCACGGCCAGCTCTACACAGCCTTCTCCAGGGGAAAGAGAGCCACCAACATGCAAGTTTTTATAGAAGGAAATGAGGACGGAATAACAGACAACATTGTATGTTAGGAGCTACTATAATTCTGTGCCCTAAAGTTTTGTAAGGACTGTTTTCTTTTCTGTTTCTTTTTTACTCTTTAACTTATATGTAATACAATATATATTTCTGTCCTTCACCTTAACTGTTTGCACAATCTTGGGGGGCCGAAAAAATGTGTACGTGACAAATAATTACTATGACCTTAGTACAAATATACAATATTATTATTACTGCACTATAATATGAAAATCAAAAAGCTATTTCCATGCATAAAATCGCATTTATTATTATTATTTATTGGTAAAAACATTTACTTCATATCCAGGGAGATAGCCAACTACTTGCACGTGACATGACATGTGTAGCCATTTAGTAATACGATCGCATTTCAGGCTAGAAAATAACCTGTTAATCCAGAGAAATTGCTGAGTTATCTTAGAATCTTTATCGCAACAGAATGCATCAAGGCTGGCAGTGTCCGCATAGCAACGGACGCTGTAATGAAACTTTAAGTACGTCACAATGAGTATAACAGCTGTTTTAGAATGTCAGTACGTCACCCGGATCATTTTTGCAGCCTGGATCAAATTTGTTGTGACAGCTGCCGTCCAAAACAAACACCTGAGAGAGGCAGCGTGCTGCCTGTGTGTGTGCCTCCCCAAGGCATTACATCATTGTTTTGCAATGCACAGCTGTCGTAAAAAGATGCTGGCATCAATAAGCGGAATCGATAAGCTCGGAGGCATACAATTCCAATGAATAGGACAACTTGGAACCGGTTCTGAACGGGAACTGGTTCTCGATTCCCATACCTAATTACAACAGTGGCATGCACAAGTCTGCCTGCGAGTGGAACAATGTCTTTATAAAAAATGTTGAGTCTGCTCAAATACAAAACATAAAGTTTTACACAGAAAAAGCAACACTGAACCTTAAACGGAAAAAGAAGCCTCCCATCCCGCAGGCCACCCGCCACCCAGAGGGACCAGGAGATGCTGCTGGGAATGCTATCCTCTACGGGAGAAAACCCAATCGGCATCAGCAGTTTCAGAGACTCGGCACACAATTTTGTACATTCTGTTGAATAGCCTGAGTTAGATATCCCTCTTACACTCAGGAGTCTGTTTGGGTCCCCAAATGCTTCCCCTTTTGTCCCTGCCGTCACTGACAAACGGGTCATAATGGAGGAGGAGGCCACACTTGATCAGGCCTCCTGTGAAACCTGGCACCAACAGAGGGTAGGTTGCATTAGAAGCTCTAATGCGCACAGTGTCCTGTGCACAAATCCGCAAAAACCATCACAAGCACTCCTAAAACAAATCTGCACACTACTCACTAAACAAATTAACAAACCATGCTTAAAGTGAGGCAAAGAAAATGAGATAAATGCAATTAACACATACAAATACATATTTGGACTCACAGGACAAACACCAAACACATCAAAACATATACATATAACTGAAAACATAAACGTAACACACACAAACATGAAAGTGGAAAAAGCAGGATTCCACCTATGCCAAGAGAGGCCCTACATAGGAGTGTCCTATGATGCATATGTGTCTTGCGACTGCTGTGGAAAAGGGGTGCTAGAGGCTGAATGCCCTTTTAACTGGGGACAAGACCCCAACAGCAAGCCAGAAGGACTGGATGAAAGACAAGCTGTGTCATCTGGAAAGCTTGTCTTTCTTGAAGAAAACACATTCATATTACACATAGGTAGGTACTAGAAAAGTGTTAGTTGCTTGAATTCACATTGCACATTTCTAGCTTACCCTTACTGAACTGAAGCTGTTCTGGAGACTCATGGTGGCCCAACACCATACTAAGACACTTCATGTTGGTTTTTCCTTTAATTAGTCAGCCACCTGTACAGTGGGGTCCAAAAGTCTAAGTCCACTACCAAGATCTTTGTTTTCATTTATCCGAATTATGATTTTGGACCCCACTGTACCAATTATTTTATTTGATTGCAAGTTCAGAATTTACATGAAAGTTGAATTCAGGTGTGACCAAGAATCGAGTAAATAGAGTATTGCTATAATATGGTCAAATTACTTGTATGTAGAAATATAATAGAACCATTGTTTTTAACTCAGGTCCAGTTGCAGATGTATGTGACTGTGAACGTGTTCTGCGACTTTATCACATGGACTCCTCATGTCAGTATAGTCTACAGGGTTCCTCTCGATGATGAGTTCATCACAGCAGCTTTGGGCATCATGAGCCATTTTTGGGCAACTCATGTTTTCCCTGAGCTGAGAACAAGAGTGTTGGAGTTGACACACAAAGACCAGAGAAAAGTAAATGTACATGTAACACAAAACTTTTTTAATCATATGGTTTCTTTCATGAATAAGATGACAACATAAAAGAAAGATTACACTTACAAATAAAGTTGTTGACAAAGATGATAACAACAAATATACCTGTACACTAAACCAGCCATTATACTGTGGTGTGGGGATGGCTGGTTTAAGCAGCCACACCTGCCCTGGGTCAAGCTAATTAGACCTGGCCAATTGGATAATTGGTTAAGAATTAGATAATTGGCCAGGCTAATTGGGCCCGGGAACAGGAGTGGCTACACCTGTGCGTAGTGAGAATCAGTGCGCACAGGTTAAATCTGCCATCCCCACTCACACAAGGAGAGCCTCTGTCATGACAGTTTTACATCTGCTCCTTGGCTGTAACATCTTGCCACCCTTAAAAATAAACGTGGACTGATTGAACATCATCTCCCTGTGTCTCTGTGCTGGAGGACCCCTTGGAAAGCCACTTCGGTGGCCTGTGGCAGGCTTGTTTGCCACATATACCTTAAAAGGTTGTATAATTTAATAAAAAGTTGCATTTACACCAGTTCTATAACTAACAACTACTTTCTGTACCTTCCCGTCTCAGGAGAATGGTGAAAAACAAAAAGTTTGAGGTTGGAGGCAGTGCAGGGAGACAGGAGACAGGAGGTATATAGTGGTATTTTCAGAGTAGCTAAAATGTTTGTGTGTAAATACACTAAGTGTACCAAACATGAACACCTGGGACCAGTTCATCGTAATTGTTTAATAGAGTTAGCCGGGTAACTTTCAGGGTAACTTAACATATATACAGCCAGAAGTGGAGGAGACAGGTTAAAGAAAGAATTTTAAGCTTTGAGAGTAGACAATTGAGTCTCGTGTCAGTCAGTGTAGAAAACATTAGAAACACCTTCCTAATACAGAGTTGCACTTCCTTTTGCCCTAAGAACAGCCTCAGTTTGTGAGGACATGGACTCAACAAGGAAAAACCTTTTGCCTTGCCCGTTTACCTGAATGGTACATATGGTATGGTACGGTACAATCCACGTCTCAATTGTCTCAAGGCTTAAAAATACATCTATGTGTTATCTATGTGTTCATTTTGTGTACCACACTCCCACTCATATTTACCAGTGCGGCACAAACATGAACAATTTTATCAATCATTGCCTCTTTGCTCTCGCTGTCCCCCTTCAGGGTCTTCACCAATCGAAGGGGAATCGGCCCATCAAGGATGTGGAACCTGCCCTTCAGCACTCCAATCACCCTTTCTGTTGGAGAAAACATGGACTTTTAAGAAAAAGAAAGACACGCATAACACTTATGGTGTCGGACATAACACCATCACAAAGGATGGACGTAATGTATTCACGCCCAAGTGAACAGATCTTTGGTGTAATTCTTAATGATGATGCTGTGCCAAGTGGCGAAATAGTTGTGTCTATTGTCATAAATTTATATATGTTACGACTGCTTATGACACCTTCAAGACACTGTTACGAAGGCCTTATGACCGAGGGTAAACCGTTACTGTGAGATCAAGTACATTCCTGATGCTGTTTTATTCCAATTAACTCTGCATATGGCAAATGCCACACCTTCTTTTATAGAACGACCACAAGCAGTATTCATACGTGTACATTTTTATTTTTTAACAGGGATTCTAGTTCTCCAACAGAGAGGCATGTGTATAGGCATCACTAAGATGTTTCCAAAAAACAGGAACTAGGAGAATGAATGAGCTTTGCTTTCCGTGTGAGAAGCATTTTCACATTTTATTGGAAACCTGCAAAATTGAAAAAATGATCTGTAGGATATTTTCCTGCCTGTGCTTCACTGTTTTTGTTATATATAAGATTTCAAAATTTTTTATACACATTTATTGAATGTGTAATTCACCTGCAGTTGCGTACAGTTCATTTGTGTATATGTACATATTATATAACAGTGGTTGATCGATTGTATATTGATTTGAATCCAAGATTGCTAATTTTTTTTAACCTGTCATTAATTTAATACAAGCACTTTGGTATTGTTAAATACAGAAGTTTAAAGTTTCAGTTCATTCTCCTGCCCACCTCTCAGTTTGAAAGGGTGCACATTTTCAGATTGTGATTAGCAAATTAACCTGTGTATGTTCCCCCCAAAAATTAAAAGAATTATTAGGAAAAGATGCTACATACCGATGTGAATTCTTACATTCGACTTCACTCACTTTTTTAAACAGTATGTTTATTAGTTTTTCCTTTTTTAAACAACAACACAATTACAAAACAAGACAGACCTTATACAAACGTACAACAAAAGTAGAAACACAGACACAAGAACACAAACAAAAATTAAATATAAATAAATACAATTTTTGACAGGTGCAACATCATTCTAGAAAGTGTATTTAGTCACATCAGATGAGGTATGTATCAGATCTCTCATGGATTTCCACTGTCATCACTGCGTAGCATAACCGACACATTAACATTCTCTAACAGTTGGGTAAAAGGGCTCCAAACCCTATCAAAGGTTTCACTCTTCCTTTTCAGAATATAAGTTATCTTCTCCATAGCACTACAATTGTTCATTTCCCTAAGCCATTGACCCACCTGTGGTCTCTGAATATTCTTCCATGATAAGGCGATCGAACGTTTCGCTTGGAGTAAACACATATCCACAAGAATTTGTTTATTCCTTGATAAGACTAGGGTGGTAGGGTACAACCCCAAAATAAACATTTTCGGATCAAGAGGCAGCTTTACATCTAACATTTTGTATATTATTTGTGAGATCTCGCACTAAAAAGTTGCAATCTCTTTGCAATCCCACATGCAGTGAAAGAGTGTGCCTTTAGACTGTTCACATTTAATACAAATATCTGGAATATTATTGTTAAACTGATGTAATTTAGCTGGTGTTATGTAAGTGCGCATCAGCCAATTGTATTGCAACAATCTCAATCTCATGTTTGCGGTTTGTCTATGCGCCTCAGCACACATCACACCCCATTCATCCAAGGAAATATCCTCCAGTATATGTCACAGGTCGAAGTTGGGTGGACACAAATGCAGACCCAGACAGCGAAGTGGCGAAACTCCCGTAGGAGATGTTTAATGCAACAGTACACAAAACAGCAGGCAGTCTCGTAGTCTGTGCAAAAGATCAAAACCAGAAAATCTACCGGGGCAAAAGTACAAAAACAGAAGGCAAAATCAAAGTCGAGAAACAGACGAAGGTCAAAACAAGAAATCAACAAAGCAAAGACGGCAGGCAAAAATCGGTGGTCGGGAAAACAGGCAATATCAAGCACGAGACAAACTGACAAGAGAAAACTGCTGGAAAGGCATTGTAAACAGAGGCACAATCTGGAACCGAAGAGCAGGGGGAACATAGAATATATATTAGGTGAACCAGGTGAGTGAAATGAGAGAAAATTGAACATGCAAACAGAGAACAGGTGAATGAAGTGTGATTGATTAACTAGTGTGTGAGAATGCAACCCGAACAGGTGAGAGTGATCAGCTGGGGGGAGAGAGAGTCAGAGGAAACCATGCCCATAGTACAAATTGAAACAAAGATTGTGCAGGAGAAAAACAGATAACCAACTAAAAGGTGAAATGACAACAGGTACATAACAGTATATCTTCCTTCCAGGCATTTAGCTGGTCAGTAGAGGATTCAGATGAGCTAGAAACCAACATGTCATATAACACTGAGATACGCCCTTTACCATGACAATTATCAGAGATCAATTGTTCCATTTCAGAAAGAGGTGGAGGAGTTAATGATTGATTATGGGATGGAGCTATAAAGCTTCTTACCTGTAAGTATTTAAAAAAATGGCTATATGAAAGATCATATATAGCACGTAGCTGTTCAAATGACATCAAGTTTTTATCTTGAAACAATGAAAAGGATTGTGATGAAGTTGATTTGTGTGATAGCTTTATTGCTGATCCTGATCTTTGTATCGCTCCCCGTCCTATCTCTGTGACTCCTCCTCCTTCGTCTGCTGTCACAGGGCCGAGTGAAGATAGTGCTGTAGGTTTTGGCAAAATGTCTATGGCACGAGAGCAGCTTGTGGTTGAACAGAAAGGAGCCTCTGGTCTGTCTTCTCTCTTTGACTGTGCCGTTTCTGAGGAGGAAATTGAGTCTGTGCCCCGTGGGTGCTTTGTAAAAAGTGACGTCCTTATGCGTAAATGGACACCAAGGCTCAAACTTCATGTCTCAGATTTTTGCTCAAGTTCTCAAGCAGCTTACAATATCTCACTGTCACTCTAGTGCCTTCCATCCAGAGTCCCAGGGGGCCCTAGAGAGGTTCCACCAGACCTTGAAGTCTATGTTGCGTGCATACTGCTTGGAGTTTGACAAAGATTGGGATGATGGAGTTCATGTGATGATGTTCGCGGTGCGAGAAGTGGTACAGGAATCTGTAGGATTCAGTCCCTGTGAGCTGGTGTTTGCTCACTCTGTGCGTGGGCCTTTGAAATTGTTGAAAGAAAAGTGGCTGGGTGATAGCAAACCTCAGAATCTGTTAGACTATGTCTGTGGTTTTAGATTCAAACTTCATTGTGCCTGTGAGCTGGCAAAGCAAAATCTGAGTGTTACACAAGAGAGAATGAAGGGCTGGTACGACCAGAAAGCTGAACGCAGGGTTTTTGAACCAGGTAATAAAGTCTTGGTGTTGTTGCCATTCCCTGGCTCATTTCTGCAAGCTCACTACAGTGGCCCTTATTTTGTGCAGAAAAAAGAGGGTGACCGAGATTATCTTATTGCCACTCCAGAGCGTAAGCGTAGAAGTAGGCTGTGCCACGTTAATATGTTAAAGCCCTACTATGAGAGAGAAGCTGCGTCTGCCCCAACAAAGTCGCTGTCCGGTGCTGAAGGTGGTGAGAGTGTCGTGACCTCTGTGGTGCTGTCCAGTTCTGACATTGATGTGGATGTTGAGGTCCCGTCAAAAGCACTGATACAAGGGCGGTTGACAAATTCTGAAATGTTGACAAAATTAGACTCTCACTTAGCTCACTTGACTGACTCTCAGTACGAGGATGCGATTAAGTTAATCGAGACACACAAACCCCTGTTTTCTGACATGCCTTCTCAAACTAACGTTTTGCAACACGATATTGACGTTGGGGACACATCTCCCATTAAACAGCACCCCTATCGTGTTAACCCTGACAAACGTCTTCGGTTAAAAAAAGAGGTTCAGTATATGTTGGAGCACAAAATAGCTGAGCCTAGTTCCAGTCCATGGAGCTCTCCTTGTCTCCTGGTAGACAAATCAGATGGTTCTGACCGGTTTTGTTCAGATTTCCGCAAAGTCAATAGTGTCACAAAGCCTGATTGTTTCCCTCTGCCGAGAATGGAGGATTGTGTTGAGCGTGTCGGCAGTGCTTCTTATGTCACTAAATTAGACTTGTTAAAAGGATATTGGCAAGTCCCTTTGACTCCACGCACAAAAGAGATTTCTGCATTTGTAACGCCCGATGATTTTCTGCAGTATACTGTATTTGACTTTTTGGCATGCGTAATGCGCCCGCCACTTTCCAACGGCTTGTTAATATAGTCCTCTCTGGCATGCCTGGCTGTGGCGCATATCTGGATGACTTGGTCATTTATTCAGACTCATGGCGTCTTCATGTCCCTCAACACTGTGTTTGAGTGGCTGAGCAGTGCCAATCTCACACTTAATCTCGCAAAATGTGAGTTCAAACCACTGTCACATACTTGGGGAAGGTTGTGGGTCGAGGTCAAGTGCGTTCCGTCCACTTGAAGGTGGAAGCCATTATGGTGTTTGCTCTTCCTAGATCCAGGCGGGAACTGCGCCGTTTTCTAGGGATTGCCGGCTATTACAGAGGGTTCTGCAATAATTTCTCTGCTGTAGCCTCAACTCTGACTGATTTGCTGACTGAGTCCAAAAACCAAATTCTTGTGGACTGACAGTTGTCAGCATGCCTTACAGCAGGTTAAAGCTCTGCTGACTAATGCTCCCGTGCTTGCAGCGCCAAATTTTCATCAGCCGTTTATGCTCGCTATTGATGGTAGCGACACTGGGGCGGGAGCTGTTCTTCTTCAGGATAGTCCTGATGGAGTGCGACATCCTGTGTCCTACTTCTCAAAGAAGTTTAACCGTTACCAGCATGTGTACTCTACAATTGAGAAGGAGGCCCTTGCCTTAATCCTGGCCTTTTGAGGTGTCGGTTCCTCCAGTGCCCCTGTAGTCATCTACACTGATCACAACCCTCTCGTGTTCTTGCAACAAATGCGGAACACGAACCAGAGATTAATGCGCTGGTGTTTATTTTTACAAGCCTTCAATGTGGACGTCAGGCATATCCGTGGCAGGGATAATGTCCTGGCGGACACAATGTTGCGCTTGTAGTACTGTTGAAATGTTGTTTGTGAATAATCTTGCTTGATAATTCACTAACTTAGGGTGGGGGTGTTACGCGCTCCCCCCGTTCTGCTCTTATTCCCCTTTGTCTGTCTCACCCTCTCTCATTTCGCAGGTGCCTATGATTAGGGGCTGATTGCACGTGTAGTGCCCCCTCCCCCTTCAAAAGAGCTCACTGGAGAGTGGAGAGTCAGACTCCTGGCTGGCAGCATTCCCTTTTGTTTGGTCCCTCTTCCCCTTTAGTGTTTTTGTCCAAGTTTCCTATTTTTCCTTTTTCTTTTGTGGAGGGAGGTCTGGTAGTCTAATTATTGTGGTGTCCTATTAAATATGTTTCTGCCTCATGGTAGAGCCAGTGGTGTTTGAGGCCATAACAATGACCCATAGGATTGCATCTTTCTTTTTTATTTAATAACATTAAAGAGGATTTTGCATTATTTACCTTATAACCTGAAAATGATCCAAAAGTCATCCAGTAAGGCCGGTAATCATCATCATCATAACCTTTATTTAATTCTCGGAGGTACAATTGAGGGCCAGGCCCTCATTTCCAATGTAGTCGAGATTACAAAAACATTTAAGACACAATAAGTATAATAAAAGATCACAGAATATAGCAACAGTAAAACCAACATAGTATATAATAATAACTAGAATAAAATAAAATAAAATAAATAAAATCAAGCACAGATAAGATCAAAAACAGATACAATCAGAACAGGAATGTTCAAAACCAGCGATCTAAACTGCCCATAAGTTGGTAGAGAACTGATTTTAAGCAATTGTTGAAACTTATTCTAGGAGGATGGGGCACTAAAATGGAATGCTGACTTTCCGATTTCTGATTGAGCCAGAGGGGCCTTAAGCATAAGCAAGCCATTTGATTGGGTTTGGTAGGGTCCAGAGGGCCACTCTAATATCATTGTAATATAAGGTGGAAGCATTCCGACAATGGCCTTAAAGATAAACAAATACCAGTGTTTATCACGCCTCTCTGCCAGAGAAGAAAGACCCACCTTGGCATAGAGGATACAGTGGTGGGTACCATAACTATCGCCAGTGATAAATCTGAGGGCAGAGTGATAGACAGTGTCCAAGCGCTTAAGAGTAGAAGGAGAAGCAGTTCTATGAATAATATCACCATAGTCCAACACTGAAAGGAAAAGTGCTTCAACAATTCTTTTTCTACTGAACATAGGGAAGCAAGATCTATTTCTATAAAGGAAACCAATTTTTTGTCTCAGTTTGCTGACAAGATCGTCTATATGGAATTTAAATGAGAATTTCTCGTCAAGACAGATGCCAAGATATTTATATTCAGAAACTCTCAATTTTAGAACTATTTGCAGTGGATATAAAATTAATATACTATCATAATCAGTGTTTCTGGCCCTAGTGAACAACATGAATTTTGTTTTGCTTGCATTAAGAACCAGCTTAAGCTTAACAAGAGCCTCCTGAAGAGCATTAAAAGCAAGCTGCAGTTTCTCAATGGCAAGCTAAGCAGAATCAGCAATACAATATACAATAGTATCGTCTGCGTATAGATGGACTTGACAATAATTCAGTGAGGAAACAATGTTATTAATGTAAATGATGAAAAGGATAGGGTCCAGAACTGATCCCTGCGGAACCCCCTTCGACCCTGGCAGGAACCCAGACTGGGTGCTCCCAGACTTCACACACTGAAGTCTCCCATACAAATAATTATGAAACCAATCACAAGCTTTACCATCTAAACCAATGCTGCACAGCTTCTGTAAAAGCAAAGCGTGATCGACTGTGTTGAAGGCTTTAGACAAATCTACAAAAAGGGTAGCACAGTGTTTCTTACTGTCTAGAGCATACATAATATTGTTTGTAACTAGCGTAACAGCTGAGATAGTTCTAAGCCCACATCAATCTGGATTTAGAGCCAAGCATAACACTATGTGACTAGAAAGAAATACTTTGAGTTGATTTGCCAGAGATTCCAACATTTTAGCAAGGCATGGTAATTTGGAGATTGGTCTATAATTGTTTAGATCATTTCTATCACCTCCTTTGTGCAGTGGAAATAAATGTGCCAGTTTCCAGATACTAGGGAATATTCCTGTTGAAATAGAAAGATTGAATGTGTGTGTTAACTGCTCTGCAATGAATGGAGCAGCCATTTTTAGAAAAAAAGGGTCTAATTTATCCTCTCCAGTAGAGCTCCTGGGATCAATGGTTTGCAAGGCCTCAAAAACACCACTAGCAGAAAAGGGCTGAAAGGAAAACTGAAAGGCCTGGTTCATAGCCGGTATTGAGTTTAATAAGTCCGTAAGGAACAAAATGACATCATCTGCAAATAGAGCTATGCGATGATCTATCTGTCCTAACCTGACACCAAAGATATGCTCATGTGCCCTAATTGCCATGACGAAGGGTTCTATAGCTACTGTAAATAGGAGGGGTGACAAAGGACACCCTTGTCGGACCCCCCTATTGATATTAAACGGTTGAGAAATAACATTGTTAGTCAGAATTTCTGCTGTGGGTTGAGTGCAGTATCCTTATCCATTTACCAAAAACGTTCCCAATTCCAAACCGGCCTAATGTTGCAAATAGAAAAGGTCATTCAATTTTGTCAAACGCCTTTTCGGCTTCGACAGATAGCAGAGCTGTATCTGGCACATCCTTCCTTTCCTGTATTATATTTAATACTCTCCGCACATTATGGAAACCGTGTCTCCCTTTAAACAAACCCATTTTGATCCAACTCTATAATACCTGGGAGAACGAACTCTAACCTACATGCTAATACCTTGCAAAGAATTTTGACGTCCGAGTTTAAAAGGGAGACTGGACGAAAAGATTGACACTTATGGGCTGGTTTGTTTGGTTTTAAAAGTAAAGTGATCATGGCTCCTCTCAATGAAGGAGGGAGTGAACCATTTTCATAGGATTCCTGGAACATTTCCATAATTGGAGTTAGAAGTTTACTCTTAAATTGTTTATAAATATTGATTGGTAAGCCATCTGCTTTACCCGCCTTCATAGCATCAATTGCTTCTATAATTTCGTTATGTTAGATCAGAAACTAGATTGTTTTTTGCTTTTTTAAAGGTTTGAGAATTTCAAATTATCCAAAAAAGAAGTTTGTGTGTTCGAATCAGGTGTTCGACTTCACTCTTGATTCCTCTACATCCTTTCCTGAGAGCTGCCTTCGTCCGTGGGTGAAGGCAGGGGTGACCAGGTGTGCTCCCAGTAGTGCAAAGTCATCCCTCAGAGTGAAGCCATGGTCTGCCAAAATCTTGCCAAAAACATGGAATGACAGCAAGTATTTGTGGTGATGTTTAAAACAAACTCCATGTAACTCAATTGTTTAACAGAGTGCAACATTTTCACTACTCTGATCTTGGAGTGTGTCATAATTATTTGTGTTAGTGTTGTGTTTTATGGTCATACCTGGTCTCCATGTAATGCTCTGTGCAAGGACCCAAACGCAGACCAGGGAAATCCAAAAAACGTTGTCTTTATTCAATCCAAAGTTCAAAGCCAGGTAATCAGAGATAGGACGGTACAAAATAAGTGGTAAACGGGCAAAAAATCAAAAACCAGGAGATCAGATAGGCGAAGGTACAAAGGAACAGGCAAAAGAGAAGTCAAAACAAAGCGAAGGTCAAACCAGAAAGCAATCAAACAAAAGGGGCAGGCAAACTCAGTCGTACGGAAAAGGCGTCTCAGGAATCTCGATAAACAAAGGCTTACAAAACATCAGCACAGTGAATACGATCAACATTCTGACAGGGAGCTGGTGGAAAAGACTGACATTTATACACTGGGGAAGGTAACAACCAAGGAGGGGTTACGTGAGTGAGGGCGGAGTAACAAACAACATCCAGGTGAAGAACATTAGGATAACTAATTAAATGACAGGGGACTGACAAAACGCGGACTGGAATCACATAGACAACAATGATAACAGACGGCCTGGGTTTAGCAGGTAAAACACGTGCAGAGAGAGAGGTGCAGTTAGAGCAAGAGACAGGTGCAGGCAATTGCAGAACTCAGCGTTAGGGCAGACTAGAAAGAAAAGGGGCGGAGCTACAGCGCAGCATGAAAAAGGGGAGAATGGTTAATGTATTAGTATAGTGATTTAAACTATCAAAAACCCAAAACTAGTGTTTGTTAATCCATTAGTAATATTAACATGTTAATATATTAATGAGGTTAGTACTTTACAATCTATAAGTTAGTAAGGATTAGTAGAAATTAGTAAAACTAGATATAAGCAGGAAGTAAGTAAAACGAGACTGGAAAGAAGGGGGGAAACCACGAAAACCCGGAACCACCCGAATAGTGAAATCACGCAAATACAGGGGAGTGAAGCAGCTCAGGGAACACAGACACAGAGACGGCACTGGGGAGACAAGTGAGAATGAAAATACTGGGACAGAGGATGTGAAAAATAATAAACTTACAGAAACATAAAATAAACACTAACAGCAAACGGATACTAATACAGACTACAACACTCCAGGATGATGGTACTGGTGGGTAAGAAAACCAGATTCTCTGGATATCTTCACATCTGAAGCACGTCCTCCCCAACCCTTGCTGATAAATGTGATGCACCCTGCTGGACTGCATGCAATCAGGTACTTCACGGTGGTCCACTTGTTGTAATTGGAGCAGGTTTTTGCCCTGTAAAAATAATACAAAATTAGTGGAGTAAATAAACAGATACTCTTTCCTTGGTTATTCATTTCTATTCTAATAAACTGCACTGATTTGTTGTGCGCAAACCTAGGTCAAATATGTTTTTTAAATATTTACATGGGATGTATGCAAGTGGTTTCAAATGCATTTAGTTGAAAGTACACTTTACCATAGTCAATATACTTCATGTAACATAGAATAACAAATGTCTGACACTAGCCCACTAACTCACCTCCAAACCATCCATGTTTTACTCATGTCTAGTTGTGTGGCACCTACATGGCTTTCTTTTTGGGGGACTCAATTCTAATTTTAAAACAATCAATGATTAACGTAAATCTGGGAAACTCTGCTCTGAAATGAGGTGGAATAGTTTTGAAGATACCCTCCCTGTCTGGCCAGTGGACTAGGAGGCCGATTTTAGCATGGAGTTGATTGATCCACCTGGCTAACATGTCTCTGACGATGGTTTGTCCAAGGCCCAGGGTGTGGCCGAGCAGGGCTGTGGTGGCATTTTGACACAGTTTCAGCAATGTGATAAAGAGCTGATCTTCAGTTGATAATCTGAATTGGTCAGCTTCATGAATTTCTCCAGGTACAACCTCAGACACTGAAATACAGACCAACTTAGCCCTGCCATTAATCTGCATTTCTGGTCGTCACCTTTTACACTATCTGCTGATAATTCGGTTTTCAACAATGTCTCCCTGGCCTCATCCCGCTCCCAGCGTAGATTGCGGATCTCCTCTAGCAGATGCTCCCTTTCCTCATCCTCCCTATCTTCATCCTCCTCAAGCAGTTTTTCCCTATCTTCATCCTCCTCCAGCAGTTGCTCTTCACCCACCTCTGCAGGACCCTCCTCTGCAGGAACAGTTGGTGTCCTGGCCTGGCTCCTTTTCCTATAATTTTCTTTCCGTCTCAGAAAGTGCAGAAAAGGATGGAGTCTTGCTGGGAAATATGGATGGAGTAAAGTCCACATGACTGCAGTCATTTCTCTTTGACCCTGTGAAATCAACATAAATAAATGACATTTTAGAACTTTGCATTTTGAACTTTGACCCCTAAAATGTATCATTGTAAAGGTCATGAACATAGCTATCCAACAGATATGATTACGATTCGGTCCGATGAAATTACCCTTGATGGTTCAGGATGGAGCCTTCAGTCATCTATGTTGTAACCTTTTCTTTCAGGAATCCAGATGTGCAGTAGATATGGATGGATTACTTTAAGGGTTTTTTCTCCTGACGCATTTTCTATTGAACTCTATGGAGAAATTAGTCAGGAGAAATGACTGCTAAAGTAATCTATCCTCATCTACTGCATATCTGGCAGCAGCATGATAGTTTGAGGCCGGTTGGATATCTTAGACCCTTGACGACTTAAAACCATTTAGCCAACAAATGTGTTCCATACTGTAACAGCGTAATGGTCTGGTGATGCAGATGGGTCACAGACATCATGGCATGCAAAGGATATGCAACCAAATATGAAACATGACATATTCATTGTCCTGTCTGAATAAAAATCATTTTTGCAGTAACCTAGATCTGAAAGATGTTAGTTAGCTGCCTAGCCTGTTTAATATCTAGCTAGTGAGTAACAACCAACAACAAAAACATTGTCTGGCTAATTAGCCAGATAATGCCTTCAGAGTTACATCTGGTCAGCTAGCTAGGTGGCTGGTAGAAACGAACAACTTGCAACTAATACATTAGGAAGATTTTTTTTGTTTGTTATTGTTTGTTGTTACTCACTATAGCTAGACATTAGACAGCCTAGCTAGGCAGCTTATTAACATTTTTCAGAGCTAGGTTACTGCAAAAATGATTTTTATTCAGACTGGACAGTGATAGTAGCAAACGGCGATAACTACGTTGCAGAGCCACCGACAATTTCAGAGACTTTTCTCCACGCTGCGTTCCTCTTATCAATGTCTCTGTAGAAGATTTTATTAAGTTGGGAAACCCGATACGGAAATTACAAGTTAGGTCCTCCATTGTGGAACGATAGAATGTGGAATTAAATTAGAAAAAAATAGGGACAATTTACTTGACGGATCATTAGATCAAATCAGATTGGTTACCGCGATGCGGCGAGGGGGTCAAAGTTGAATTTTTGCCATCTCCCCCGCGGCCTCGCCGCCTCTCGCCGCGCCACCGGCAATCCCAACATGCCTTGCGGGGTCTGGCCGCCACCTCTCATTCAAAATGAATGGAGGCGGCGCCGCCGCGCGGCGGGGCCGCGTATAGTGTGGCTTCAGCCTTAGGGTGACCAGACATCCCCGTTTCCGGGGGGAAACAGACCGCACAGTAAAATAATATTTTACGTGGCAAGAAATACCGGGCAGCAGAGCCTACCGGTTGGCATCTCAATCGCGTTGTGCTTGTTTTGGCCAACAGAGGGGGCTGCTTGCTATAGCAGCTTCATATCACTCTTCTTCTTCTACTAACTACTTGCTCACGCTAGTTTTAGAGAACACTGCTGTGGAAATCTCGGCCAGAAGCTAGCATGTATTGAACCATTTTGTTTGACCATTTTCTTTATTGTGTGTTCCATAGTTTACCATAGCTTCACTCACCGTGGTACTGTAAACTATGATTTTCTGACACGGTTTACAAAGTTACTTGTTTAGTACCCAATTTTATAAGTCGGCCTGCACCATAGTTTATTACAGTACAACAGTTACCATGGTCAAAATACAGGAAACCGGAATTGTCCCCCTTTTTTATTTCATAGATAATAACACTGGATATTTTAATGATACATTGACCGCCGAACTGGAAATGTCCCCGGTTTTCATTTCAGAAGTCTGGTCACCTTAGTATAGCTAGTTAGCCACTGGTGTTGGGTGAAGTTGCCCCTAGCTGCTGGGCCAAAGTCAGTTATTTTCTTCCCCTACTAATGGTTGAAGTTAGGACCTGGGAAGTGAGATCTGATCCCAGACCAGCAGTTAGGGGCAACTTCACTCAGGAGCCTAGGCACCGCACTTGGTGGGTAGACTTACAAGCACACCTGGTTGTGACGTGTATCGTGCGACTTTGATTTAGTGTAGTTCAGGACCACCAACACATCGTAAATCGACATAAATCCGTTTTTTTCCCTCCAGAGATTGAAATGAATAGAACCATGCTACGGTAGAGAATGATGGTCCCAAAAAAATGTCACGTCACGAACCAGACGCCCCCTGGAGGCAATTTGACTTACAAGCTCAATTAAATTGACGCCATACATACGCAGTTCAGTAACTATGGAAGTTCAACGTTTTTTACGGTCGTGTTCCTTGTAGGCTATTCATCAGTTGTATGCGTTCCACAAATCAGAATGATCTGGTGAGTCATATGTTGACCATACAGAGTTTAGTGTTGAATAAAACAACTCGGCTATAACTTCGTTACCGAATCGTGTCAAGAAAAATCACGCATTGATTCTTATTCTTATATGTATTTTGGATATAATTGGGTTGAAAATGTGATTGTAAACCCCTTAGTTTGTTAGAAAAAGGGAGGAGTTTCTCCATTATAGTCTATTCGGAAATCGAGAGCTGCGGTACACTGGACGCCATATTGGTTTCTGCAAATTCTGACTCCTGCCTCTCGAAGTGGTCTGCAACCTTCGCACATGCCGCACATTCCGCACAACCCCTACGCAGACGACCCATTTTGACGTGTACTCCGCAGAACTACAAAACAGTCTGGACCATAAATTTCACAACGTGTCATCCGTAAACTGCATTATGGGAATTGTAGTGGATTTTTAGTATAGAAAGATTGTGCTCATTTAAATTTTACTGCAATTAAGACTACAAATTCCGTGTTGCTGTTAAACTCAATCGAGAATGCTGTATTCCCGGTCATCATGAAAGTCAGCGAAAGCATGTTACGCTGTTTATTTGCTATAATTTACTACAGTTCCTCCTACGGCTCGACTGCTTTACAGCTGAAAACTATTTACTGCACAATATCCGAGAGCTGTGAGTGTGCTTTTAAACCAGATGTACAAGGTAATTACAGACCGAAATAATTTAAGTAATGTAAAGTAATCGCCCAGCTGAACCAGAAGCTATCTCGCGATCTGCAGACAAAGCGAACTCGCTTCTGAGGCTGTTTTATGGTGATCTCTTCATATAACAGCCTGTCTCGCTACGTTTAATGGTGCGCTGTGAAACATTTGACGTGCAGTTACATCGACAACGGGCGATTACAAAGGTTTTTATAGTACCCGGGAAATGAGCGACAGTGAACGACAGTAAGACGGCAGATTCTCCGAAATCGTTCAAAATAAAAGTCGGCCTGCGCGAAAGCCAGAAACGCGCATTTCAAAGTTTATTTTCAGAACTAGCGACGTTTTGACATGTAAAAATACTCCTTCGTTATAACCATAATGGCAATTACGTTTCTGGAGTAACGTTTACATGTAAAGGATGCATGTTTATATATATGTATATATATATATATATATATATATATATATATATATGTGTATATAAATATATATTTCTAGCATGTTGTTTCTTAGAAATGCAGTGAGTCTAAATATGGAATGCCAGGATCTCTCTTTTTTCGGAGAATATAAAACTGATTCCAGCATATTTGTCATAATTAATAGGTCATGTTAATATATACTGGTCTCTTGCCTCCCCTACATGAAGCATCAAATTGGTATGGACCCATTCGTATTTTGTGTGAGCACAAGGGAATGCATAACTTAGTCTGCCTCCTCTAGTCATAGTGTCCCTATGGTACTGAGGTATTTTGAATTAGTACACAATAAACTGTCCAGTGGTAATTCAACTATAAATAGATAACATTTGGTCCCACATTCCTGAGTGAGACCAAAAGTCATCTGTTAAGACTGGAATTAACACTGGACATTTACTGCGTACAACCCTTCACTACATTGATATGATGTCAAGGATTTAAAAAAACATAGAAAATGATGTGGTTCAACTAAACAGTGTATTCCTATCTACTGCTAGTATAGGTCAATGGATTATATATATCAGGCTGTGCTGCCTCCCCTGGACATATTGTCTCAATGATAGGGGGGTGTTTTGAAGAGCGCGGTCACTTCACTTCTATGATATGGTGTCACTTATATCAAATAGGCGTCATAGAAAATGTGGCTGGGGTTTCAACATGCAGTACATGGGCAAATTTCCTTCAATTAAATTCCAATTGCTTGGTGAAAGCATAACTAATATCATGCTCTGTTGCCTCCCCTGGACATATTGTCTCAATGATGTGGGGGTGTTTTGAAAACCTTGGACGCGCCACTTCTATGACATGGTGTCACTTATATCAAATAGAGAATGTGGCTGGAGTTTAACCATGCAATTTCTCGGCAAATAGTGTATTCCTGTCTTCTGCTAGTACTGTTGAATGCATACAATTTTTTTTCACAAAGGCACATACAAGTCAAATAGTCTTGAATAATTTAAAATGTCTTTATGAATTCAGAATGACTCACATAGTCATTAGTCATTATATATTTTATGGCAGTAAGAAGGCAGTATTGGACACCTGGGCTTGTAACAGTATGTAAAATACAACTGGCCTTCACATTAAGTAATAATAATCAGCGAACAGAATTTTTAAAGTGACTTTTTTGTGTGACTTACAAAAGCAAAGCTTGTTGGCTTAATTCATAGGGAAGGCATGTCCTCATATCTATGCTACATGGGGTGGCAGTGTAGCATAGAGGGTAAGGAACTGGGCTTGTAACCAAAAGGTCATAGGTTCCATTCCTGGGTGGGACACTGCTGTTGTACCCTTGAGCAAGGTACCCTCTTAGCGCAAAGCCCCAAGTGCTCGGCATGCTGGCGTGCCAAGATTACTGAACTCAGACATTCAGTGCTACTGCAACCAAAGTATAAGTTAAAAACAGAAAGGCGATGTTTTAGTTTCATTAGTAGACGATACACCACAACTATGCCAAATACGAAGTTTTGCAGTGCCACCATTGTCGCTCTGGTCGTTCATTTAACATGCACCCCTTCCCTGCAGTCTCACCTGCAACTATACCCCCCACCCATGACATAATGGACAATATTGTCTATCTGGGCATTCATAAAAATATTCTTTCACCACTCAAAAATCGTATTCCATCATAGCAACAAGATAAACCCGACAATAGCGCTAAGATATGCCAATACAGCAGTGAAAAAGTTTGTGAAATATATGCGCATTTGTGATGCCTGGGTATCTTCCAAAATAGCTGTGCGTAATACCACACAAGTTGTTTATGGCGTTGTCGCCCTTTTTAGTACAGTCTGGCTTGATTGACAATTCATTTATTCAGTAGGTGAGAGTACAAGCTTTCTAACAATGTATAACATGTCTAATTTTGCTTTTGGCAAAATTTAGCGTTTTATTGGTCAGCGTAACCAAAAATGGTCTTATCATGGCCACTATGTCCAGAGGAAGCAGCAGAGCATGATGTACTGTATGTGATGTTTTCACCTATACAAACTGTGTTAATGTGTTAAATCCTCTCTAATTCTCCTTGCCATACTACTGTAATATCCAGCCACATTTTCATATTTATTTGTTTAAGTTGCATAGTTGGTGTTACAAGGTAGCACAGAATGTTGAAGTGATACATTTTGAATTACTCTTAATTCTCCCCTCACCATTCAGTTTAACTCATGTACTGATATAATGTTGTATTGGATATTGTAATAATAATTAAATGTAATGGGAGTATTTCATTTTTAATTTTATATTTTGCCTTGTCATTGAAAAAAATGTTGGAAAAAAATAGAAAAAAGGAAGACATATTTGTAATTAATGTTAGTGTGGTTATAACTGAAAATGAATAATTTTACAATGTTTATGTTTAAAATCAAAGTTTTTTAATATTGTTCAAATAGAAAATGAATAGTTCATATTTTATGATAACTGTAGTTCGACTTTTCCTTAACTAATTATGTTGAAGTAATAGTGATTTTATCGTTGGGAATTCCTGACCCTCGCAAAAGTCCTTACTGTGGCCAACTTCACACTGCAGGTTTTTATTACCTCTACACTTTTTGAATTAGATTTGATTAGTTATTTTGGATGTTGTCTGAATGCTGGAGCATGATTACATGTATCCAGAGGTACAGTGGGATTGCTATAAAACTTCCCAGTTAGTTAACGTGGGTCAACGTTTTACGTAAGGTCACGGTTATCAAACTGAACAAATTGTCAACAAGACATTTGGCTGCATGTGAATGACTATATTTCTGTCTCTGTCCAGGTTTGGAGTGGGACCTGTATAAGAACCTGTACGGACAGCACCTTGCCCAGGAAATAGTGTCTGAAGCAGTGGTTGGTTTCCTGCAGAAGGATAATCCTGACATGCCACTGGTGTTGTCTTTTCATGGGGCGTCTGGGACAGGAAAAACATTTGTCACCTCAATCTTGGGCAGACATTTGTATGGAGCAGCAATGAGCAGCCCCTACATCCATCAATTCATCCCAACCCTGCACTTTCCCCTGCTGGACCGAGTCCAGGAATATAGGGTAACAAATTCTCTCAACCAACAAAGTGACACATAACTGCACACTCTTGCTCTCATTGTACATCCAAATCCGATGAAAATCACGTTTTCACTGTACAAAAATGGCAAGTTACTTATAAGCACTGTCTATAAGTCATTCATTCAAATCTAGGCCTGCCATTAGAAGTATTGATATCAACATTGTGCCAAATTACATGCAACAGTATTGCCTGTCTTAGTGCAGGCAAATTAACCCCTTAGCGCAAAAGGCCAAATCTGGCCAATCCATGCCCATTTAGGGGGTACCCTGTTTGAAGCTTTATAACTCCAGATGTGAACATCACAAAAACTTAAAAAATGGCTTAAATGAAGAAAGACATTTGTACCATTTACAATACTAACTTAGATTCGTTTATATTCATAATTTAGGAAATAAAGTGCCACAAATGCCATTGTCTAGGCAAAAAATCAAAAATGAATTTGCTCTTTTTTAGTTTGCAATGAAATACTGAGAGATTGCATATATACAGCAGGTTAAACTATACATGTCCTGGATCAAAAACACCTTGACCACAAGTGCGTCAAATTTAAGGGTGGATACGCAGAACTACTAAAGATCTATGAAGCAAAAAGTAAGCAGCGTCTAAAATGCCTAAATTATGCATTGCAGTATATCACAACATATTCACGTATTTCACTACAAATCAACTGTTTTGATTCAAGAAACCGTTGCATCACTTTTAACAGTACAGTGCTCTAAAATATCTAGGGGTCCAGAAATATATCCAAAATCTCTCCAAAAATGAATAAAATGCTTTTTGTCCATTATAAAGCACATAAATAAGCCCCTTATGAAGGTTTAAGATGAAACATTGATATCGGATTAAAAAATAATGCAAAAACATTGTCACACAATGCAGTACAGTACTTAAATGTGTGATAATTAACTCTCGTATGTATTTCTGTACTCTTGTATGTTTTCTTGTATGGGGATGGGACGACATGAAAACAATTTTCAACCATCCACCACATTTTGGCAATGTTCCAACTCTCACATCATCACAGTTGCATGCATCACAAAAACTGTTAAACTACTAACGAACGCTTACATTACAGTGTGAAATATCCTCACTATAAAATACCACTAACCTATTTAAATTGACACTCAATTTCAAAAATAACGTATATAACCGAAATATTTTGAGCAGTAATACTTACATAGCAATGATGAAATCGTATCTGTTTTCAATAGATAGAGACATAGACAGTAAATTAATGATACATTTCTATCCGCTTCTGTCTTACTCCAGAAAACGATATCAGCTAGGTCTATCAGCAAACACATGGCTTAGCTATGCCCAGAAGTCCTCAATAATAATAGTATTTTCCAAGAAATTATGAAAAATCGTTGACAAAGTTTCGTTAGGTGCAGCATCTTTTACTGCTACCACAGAGTGAATGGGTAAGTGAATGCGATGATAACAAAACTTTCGATTACGCTGACGAATAAAATGCTATTCCAAAAGCAAAATTAGACATGTCATACATCATTAGAAAGCTTATACTCTCACCTACTGAATAAATGGTTGTCAATCAAGCCAGACTATACTAAAAAGGGCGACAACGCCATAAACAACACGTGTGGTATTACGCACAGCTATATTGTAAGGTACCCAGGCATCACAAATGCGCGTATATTTCACAAACGGAATGTCCAAGACAATATATGACCACTCAGTCTCTTCTTTCTTCTTCTTCGTCTTCCCAACGGTGCATTAGCGCCACCCACCAAAATTAAAAACGCGAAAAAAACGAATGCGAAGGGCCCTCTCTAGAGCCTTTTGTCCGTTTTGGGCTACTGTAGAAACATGGTGGTGCAACATGGCGTCTTCCATGGAAGAGGACCCGCTCTCTATGTAGATATAAAGGGCTCATTCTAAGGTAACGAAAACACAACGATTCTTATTTTCATGGGATTATACACAAATTAAAACATACTTATGAATGTTATATTCCATTTCTGCCAAGTTCGTTCCGCTAGATGCCACTAAATTCTACACACTGCACCATTAAGTCTATGGTTTTACATATTAGAACGTGACTAATCCTGATCTAGTCTTCATCAAGTCCTAACAGTAGGTAAATCTGACCTCACATGATAAATAACACAAGAGATATTGCGTTGCAATTATTTACTCAACCAAACCAACCAAAGAAGCCAGCATGCATAAGCCATGGGTGAAAGAGCACCCTTACTGCTTGTTTGGAAATAGTTTTTTAACTCTTTTCGAACTGAAAAAATTGCTTCTCTGAGGACAGATGTCTTTTGTCTTTGGCATACTGTGTTCATCATAACCTTTATTTCATTCTCGGAGGTACAATTGAGGGCCAGGCCCTCATTTTCAATGTAGCCGAGATTACAAAAACATTTAAGACACAATAAGTATAATATAAGATCACAGAATATAGCAAAAGTAAAACCAACATAGTTTGTAATAATAATAACTAGAATAAAATAAAATAAATAAAATAAAGCGCAGATAAGATCAAAAACAGATACAATCAGTGACAGGAATGTTAAAAATCAGCAATCTAAACTGCCCATAAGTTGGTAGAGAACTGATTTTAAGCAATTGTTGAAGCTCATTCCAGGAGGATGGGGCACTAAAATGGAATGCTGACTTTCCAATTTCTGACCGAGCCTGAGGGACCTTAAGCATAAGCAAGTCATTTGACCGGGTTAGGTAGGGTCCAGAGCGCCATTCCAACGTCATTGTAATATAAGATGGAAGCATTCCAACAATGGCCTTAAAGATAAACATATACCAGTGTTTATCACGCCTCTCTGCCAGAGGAGACAGACCCACCTTGACGTAGAGGACACAGTGGTGGGTACCGTAACTATTGCCAGCGATATATCTGAGGGCAGAGTGATAGAATGTGTCCAAGCGCTTAAGAGTAGAAGGAATAGAAAGTGTTAACACAAACCAGAATGTTCAAGAACAAACATTTAAATACTGGTGACAGGACATGACTAATTGTGCACTTGCGTATAACAGGTGCATAAGGGTGCATTTCTTTTTTCACAGAAGGCTTCTGCATGTTGGATTGTCTTTGGTTGATTAAATAGTGAAAAAGTTAGGCTATTATTTTATGAGGAAAAGCTTGTGGAGCTAGATCGGGCAGATAGCTCGAGAAGTAAGTGCCAAATCACAGTCAGCTCACATGATGCTGACACCTTAATGGACTATTTAAATCACGAACCTTAACTGTTCACTCCATCTGCCATGCTGTCTCTGCTGCTGCTGCTAGCCAAGCTTGGCTTTTTCTGCATAACTCTGTATTTATGCCTTTCGGAAAAGTTTTTTGCACTCCCACTGCTACCCCAGCAGTGATCACTTCCTATTATCGTTTTGGCTGCTTATGCCAACCGGGAGTGGCAGGGCCTTGACGTCAAAGTTGCATTCAGATAACTCAATAAATATAGCTTAATCTCCTATTGCCCAATTAGCCCGGAATCTAAAAATTTCATTCTCTTAAATTATTGCTTTTTTTGTTCACTGATTCTAGGTGCACTGTGGTAACACCTACAACCGTGTAAAGCTTTGACTCTTTGCACTTGCTGCAAAAAAGAAAGAACCCATCTTGATCGGTAAAACCACTTGAGATAACAAAAGAAATAACAAGGTAGTCCGTTTCCCCAAAGAAGGGCTGAAATTGACACCCCAGATCGATGATTATGGTGTTTTATAATCCAATAATCATTTGCAACAAGTCAAACAACTGCAAATTCTACAGTGATGGTATTGATATTGATACTGATCCCTAAGCATTCAAACTGCTCTTTGTACACAGGCTAGCAGAAGTCATTATTCATTCTGCATTTTTTTTTGTGGAGCTGAAAGCCCTTTCAGGTGCATTTGAAAACGAACTTCAAACGAACTTCAATGTACAATTTTTATAAGAAAGGTGCTTCTTACATTACAATCATCGACAAATTATCTCAATAGGACATTCCAGTGCTGTGAAAATTACCTAAAAGGAGGTACTACTGGAAAAAATCTATCATCTTCCCATCGTGAGTTTTGCCCTTGCTTGGAAACCCCTATATACGTTACAAGTAACCTAGGGTGTTCACACAGCAAGCAACTCGGTTGATGGGTTGCTCAAGTTTACTAGGTAGAGGGAGGCGCAGTAGCTTCCCGTTGTGTCCTCTTAGTGGTCTCATGCAACTACATATTATTGAAGAGAAATAACGGCGTCATCAAAGACGTATATTTGCCATTGTGGCAAACAAGCCTGCCACAGGCCACCGAAGTGGCTTTCCTAGGGGCCCTCCAGCACAGAGACACAGGGAGAAGATGTTCAAATAGTCCACTTTATTTACGAGGTTGGCAAGATGTTACAGCCTAGGAGCAGATGTAAAACAGTCATGACAGAGGCTCCCTTTGTGTGGGTGGGGATGGTAGATTTAACCTGTGCGCACTGATTACCTCACTACGCACAGGTGCAGCCACTCCTGTTCCCGGGTCCAATTAGCCTGGCCAATTATCCAATTCAACCAATTGGCCAGGTCTAATTAACGTGGCCCAGGGCAGGTGTGGCTGCTTAAACCAGCCATCCCCACACCACAGCCATATAGCCACATATGTCCTTTTGTTTTTATAGTTATGTCAGACACTGATAAATATTTATTGCTATCTCATTAGCTATATATCTCTCTCACTAGTTAGCCACCTAGCTAGCGACCTCTCCATCTCCCTCACTAGCTAGCTAGTAAGCAAGTTGAAACTGCTGTCCAAGCGTCATTTGCAGACGCTTAACCCTATACTCTTTTTTTGTACCATAATGATAAGTTCGTCCATTTTTCCTCACTGAGTGGAACAATAATTCATGAAATGGTATCATATCGGTTGGAGAATTAGGAAGCCCGAAGCTCTGATTGGCTGTTGACCGATGTTGACAGGCGTTGCTCACGAAAAGTTAAACTGTGGGCAACATTGGTTGCTCAGTTGCCCAGTTGCTCAGTGTTGCTCAGCTACATAGAGAGTGAATGGACTTCCGTCAACGCGGTCGATGAGTTGCTCGCTGTGTGAGAGCGCCGTTACAGTCTTGTGTTCTTCAAGCTCATTTGCATTGCTTTCGTATGTAGTTAACGACTGTCTTCTAGCTGAAATTATGGCTTAGCTAGTCTGCTGTGTACCCAGTTACTTTCACATAGCACAGGTGTGGAAGCTTAGCTTACACTTCATCAATTGCTTATTGGAGCATTGTTTATAGGCAAACACTTGCATAAAAGACACTACAAAAGTGGTGAAGGGCTCTATATTATTGTAAATCTTTTATGATTTCATGATATATTTTTGTAATTTTCCTCGCCCTGTTGTGATGAAGAGGTTACTGCTTACAAGACTGATTTACTGCAGAGTGCAGGTCAGAGCACGCAGCAAGGTAAAAACCAAGTGGTTTGATTGTTTCTAAGTGAATTTAGTTTGTGTGATAACTAACCATTATGAACTCTTTTTTTAAATAGAGGCTTTCCAAAAAGACAAGGGCAACATTGAAATACAGAGCTTAGTCAAAAAGAAAGAATGGGTAAATAAAATGGGTAAATATTTGTTTTGTGCGGTTCCAGAGGATACCACGTCTGCAGGGCCCAACTTTGTGAAATATCATAGGCATGGTTTGGAAATAAAGGATGTATATATATATTGGCTATGATAATGAATATGTGAATAGGCTAATTGAAAATAATAATTAGCCTAAAATGAGGAATAGTATACAATACAAGTCTTAATCAGAGCAAATGATAATTCTGTGAAGGCTAAACATAGAGGTTAACAGTACTACCAGTTAATGCAGGTTCATTTGTGTTATGGGTTAGTGACATGATTCTCTGTGGTTAGTTTGTTTAATCAGCCTCCTAAAATGAACTTTTAACAATGTAAAACAACAAGGTCAGGAGATTTTCTATTTCAGACCAACACAAGCATAGCAAAACAAAAACAGCAAGCAGCGGTTAAAAGAACCCAATCAGGTATTGCAAGTTTTATGCTATCCTATAGTTTGATGTCAGTGTTAAATAAAATGTGTTAACGGCAATAAAAGGGGAGACCAGTCCTTGATTCCGTTCTAAAATTAATTAATTCTAGTCCAAAGCTGCTGCAGGTGCATGATGTTTTGGGAAACTTCTTCTTTGAAGTCGGTGTCGCGGCGCCTTTCCTGTCAAGACTAATTTGGATGTACGCAGAAAGGGGACAGGCACTTAATCATGCCTTGGTTGACCAGAAAAAGTTAATGGTGAACCTGACTCATGGGTCAGTCCTGTGGGCAGGAAGGTAGAGGCCACAAACGTTCCTGTGTATAGTTATACAAAACAGGTTCAATTCCTGGGTAGGACACTGCCCTTGTACCCCTGAGCAAGGTACTTAATCTGCATTGCTTTGGTATATATCCAACTATATAAATGGATGCAATGTAAATGCTGTGTAAAAAGTTGTGTAAGTTTCTCTGGATAAGTGTACCTGCTTAATGCCTGTAATGTAATATTTGGAGTGCAATAAAAATATCCAGGTTTAATTACAGTAAGGCTGGCATTATACGGTACAATTTTTGTGCTACTTTTGTGGAAACTTTGTTGCATTTAAACCATATAGACCCGCTGCAACTCACTTGAAACGTATGTTGAAGCTGTTATGTTCTGAGAGAGAGAGAGAGAAAGAAAGAGAGAGAGAGAGAGAGCCAACCCAGAACTGACATATAGCTACATTAAAATTGTTGAAAAAATAAATGGACAGAAGAGACAGTAGAATAAAGCATGAAATGAGCCATTGGTCTCTCTTGAGCAGCCTGTCATTAACCCACACACATTTCATTTTTTTGGGGTGAATGTTAATTCAATAATCTTGTAGAAAATCTACAAGCAACACAGTTTTCCGACAGCTATAAATGAATGAAACTTGGAAGCTGATAGAAACTCACTGTACAATAATGAAACAATACAAAATGACAATGCATTTATAACAACACAATGTGAAATGTTCATATTGCATGCAACTGATTATTTTGAATCTCATCATATAACTGTCAAATTGCATGTAATTTCAGTTCTATGCAACTATTACACATGCAGCTGTTTGCACGAAAGTTTCACTGTGTAAAGCCAACATCAAGGTGCAAACCAACTTGCCCTTGGAAGGATATAAAGGTTTGAACTTGATCTGGCAGAGCAGGCAACTTGTTATTTGCAATGCTTGCTAATAGCTTTGATTTTTTCAGGTACAATGAAATGAGGGCTTCTCTGTACAGAGTTGGACATCTGCATGCATGAGCAAAACTCATGATATCACAAATAGGGATGACCCAGTCCGATCCATGGATTGGTATCGGGTCCTGATACCACTATATTTTTTGGATTGAGTATTGACTAGGTCACACCCGATCTGAATCCAATCCTGTCTGACACTACAACACTTAATATGCATATTATTCTTGCCTGTAGCAAGGCTTCGCCTCCATGCTTTCTGACTGTTTACTCTGTTTATGCCAATTGCCTAAATGTGCCGTCGCTCCCGTGAATAAGCACTGTCCATTCGCCACCTCGAATGAGGCAGTTGTTTACGAAAAAAGTTGGTATCTGCGTCAATGTCTGCTGTGTGGAACGTATACAAAGTCTAGCAGCCCTATGGCCAGTTGCAACATTTGCAATGCCGGTGTATCAAATGGCGGCTTTAGCACAGTTTTTTACAATACAACTAATTTGATAAAGCATCCGAAGAAACACCACTGAAAGGATAATGTTGACTTTTCGCTGTTCTTTTTATCTTTTATTGTAATCTTCAAGCTTGGTGATAGTGGTTATACACCGCCTCAAAGTAGGGCTGGGCACTAGGCTATAGCATACGTTAATTTTAGGTAGGTTATAGCTACCGGTATGAATTTACACAGTAGTGTTTTGTGGTACTATAGTCAATGGTATTTTATTGTTTTTCAACCAGGGAATAAAAAAAATTGCATGTTGCAACAGTAGGCTGTGATTTTTAGGCTTTAGGTTTTTCTCCTGTAATGTGCATTGGAAAATCAAATCCTGGCATACTGTCAATTATATGAAAAATATATGATATATTGGTCATAACACTCTGCTCTACTTCAGAGTCTGTAGCCTGCCGTTTGGTGCACGGTGCATTTGGAGACATTAAAGAGAAAAGGAAATGCAACCAGCCACATTCTGTACCTGCATTTTGGCCTGTTTATTCTCAAGCAGAATTATTTATTTTCTGTATAATCTGTTTAAACTTATTTTGCCCACTGATTTACTGATTTTAAACCAGGTTAGCTGTTAACAAATTTTAAAAAGGCAAATAGCAAAAAATATCTTAATTGGATCTGTATTGTCCGACACTGAATGTTACTGTAGGCCTACTCGAATTGGATCTGGACACTAAAAACCTGGTTTGGGACATCACTAGTCGCAGATATTTTGAACCTGTCATGGTCCACTATGCAAAGATACGCAAATTACAGGAGTGCAACATGATAAAAGTGAAATCTTAGTGCACAGAAAGCTGACTAGTTATAGACATTGTTGTGGCAGTTAGTGTGTTGAACATGGCAGACTGCAGTTTTAGGATGGAATCTCGAGGTAGGAACTTTGTTTCACTTGTTACCAAAGAAGCCCATTCTAAAACAAAAATGGGTGGAATTTGTTTCTAAAAATCGTGGATGTACTAGACAGGATAGATCCATGTTTGTCAGGTGTATTTTACAGATGACTGCATTCAGAACCTCATGCAGTAGTTGTTGGGTTTTGCAAAGAAATTGATTTTTAATCCAGATGCTGTGCCTACTGTATATCCTGGGTCCACAGCAATTTTCATGTTCATAGATTCTGGCATTCTCAATGAGGGTGTAGTTGCGGAGATACTACTAAGCCATTTTCTGTGGAAAACCCATTATAAACAAATTATTGTTTAATACGGAATATTTTTTAAGGTTTTAAAATGCATCTGGAGGAGTACTTTAATTGTCTTCACCTGTGAGCAGTTCATGGGCCCAGTTTGGAATCTTAAAAAAAGCACTCTTCCTTCCTTCCTCCCTTCTTTGAGGCAATCGAACAGGATTGGACAGGTGAAAGCTTGTGCTCCTTTAGACAACTGTCACCTGTCCCTGTGGTCTCTCAAACCCGGTCCTGGGGGCCCCTGTGTATGCTGTTTTTTGTTACAGCCAATCTTGCTCAATCAAGTTGGTTGAACACATATGTTTAAGTTATTTCATAATTTTTTCCTTAAACTTATTAACACAGTGCATGTTTGGCTTGTTAGGGGTCCAAGCAGCGAAGCTGGTGGAACCCTATTGTATCTGTTCGAATTATTATTATTATTATTATTATTATTATTATTATTATTATTATTATTCTTATTTTTCTCCGCTAAAAGTGTCTGAGGCTCAGCAACCATAAGTCCTAGAGCAACCAAATTTGGCAGGTGGGTTTCTATGGCCCCCCACTACTCAGGCACTAAAAATCAGATGGCCAATCAAGTCGGCCAGATGGTGGCGCTATAACAAATGGTAATGCGTAAAAGGCCATAACTCCCACACCATAAGTTAGATCAACAGAAAACGTCATCCTATGCATCTGAACGTGCTGTACAACTTTGTCATTGGGACCACCTATGTCCGCCATATTGTTTGCCTGCCATTTTCACTTTTTAGTTGGGGCGTGGAAGTTTTCTCCTCTAAAATGTCTGAGGCTCAGCAACCATAAGTTGTAGTCCAACCAAATTTGGCAGGTGGGTTCCTATGGGCCCCCACTACTCATGCACTACAAATCACCTATGTCAGCCAGATGGTGGCGCTATAACAAAGGGTCATGTTTAAAAGGTCATAACTCCCACACCGTAAGTCAGATCAACACAAAACTTCATCTACTGATGCATCTGAATGTGCTCTACAAGTTTTCTATTGGGACCACCTATGTCCGCCATATGGTTTGCCCACCATTTGGACTTTTTCATTAGGCGGGGTGCGGAAGAGCTGGAGCTCCAAATCTAAGTGCTACGACATCTAGTAAACTTCTTTACGGCAAGCGACATCCATGGCGACACAAGTAATCCGACACCGTAGGTCTAGTTTTTAGCAGTGAGGGGACGGTCTGAGCGTTGCGGAAGCAATAGAAGACAGTGCCAGCCATGTAAAAGACCAAGAGTTTGTTAGTACAAGCTTTTTGAGAGGATGTATAATTACTTTTCTTAAGCCTGCATCCATTTGAAGACAGTATCGTGCTTGGACCCCTCCCAACGCCGCTTGCGGCTTTAATTATTATTTGTTTTGTCTTTGTGTTGTTCATTATCTACTACCTGGCTGTTTCTAGTGGGCAGGTGTCCACACTTTTACCAGGTAGGAACATTCATTCACCTCAGTCTTTACCTCATTTAATGTAATCATTTGCAATTTAGCACCATAAACACAATATGAATATGGGACCTTTTCTTTCATTGCATGCATAGCTATTTTTTAATAATCCCTGAAAACACAAAAAGCTGCCAATTAAGAAAAATGAACAGCTTGTTAAAATTCTAGGATTGCAATTGTGATTGGAACAAAAAACTGTGCTCAGGGGTCCCCCAGTACTAACCTGTCCAGGCAGGCATGATCAGTTATTTTTCACAGATAGGAAGGAGTTAACTCTGCCCTCAAATGATCTGCTTTTTACCCACATCATATAGCGGTAAAATAACTCCCCAAATGACTTTAGTTTCCTACTTATGTTTGAAAAAAGTCACATTTTAGGTACTTTCTGAAAAATGCATTTAAAACTAGTCATCTTAGATCTGTCATTATCGTGATTCATTGTGCAAATATAGCCTTCAAATGTTTCATTGTGCCTAGTGACTACATTTAGATTTAATTTTAATATTTCTCTGAGAATTATATCAAGTTAATTGGTTACACTCTTTCCTTTGACTTGCATTTTGGACATGATATCCAAAAACAGTTCACAACTCCAGTCCTGAATGGATTTTGTTTCAAGCATATTTTTTGAAATGGCTATATACAGAGGCCCGTTCACTCATGTACAGTTTTCAGCTGTAGCCCACCATTTACCAGTATTGCCAGATCAAGTACAATACATGTCTTAGCTAATTAAATAGCTTTTTGAAGAGTACACTCATACACTTATGACACTTCTTGTCAAGCCAAATTAATTATCAGGTTAAGAATGGGAACGTGAAAGGTTAAATAATAAAATTATCACTCTAATGTTGTTATTTACAGACAAGTAGCAGTTTTGAGATTATTGGAGTTGGCCTGAATGATCATAGTTTTATCGGTAAATATACCATTTGTATACATATGCAGCAGCAGTCATATTTTTGGCTTTTTCACAAACAAAAATATATCATGACCTCTGAATTATTGACCTGTGCCACTGAGTATTGTGCTTGTGAGAGAATGAGTTGTTAATGTGTGATTGTCTTTACATTTAAATCTGTCATCAGTTTTATATGAGTAGGGCAACTATTTAAATCCTTGAAGGTGTTGATTTGCATTGTGATCTCCAGCTCTTTGCAAATGAAAGTGACACTTCTGTCTCTTTGTCTGTGCCTGCAGTCTGCACTAAAACGCTGGGTGGAGGGAAATCTTACAGCCTGTGCTCGCTCTATATTCATCTTTGATGAAATGGAGAGGATGCCTCCTGGTGTGATTGATGTCCTAGTTCCATTCCTGGGCCCCTCACATGTCGTGTTCCAGACCAACTATCGCAAGGCCATTTACATATTCATCAGGTATGAAGCACTGGTATACATAAAATGTTCTTCAAAACACCAATACCTGTACTCCTTCAAATATGATTAGATGTTGTATTCTGTGTGGCATAATATGTTTCTAGGGCATGGTGTTTTTAGTACTGACACAACCTGGTTCTATCTGGCACTATTTTGTGAAAAACAATTTAAGAATTACTGCTTACTGCTTTTTTGTCGTCCAGTAACAAAATGATAAATAACACAATCTGATTTTTTCCAGCTCAAACCGATATTGAAATGCAGACTATTAATGTTATAGTGTGAGCCTGGAAGAATTTTTGAACTGACTTGCATTTATTTCAATCCTCCACCACCAAGGGCTCTCTGGAGCCTCTATTGTGACACAGGTGTCATACAGTAATTCAGATACAGCAAGTATGCCTGTTGGTTAGTCTATCATCACATAATTAGGTGCATGAGACTAATTATGTTGTTTCCCTTGTATCTTAAGATGTGAAATTAGCCTCCTGCTCTATAGTGTTTAAGCTATTGTAAGACAAACAAAGAAGACAGGCTGTTCACAAGGGCAACAGTGAATTTCACACAAAGGAAAATGCTGACTCTCTAAATTCTGTAATTAAATTAAATTGTTTTTATTTTATTTAGTTTTTTTCATTATTTGATGTTGATATGTTGATGTGTTATCCAGATAATTAAAATAAAAACAAGGGAGCAAGCTAGCTTGTGAAGGAAAGTTGATGTTACCTGAGTTGCTGGTTAGCATACTCCAGGCAGAACAACAAATATTTATTGCAAAATCGCAGATAGAGCTAACTAGCTACTTAAAATCTGTACAGCAAATCAAAGCAGTTGACCTAAAGGCAGTAATTTTAAGATTAGTTCTGAGCAGTTGTGGTACACAATATGTTGTTAGTTAACATAGCTTGCTAATGTTATATCTATTCTAGCTTTATTAACCATGACTGCACATGTATTATTGTAGCTAACTTGCATCTGTGAATGTTTCACAAGCTCCCTGTGTTGCTCTACCCATAATAATGCCAACTGAAACATGAGTAAGCAAGCAATCAAGGTAATGTAAATGAAAGCAAGCAAGTAGTTTTTAGCACAGCTGATAACTATGTACTAACGAAAGTCAGTAAGGTCCACAGATTGATAGTTTGCCAGTTACTGAGTTAACCACACAGAAGAATACAGTGCTGCCTGTATTTGGACGGTGACGCAATTTTGTTGTTTTGGCTCTGTAGTCGGGCACATTGTATTTGAAGCAGTAAATATGGTGTTAAAGTAAGGACTTTCAACTTTAATTTGAGGGTATTTCTATCCATGTAGAGTGATCCATGTAGGAATTGCAGCCCTTTTTATACATAGTCCCCCATTTTCGGGGACTAAAAGGAATTTGACAATAGGCTGCTCAGTTGTTTCTTGGCCAGCTGTGTGTCATTGTACCATTAGTTCATGTATGAGAAAGCTTTCAGAAGGTCTAGAGTTGATTCTATCTGTGGCATTTGCATTTGGAGTCAATTGCTTTTGTCTCTCAACATAAATATCAAAGAAATGTCTGTGGCTTTAAAGCAGGTCGTCATGAGGCTGAAAAATCTGAATAAATTGATCAGAGATATAGCCAAATGAATGGGTGTGTCAAAATCAACTGTTTAGAATATTAAGAAGCAAGAATGCACTGGTGTGCTCAGCAATATCATAACACCCTGGGTAGGCCACATAAAACCACTGTAGTGGGTAATGGAACACTACTTTAACTTGCGAAGAAAAATCCCTTTCCAACTGTAAAATATATCAAGAACACTTTCCAGGATGTAGGCATAGATTTGTCAAAGAATAAAATAAAGTGAGGACTACACCAGCATCACCTGGTGCTAAAAAAAAAACATGTAAAAGACTAGAGTTCTGGAACAAACACTTATGGACCAATGAAATGAGTATCAATCTGTACCAAAGCACCCCCTCATTTATACAACATGGTGTTATGGCTTGGGCATGCATGGCTGCCACTGGAACTGACACACTTGTCTTTATTGATGATGTGACTGCAGATGGCAGCAGCAGGATAAAGTTTGAAGCAGTGTTTCCCATACATTGACTTCATTTGGGTGGCCCGCCCAAATAGAGTTGCCCCTACCGAAAAATATTTTTTTTGTGTTTAGTTGTTTATTTCCCCTGTCAAGTTTCCAGTTTTCCGCAATGCAAATGTATTTCTAAATAAAAAGGCATACAGTTGAGGCCAACAGTTGACATACACCTTGGCTAAAGACATTCAAACTCAATTTTTCACAACTCCACACATTTCATGTTTCCATACTTTTCCTGTGTTAAGTCAATTAGGGTATCTACTTTATTTCCATAGGAGGTCATTTCAAAATAATAGCTAAGAGACTTATAGAGAGATTTATTTCAGCTTTTATATACTATATCAGATTTTCAGTGGGTCAAAAGTTTACATACACTTTGTTAGTATTTGGTGGTATTGTCTTTTTATTGCTTAACTTGAATCAAACACTTGGGGTAGCCTTCCACAAGCTTTTCACAATACTTCGCCAGAATTTTAGCTCATTCCTCCTGACAGAACTGATGTAACTCAGTCAGGTTTGTGGGCCTCCTTGCTCGAACACGCTTTTTCAATTCAGTCCACAAATTTTCTATGGGATTCAGGTCAGGGCTTTGTGATGGCCACTACAGTACTTTCACTTTGTTGTCTGTAAGCCATTTTTTTACAACTTCAGAGGTATGCTCAGGATCATTGTCCTGCTGGAAGACCCAGTTGCGACCAAGTTTTAACTTTCTAGTTGATGTCTTGAGGTGTTGCTTCAGTATTTCTAGATAATCCTCCTTCCTCATGATGTAATCTATTTTCTGAAGTTCACAAGTGCCTTGTGTGTGTGCACGTGCGCGTCTGTGCGTTTGTGCGTGTACACAATCTAAATATAGTAATGTAAAACGTTTAGGTGACTTGCCAAATTCCCAATCCCAAATTCCAATGGGCAGAATGAAGCAGATTCATGCACTGTCTTAAACAGGAATGTTTTGTGCCACACATAGGCCTCATTTATGACTGTTGTTCATTATCTTCAAAATGTGCCTATTCTGACACTTATGAAAGCATGACATTGAATGGAAACATGAGCGAAATATGTCTTTAAATTTTTTTATATAAAAAACATTTCTTCTCCATTTGTTATTCTCAAAGTGTGTCAGAATTATGCATTTACTTGACAAAATTTCTAAAATATTCTTCTGGGTGACAATACCCCCAGACCCAGCTACACCCAAACCCCCCCCCCCCCTAGGACTGAAAACAACAAAAATTGAGTTACTCTCCAAATACTGTAGATATTCTTGTTAGATGCTGACAAGAGAACATCCAGCTGTGGTTATTAGTCCTACCTATTTGAAACTGGCTGGTGTTGAGTGGCAGATGATGAAAGAAATTGAGGAGAAACAGTTACCCGAAACATTATTTCATTTGAGCACCTAGATTACAGATAGTCAAGGCTAGATGAAGAATGACCACTGAAATTTTGACAACCTCTCCAAAATTTTAAGCAATTTTAAGGCAGGGGATATTATATGCCATATCATACATTTCAAGTAGCCAACCTGCTACAGTATATCTTCTGAAATTGCTACTTGCAAATTATATGATGTTCAGAATAGGCTACTCAAGATACCAAATAGATTTTTGATAGAATAAACATCTAGTATTTTTAAAAACAGGCTGGCTACTATACTATTCTTTGTTCCTCTTGCTGTCTGAGGAGTAGCTAATATATTATTTATCCATTATTTAATGAGCCTATTTAAAAACCCTATTTGCGGGCCGTCTGGGTAGTGTAGAGGTATAAGCACTCGCCTACCACCTTAGAGACCCAGGTTCAATGCCCTGCAGCGGTACTTCTGGCTTGGTCAGATGTTCCTATGAACACAATTGGGAGTGTTCGCGGGTGGGAAGCCGGTGAGGGTATGAGTCCTGACCGTTGCATTAGCGACTCTTACTAGTTGGTCAGGGCGCCTGTTCTGGGGGAGATAGCGTGAACCTTCGCACGCGTTACGCTCTCCTAGTGAAACTCCTCGCTGTCAGGGGAAAAGAAGCGGCTGGCGACTCCACATGTATCGGAAGCTGGCATGCGGTAGTCTACACCCTCCCCAGACTGACAGAGGATAGCGCATCAACCAGGACTGTGATACACACGGGGAATTGGTATAACGACTAAATTGGGGAGAAAATGGGAGAAAATGGCAAAAAAACCTATTTGCATCTCTTTTTTTTTTTTACATACAATACATACATACAATTACAATGACAACATCTGAATGGCAAGATGCATAAAATTGTAAGAGAATTGCAACTAAATACGTGTACTAATCAGATTAAAACCAGGTGCACTTCTCAGTGATAATATTATTATTAATATTATTAACCTCTTAGCGCAAAGCCCCTGGTGGTCGGCACGCCGGCGTGCCGAGATTACTAAACTCAGACATTCGGTGCTACTGCAACCAAAGTATGAGTTAAAAACAGAAAGTCTGTTTCGCAGCCCCACCATTGTCGCTCTGATCGTTCATTTAACACGCACCCCCTCCCTGCAGTCTCATCTACAAAACACCCCCCACCCTTGACATAATGGACAATATTGTCTATCTTGGCATTCATAAAAATATTCTTTCACCACTAAAAAATCATATTCCGTCATAGCAACAAGATAAACCCGACAATAGCCCAAAGATATGCCTATACAGCAGTGAAAACGCTGCTCACTGAATAACAAAATGAACGAGAAAAAGTTTTTTAAAATGATACCATGTCATTCTACAGTCAATATCTGGGACTAAATATTGAATAAATATACAACCTTACTGTTGGTTTTACGTGTAGAGATGTCCCTTTTGAGACTGCGTGGTCATATATTGTCTTGGACAATCCGTTCAGGAAATATATGCGCATTTGTGATGCCTGGGTATCTTCCAAAATAGCTGTGCGTAATACCACACCTGTTGTTTATGGCGTCGTCGCCCTTTTTAGTACAGTCTGGCTTGATTGACAATTCATTTATTCAGTAGGTGAGAGTATAAGCTTTCTAACGATGTATAACATGTCTAATTCTGCTTTTGTAATAGCGTTTTATAGGTCAGCGTAACCGAAAATGTTCTTATCATCGCATTCAATTACGCATTCTCTGTGGTAGCAGTAAAACAAAGACGCAGCTAACAAAACGTTGTCGACGATTTTTCGTAAATTCTTGGAAAATACTATTATTATTGAGGACTTCTGGGCATAGCTAAGCTATATGTTTGCTGATAGACCTAGCTGACATTGTTTACTGGAGCAAAACAGAAGCGAATAGAACAGTATCATTTATTTACTGTCTCTGTCTCCATCTACTGAACATAGATGAGATTTCATTCATTGCTATGTAAGTATTACTGCTCAAAATACTTTGGTTATATACGTTATTTTTGAAATTGAGAGTCTTTAAATAGGTTCGTGGTATTATATAATGTGGATATGTCGCACTGTAATGTAAGCGTTAGTTAGGACTGCAGTGTTTGTGAAGCATGCAACGGTGATGACATAAGAGTTGGAACATTGCCAAAACGTGGTGGGCGGTTGAAAATTGTTTTCATGTCGTCCCATCCCCATACATACGAGAAAACATACGAGATCACAGAGTATAGAAATACATACAAGAGTTAATTATTGCACATTTAGGTACTGTACCGCATTGTGTGACAATATTTTTGCATAATTTTTTTAATCTGATAGCGATGTTCCATCTTAAACCTTCATAAGGGGCTCATTTATATGCTTTATAATGGACAAAAAGCATTATATTCAATTTTGGAGATATTTTGGATATGTTTCTGGACCCCTAGATATTTTATACCACTGTACTGATGGAAGGCCTGTAATTCCCACTTGAAAATTATGCAACAGTGATTTTCCTGAGTCAAAACAGTTGATTTGTAGTGAAATACGTGAATATGTTGTGATTTACAGCAATGCATAATTTAGACATTGTGGGTAGATTTGGAGATGCTGGGTACACTGCTTAGTTTTTGCTTCATACATCTATAGTAGTTCTACATATCCACCCTTAGATTTTATGAACTTGTGGTCAAGAAGTTTTTGATTTAGCACATGTATAGTTTAATCTGCTGTATATATGCAATCTCTCAGTATTTCATTGCAAACTTAAAAAGTGCAAATTCATTTTAGATTTTTTGTCAAAACAGTTGCATTTGTGGCACTTTATTTCTTCCAAAACTATGAATATAAACTAATCTGCATTAGTATTGTAAATTGTACAGATGTCTTGCTTCATTTAAGCCATTTTTCAAGCCTCTGTGGTGTTCACATCTGGAGTTATAAAGCTTTAAATAGGGTACCCTCTAAAAGGGCAAGGATTGACCAGATTTGGCATACGCGCAAAGGGGTTAATTATCTTGGGTCATTATTTGATGGTAAGTTGAGCTTTACAAGCAACACATTTATAAGAAAGTGGTTTATGCATGGTTAGTAACAAATGCCGTGCAAAGGAGCTAATCTAATTGGTCGTCAGCTAGTCAATAAAAAGGTTAACAAAGGGTTGACTATTGATAATTTTTATGAAACAATGCCATTTCGACCTTAGGACTTAATGCCTCAATTTGGGGACTTGTGACTTCTTGAGAGTATTAAAATGAGACGTACACAAGACTTTCCCTTTATTACTTTGGGACTTATCTTAGAGTTGAAAGTCAACAGTTGCCTTGTGACTTGCATAATTGTGACTTGAAAGCCGGTTTTAAATTGAAATTTGAAATTTAATTTAAATTGAAAAGGCCAAAATGCCAATGTGATGTGAACAACGTCCACATTCAACATCAGAATCTGTTTTGGGCACCTACGGGGAAAAGTGAGCTACGTTTTCCAGATATTCTATCAGACATTAATTGGAATCGAGACGAGTGAGCCTTGGTTGACTGATTGAATCTATTCTTGTAATTCTTGCTGTAAGTTTTTTCGTTCTTACAGTAATTTTAACCAATGCTTTGAAGAATTGTAAATTCAGTGATTATGTTCTTCCTTTTTCAACAGTGCACACACCAGTCTGGTAATTGAATTAATTTTTATATTTACTGATAAAATTGCTTTTGTAATTACAGCACTGCTGGACAGGAGGTCATAAACAAACTGGCCCTGGAGACAAGGCAGGCAGGAAAGGAACGAGAGGATATCCAGCTTGGGGACTTGGAGACTTCCCTGGCGCAGGCTGTGTTCCACAACAAGAACAGTAAGAGCAGGAACTATCCAGGTTTAGTTTGGTACTAGTAGTTTTCAAGGGTCCATAATGTTGTTCTCAACCTTTGCTTAGCTGTATCTGGAATTCATCACTACCTAGCTCTGTAGCCACACCCACCCCTCCCCACACAGAAAAGAGCACCACACCCAGAAATGTCTCAAACACATTTTAGAATAAAAAATACAGGTAAAGGTGCACAAAATTTAAGATAAAGATAGAGATTGCAATTGTGTCATAGATTTGCTTTAGCAAAGTTATTTTCTAATATTTTAGACTTTTAGACTTTAGACTTATGTCATTGAGAATATTGTTCCAAGTAAAATTCCCTGCATGTTATCATAGTTGGTCAATAAAAATGATCCTTTAGAGATCCGATCAATCAGTGTTCAGAATATCTTAGCAGATACTGAGAGAGACATCGGTACTCCATTAGAACTCTAATCAACTGCTGCACTTCTGCACTTTTGCAGTATTTCACTACCAATTTCAGAATCCATATATGCAGGCAGTGAGATCCGACTGATCACTGATGAGTTGACCGCAGACCTGAATTGTTCGCTTTGATCTATAATTTCATAGCTGGCAAAAGTATTGACTTCACAGTATAAATGTGACATTAAGAATTTGCAATGGTGAAAATGAGGTAAATTAACCTAAGAGTGCAAAAAGCACTCTTAATCACCTATATCATAACGATGCTTTCCAGCACACTCTGCTTTTAAAAATGGCACTATACTGTATGGCTTCACTTAAGCTAAATTGTACGTACAACTTGGAAAGTCAGATGGGTAGGTTTACAGAGGATTCAAATGTTGTTTCAAACAGGTAAAAAAAAAAATGCATGATTGACATTTGACATTCCCTCATAGGACAGGTCATAGAGATATTCTCCACAAGTGAATACAGTGCAATAAATTAGCTGACAAAAATATCATATTTGTCTCACCTGTTCATTCATTGCCCGTTTTTGGGCTCCAAAAATGAGTAGAATGCTTTTTGTGCATTATAAAGTGTGTAAATGTGCCCCTTATTAATGTTAAAGATGAAACATTGATATCAGATTTAAAAATAATGCAAAAACATTATCACACAATGTGGTACCGTGCCTAAATGTGTAATCATTATCTCTCATATGTTTTTCTGTAATATATTTATATATATATAAAATATATGTAATATTTTCTTGTGGTGGGGATGGAACGACATTAAAACAATATTCACCCGTCCACCACGTTTTGGCAATGTTGCATGAAAGACAAATCCTACTGAATTACCAACGAACGCTTACGTTACAGTGTGAAATATGCTCATTATAAAATACCACTAACCTATTTAAAGACACTCAATTTCAAAAATAACGCATATAACTGAAATATTTTGAGCATAATCACTTACATGTTTTTATTGACAATTAAATCTTATCTGTGTTCAGTAGACAGAGACAGAGATGCTGTTGTTCTACCCTTCTGTCTAGAAAACAGTATCAGCTGAGTCTGTCAGCAAGCATATGCCTTAGCCATACTCAGAAGTTCTCAAGAATATTATTTTCCAAAAAATGACGAAACTCATTGGTCATTTTCAGTGTCGGGTTTTCGGGTTCAGTGTCTGCCGCAGAGTGAATGCATAATGCGGAGATAATTATTCACAACTTTCGCTGGGCTTTAAAATGCTATTCCAAAAGTAAAATTAGACTTATTATACATTGTTAGAAAGATTATATGGTCACCTACTGGATAAATTGAGTGTCAATCAAGCCAGGATATACTAAAAATGGTGATAACACCGTAAACAACGTGTGGTATTACGCACAACTATTTTGGAAGGTACTCAGGCTTTACAAATGAACATATATTTCACAAACGGATTGTTGAAGAAAATAAATGACCACTGAACTTTGAAAGGAACATCTTTACGTGTAAAACCAAAGGCAAGATTTTATATTTATTTTATATTTAGTCTAGGGCTGTCAAACGATTAAAATTATTAATTGCGATTAATCGCATGATTTGGTGTAGTTAATTGTGATTAATCTCAAGTTTTTTATTGGCTCAAACTTGAATGATTTTTTCCAAGTGAAAAGCAGTGTATTGTGTTGTAGCCATATGAATGGAAAATATAAGCAGCATTCAAATGTATTTTTTTATTACTTTTCAATCCAATAAAAAAATCCAATATAAAACCGGAGTTATTTGTAGCCACTGCCTGGGCAATAACATTTTCATAGTCTCTTATCTGGTTTGTTATAGCATAACATTTCAACAGACAAACAGGCACCTTTTGTAGCAACAGTGATGAACCTTTTCATAAATCAGTTTCTTTTTCCTTTACCAGGTACCAGCAGAAACATAAAATATTTTTCTTGGGGAAAACTCAAAACAAAACAAAAACACTTTCAATGATGTAGGCTGAATAGTTACACAAAGACAAAATAAACCTGACATTTTCCTATTCCTTTGCACCAAGCCAGTTGCTAAGACATACAAGCCTACTAACATTTTCAGATGATAAAGCAGCTTGCTTCTTCTGTACAATATGCCCAGCAAGGGAAAACAACCTCTCACATGGTATGGATGTGGCAGGTGTTGCCAAGTACTTCCGTGCAGTGCAGGCCAGCCTGCTGTGTGACCCTGCATGTTGTGACCACCACTGTAGCGGACAGACCTCCATACGGATGGTGGGCTCTGCTTTGTATCAGTCCACACACTTCTCAATCGAGTCTTCCTCCTCATCAGAATCAGACTCTGAAGCAACCAAGAGGGCTGCCTTTTTCTTTGGTGGCTCTGACGTTGTTGCTTCCACAGGTTGCTGTGCAACAAGCCTCTCTTCCTTGAGTAAGTTGGTGACTGAAGCCCACACCTCACCCCTCTCAGCTCTGGGTAGACACTTGAGGTCCTTGAATCTTGGGTCGAGTGCCGTGGCAATCTTCAGATATGTGACATTGGTGTTTCCCTTGCGCTTCTCCAGGTCCGTTGTGAATGTCAACTTGAATTTTACCATGTAGGCAGGGTCATCATCGGAGCTCTCCATCACCCGAGAGAGATGGCAAAAAGTAGGCAGCACCACAGTGCATCAAACAATCTAATCTCCTCCCAGAAGTTCAGTCAAGTACCTGTAATAGAAGAGAATTCAAAATCACTTCAGTCAATAGTGAGAAATCTATTAAATTCACTGACTCACAAATACACACACACCATTAAACACTTCCTCTACATGTTCACATTTCATTCTCTCTTATACCATCCTCTCACGCACACACACACACACACACACACAGACACACATCCAACACCTCCTCTATTTCTTTCTCTTTCTCTCTCTCCCTCTCTCTCTCACACACACACACACAGGCTATCCATGACACTGAAGATTCCTCACACACACACACATAGGCTATCCATGACACTGATGAATACACACACACACAGGTTATCATGACACTGAAGAGTACACACACACGCTATCCATGACAGTGAAGAATATAAAAGCCTACCTGCAGGGCTCCAGTAGTGTCTACAACTTCTGCAATTTCTCCAGTTCAGATGTTGTTTGCATGTCAATGTTGGTTTTCTGTAAGGTCAACATCTCTCAATAGTTAATTTCTGCGGACGCTTTTTACTATTTCCAGAGTTGAATTCCATCTGGTCGGAACGTCTTGAATAAGCGACTCCTTCTTTTGCCCGTTTGCAATTTGTTGTTGTGCTAGCTCTGCAGCGTTTGCTGGACTGTGTTTGAAGTGGTCAACGATTTTTTGGCATTTGGCTAGGGCACTGTCAAACGGGCTGTTCTGTACAGACCCTGTGACAACGTTGGAGACAGGTGTTCAAAAGGCAGCTGTCTCGCAGCTACAATCATATTTCTTGCACTATCTGCGCTAAGTGTGCTAACTTTCTTTTTGACGTTCCACTGCTTTGCAACATTCATGAAATGCTCGGCGCATGTTTCAGCGTAGTGCCTCTCTTCGGTTTTCATTATGGTCAGAGCATGTGAACGCAGTTTCCAATGTTCATCAATATAATTCACTGTAACCCCGAGGTAATTATGGTTACCCAGCGATGTCCAGTAGTCTCCAGTGAGAGAAACAGTTGTTGCATGTTCCAACTCCACCACTCGTGTAGCCCTCTCCTTTTCATACAACTTGTGTATTCTTGTTACAATCGTGACTCTCGAGGGTAACTCCTACGTGGAGTCATTCGATGCAATTGTAATAATATTCCTCAGGCCGTCATCTTCCACAATATGAACTGCAACTTGTAGCTACCCTCTTTGCTATGGTATTTGTTAGCTTGCCGGCGTTGATTTATCTATACTTCGCCCGCGAAAGGCATCTAGCGTAGTCTGCCGAAAGTTTCCTCCACTGCTAGCATTGGGTGTTTTGCTGGCGTCAACGGTGTGTTTTGCCTGTAAATGATACTTGAGACTTGAAGTACTTCGGTGATGAACAAATTCAGCCTGGCAGTGGCTACAGATGACTTTGGTTTTATCGAGAGAACCATCGAGGAGAGATTTATAATGAAATTGGCCATTTAAAAGTCCTGTAGCCTTCTCACGTAAGCAGCTAGGCTTCAGTTAGCTTAGACCTACAGATGCTTCAAAAGGTCAAACTACGAAATTGCATTAATGGCATCAAAAAAAAATAGTGGTGTTAATAAAGTAATGCTTTAGCGTTAACTTTGACAGCCCTAATTTAGTCACATATTAGAATGTCATAATATAATTGTACTATAATTCCTCTTGTTTATTTCAGTGTTCAGTGAACAACATTTTTAATGGCTGTACTGGCATACATTTGACTATTGTTGGCTTTTTCTTGCTATGCTGGAATACGAATGTTTAGTGGTAAAAGAATGATTTTATGAATTCTCAGATAGACACTATTGGCATGGATGGGGGGTGTAGTTGCAGATGAGACTGCAGGGAGGGGGTGCTTGGTAAATGGAGGAAAGGTGCAACAACAGTGGCAATTAGAATCTCTGTTTTCGGCATTGTTGTTCCGAATCGTCTAGTAATAAAGCTAGAACACAGAGTTTGTGTTTTGATTGCAGGAGCACTGAGTTGAACTTCTTATGACGCCAGCATCATGGCCACTAGGCATTTGCACCAACAAGTTTGAAGATTGTTCCAACTGTACGATGCAAAATATCTGAAACCAGCTTTCCAAATTCAGTAGAAGGACGAGGGACTTTAAAGAGTATCGCATCACAAAGAAAAAATATGGCTGACACTTCCGGTTAGTTGATGTAGAAAGAAGACGAATGTCCAGAGGGTCTCTCGATTATTCGTTTATTTCCTACTCTTTGAATGTCGAGAACTTTATCTAAATAACCTGAAAGTTAACTTTAACACTTTATAGTAGTTAGAAGCACAGAATGAGCAAACAGAAACAACCCAGCGCTCAAGTACCACTGCAGATGAGAGTTGCTAGTATTAGCAGTAAGTTAGCCACAATGGCCGCAATAGCAGCCTGCACGCCGATACCTTCAACTCCGAGGCGGTCTCCATGAGCAATCTAATTTCTGTGCTGGACAATCAGCTGGCTAGTCTCAGGGAAGACATGCATACTCCGATTCAAGAGTCGATCAGTCCCCTGCAAGCTTCGGTGGATAACCTACGTGCTACGGTCAGCACCTTTCAGGGGCGCCTAGCCTCCGCTGAGTCCCTTGCGGGCGAAAATTTGAGCGAATCAGTCGGGCCGAGACGTCCATTAAAAAGCTACAAGCCGAGAACGCTATACTCTGGGACAAATTGGACAACATGGAAAACAGAGCATTCAGGTCTAACCTGCGCATTGCGAACGTCCCAGAGGGAATTGAAGATGGGCAGGACCCAGTCAAGTTTGTGTCCGGGATGCTGAATGAAATCATGGGTGACGTCTTTGACAAACCTCCGGAGCTAGAGCGGGCGCATCGCTCGCTAGCACCGAAGCCCAAACTAGGAGACCCCCCCAGAAGCTTCATCGCGTGTTTCCATCGACATCAGGAAAAGGAGCGTGCTTTACGCTGGGCCAGGCAGCACGAGCTGAAATTTCAGGGGAAAGTCCTGAGAGTATATCCCGATCTGAGTACCAAAATTTTGAAGAAGTGCGCTGCTTTCAACGCTGTGAAACATGCCCTCTACCAGAAAGAAGTACAGTTCCGCCTGGTGTACCCTGCCCGCCTCAGAGTCTTCTTTGAGGATCAGACCTTCACATTTGAGACGCCTTCGGAGGCTCAGGCATTCTTTGACCGTCGGATTGCCACTCCGAAATAATCATCATTAATACTCGCCCTTTGTGGATAGCCGGGTAGCTAATTGCTGCACGCATCAGATCTGACTGTGCTGCATTGTATTTACAGTAGCCTCGCTAGCCAGCCTTTTAAACTCACTTCGCTATCGCTGCATTTACAGTGAAGGCTGGGCTAGCTCGAGCTTTTGGGTGGTTTCTCTGGATTTATAATCCAGAGATATTTTGTCTCTAATCGAAACCAAATGTGACTGGTGTTACTTTAGTCCTTATCATGCAGGGCGTTGCTGCAAAAGAGCATCCATGCTCAGCGAACCTACCCTGGGTAAATAAAAGTTAAATAAAAAAAATTAAATAAAAATCATTATATATGGTCTTTGCGGCTAACTTTGTAATTATTATTTTGTGCGGTTATTGTTGTTTCATCTAAGCTTCTGTTCTGCGGGATATAACTAGCCAGTCATGAGCGTTGGCTAACGTTGACGGTACAGATCGTTTGTATTAGCTCAGTGGTGCAGACTCTATACTGGGGCATGTTTCCTCCGCACTACGTGTAACTGCAATGGTGCTGGACAATCTCATTTTCTGTGAAGTACTATGGTGCGTTTATTTCAAATCCATCTTAGTTTATTACTGTTCTTTAAATTTGGTACAGATACCCTTTGGGATGTATCTCACCATCTCAGAAGGGGTGCCCAAAAATTCGGACCCATTAAAGGCTCTTTAAAAGTGAAAATCCAAAATGGCCACCAGAAAAGACCCAAGATTCCTAAAACGTGATATAATTTAGACATTTTGGCTTATTATGCTAATGTTAGCTTTTACATTTATAGTAAATAGACAAGTATTAAAGGATTTGCCCAAGATAACCCATGAAAATCTTCTTAAATACATTTTAAACAGCTTTAAACACCAAACATAGGCTTAAAAAATAGTCAGAATGAGATGACCTTCCTAATGAATGCTTTTCTGAGTGGTGTATTTTCAATGGCATATATACATAATTGTTTTTAAAAGCTTTTAAAAGACCCAATGAATGATAATCTATAGATAATTTATTGTGAAAATCTTCATATGACCAGAGATCAAGCCCTCTATTGGGGCACAACTCATTAGCATTTTAATGCCAAAAATTGGCTAATTTCTTATGTTGTGGATAGAAGCACACAGTTGGGTGTAGATACTATTGGGAATGTATAGAAATGTCTTATCATTGCAAAAAAGACCCTGGACTGACCCTGGTCTGACCATTGGGGTAGGGTGGTGGGGGGGTATGAGGGGACAGGGCTCAACTAATCAATAAAGGCAGTATATCAGAACAGTGCTCAGTGACTCGATTAGCCATGTATTTTGTGTTGGAAAAAACATTCCCCCTGGATTATGAAGTTCACATTTAGCATGTAACTATCTTAGGTTAGTTTCCCATTGGCACCGAATAAACTTGAGCTACCGTAACCTATACTGTTTACAATTTAGGTATTTAGCAGACGCTTTTATACCAAAGCATGTTGAACTAGGTATCAGCAATCTGTGAACACTGGGAAAAAAACCTGTTAGCTCCTCACTGATAATAACACAGAAGGGTGCTGTTTACAAAATGCAAACAAGTTCTATCTTCTCCACGGTTTCTTGCTATTCGTTGAATTTGTTGTTTAATCTGGTTATCCAACTTATCTATCGCCTGCCTTGCTAGATAACTGGTATTTTACAGTTGATTATGGTTTGCTTTGATCACCATCAAAAATATAGCATGTCATTTCTTGCATTAGCAATTGTGCAAGCTAATCTGTTTGAATAGGGGTTTGACTGAGTAACATTAGCACGTTAGCGTGCTATTAGCAAATTGTGAGACAGTGAGTCTTAGGAAAATAGCACCTTTTTGCTGATGGGATACCGTATGCATACGGACGAGGGGTACATGGGGGTGGGAGGCATGAGGAACTCATGACAATTTTGACAATCCAGTGCAGATGTTTCAGGGGCTCTCCATGTAGGAATTTTCATCTATCGGAATGACTGGAGATGACACCTGTGACACATTGGCTATGTGTCTGTGATTTTGAAAAAATCCAGTATTTAAGTTATAATCAATCATGTCATCCATACTGCCCCTGTCTGTCAGTGTTTTGAACGGATGCCAGCTCTCGACATTGAACTGAATCGGTTTCCCTGCTGAATTGATTAATACTCTGAGATGCAGACATTTGTAAATGCATGCTGTCAAAGTGTCATGGGTATCAGTTAAACCCTGTCTCTCTCTCCTGGTTCAACCACTTAGCCAGGAATCGAACAGTTTTGCATTGCTGGAAAGATACACCTGTGTTCTGTATGACAAGACAACTGACATTGAAAAGGCCAATGATCTAAAGAAGGACCTGTTTTCTCAAAAATGTCTCTCAATGGAAAACATTCCTCCCACACAGGCTGCACTGCTACAACATTCAAATCGAGCAGGGTACCAAGCATTTGGTCCAAAAGTCTGAAAGCTATCCAATCTGTACCTTCTCCTGAAAAATATGGATGGACCAAAGTAGCTGATTCGTGGACACCGCCATGGACACTCTTGCCAGAGGCTGCCAAAGTTTGTAGAGAACTCCTAAAGAGTGGCTGCAAAACTGAGCCCCTCTGTTCTCGAAAGTGTCGATGCCGAGATGCTGGGTTACCTTACACAGCATTATGCCAATGTGCTGGAACATGTGAATTGGCACATGTGGCAGTGAGTGCCACCCCTCCTGCCTTCCAACACACTCACGTGAGACAACCGTTTTAGTTTTTAGCACTTCCGTGATCTTCATTAAAGCCCACGGCTTTTTTCTTGGACACAACGTAACACAGGGTTTGTCTTTCGTTTCTTTTAACACTGCGTCCTTCTCTCCGGTGTCCGCCCCCGAAGACTCCCGGTCTCCGCTTTTAAAAACCCCAGGCTCACTGTTGAAAACAATCAGAGGCAATCAGCGCAATTAAACAATTGATAATTATCGGCGCTGATTACCTCCACCTGACAGTTGTGACGACGGATCCGAGAGCCGGTCCTCTCACTCTCTCTCTCTCTGCAGCCGACGCTCAAACCACGCCCACCCCACCACAGCACACATGTGAGTCACTATTAGATTATGTCCCTCAAATGAGATATACTGCATGTTAGAAGCTTTTTATTTGATATTACCTTGTAAAAAGGCTTAAAAACAACTGAGTAAAACAAGACTTTAAAAAAGAGGGATTTTTAAGCATTGCTCTATGTAGAACTTTTCAGAATCATTGATATCTTTGGGTTTGTGCTTATGGATCCCCCTCTTCAGTTCAGACCACAGGTTTTTGATGGAATTTAAGTCTGGAGACTGAGATGGCCATTGGAAAACATGGATGTTGATTTCACTTAAGCATTTCAGCAGCCAGGCGTCTTTTTCTCGTTAAATCAAGCCACGCCCCCAGGTTTTAGCTACTTCTGCAAACCCCACCATCCTGGAAGGGGTGGCGGCCTCGCAATCATTTTTCATGTTAATTTCACCCCATTCGAAGTCTCCCTCCCGATTTCTGTTACATCTTTTGAATACATTGCATTTAAATTACACAGTGTCATTGCTGTTCTTATCTATCGCCCCCCTAAACCAAATCTCATTTTTCTGTCTGAATTAACTGAACTACTCTCATCTGCCTGTTCCCTGTCTGCTGCTACTGGGCGACTTCAACATCCATGCTGACTGCACTCAGTGTACACCTGCCTCTGACCTCAATGTAGTCTTGGACTGTTTCAACCTTACTCAACATGTACACTTCCCCGCACACTCCAAGGGCCACACTCTAGACCTTGTCTGTTCTACCGGTCTCAACATCTCAAACCTCACCAGCTCTCTGTTCACTTTGTCTGATCACAGACTGATTAATTTTCTCTAAAATTAATTAATTTCTTCAAGCTCATTAACCTGTCCCTGACCCACTGTGCTGTCCCCTCCGTCTTCAAGACTGCTGCCGTCACCCCAATCCTTAAAAAACCTGGCCTGGACCCAAACACCCTCTCCAACTACCGCCCCATCTCCAACCTCCCATTAATGTCCAAACTTCTGGAAAAGGTTATTGCTTCCCAACTCCGTTCATACATGTCCGACAGTAACCTCTTTGAGCCCCTTCAGTCCGGCTTCCAACCCCATCACAGCACAGAAACAGCCCTCACCAAAGTGGTAACTGACCTCCTCCTATCCTCTGACTCTGGTGCATATAGCATACTCATCCTCCTGGATCTCTCTGCCGCTTTTGACACAGTCAACCACAACATCCTCCTCACCCGTCTGTCTCACCTAGGCATCACTGGCCCATCTCTCAACTGGTTTCACTCATACCTCACAAATAGGTCAGAATTCATATCTATCCATGGTCACACCTCAGATCTTGCTACTGTCACACAGGGTGTCCCACAAGGTTCTGTTCTTGGTCCCCTCCTCTTCACCATTTATATGCTTCTCCTTGGCCCCATCCTCTGCAGCTTTGGTCTCAATTTCCACTTCTATGCAGATGACACCCAAATCTATATCTGCTCTACATCCACAAATCAGCCACCCACTGCCATCATTGAAAACTGTCAAATCCTGGATGCAACACAATTTTCTTAAACTCAACTGTGAAAAAACTGAAATTATTCTCATCGGACCAAAACCCCAGCTCACAAAACTACAAATTCTCCCTCACCATTGACGGTACCCCTGTCTCCACCTCCCCCCTGGTCCGCAACCTCGGTGTCATACTTGATCCATCCCTCTCCTTTGAAAAGCACATCAACAACACTGTCAAGGTTTCATTTTTTCATCTACGCAATATCTCCAGTCTCAGACCCTCTCTCACCCATCCCGATGCAGAAAAACTCATTCACGCATTCATTTCCAGCAGACTGGACTACTGCAATGCACTCCTCACTGGTCTTCCCTCCCGCCTCCTACACAAACTGCAATTGGTTCAGAACTCGGCCGCAAGAATACTGTCCCGCACATCCTCCCAGTCTCACATCACCCCCATCTTGAAAGATTTACACTGGCTCCCAATCACATCACGCATCACATTCAAACTCCTCCTCCTAGTTTACAAATGCCTAAATGGCCTCGCACCCACTTACCTCTCTGATCTCCTGCTCCCCTACCAGCCACCCAGACAGTTAAGTTCATCCACTGCCGGCCTCCTCACCACCATCCCCTCTCAGTGCCGTTCTTTTGGCGACCGCGCCTTCTCAGTTGCTGCCCCCAAACTCTGGAATGCCCTCCCCCCTGACATCCGTACATTTGACTCACTCACCTCCTTCAAATCACGTCTTAAAACCCACCTCTTTTCCCTAGCTTTCCCTTGATGTTTGTCTTCCCCCCTTTTTTTTTCTTCTCTGAATTGTATGTTTCATTGTATGTATGTATGTACCACTTATTGTAAAGCGTCTTTGAGTTCATGAAAAGTGTTATATAAAATAAATGTATTATTATTATTATTATTATTTCTGTTTAGATTTTGATGTATGCTTGGAGTCATTGTCCTGCTGGTCAATCTACCTATGACTAAGTCCTAGCTTCTTAGCAGAGACAACCAAATTTTCTGCCAGAATGTCCTGGTACTTTGTTGAATTCATTGTGCCATTGATCTAAAATAGTGCCCCAGGACCACTGCCAGCAAAACATCTCCAAAATGTCAATGACCCACCTCCATATTTGACAGTAGGTATGAGGTTCTTCTCCGGAATGCATTCCTCTTTTGCCGCCAAACATGTCGATGGTGTGTATGACCAAAACGTTCAATTTTGGTCTCATCTGACAGCACTCTCTTCCAGTCATAATTCCAGTGAGGTTTGGCAAGCTCCAGATTCTTGGTTTTATTTATTGTGCTCAGTAAGGGCTGTCTTCGTGCCACCCTTCCAAAGAGTTAGTTGGTATGGAGGTGCCATTTTATGTTCTTTTTAGACTTGTTGACCGCAAGAAACAAAACCAGTCTCTGCAATTCTTAAACAGTGATCCTTGGGTAATTAATGGCCTCTCTCACCATCTTCCTCACTCTCCATGGGGACACCATGCACTTGCTTCCTCTTCCTGGCAAATTTGCAACCGTTCCATATGTTTTACACCTTACACCAAGTGGTATGTTTAACCGTTTATGTCTTTTTGTGTACCTATTACCAGACTTGTGACGGTAAATTACCATCGGTCTCTTCTGAATTGACAGTTATTTGGCTTTTCCCATGCTGATGGATGACAAAGGGATTTTGTATGCTTGTTACCTCATTTTTATTCTCTGGTGAAACTGGAAGTGATGGAATGACACAATATAGTTCCTTTAGATTGAGATGAACTAAATTAAGTAAAATTGCATTGCCAATTTCATTTTGTTTGATTTTAATTACAATAATTGTTAAGGGTGCCAATAATTATGGCACTTATTGTTTTCAGAAAAAATTAGATTACTTAATAAAAAAACATTGAAGCATGAGAGTAAATGTATTGAAATAAAAGTATATCGTTTTCCCATATGTTTGAACATAACATATAGATTATTATCTGTGTCATTTATTATATGCAGTCTTTTTTCTTCATTTTTATTAAGGGTGCCAATAATTCTGGATCCCACTGTATATATATATATATATATATATATATATATATATTTTTTTTTTTTTCGTCTGTATATTTTACTTAATTCTTTTTATCCATTATTTAAGATTTATCATCTTATTTTTGTTTTCAATTATTACTGTTTCTATATAATTTCTATTTTTCTTTATCCTTGTTATGTTGACAGTATCGGGACTGTTCTAGAGGGAAAAAAATGGGAGGGGGGGAGAAATAAAATTACACTCTTGAATTGTATGCTGATGCTATACCTTTCTTTTGAATAAAAAAATATGCTTAAAAAAAAAATATGGCTTTTCCCCAAACATGAAAAAAAAGAGTATCGCTGAGTCACTGGAGCAGAGGTGATAATTATTTGTATTTCTAATTAGTAGACAGTAGGAAGGAAAGTAGGAAGGAAATAGACCGATTATTGTTTTATAAATGAATATATACCAGTGGATCAATCTATGCATATGTAATAAAGTTAAACCAGACCATTTATATATCAGACAATGATGGTTTAATTATTTAACACCTGAAATTAAGTGTAAGGCACTATGGTAAACTGTGTGTCCAAGGCATGTAAAGTAGTGGAGGAAGCATGCATGTAAAGTATGTCTCCAAACTTGGTAAAATGTAGCTAAAATAGGTTTCCTCATGAGTTTATAACTAAAACAAGATTTATTCCTAAAATAGATTCCTCAGTTTTTTTATTACTTTATCTATATGCAATTTAAAACTAAGCTTATCATCAAGCCAGATACCATGGTATTTTTAGCAAGATACTCTTTCATGCATTTACCTTCTAGAGTGGTGATTTTCAGTTCTTCTATGGACTGAGAATGAAACCTTGAAAACTCTAGGCAGTTAGTTTTGCCTGCATTAAGGACAAGCTGTACATCAAAAAGAGTTGACTGAATATAATTAAAGCATACTTAAGTATTTAAAGACTTGGGCAAGGGTGGAGGTATGGCAATAAGGACTTGTATCATCAGCATATAAGTGGATATTACAATTTGAGTTGATTAAACCATGTGAAAGATTATTAACCCCTTTGCACACATGCCAATCCTTGCCCATTTAGGGGGTACCCTATTTAAAGCTTTATAACTCCAGATGTGAGCATCACAGAGACTTGAAAAATGGCCTAAATGAAGCAAGACATTTGTACCATTTACAATACTAAATTGTACTACAATCTATTATTATTAATAGATTAGTTTATATTAATAATTTTGGAAGAAATAAAGTGCCACAAATGCAATTGTCTAGGCAAAAAATCTAAATAAAATACTGAGAGATTGCAAATATACAGTTAAACTATACATGTCCTGGATCAAAAACTCCTTGACCACAAGTGCGTCAAATCTAAGGGTGGATACGCAGAACTACTAAAGATCTATGAATCAAAAAGTGAGCAGTGTACCCAGTGTCTCAAATCTATCCAAAATGTCTAAATTATGCATTGCTTTAAATCACAACATAATTATGTTTGACTGAAGAATCTCACTGTTGCATCATTTTCAAGTGGGAATTACAAGCTTTCTGTCAGTACAGTGGCTTAAAATATCTACACATCATCACACCAAAGCCTATAAGTAGCCCAACATTTATTGCAGGCATGGGGTAGGTTATATACAAATGGAGATTTGATTTCTGCAATCACAGAGAGCACAGAAGAGTAAACAGGTCCACTATGCTAGCTAGCTCGCAACTAATAGGTTTTACAGTTGGAACAGCAGCTACCCCAAAGCTCTCTGTGTGAGTTTGGTCAATGCCCCTTCACTTAGTATGGGAGGTTGGGGAGAGATATCTCCACATTCAAATTACCTGCTCATTGTTTTTCCAAAAATGAAAAAGGGTCGAGGTGTACCTCTACCATATTCACACCTTTGGCTATTTTTTCTTTGATAGGACACAGTGTTTAAATGACCACATTCTCTTCAGATGGTAAGATGAACACAGGGTCAAGTTACATTAAATAATTTAGGAAATATTGTGGAGCATTGTTTTGGAAAAGAGCATGTTTAATTTGCATGAGCTACAGTACAGTAAGATAGCTAATATTGTTTATTGTAACGTGGCCTCATTTTGATATCAATACTTTTAACAACAGGCCTAGATTTCAAAGTTGCTGTTAAGTTAATGGCTTATACACAGTGCTTTGTATGCTTGAGTAACTTTTTGTATTTTAAAAACACGTTTTTCTTGAGATATCATTCCTTAACACAGTAACCCTAATCCTAATCCTAACCCTAACCGTAAGAAGGTTCTAATCCCAGCCTGGGCCTTTCTGTGTGGAGTTTGCATGTTCTCCCTTTGTCTGCGTGAGTCTCCTCCAGGTACACTGGTTTCCTCACACAGTCCAAAGACAAGCAGGTAGGCTAATTGGAGACTCTAAATTGCCCATAGGTATGAGTGTGTGAGTGTGTGAGTGAATGGTGTGTGTGCCCTGCGATAGATTGGTGACCTGTTCAGGGTATCTTGCCTCTCGCCCAATGCACACTGGGATAGGCTTGCAACCCTGCCCAGGATAAGCGGGTATAGATAATGGATGGATGGATAAATGTATTAAGCATAAGATAATTAAATGTGGAGAGTGACATGCATACGCATAAAAGATAACTATAGACTAAAACTTTTAGTTGGGGCTTGGGTTACTTACAACAATATCTTAGGTGGGTGAATTTGGCAAGGATTGGTAACAACAAAGAAAACAACGTTATCGTTTTCCACCATTATTACCCCCTGAAGTGACCATTTTTATTTTGAATGCTTGTAGAGAAGTCATCCTTTCTGGACTCAGCGCACGTATTGACACAGTTAGCAAATATGCTACGGTCCCCATACGTCCAGTTTTCGACCTGAATGTCCAGTTTTCAGATTATTTGTATATGTCCAGTTTGTGGTCGTAATGTCCTGCCCAAATACTTGATGGAAGAAATTACCGGTAGTTTGTAATGAATTTGCGTGTCTGTGACTCCCTGATCTGACATCAGTTTTAAGGGGGTTCTGAGGCCCCCCCCTCCCCCAGTATAATGCCATTTTTGAGGGGACATTAACACCCCCCTCCACCCCCCATCCAGCAGCTGTATTGTTAACAATCTAGGCAGCTAACCTCAACGTTACCAGTGCCAAGTGGATTATCTATAGGTACCTTTTAAGTTAATTTCTCTGGCTAGCTAGCTATTGTTCAGTATTTTTAGGTATGTAGCAGGATCCACCATGTTTTGGTTAAAGACTAACGGTTACAAATTCAGTCTGTAAGGATAGCAGAGAATGTAGGTCAGTGGTGTCAAACTCGTTGCCATGGAGGGCCGTGTGTATGCAGGTTTTCATTCCAGCCTCAGATCTTGATTATATAATTAGTTAAATTATTTGCTGAATTAGGGATGCAGGTTTGTGCACAATGGTGACCCGACGTCTATGGTGACCCGCATTGTCTAAATAAAAATTTTCTTATATTCTGTGCTTCAATGCAGTTAAACGCATATGGCTGAATGAGTAATTGGACTCAATTAAGGCAGCATTAATTGGTTGGAATGAAAACCTGCATACACACGGCCCTCCATGGCAACGAGTTTGACACCACTGATGTAGGTCATAGTGTAAATAATCGGGTGTAAGGGCTCATTTTAATCTCTCTTTGTGCTTTCAGGTGGATTCTTCCAGTCAAGGATTATTTCTGAAAAGTTGGTTACTTGCTTGGTTCCCTTCCTGCCTCTGAGCCGATGGCATGTGAATCGTTGTGCCCGTCGGGAGCTATGCCAACGTGGCCAATGCCAGCGCAGGGACATTGTTGAAGCTGTGGGGAGTTCACTGACCTACACACTGGAGAATGGCCAATTCTTCTCGAACACTGGCTGCAAATTGGTCCCAGCCAAAGTGAACCTCTTCCTATGACCATGGCCCAGTGATCCAAACTGTTTTTCATCCAAGTTACGAAAGTGGGGTTCACTGAATATGCACAAGTGGGGTTTTTGTCACTTAAATTACTGACCTGGAGCCTTTGATTGGACAGGAATTTATTGATCAACCTTACTTGATTGATGCATGTGTTCATCAGCTATCTTTCATTGGATATATATATATATATATATATATATATATACATCCTTCCAAAAAAGGAGCAGCGTAGTTTACAGCATTGAAGATAGACTATTGTAAATGATTACATACGCTACAATTAATAATAAAGCACTCCACTTCTAAGAATGATTTTTGGCAATATGTTTGCAAAAAAAAAAGCTAAATCTTTTTATGCCATGCAATTATTTATTTTTCCTTTCCATTTTAATGAACAAATAAAAGACATTTCATTTTTGAAATTTGTATGTGTATCCTCACACTAAGTCTAGCCAGTATCTCATAGCAACATGTAAAATATATAGGTGAACATGATCACATGAAACAAGTGTAGCAACTAACTTAACATAGTTTACAGATTTTAATACCTTGATTGTGCCGAAATATGATATGATAGTCTTGCTTGGTGATGCTAACATTTTTGTGAATAATGACCTGGACAATCATTAAGAGGTTGCTATTCTGAAGTTACAACACATGTTAAAGCTGCCCTGGGTAAACCTCTATTAATTAAATTTACTGTGGACTCTGGACTCTAGAAAAAAAATGTTTGCTGCAAACTACTTTTTCAGAGAAGATATGGTTTTTCTAAAAAATCTGCCTGATTTCTCCTTTAAGATTTCTATAAATACTAGAATAATTGTCAATGCAGTGTCTAATAGATATTCATAATTAGTTCTTTTTGACCTGCATGCAGCTTTGCCACTATTGCTCATGTGAAGTTAATGGACCAACTAAGAACCTGGGTTGGCACTGATAAAATTAATCTGCTGTGGCATGGTGATGGGTTGTGCTGTGAAGAGCTGAACAGTTCTTGCCTTGAGGCAGCCTCACTCCCTGGAGGTCTCCATTCTGATTTACTTAAAAAAAACAAACAATAAAAAACATTTCAATTTGAGCGTATGTATTCAATTGGTCCTGTCAGCAAGGTGAGGATTACTTGAAATACGTTTAATACTGCGAACCCAGCAGTTTTAACCGTTAACACCCTCATTTGATGTCTGGCACTCTAAATAGTGAACACAAGTGCATCAACAGTTAAAACACCTCACTTGTCTGACATGTAAAATATATTTATTTGATTTAATTTTGGTAAGTATGATCAAAGACATCAATTAAATCACTGAATTTGTTGGTAGGCAGAGCAAACTGTTGGATCAAAATGTACAACTCACAGTCAGATGATTAAGATATTTATTAAGTTACAACAAATATTCACGTTTCATCTGAAGACAAGGTTCAGCTACCTTAAAACAATTAACTAAGGTTATGCACATGGACAGTCACTCAATAAAAGATGTGCTAGGTACAAAATTCAAAAAATCAAAAGACAGCAAAATATTCCAAAAAGATTATAGATGAAATGTAGAATACCAAACCAAGGTATAGGATTCAGATGCCCACTTCCAACTAAAGCCGAACTTTTAGTCCCAGGAACTACTTTTCAAGGAACTAAAACGTTCCTTCAGCCCATTGTTGTCTGCGTTTCCACCGCGGTCTAAAGTCCCGCAAAGATTAGGCAAATTAGCCCACTGACGTATGAAAAGGCGACGTTGTCGTCGGTCCATCTGTCCTATGATTTCTTCTGTAACCCCATACTACCACAGAAGTAGCCTACATTATTTTCTAGTAACCGGGACAGCCCGGAGGGGTTTATTCCACTTATATACAACGGGTTACCAACAATAGCTGCGTTTCCACCGCAGGAACTATACCCCGGAACTAGGAACCTTTTGAGGAACTCAGTGCGTTTCCACCGCAGGAACTAGGGTCTAAATTTAGTTCCGGGGCTTTGTTTTACCCCCCAAAAGGTTCCTGCTCGGGGGGTAGTACTTTCCGAAAGTACAGGAACCTTTTGGGTGGAGCTTGCAGCGCTGAACATTTCTGATTGGTCGAGTACTCGCAGCATTTTTTTGTCTATTTTCAGGCGCCATGTTTAAAAATATGCAGGCGCAAACCGATTTATTTTCATAATAACTTCAAATCAAACTTGTATGTTATGCGGCGCAGTAGCCTACTTTTGGTTATAGCCTGCCAACGTCTTGGAATTATAACGTGTGCTCTTCTGTTCTTTTCTTGCTTTAGTATTCGTTTTATAAAATGCTAAGCATTCGTGCTGGGACAGCATATTATGTACTAAAACATTCAAACGGATTAATTCGGTTGCTGAATATTTTCTTCCGGATTTTCTTTGTTAGCCCGTTGTAATTGACTCAAAACGTTTGATACAGTTATGTGAGGTATGCGGTAGTTCTGCGTAATTCACATTGGTGATACAGTAAAAGCAAACTGGAAATCACCTTCCGCACTTTTTGTCATGGTAAAATAACAGGTTAATTCTAGTAATCGTACCTTTAGCTTTTTCAGACTGCCGTAATTTTGCTCTGCCATTCTTCAATTCCACAAAAAGACCAGGAAGACTATGGACTAATTTATGGTGCATGGTTCGCATCTGGAGGGCACACTTCGCTGCTCGGCTAGCAGTAACTTCGAAGGAAAACAAACGGTGGCTGCACCACTACTAATTTAAATTTTCACGCAAGTCCGAGTTTAGTCTTCCTGGTCTTTTGGTGGAATTGAAGAATGAGTAAAATTACGGCAGTCTGAAAAAGCTAAAGGGACGATTACTAGAATTAACGTGTTATTTTACCCTGACAAAAAGTGCGGAAGGTGATTTCCAGTTTGCTTTTACTGTATCACCAATGTGAATTACGCAGAACTACCGCATACCTCACATAACTGTATCAAACTTTTTGAGTCAATTACAACGGGCTAACAAAGAAAATCCGGAAGAAAATGTTCAGCAACCGAATTAATCCGTTTGAATGTTTTGGTACGTAATATGCTGTCCCAGCATGAATGCTTAGCATTTTATAAAACGAATACTAAAGCAAGAAAAGAACAGAAGAGCACACGTTATAATTCCAAGACGTTGGCAGGCTATAACCAAAACTAGGCTACTGCGCCGCATAACATACAAGTTTGATTTGAAGTTATTATGAAAATAAATCGGTTTGTGGCTGCATATTTTTAAACATGGCGGTTGAAATAAAACACTGCAAGTAGTCGACCAATCAGAAATTTTCAGCGCTTGCGCCCCACCCTAAAGGTTCCGGTACTTTTGGAAAGTACTACCCCCCGAGCAGGAACTTTTTTGGGGTTAAAATAAAGCCCCCGGAATTAAATTTAGACCCTAGTTCCTGCGGTCGAAACGCACTGAGTTCCTCAAATGGTTCCTAGTTCCGGGGTAAAGTTCCTGCGGTGGAAACACGGCTTAACAGTTACAAACTTCTTGTCAAGTTGCCCAAAACTGACCATAGCCACATTTTTTTGTCTGGTGAAAGTGAGGAGGGGGAGGGGATGGACACCCCCTCTGACACACACATACACACAGACACAGACATTCACACCTCAAATGGCTATCCCCCCCCTCCCCAGTTTCTGCTCTGTGTTTTATCTCCAGGCTATTCTGGCCCAGCGCTTTGAAGCTTCCTGTGGCTGAGAACGGCCAAATGGTGAATTACATGTCTGACAACCCAGACTGTTTTGTGTGCAGTGAAAGATATTGTAGATACCAAGATAAGTTTCTTACAACTTGCCAGCTTGACATGATTGGCATTGAGGCATTGATGGGTTTGACACATGCAGCCTGAGACTTCTCAGTGAAAGAAGTGGCACAGCTTCCTGTATAAGCAGTACTACATATGAGATAAGCACTTCAAAGCAGCAACAAATCTACAGGACTGAAAATGGTCCATGCTAATTCCTACTTGCTGGGAGAAATGAAAAATACTTTTTTGTCACTTCTCCCATTTAAGACCCACATCTACTGAAAATGTAAGTATCCTACGAACACGTTCCTCCCACGGGTGGGAAACCGGTGAGGATATGAGTCCTGATCGCTGCATTAGCAACTCCTACTGGTTGTTCGGGGAGCCTGTCCAGCGGGGAGGGGATCCGGGGGAGATAGCGTGAACCTCTGCGCGTGTTACGCTCTCCCAGTGAAACTTGTCGCTGTCAGGTGAAAAGAAATGTCTGGCGACTCTACATGTATCGGAGGAGGCATGTGGCAGTCTATACCCTCCCCTGACCAACAGAGGATAGCGCAACCAGGACTGTGGCTGGTCCACACGGGGAATTTGTATAACGAGAAAAATGGCAAAAAAAAAGAAGAAAATGTAAGTAGTTCTCAAATGAGATGTCAGCATGCCAGTTCACCTTCTGCACCTAAACCATGCCTCTGGTCATTGGGAGTGAAGAAGTAGATATATATATATATACAATATAAAAACACATATGTTTGGCTTATAATTGTGAATGAATGTGACAAAAAATGTTTTATATATAGGGTTTAGATTATGGCCTTAGAGAGGGAAACAGCATTTTCATACTTGTTTTACTTGGATGTGACTAGCAGCTTTCTCTACCCTTTCATGTAGAATTTAAGGTAGTCTGGTATAAATTACTTACTGTCTGTAGACATAGGGAACAACACTCTGTCTGGAGACTGGGATCTCATGGACTGATGTGAATCTGGTGTTCTAGAACGCCCAGAACCTGAAGGCAAAAAATACAAAAATAAGTACAAGCTAAACATTTTCAATAAGTGCACCCTGGTGAAGGCACAGAAACACTGATTTACAAAAAGTGTTTTAAAGAGTGAGTGAGTAAATGAGTGAGTGAGTTAGTGACATCGCAGATCCATCAGGTGCTTCGCATCTTTAAAAAAGAAAACTCAAATGACATCACATCATGTGACACATTGCAATCGTTTTTTTTACTTTTAAGAGTGAGACTGCATAGCCATATCTAGGAAGCACCTATATGCACAAAGATATCTTTTCTAACTCAGGAAGGGATGAACTGATCAGGAAAATAAGCCTAACATTGATTTTGAGCTTTCTGACAGGCCCCATCTGAATTCTGTGATGTAGCTTTCTCCCTTCCCCTTCCTCATTTCACTGATCTGAAATGACTACTGATTGACTAGGTGGGGTTTCTGCCACATTGCTTTCACCTGACTATCTGTTTGAACAAGGTCACTGCTTTTGAGTTTTTGGATGAAGTGTCATATAGTCGGTAGTCTGGAATAAGATTTTTTTTTTTTTTTTTAATGGAGGAGAGGAGGAGCAGAGAGGAGAGGTAGAGAGAGGAGAGTTGCAACACACTGCTGTTCTCTTGCATACTAGTTTTTGCATTTTCCCACCCATCACTAAAATGGCTATAACTTTTGAGCAGTAAATGATAGATCTAATCTTTGATTTCTATTCCATATTATTCACAAAATGGTGAAGAAACCACACACTCCAAGTTTTCCTCTATCTTGAATATAAAATGGTTAAAATGTAGGTTTCTCATAAAAAAGCTGTCCTCTTTTTCATTCATAAAAGACGACAAAACTTAACCAGCTGTGGTTTAAAAAGCATAGCAGATATTTAAAATTACATTTTAATATAGGTTGTCCTGCACAGTTTAAAGTTTGAATAGTGTGTCTAGGTTAAACGGTCAGGGAGAAGCAGCTTTCAAAGCTGTGTTATGCCCTCAGCTTAGCCTGGGCAACTTTATTTTCCATAGACTTACACTGTTAGAATGTTCAAAAAGCGAGAGTGAATTATCCTGTTCATTAGTTGCAGTACCATTTCCATGCTGAAGTCAATCTTTATCCACAATCACATTTCCAAGCTCAAGTCCATCTTCGTATCGATCATTTAATATGTCGCCGTCATCACTATCGTCAGACTGGGCAAGAGCGTTTATCTCAACCCTCCGTTTCTGCCATTTTCTTAGGTAAGCCATATCTGTAATAGTTAACATATAATAAAATGTTGAAATATGTGACAAGCTAGATGACTAATAATATGATGCCAGCATACGTTAAGACTTTGCTTGACTCGTGTTTCATTCCATAAGTGTTTGGAGCAGAAAAAGTAGTTTTCACAAAAAAGCCAGAACGTTGGTTATTCCCATATTTTATCTCCAAATAATTTAACAAGACTGATATGATGACTTGGCTAAGCTAGCTAGCAACTATTTTAGCTAGCTAACGTTAGCTAGCGACCTCAGTACCTGGCTGGCATAATGTTGATAGGTCTAAGGGTTTTAACTTCATTGAGCAAATAATATACATATACTTATGGTTAACTTTTAATTCAACAATGAATATAACATTAGCTAGTTCTCAGAAAAAGCTAGATACTTACCACAAGACGTTCTTGGTCTTGTCTTCCATGAAATGGTGGCGGCGACTTTGGGGAGGATGGTGGGGAAAAAAATACGCCACTCCCCTTTGAACGAGTCAACAGTGCGTGCAGCCATGGCGCAGTTCATCTGATCATTTCTGTTTCTGAGAGATTTTAAAAGTATTTATTAATCTCGATAAAATTCATAAATATGAATATATTGGACTTGTGGAATTACAAGAAGCTTAAATTGAGTAAATTGATTTATGTTTCTGGGTTCTTACAACATTGTTGAGTTTTAATGCTGGAAAAAGCGCTGCAGCAACAGGCTAAAATCAGTTGAAATAAAGCCCTGGACGGGCTGACGCGATGCCAACACAATTTAGCCGTCAATGGACGACTGTTGTTCACTGGGCAGTGAAGCGATGCTAGCACCGGGGTAATGTGCTCATACGTCTTAGTTCTAGTCAAGATGCGAGCAGGTCTCCAAACCAACACTGGGCTGTATATTTATACTAGCAGGATTAATGTATGATGGAGGAGGCAGTTTGGAGATCTGGTTTTTAATAGCCTCAATTTTCTAATCGAAAAAGTTCATAAAATCATTGCTGCTAAGATCGGAAGGGTAAGTTGAAAATTCTGATGATTGTTTTTTAGTTAATTTTTCCACAGTACTAAACAGAAATTTTGGGTAAATTTGTTTTGTTCAATTAGTTTAGAGAAAAAAGGCAGATCTAGCAAATTCAAGAGGTTGCTTGTACTGAAGGAGGCTATCTTTCCAATTTTTTGTGGACTGCTTCAGGGCCCGAGTGGTGTCATTGTGCCAAGGAGTGTGATTTTTCCAACTAAATTTTCTTCTTTTTAGTGGGGCAACTATATCAAATGTGTTTCTGAGAGAAAGAGTTAACTGGTTAGTCAATTGGTCCAGTGATACTTCATCAGCCTTTTCTTCACTGGAGAGGAACCATATTTATAAACTTTGGAATGACCTCAGGGTTTAATGATCGGCTGTAATAGTGTCTATGCTCTGATACAGGTGGATCGGATGCCTTGATTTCAAACATAATAAGGAAATGATCGGATAGTACAGGGTTATGAGGTGCGACGGTAAGATTTACAACACTGATACCATGGGACAGTACTAAATCTAAGGTATGGCTACGGTAGTGAGTAGGCTCAAAACGTTCTGTACAAAACCAACAGAGACAATAATAGAGGCAAAAGCTCTTCCTAGGGGATCACCGTGTTTATACACATGTATGTTAAATTCATCAACAATCACAACCTTATCTGCTGAAACTGCAAGGTGTGACATAAACTCAGCAAATTTTATTAAAAAATCAGAATAAGACCTACCACTTATTTTAGCAAGATCAGGCTGAACACAGTTCATAGTAAGAACTTCAAAAGAGGAGAACCTATTGCCATGCTTAGGCGTTAAACTCAATATGGACTGGTAAATAGCTGCAACGCCCCTCTGCCTCGTGACCTCTTCTTTGGCTCATGACCAACCTTTCCACAAAAACTTGTGCAAATCTGTGAATCCATTCGGGAGTTATGCACCTTTTTGTGATAGGCCACGCCCATCGCCATGCCCCCTCTTGGTTAATCGGCCTTGGAAGTTACTCAGCTCTACCTTCGGTCATGACCAATGTCCATGCCAAATTGCAGCCTCCTGGGGCGAAAACTGGCCGCTACAGGGTGGGACAATTTTTGTGAACCAACCGGCCAACCAATCAACCAACCGACCGACAGACAGAGCTATAGAGCTGCGGTCGCAGCTAATAAATACTAGATTCCAGTCCAGAAGTGTTAGTTAAAGCGGCTTTTGGATAAATTATATTTTTGTTAGCTAGCTCTGAAATGCACCTTCCAGACAAATATGTAGGGCCATATGTCTGAGACATGGGCATAGGGAAACGTGCATGTAAACACGTAGGGTTAGAAGCCTGCGGCCTGGCCAGCACCCTGATGGAGTGTCAGGATCTGGCCTCACTAAGACTAGCAGCTACGTTATTGGATAGGACACGAGAACCTCTCCAGCTTGGGTGCAGTCTGTATCTCTTCAATAGGCCAGGCATTCCCCAGAAATCAGGCCAATTATTAATAAACCCTATACGACTAGATGAGCACCACTACGACAACCAATGATTTAGCGACGATAGCCTACTGTAGACCTTGTTGCTCCTACGAGCTGGAAGTGGGCCAGAGCATATTGCTTCTTGGCGCATTTTTTTAGCCACTGCACCCACCGATACAAAGTCATTTGGGCCTCTAACTCAGCTACTTTCTTTGCCAACTTTAAATTAAGCTGAAACCACAAATACCATTAGTAGTAAAATTGGCAACAGAGCTAAGGCTAAACATGCAACAGACGGTGCAGAAAATGGAAGCCATGATGTATTCTTACCGTATTTTTCTTTAGTTGTTAGCTTCTTTCAAAATGCAATTTTCTTTGGTGAGTAGTCAGGAGAAAGTAGTACAGGATGTTCAGTAAAACAATAGGTGACCGAACTTCTTAAAATCCAAAAAGATATTTGAAATAAAAATTTGTTGGATTAAGCAGAGCAAGCACAGAGCACACACAACAGCAGTAAAACGCACTTTCTCAGGGCACAGTAACACAATTCTAATCAAAAGCCTAGAATTATTTTTGGACTGTTTGTGTAACCTTTGTTGTGGTTGGAAATCAGCTTACCTGTCTGGTGTTAGACAGAGACTTCAAGGCTGTCGAATGTGAGATAGAAAGGCTCAAGGAGTTAGCAGAAAAGATTAGGCGCAGAACCTCCATGGTAGTTTTTTCTGGAATACTTTCGGTACTACGTGCAAATAGAGAAAAACAAAATTTTATTTGGAGGTTTAACAAGTGGCTACAAACCTGGTGTAGGAAAGAAGGGTACAGGTTGATGGGGCACTGGGACTAGTTCTGGGACGGGCTACACCTGAACTGGAGGGGTACTGCTGCACTGGGCCAGGATATGCTTAAGGTAGCAGAGGATTATTTAAACTAGGGACTTGGGGGGCAGGGATGTCAGAAAGTGAAAAGGGTAGGGAAGTGCAGGATGCCTGGATGCAAGCTGTCAGGGCTTCCTATAATATTATGACATAGTTGGGATTAGAGAGACATGGCTTGGGGATGAAAATAATATAGAAGGGTACAAATTAGGAAGTATAGGTCCAGTAAGAGAGGTAGGGGTGTAGCTCTCTGTGTAAAAGAAAATTTTAATGTGCAGAAAATTCCAGAAATTGACCAGCTCCACTACTCTTCCTCATTTATATCAATGACCTTGACAGGTAGATAGAAAGTACATTAGTCAAATTTGAAGATGATACACAACTGGGAGCCACAGCTAATAGTTTGGAATCTAATTAAGTAATCCAAGTAGATTTAAATAAAATCCAGAAGTGGGTGGAAACCTGGCTAATGAAATCTAATATAGCCAAATGTAAAGTTCTGCATGTGGGAAATAAAAACATTAGGCAAGATTACTTTATGGAAGGGACAAAATTGGAATGTTCTCAGTTTGAAAAAGAGTAATTGTTGATCAAAGGTCCTAGGCACTGCTGTAGCAGTAAAAAAGGCCAACAGGATGCTGGGATATATAGGCAAAAGTATTGAGTATAAATCCAAGGAAATTATATTTATCTTATACAGTAAATTTTGTAGACCAGTGCCACACACCGCTACACACCCCTTTTCTGAACAGAAGAGTTGGACACAGGGAGATATAAGAATCCGGGATTTTCCGGTCTTTATTTAGCACTTTAGAGAGAGAGAATCCAGACAAACAAAACAGCTTTGCCCTTCACCCTCACGAGATTGAGGTAAAAATAATAAAACAACACAACAAACAAAGACAAAATAACGAAACTACACAACACTTTCCAGCCTTTTCCCGTGCTGGGAAGAAAGCATACTTTAAATACCTGGATTAATTACTGATGTACTCCAGTTGCATGTGCCTACTTAACCAGTAGGCGTGGAACTCAGACTGCCCCGAACCTCTGCCACAAATCGAGCCCTGCCACACTACTCCACAGCCAGAATGCAGCCAGGGTGCATTCGGCTTGGTTGACACTGCCCCCTCTCGGGAGAGGAAATCCGCACAAGTGTTAGCGGACCCCGGCCTATGGATTACCCGGAACCAAAATGGCTGGAGAGCCAGATACCACGGGGTACTCCGAGAGTTGGTGTCATTCATTTTATGCAGCCATTGGAGGGGGGCATGATCTGAATAGAGGGTAAAGGATCGACCCAGGAGGTAGTACCTGAGTCAGTACATCCCACTTTATAGCGAGACATTCTTTTTCAATGGTACTGTACCGACTGTCCCTGGGGCTGAGCTTGCGGCTGATGTAGAGCACCGGTTTCTGGGATTGGGATTACAGAGACATGGCTTGGGGATGAATATAATATAGAAGGGTACAAATTCATTAGGAAGTATACATCCAGTAAAAGAGGTATAGTAGGGGGAATTAAGCTCAAAAAATGGCCAACTCGTTATGGAGTGGATAGAAGCACCAAATTTAGTACAGACAGTCTTTAGGATGTATCTCACCATCTCAGAAGGGGTGCTCAAAAATTTGGACCCATTAAAGACTTTTTAAAAGGGAAAATCCAAAATGGCCGCCAGAAAAGACCCAAGATTCCTAAAACGTGATATAATTTAGACATTTTGGTTTATTATGCTAATGTTAGCTTTTACATTTATAATAAATAGACAATTATTAAAGGATTTGCCCAAAATAACCCATGAAAATTTTCTTAAATACATTTTAAACAGCTTTAAACACGAAACATAGGCTTAAAAAACAATCGGAATGAAATGACCTTCCAAATGAATCCTTTTCTGAGTGGTATATTTTCAATGGCATATATACATAATTGTTTTTAAAAACTTTTAAAACACCCAGTGAATGATAATCTATAGATAATTTATTGTTAAAATCTTCATATGACCAGAGATCAAGCCCTCTATTGGGGCACAACTCATTAGCATTTTAATGCCAAAAAAGTAGCTAATTTCGTATGTTGTGGATAGAAGCACACAGTTGGGTGTAGATAATATTCGGAATGTATAGAAATGCTTATCATTGCAAACAAGACCCTGGACTGACCCTAGCCTGACCCTTGGGGAAGGGGGGTGGGGGGGTATGAGGGGGCGGGGCTTAACTAATCAATAAAGGCAGTATATCAGAACAGTACTTGGTGACTCGATTAACCATGTATTTTGTGCTGGAAAAAACATTTCCCCCGGATTATGAATGTCCCATTTAGCATGTAACTATCTTAGGTTAGTTTCCGATTGGCACCGAACAAACTTGAGCTACCGTAACTTATACAGTTTACAATTTAGGTATTTAGCAGACACTTTTATACCAAAGCATGTTGAACAAGGTATCAGCAATTTGTGAACACTGGGAAAAAAACTGTTAGCTCCTCACTGATAATAACACAGAAGGGTGCTGTTTACAAACTGCAAACAAGTTCTAGCTTCTCCACGGTTTCTTGCTATTCGTTGCATTTGTTGTTTAATCTGGTTATCCAACTTATCTATCGCCTGTCTTGGTAGATAACTGTACAACGTGCTGGTATTTTACAGTTGATTATGGTTTGCTTACATCACCATCAAAAATATAGCATGCCATGTCTCGCATTAGCATTTGTGCAAGATAATCTGTTAGAATAGGGGTTTGACTGAGTAGTGTTAGCACGTTAGCGTGTGGGATTGTGGGACAGGGAGTCTTAAAACAATGCATGTCTTGCATTAGCATTTGTGCAAGCCAATCTGTTTGAATAGGGGTTTGACTGAATAACGTTAGCACGTTAGTGTGCTATTAGCGAATTGTGAGACAGTGAGTCATAAGAAAATGGCACCTTTTTGCTGATGGGATACCGTATGCATAGGGACGAGGGGTACATGGGGGTGGGAGGCATGAGGACCTGATGACAATTTTGACAATCCAGTGCAGATGTTTCAGGTTCTCATGCATGCCGGTTGATCAAGCCCATGAGCAAAATAATGAGTTGGTGAAAGGTACGGGAGGTGCCATTGGTCTAACCCGAGAACCCCACCGCCTTTCGACGATGGATGGTAGCAGGACCAGAGCAGGCTAGACTACTTGTTGATTTTGAATCACAGTACATGCATTCAGATTTAACCTCTTTGCATCTACAGCATGAGCAGAGCTCATCATACCAGAAAACATACCAAAACAAGTTTCAAACTTGTGCCGCACAATCTCTGGCATGGGCAATCCATTCCAAGATACATGTTAAGAGTTACTTGTACTGGACACTCGCAACTGTGCAAATGAAGATGTTGTCAACACTGTACGTACCATTGAGAAGTTAGTCACTGCCCAATATCACAAATATGTGAAGGAAGTCATTGTTGATGGGAAAACATCCATTCATCAGAGTATTAAGAGGAATAACCTAGGTAGCTCCTCCCTCTGGCATCAATCACTCTGCCGAGCCAGGACACCACCTCCCAATGGGCTATCGGCTCCTCATACTGGCTTCCAGAGTTGCTGTCTCACAGGGCTCCAGACTATCACCCCTTCCAACAGAGCCAGCCACAGCTCCCCTCCCCTCCCCACTCCCTGGGGAGTCCCCAGCCAATCAAGGGGCCCACCAGCTGCTCCCAATCAAGGGGTCCACCAGCTGGTCCACAAAACAACTTCCAAGTAGGCCTGAGTGATAAAACGATAGCGATATGTACCACGATAGACACTTTATCAATATGAAAATTGTTCGATAGAATGTTCCATAGTTTCACTTAAATGCATTAAATGCAAACCACCAGGAAAGCACATAACAAATACACAAAGTTTGTTTGCATGAACAAACCCCAAGCGTGTTCCCTCCCTGGCTCCCTAACAGCCTATCATATCCCTTGATAATGGAGCGTGCTACGAATGACACGCAAACAGCCAGTCATTTAACAGGTGTATGCTCGGTTGCACCATCGACATGTGACACAACAACAGAAACAGCGTGGAGTGAGAAATTGAGTGCAGACGGTGAGGAAACTGTTGATAAAAAAGGACAGGTCAGCTCGCCAGTTTGGCAGTTTTTTTTTATTTTTTAAGTCTGACCGATATAGTTTCATAGCTTAATTAATTAAAGTTTGACAAGGCAGGGTACAGCAGCATAAAAAAACAGTGAATCCTGACATGCATCAAACATAACGGCAATCAACATCATAAGCAACATATCATAACACCTTTGTATGGAAACTGTGCAGGAAAACCGTCCCGACCAAGAGCGGGAATACAACAAACTTATTTTAACACCTTAGCCGCTGCCACCCTTTGGAGTACGCTGTCATAAAATTTTTCCCGACCGTGAAAACTGCCTGACTTGTTTACATTTTGGACAGATGTGGCTAGTGGGTAAATCTGTTGCTGTTTCCGTCACAGCACTTTCGACACAAGCAATATCAGAAGTGCTATCCGAAAATGTATTCTTACCGTGAAGAGTGCAACCGTAGAAATGTGTTAACACGGTGGCACAATTATATCGAGAAATACCATCTTTGGGGAAAAAATCCTATATTTTGTAAATTAATTTAGACAGCCATTTTGAATTTCTTCAATAGCTCACTTCCTGTTTAAGAATATTTGGGGGCACCCCTTCTAGGATATATTTGGATCACTCAATGTACATATCAAATCATATGCATTTATGAGGTTCTTTCTGTGCCTTATGTCAATTGCTAACTGTTTAGGTGGCCATTCTGAATTTCTTCAATAGCTTACTTCCTGTTAAAATATTTTGGGCACCCCTTCTAGGATGTCTTATGATCACCCAAGAAACATGTGTGCCAAATGTTATGCTTTTATGAGGTCCTTTAGGTATCTTTTGAGTCAGCTGCCAACTCTTTAGGTGGCCATTTTGAATTTCTTTAATAGCTCACTTCCTGTTTAAAGATTTTTTGGGCACCCCTTCTAGGATGTCTTAGGATCTCCCAGGGGACATGTGTGCCAAATTTCATGCTTTTATGAGGTTCTTTAGGTGCCTTTTGAGTCAACTGCCAACTGTTTAGGCGGCCATTTTGAATTTATTCAATAACTCACTATCCGGTTTAAGATTTTTTTGGGCACCCCTTCTAGGATGTTTTAGGATCACCCAAGGAACATATGTACCAAATTTCATGCTTCTATCCACCACATAACGACTTTTCGCATAATTCCCCCTACTAGTAGGGGTGTAGCTATGTAAAGAAAAATTTTAATGTGGAGAAGATTCTATAAATTGACCAGCTCGAGCCTAGTGAGGTTATTTTGATAAAGCTCATCATAGGGGAACATGAAAAGGGCCTTACGGTAAGACTGTGTTACCGGTTGCCTGTTTCAGACAGGAATGTGAATTCAACGCTCTTTGGAAAAATAAAACAAGCTTGTCAGGATTGCGTGAGACTATTATTATGGGTGACTTCAAGTACCCTGCTATTAAGTATCACCACCACCATCGTAAATTATTCTCCAATAAACCTTGTTGTGGTTTATTCCTTACATACATATATATATATATGGGCCACCACGAGCCTCCAGAACAGTTTCAATGTGCCTTGGGATAGATTCTACAAGCCTCTGGAACTCTACTGGAGGGATGGAACTAGTGACTATTCTTCTAAAAGATATTCCCTTATTTGGTGTTTTGATGATGGTGGTGGAGAGCACTGTCCAACACTTCGGTACAAAATCTGCCATAGGTGTTCAATTGGTTGATATCTGCCGACTGTGAAGACCATAGCATATGATTTTAATACCCATCAAACCATTCAATCAGTGACCCCTTGTACCCTGTGGATGGGGGGATTGTCATCCTGGAAGAGACCACTCCCATCAGGATAGAAATGTTTCATCATAGGATAAAGGTGATCACAATAATTTTGTATTGATTTTCAGTGACCCTTCCATCTAAGTGAACCCAAACCATGCAAGAAAAATGCCCCCCACAGCATAATAGAGCCACTGGACCCCCTCACTCTAGGGGTCAAGCATTCAGGTCAGTACCATTCTATTGGTGTATGGCACACATGCACTCATCCACTTGTCGAGAATATGGTGAAGGATGACTCATGGTTTTTGCACCACTGAACTCTCAAATGTGCATTTATCTTTGTATTGATGGATATATGCACTGCAACGCTACTATATTATCCCTCTCTATGTAGTTGTGGATGGGCTGTTCTTGCTGACACAGTCTGATCACTTCCTGCATTGACATTTTCAGTCCCATGAAGAAGAGTTGCTCCTTCCTTACATATCACACTAATGCACAAACATCCTGGTGATCACCTGCAGACTTCATCCTTATGTCTTGGAGTAGGGTCTTCTTCTTTACATGACAGCCTTTCAGGCTATGGCGATGTACCAAAGTTCGTTTAGCCCTGGAAGTTAATTTGTCCCTCCTTCCTGAACGATGCAGTGTCTGTGTGGTCCCAAGATTTTTATATTTGCATACAATTGTTTGTACAGATGCTCATGGTACCTTCAGTTGTTTGGAAATTGCTCCTAAGGAGGAACCGGACTTCTGGAGGTCCACAATTATTTTTTTCTGAGGTTTTGGCTGAGTTGCTTGGATTTTCCCATGGTATCAAGGGCAAAAAGGCAGTGGCTCTAAAGGTAGGCCCTTAAATACAGTCACAGGTGCCAATTACCTCCCAGTTAACTAACTTATTAAATTAATTAACTAATTAAATTTGGACAACAAGCCAATCAGAAGCTTCTAAAAAGTCATTATACCAATTTCTGGAATCTTCTAGACTGTTTAAAGAGACAGTCTACTTAGTGTATGTAAACTTTTGACACTGGAATTCTGATATAGTGAATTAAAGCTGAAATAAATCTGTCTTGATTGTTTTAAAATTACCTCTGATGTGACCAAAGTAGATGCCCTAATTTACTTGCCAAAAGAAATGTATGGTAACATGAAATGTGCAGAGTTTGAATATCTTTAGCATAGGTTTATGTAAACTTGGCCTCAACTGTAAAATCTACCGGTGAAATAAACTGAACTATTTTGTACATCAGCCTATGCCTCTATTCATTCAATTGAATTGGGTTTGTTTGGGGAACCTTGTCCTTAATCTATACTACAGAGGATCTCCCACCTTTTAAGTGGGAGTGGTGTAATTTAATGCATGGTATCACTAAATCTAACCTCCACACTACATGCTGTGTGCAACATTATACTAAGTAAAACAAAAGGGTTTGAAGATACCGCGCCACCTGCACTCTGGAGAGCCACATGATCACCTGCCACCAAGCCATGCCTCCAACCACAGGCACCTGAATGAGAGATAGTGTAGTGGACAGAGAGAGAAGGAAAATCCACACCGCACACCAAATAGAGGGAAGATGACATTCATGCAATGCCAATGCCTCTGCAAGTCAAATGGGTAGACTGGAGCAAAAATCTAATATTACAATTATGTGAGTGCAGGAAAATCCCTCCCACAGACACACCAAAGCTGAGACCACAGGAGAGAACGAGAGCGGTACACCCAAAGTCCAGGGACACGAGGCTGGCAGCACTTGAATGGGCGCTAAGTGGACAAACACTTACATTCACCACAAGGTCCTTTTCCACCATAGAGATACCAAAATCCCTTTTCCCCAAACTGGGTGGAATCCCGGGGCAGAATAACCAACCCTTGCACTATAAAGTTCACAGTTGCTTTTAAACAATCCCTTTTTGAACAATCATGGCACAGTGAATAACTAGGAAAAGTGGCTAATAGAAATGGGGCGGGGCACGCCAGATACACATGCACCTTGGAAAAGAAAATGATGCATTTAATAACAAGCGGCGAATATAATAGTATGTGGATTTAACAGTTGGGCAACAGGCACGATCTCTACATACTTCAATGCTGTCTCTTATGTGAGCATTGGCTCACATTAGTTCACTTGCCAGACTCAAACATCTGCAAACAAAATAAAGCAATAAATAACAGTAATAAAGAGACCGATAATAATTGGGACTTACAATAAATGTTCTATATATTTCGCAATGCCTTCTGCTATGCATCGGCTTGCATTAGTTCACTTGTGGGATTCAAACCTCGGCAAATAAAATAAAGCCATTAGTTAACAGCATTATGTGGACTGATTATAGTTGGAAGTTAAACTGTAAGTGTTCTACATACTTTGCAATGCCGTCTTTGATGCCTCGGCTTGCATTAGTTCACCTGTGGGATTCAAACATCAGAAATGTCTAAAAATAAAAACAATTATATATAAATAGTAAACAAAACTTAACACAGTACTATGGGGATTACTAAATTAAAAGTAATACATGAAATGAATTTGCAAAAACAAAGTTACCGTCAACAATATGGAATATTGCCAAACTCAATTGGTGGTGGTCACAAGTCAGCAAATTAACAGGCGATGTTGTAACCTTACAACAATGTGCAATGGGATAACCTTGAGTGTATTTGCACGGATCCTAGTTTAACGGGTAACTCCACTGCCTAAGAGCCAGATAGAATTATATTATAACTCATTGTGATACAGTGCTTTTGATGCCCACGTAGAATTGTGAAAGCATACCTCCAAATCGAAGAATAATTTCAGAAAGTGCCCAGGCCCCAGCAACAGCAGTGTTTGGTCTCGCAAACCGAAAGTCAAAGGATTTAAGAAACATGCTCCCAGTTGCTCATATACCCATTCATACCTGTAGAAGATCTCACTAATTAGGGTCATTGAGAATTAAATCACAAAACCAATGAGATTTGTAATCGGGTCTTGAGACAACCATAGTAGCTTCACAGCATCATCACCTGACAGAGCCTATCTGCGCAATGACTTTATTTTATTCTCAGACCACATTTACAGAAATCTACTCCAATAAGCACTGCAGATTATCACTCAAATCACTCATGGTGAAAATCAATTACAAGCAATTACAAACACACCCAAATTCAAATATAAACTAACATACTGCATACAAATAAATGGTTGAGGCTGCAGACACTCACCACACGGAGAGAAGATTGCAACAGCATGCCAAAGTACCTAATAAAATCAAAACCAAAACTAAACAGACTTGCTCAACCCCATCTCATTTCCCACCAGCTCTAGATGAAATCGAGAAGGGTAAGAATCCAAACTTTAGATAATCAAAAAAGTATAACTTTCACACCAGAGCATGGGCATCGGCGAGCACATTGTCCTTGCCTTTAATTTGCTGTACATTCAGGCATTCAGGTACACCAGCGCATCAGGCATTGATTCGGGCTCTACAATGTAGTCAGAAATGTAAGAGGATTATGATCCATATAGCCTGTCAGTGGTACTGTAGCTGAACCTACGTACACTTTGAACTGCTGCGAGGCCCAAATCAGTGCCAAGGGTTTCTTTTCGATTGTGGAATAATTCATCTGGTATTTCTTGAACTTCCGTGAAAATTAGCTAATGGGCCGATCAACTCCAGAGTCATCGGACTACAATACGACAGTGCCAGCTCCCACATTGCTGGTGTTGACCTGGAGATTAAAAGGGCGGTCAGCGCAAGGAGCGACCAAGACAGGCGCATTGCATAAGAGGGCTTTTACTGTTTCAAACGCCATCTGACAGGCCTTGGACCAGACATAAACAACTTTTGCTTTTAAGAGATCTGTTAGAGGTGCCACCACGCTTGAGAAGTTGGGGCAAAACCCCCTATAATACCCAGTCATGCCTAAAAATAGCATGAATTCTTTTTTTCTAGCAGGCACGGGATAATTTTCGATGACTGTTACTTTGGCCACTACTGGGCGAACCTCACCACTTCCAACCACCTTACCCAAATAAGTCATGGTAGCCCTCGCAAACTTGCACTTAGCAAGGCTCTCTGTGAGCTGGGCAGTAGAGAGCCATGCAAAATGGGCATTGACATGCGAGACATGTTTGTCCCATGTGTCGCTGTAAACCACCACATCATTCAAGTAAGCAGTGCACCCATCTAAACCAGAGAGGACCGTATTTATCAACCTCTGAAAGATGGAGGGCACATTACGAAGACCAAATGCCATAACCTAGTAGGAGTACAACCCCCCCCCCGGGGTTATAAAGGTGGAAATTTATTTATCTTGGGCTGTGAGTGGGACTTGCAAGTACCCTTTTAAAAGATCAAACTTGCTAACAAAAATTTGGCGGACCCACTTTGTCAATGCAATCCTCCATGCGAGGAAGTGGATACGAGTCCGATTTAGTGATCACATTAATTTTGCGGTAATCAGTGCAAAAACGGAATGTATTGTCTGGATTAGTGACCAATAAACAAGGAGACAATCAACTAGAAGAAGGCACAGAAATGTCATTTTCAGCATATAATCAACTTCTGCTAAATGCTTACGCTTCTTCGGAGACAACCGATAAAAACTTTGACGAATGAGTTTTGCATCACCAACGTTAAATCATGCTCAGCCCATATAGTGCGAGGTTTATCTGGAAAGATGGACAAATGAGCAGATATTAACTGGACAAAGTCAAATAGCCGAGAATTAGTCAGATGCTGCAAGTGCTCTTCTAAGTTACCCTAGTCAGAGGGCCTTTGAAAACACTTTCGTCTGGCAGATCTGTCTCCGGGCGCATCACCGGCTAGCACATACTAGGGAGGAGATGGAGGAAAATGCTCCAACGCACCTGCTGACAGAACAGGCTTATTGTCAACGTTATGAAAATTAACATTGTCAGTGTGGTGGAAATTCCATCTGTATCCATCGGCAGTGAGAAGAGTCAAGAGACTAACACACATTTGGTTCAAGCTTTTAATGTTTGCAAACAAAAGCATATATGAGCATACACCCTTATCCAGTGCCCCCAGTCCCAGCTCAGGGACTTTCTCTTTCATAGCGGTTTGGGTCTTGTAAAACAGACAATTCATGCTAGGCGGTTTGAAGCTGATAAGCAGAAAGGCTATCTGAGGTGTTGCAGCTGTGTGTGCATCAAGTATAAATTCTTAGGTTTGGGGGGTCCAACCTTGGTACAACCTGAGGAAGGACAAACAGACACGTCCTCAGGTGCACAATGCTCTGTCACCAGGATGTAACTTGCAGTGTTCTGACCAAACGGTCAAACAGATGCTTCATTTTTTCCTGGGAGCGGCTAAGCTTCTCCTTAGCATACTCACCTGCTCAGTACAGACGTAACCTGAAATCATTTACATAAGTTAATAAGTTTTTAGGAGGATCGGAGTCCTTCCAGTCACTGCCCAATACAGAAAGAGGACCACGAACCTTTCTAAAGCACCTTGACTTTCAGCATGATAAGCACTTGCTATATTATGCTTATACGGAGTTGCTTAAGAACCTGTTTGAAAACGGGTAAATGTAAAATGTAAAATTTGACCCTTGGTCACTTTAGGAATTCCAAAGACAGACATAAATTCATTGAGAGTTTTTAACACAGACTTAGCAGTGATGCTGCACAAAGGATAGCCGGCAGGGTAGTGTGTAGCTTGGCACATAACAGTTAGTAAATAATTACTTCCTTACTTAGAGGTAGGTAACGGACCCACACATTCAATTATCAAATGTTGAAACAGAGTCTCTATCACTGGAACAGGATACAACAGCGCCAGTTTGATAATCTGATTTGGATTTCCATTTAGTTGACACACCTTGCAGGTCCAACAAAAGGCAAACACATCCCTTTTCAACCGGGGCCAGAAGTGGTATGGGCCAGAAGTAGTGATTGGGATGGCAGGTATGCCATCCAGCCAAGTTACGCCTTGGCGAGGCATGCCCCAAACCTATACAGCACCGATAGTTTGGCACTTTTCAGGGTTCCCCACAGAAATAACCGCAACAACAGCCACAGACACCCTTAAAAACATTAATTTCTGTACATTCTGAACCCATTTCTACAGACAGAATTGATAAACAACTTCACAATGTCCACATAATGAAGCCCCAAACTAAGGGGATTTTGTGTTTTCTCCTTCTCCTTCTTCTTTTTCCTGCCAGAAATGCTCCTAGCCCACAAGGAATATTTCTCCCCATTGGACATTTTACCGACACCAGTCAGTCCTTCACCTACACCAGCCAATCAAAATCTCACATACACACGCAAAATGGACATATGTTTTTACTCAAAAACATTTCCTGTCTCCAACAGCTAGTTTGTGGCTCAGTGGTAAATGTTGTAGCCTATGGATCCTTGAGTCACAGGGTCAAATTCTGCCTCAAGCAAATTTTTTAAACATGCTTTTTTGCTCATTAATACTTGTCTATTACTTCTCAACTATCGCTTTTGCAGCACATCTACCCGGTGTTCACTGAACGTACAAACTGCATTATAACATACCATCTACACATTCAGTTAACCGGCTACAGTATCGCCAAGCCATACGGATTCAACCGGAGCTCAGCTGTGCTTACTGGCCTGTTTTCTTTAAAACCATGGACACATTTCACCAAGACAATTCACATCCTTGGATAGTTACAAGCAAGTGCTTATGACACGGCCAGTCATATGCATTTCATGATGACTTGATGTATTGATGATGATGTATTGATTTTCTTAAGAACGTTTTCTACAGTAGGCAAGTGAAGAAATATAGTTAGTAGAAATGGCACAGTGGTCAGCTGGTATAACGTTTTATCAGCTAATGCCACGTTTTTACATTCATGTTACCTCACCTTGTTCTCTATCTACCCACATACAAACAATTATTATGCATGTACTGTCTGCAACACCCCATTAAAACATCATGTCAAACCTCACCTACATGCCCATTCTGCTAAAAACATATTGTTTCAACTACTCAATTTCATCATTTGTCCTCATTTCTCTCATACCACTGTTATTTTCGGATATGCAAAGACTGCTGGGACATATGTCTGTGCTGCTAATCTCCACTGTTCTGTTCAACTGTTCAAATTCTCATGTAAGGTCGGTGATCTAGCTAAGCAAAACAGTGAAGTGGAGTCCTACCTACAGATAAGCGTATCAAAATACTTTATAAGCCTTAGAAACACTAAAAGTGCATCTCGACGAAATAACAGAAAATGTAGCAGGTCAGAAGGGTACACAAGTTGTGACCTAGGGAGCTCAAATTCTACGAGCTTGCTGATAAATTTGTCAATGAAGGCTCGTTGGATGGCTGTCAAATCAGTGACTACATACACTGGGGACATCTCTGCTGCTGTTCTATATGATGCAAGCCTTTTTCATACTTACGCCGCCGCACCCTTTGTCACAGCCATTGTTTTACATATATAGCAAAGCGAAAGTGCTAAACAGCGCACGTTCATCAGACTGAACACATTCACACAAGGATAGCCATAGTCCACAACTGTTTCTTAAAGGGTTACTTCACATTTTTACACCCAGGTCCGCTCCGCTGCTCATCACGAATCATGTCCTTAACTTGGCCCCCCCCAAAATCTCGCTCTGCCTCCCAATCAAACCAGTCTACATCCGGGACTGCCTACGCTGTTTGCGAGTTTGTATGTATGTATGTGTACGCATACTTCTCATAGTCTACATTTATATGCATTACTGTTCTCACTTTCTCATAACAAACTTTGCAAAAAGAAATGAGATATCATAAAAAACACGTTTTCAACGTACAAAAATGGCAAGTTACTCACACATACAAAGCACTGTCTATAACTCATTCATTCAAACTGGCTAAATCTAGGCTTTCCATTAAAAGTATTGATATTAAAGTGACGCCAATTACTGTATTACAAACAGTATAGGTTATCTTGCCTCACCGAAATTAAAGAAGCTGTATTCCAAAGCAATGCTACCCAATGTTTCCTAAATTGTTTTAAGTCACTTGGCCCTGTGTGTATAAGCATAGAGAACATGGACAGGCCATACATACGTGTGGATGGGTTTGTAAGAGTCTAGATTGATTGAATAGGCATCAATATGTCCAATTTGTATCGGTATGTATGTATTTAACTGCCCAGCCTTTGTGTTGCGTGAATGATTGTATGTTTCTTGGTATAAATGTCTGTTCGTAAATGTGAATGTAACATGCTGCGAGGGAAATGTCCCCATGGGGATAATGAAATATTCTATGTATGTATGTAAAATTTATTTTACATGCAGTATTTATTGTAAGTAGCAAATATACAAGAACTTTTACATTTAGTAAAATGAAGTTGACGACCAAGTATAAACATATGCTTCTTGTAGGCATTCACCAGCAGTTTTGTACATTCATTTAAATGTGTTGCATGAGGCAATTAGAGGTATTTGACACTTCGAAGTGACACAAAGTTTGAATGACATTGTAAAATGGTAAGATTAAAAAAAGCAAAGGACTATAATTGAGAAAGCAGAGGAGGGAGATTTGGAATCCCAAAGCCAGAAACAGTGGGCTGACTTTGAGGAAAACACCTCCGCAAGTTTTAGAACTGAATACAGACCTGCCAACCTGCACGCATTTTGTGTACCAACCACGCAATTCTTGGTCATAATACGCAGGTACGAAATGCCAGTTGAAACTACGCAAAAAAATAAAATAAAATAATAATAATTATTATTATTGTAATTCAATTATGGAAAACAATCAATCAGTACAAAACAATACCGTACATTTATTCGGTATTTAAACTACATCCCTCGGATTGAACCAGATGCTACGACCTTGTGCTTGTGGTTCTGTAACCCCTCCCCGACTCTCACTCACTCAACATCCACTGATACGCAGCGGTACTTTATTATCCAATGAGGCGTAACGCTGCATTGCTGAGGTAAAATGGGAAGTGGGGAGTAATAATCAAGCACAAAAATGTGACCGTAATGTTAACATATAAAACGTTAAAACAGGTTCGGTAAGTTTACGTGATTTCAAGGGGTATATCCTAATCTCAAGTGACTTGAAAGAATTGAGGAAATATTGGGTAGCATTGCTTTGAAATACATCTTATGTCATTTCGGTGAGGCAAGATAGCCTATATTGTTTGTAGTACCGTAACTTGGCGTCATTTTGATATCAATACTTTTGAGTAACTTGGCATTTTTGTACGTTGAAAACGTGTTTTTTATGAGATATCATTTCTTTTTGCAAAGCGTTTTATTATGAGAGTGAGAAATGCGAAGTGACCCTGTAAGAAACGGTTGTGGATTATGGCTATCCTTGTGTGAATTTGTACAGTCTGATGAGCGTGTACTGTTTAGCAGTTTCGGTTTGCTATATATGTAAAACAGTGGCTGTGACAAAGGGTGCGGTGGCGTATAAGTGTAAAACGTATCAGAAACGCATATGAAATATGGCCAGTGTATGTACTCACGGATTTGACGTCCATCCAACGAGCCTTGACTGACAAAAGAATCAGCAAGCCCGTAGAATTATAACTCCCTAGGTCGCAACTTGTGTAGCCTTCTGTCCTGCTCCGTTGTCTGTTATTTCGTGGAGATGCACTTTTAGTGTTTGTAAGGTTTATAAGGCATTTTGATAGGCTTATCTGCAGGTAGGAATCCTCTTCACTGTTTTGCTAAACTAGAACCGGAAAACATGATAGTGGAGAATAGGAGCAGACGCATATGTCCCAGCAGGCTTTGCATATGAGAAAATAACAACAGTGTGAGAGAAATTAGGATTAAATTATGAAATTGCGTAGTTGAAACAATATGTTTTTAGCAGAATGGGCATGTAGGTGAAGGTTGACATGATCACGGAGTATAGTGCGAAGTAAATGAAGTGACCATGAGCGAGCTTATATTCCTTATCAAACGGTATATATAACAGTCGCTATAAAGCGCCAGCTGTTAAAGTGGAGGGTTAAGTAACGTGTGAAATCTATTGCACTGCTGTGTTTTTTTCATGTTCAGTACTAGTAGTTATAATTATGAGTGAATCATGTTTTTAAATGTAATGTTTGAATGGGGAGTTGCAGAACATACATAGTAATTGTTTGTATGTGGCTAGATAGAGAACAGGACGAGGTAACATGAATGTAGAAACGTGGCGTTTGCTGATAAGAAGGTTTTGTACAGTAGCCAAGTGAAGAAATATAGTTATTATAAATGGCACAGCTGTGAACTGGTGTAACTTTTTAATAAAAGGAATACATTTGCCGTCATGAAATGCATATGGGTGGCCATGAGTGAGTTTTGGTAAAGCAAATATAAGCGTAGAGAACGTTAGTGTAAAAGAGGAAATTATCTGCCTGAGGACGAGGCGGGATTCAATCGTTCAACCGGAGGTTTACCAGTCTGTCACTTTGTTAGGGCAGCACCATGACATAGCTATGCAATGCGTGAAATATCATTAGCAAACCTGTCCATGGTTTTAAAGAAGAACACAGGCGAGTTAGCACAGAAGAGCTCCCGTTGAATCCATATGGCTTTGCAATATTGTAGCCGGTTAACAATTGAACGTGCAGACGGTACGTCATAATACAGTTCGGGGAACGGCTGGTAGATATGGTGCAAAAGCAATAATTGAGAAGTAGTAGACAATTATTAGTGAGGGTAAAAGCAGGTTAAAGAAACGCGTTCCTAGCTGGGCTTGAACCTGCGACCCTATGTTCCCAAGACCGTGACCTTACCCACTAGGCCACAGGCGGACTAGCTGTTTGTACTGAAAAAAAAAGGTAAAGGTATGGGTATTTTGCGTGTGTATGCGAGTTTTTCATTGGGTCGTGTAGGTGAAGATTTGGCGGGTGTCGGTAAAATTTCCAATGGGGAGACATGTTATTAGTGGGATAGGCGGCAGGAAAAATAAGAATGAGAAGAAGAAGAAGAAGGAGAAAACGCAAAATCCCCTTAGTTTGGGGCTTTATTGTGTGGACATGTGAAGTTGCTTATGAAATCTGTCTGTTGAAATGGGGTCAGAATGTACAGAATTGAATGTTTTTAAGGGCTGAGCGTCTGTGGCTGTTGTGGTTATTTCTGTGGGGAACCCTGAAAAGTGCCAAACTCTCGGTGCTGTATAGGTATGGGGCATGCCTGCCATCCCAGTGAGATACACTTGTGTATATAGTTAGCCGTAGTAGTAGCTCGCATACGATTTAGCCTCGTTACGAGACGGCTACGGTGTGAATAACTGATAGAGTAATTTAGCTGCAGTAACTCAAACGCCGCGGAGACTCCCTGTTATAACTTTGAATCGCACACACTCTGTTATGTTACATTACAACATAAGTTTCTGTATGAAAATGAAAACATATGTTACAATATACAAAATAAGTTATTTCCATTTTTATTAAATAATTGAATGCAATTCACTTATGCTTATCAGTTTGTATAAGCACACATATCATATAATGAAATATTAATCATGAAAAAAATGGTTTTAAGCAGGTGTACTCAAACTTTTGACTTGCAAGTATATCATAATATAGCCCAGTACAGTGCAAGTGATATTTTAGAATTATACAATTTTGCCTGATCACTTCTATAGTCAAAACTAGAATTATGAAGTAAGGCTTATGTATGTGTGCTTGTGTGTGTGTGTGTGTGTGTGTCTGTGTCTCTTGCAGACTGTCGTGTGCAAAGCGAAGTGGTGCGAAAGCATGTGAACTAAGCGTTACACTGACTATTGTGGTACTCAAAATATTTTCCCAAAGTTGGCAGGTCTGTGAATATCTTATTGGGAAGGCTCATTTACTGACATGCCAGCCCTAGTTAACCTTCAGACAGTAAAATTAAGTTTTGAAAATGTGCTACAATCAAGAGAGATGTGCAGAGAGTTACCCTTGTGCAGACATTTATCTGCCTCAGGTGTACATTTGAAGTGAAACCAGCAAGCATGCTGTTAATCAGCAGGAGATTGAGGATATTGCCTGAAGTGCAATTAACAGGAGCTCTTGAAGTATTCAGTTTCCAGAAGACTATCTGATGAATAAAACTAATTTCTATCAAGTTCAGCATCTATAATGTGTCTCAACAATTGTAACATGACTTAAAAAAGAGAATGCTATCATGATCTGAAAATCATCTTTTTGCTGATTGGGTGATTTCTTGGATTAAGATGGCGACATCAAACGATTACACCTCCCAGGGCAGTTGAGGATGTCTTGCTCTGTGTGCACACTTCAGGGCAACTGAAACAAACAAATAAGAAATTGTAGAATAGAGTAAATACAGAGGACTTTTCAGTGCTCACCTCACAAAAACAGTCTTTTTACAGATCCTATTAGAATATTGAGAGATGCTCTGACCAAGCTGGCTGAACTGTCAGTGAATGCTCAGAAAAACACAATCACTCACCTAAGGCTCATTAGGCAATCCCTCAAAATGTAAACTTTAATGTCAAGAACAATAGATTTGTTGCCATTACACAGTATTTTTCCATTCAAATGACACATCCATGCACTTGCACAAATGAAAACAAGTAGAGCAGGTGCATCCCATGACATCCTCACATCAAATGATCTGCATATACAGGTCACAATAATTATTCTGAGGGTAAAACAGAACCTACCAAATTATGCAGATGTAGATAGAACAAAAAATAATAATTTCTTTGCAACTCCTTAGCAAACCTCCAGTCTCCCATAATGCATTTATTTTGTGCCTGCAACAATTCAAAACCTAAGGCTGCAGTCTGTGAAAATGAGGCACTGGGAAAAATGTGATATGGATAGCAGATGTGTCATAATTAGGTTTAATTAGGTTTGTGGACATTAAGACACATTTAGGAAGTGGAAAGCAGCCATACCTCTGTAGTCCTCTGCCTGTCTTATACTCATGTAGTGGGGCTCTCTCTTTGATAAACTCCGTCAGGACAGGTCCCTTCCCCTGCAGAGTTGCAGTGTCAAGCAGTACCAGGAGATTCTTCATTAAGTGATTGTATCGTGACATGGTCATTGTATCCTTCTCCTTGGGCACCTCCTGAAAGAAATACACACTTTGATGACTGCAGGTATTGGGAGATGCCACAATTCTGTTTGGGCCTGATCCTGGATTGATGCACGCTGAACAAATACTATATATACATATATACATATACTCTATTATTACATTAAGTTGAACATATACGGTATTGTTACATTGTGCTTCTATGTTCATTGAAATAAGACAGGTTAAAATGGAATAAATGTTTAAATATAGGAGCATTCAGCAATTAATGAAGCATAGCATATCATAACACACAACACAACACATTCAGCCCAACAATGCTCACCATTTTCCCAACTAAATTGTACATAGTGCTCTGATTACCTACATGCTAAATAGTACACTAAATGGCCAAAAGTATGTGTACACCTGACATTCAACATCTCATCCAAAATTATGAGCATTAATATTGTAAGAGGGGAGTCAAACTGGGACCCAGAAAAGGCTGGCATTTGAACGAGCCTGCACGCTGGGACTCATCCTGTACTTCAAAGGACCCGATAGCCTTGTGATAAAACAATAGGTTACTCGGACTTCCTCTGGATGAGCAGGCCATTTGGCTCTCTGGACTGTTACCCTCTGGACAAGACTGAGATAAGGGGAACTGGACTGGTTGTTTATAGTTCTGTGAGCAAGCCGTTGGCTCTCAGGAATGTTGCCATCTGGACAAGACTAAGATAAGGGGAACTAGTCTCTTTGTCTATGGTTGTGGGTGTGTGTGTGTTGTGGCCATTAAGGGTGAAAAGATCATCAGGCCTCTGGCAAAATGGTGGGGCAACTACTCTTGGCAGTACCACAGTGCCCTTATGTGGGCCCCTCTGCCATTACACTTTTTATGTCTTTTCTGGATCTGGACTCTAAACCATCTGTTTATCATATTCACAAACTCCGTAAAACCTTACAAACCATGCACATGTTTTCATTATATTACTGTATTATGCCTTATGTAGTAATAACATGGATTGCATGTAAAATGGTTCAACAAAAGGGTATTTTCATGACAACTGCACCATAATATTACATCCCCTTGACATGTTTGGTATGGACGTATTCAGGGAAATTCAGAAATTGAATGAAATATGTTTCATACCAAATAGAATTTGATAAAACATAGTTTCAGAAACTCAGGAAAAAACTATCCCAATGGAATGTCCTCTCTGGTAATCATCTCCTTTTCCCAATTTCCCCACTAATTGTTTGACAACTGCCTCCAAACGGTGGGGGCCTAAATTCCAGATTTTATCATTCGTCCAGGTTAATTTATGGCAATGCCGCCTAGATCAAACGCGGGATTTGGCTTAAAAGGAAGGGAGACAAAGCAATCTGGGAAGATCGTAATCGACTTCCCACACGGCACATACTCTGTGTTCTGTGCGTAGCTGAACAGGGAAGATCGCAATCGACTTCCCACACTGCGCATACTCTGATTTCGTGTGTAGCTAAACAGGCTGGGTAAGAACTTTTTACTCTATATTTATGTTTTAAAACCTTCCGTATTTTAAATTGATTGTGAATTTGAAGCTAATGACCTACCTGCCTGCTAATAAATTTTTCTTATTTTTAACTTGCGTGGTCTTCATGACTCTAATCCATTTTATATTCTTTTCAGCCGAAATTCTGATTAAATACTCAGGGGGACAATTATGACTAGGACCTACTGATCAGGGGTCTAGTACAGCGAAAGTCTTTAGTGAGGTCCTCAAGTTAGATAGGCGACCACGATCTGCCCGCTAACGGGATTGGTGTTGTATTGGTTCTGGAGTTTTGGCTTAAGAGGACCCATGGACGTTATACGCCGGTTCTTGTCAAATTCGCCTTAAGGAGCCCGATAAATACACACTGTCCTGGGCTCATAACTATCTATGCACAAAGGAAAGCATGTATTATGGTGGTCAGCCTCCTACCCTCTGTAGGCTTTACAGAACTGAGATTTAACAATAGTGCTAATCCCAGGGGAGCATATATTGAGGAATGATGGCACAAGATAGAGTCGAGTGTAACCACTCCAAGATCCACGTAAGGTTAAAACCAAATTTTAAATTCTAATTTCATTTGGAGTCTGATTATTATGAGAGTAAACCATAGTAACTGTTACGCTTACTTGGTGTGGTCATGGATATATTTGATGTGTTGTTCTGCTCATTTGTGAATATTCTGATGTTCCCATTGGAATATTGACAGTCCGGCGACAAGTCAGATATATCTCTGATGACAGCATAGCCCCGTTTGCGAACGGAGAGTAACAAGAATGTTACTGGTCCGTTTCAGGCCAGTCTTAAGCGGGATATGAAGCAGCGCATTCATATCTGACCCGTGGCGACGGAACCAGTGCATTCTTAAGTATAATTGTGCCCTGTTCTTACGAACAGAGGAAAAATAAATAACATCTCCGGTTTTGAATCACACCAGCCAAAGGAAAACACACGGTGCCTTCCCCTCCAGCTACAAACCCTCATTGGTCTAGCTGTGAGGTGTTTACAATATAGAGTTGGTCCACCCTTTGCTTCTATATAACAACCTCCATACTTCTGGGAAGGCTTTATACTAGATGTTGGTGCATTGCTGCAGGAATTTGCTTCCATTCAGCTAGAAGAACATTAGTAAGGTTGGGCATTGATTTGGCGATGAGGCCTGGCTCACAGTTGGCTTTCCAATTGATCCCAAAGGTTTTGGATGGTGTTGAGCTCAGGGCTCTGTGCAGGCCAGTCTCTAAAACTCTCAACCATTTTTAGGTATTAGCAAACTAGGTGGTTGTCTTGAATGTACCCAGCTGGGATGGGCGCCAAAGCAGGGGGGAGAAAAATAGTTTTTGATTCATTTATGTGACACACCATCTATTTTCAAATGTCCTTCATTATACCAAGAACATCTCCCATTTCTATCAAAGGTTCTTGAGAAATGTGTAGCACAACAACTCTCTTCTTTCCTACAGAGTAATAATGTGCATGAGAGGTTTCAGTCTGGTTTTAGGAAGTATCATAGTACTGAGACAGACCTTACACAAGTATTAAACAATCTGTTTCTCTACCTTGATTGTGGATGTATCTCTGTTCTTGTCCTGCTTGACCTGAGTGCTGCCTTTGATACCATAGACCACCATATCCTCTTCCATAAGAAAAATCAGTTGGTGTCACTGGGCAAGCCCTTATGTGGTTTAAATCCTCTCACTGACAGATTTCAGGTTGTTCGGGTAAATAATAATTCCTCTGAGTATTCCAGGGTAAACTTTGGAGTACCCCAAGGATCTATGTTGGGTCCCTTGCTTTTTCCCTTGTACATGCTCCGTCTTGGAGGCATCATAAGCAGTCATGGTGTTAACTACCACTGCTATGCAGATGACACGCAACTTTATATATCTTTTAAACCAGGCGAAGTTGATCCGCTAGCCAAGTTAGAGGGCCATCTTAAAGATGTAATGGCTTGGATGAACCAAAATTTCCTCATGTTGAATTCTGATAAAACTGAGATGCTCATAGTAGCTCCCAAAACTCTTTGAGATAAGTTCCTCCATTTTTCCTTAAATATAAATGACTTCTCTGTCTCTTCCAAAGCAGTTGTTAAAAACCTTGGCGTAACTTTTGATTCAGATCTCTCCTCTCAGGCCCACATTAATAATATCATATGAGTGGCCTCCTTCCACCTAAAGAACATATCTAAATTAAGGAAGATGTTTTCCCCCCTGGATGCTGAAACAGTGGTTCATGTCTTTGTATTCTCTTGGCTTGATTACTGAAACATTGGACTGTCAGGTTGCACCAATTCGGCCTTGAAATGTCTACAACTTGTACAGAATGCAGCTGCTAGTGTCCTTACTAAAACTGAGAAATGGGAACATATCAATCCAGTGCTTAAATCACTGGCTGCCTGTGAAATCCAAAATTGACTATAAGATCTTGCTGTTAACGTATAAAGCTCTAAATGGTTTAGCCCCTGACTATCTGAGTGACTTACTCGTTACTCCCCTCCGATGTTACTTCATTCACAAGATGGTGGTTATGTGAAAATTCCATGTGTATCCAAAATTACAATGGATGGTAGAGCCATCTCTCATAGAGTTCCGGTTTTATGGAACAATCTCCCTAGGTATGTGCGGGCTTCAGACACACTCTCTACCTTTAAGTGTAGGCTTAAAAACTTACCTCTTTAGTCAGTCCTATAGTTAGCCATTCCTGTAGACCTATAAGCCTGTCAAATGGTCATGTATAATCTTGGAGTCTATGAAATTAAACACTGATGTCTGGGCTCGGTAGGGACCTTAGCATTAAGTGTCAAGCTCACATCAATGGAGCGGACACACTAGTTAGCTTAGCCTCAAGTGTCAAGCTGGCCCTATGGAGTTGACACACTAGGTAGCTTAGCATGAACCCCTTGGCGCACATGCCAAATCTGGCCAATCCTTGCCCATTTAAGGGGTACCCTATTTAAAGCTTTATATCTCCAGATTTGAACACGACAGAGACTTGAAAATGGCTTAAATGAAGCAAGACATTTGTACAATTTACAATACTAACACAGATTAGTTTATATTCATAATAATAAAATGCACACTCTTAGTTGGTCTTAGTTGTGTGATTGTGTACAAATGCAATTGTCTAGACAAGAAATCTAAAATGAATTTGAATTTTTTTAGTTTGCAATGAAATACTGAGAGATTGCATATATACAACAGGTTAAACTATACATGTCCTGGATCAAAAACTTATTGACCACAAGTTCATAAAATATAAGGGTGGATATGTATAACTACGATAGATCTATGAAGCAAAAACTAAGCAGTGTACCCAGCATCTCAAAATCTATCCAAAATGTCTAAATTGTGCATTGCTGTAAATCACAATAAATTCATGTATTTCACTACAAATCAACTGTTTTTACTCAACAACCTCACTGCTGCATCATTTTCAAGTGGTAATTGTAAGCTTTCCGTCAGTACAGTGGTCTAAAATATCTAGGGGTCCAGAAACATATCCAAAATATCTCCAAATATGAATAAAATGCTTTTTTGTCCATTATAAAGCATATGCATGAGTCCCTTATGAAGGTTTAAAATGAAACATTGATATCAGATTAAAAAATAATGCAAAAGTATTGTCACACAATGCGGTACAGTACCTAAATGTGTAATAATTGACTCCAGTATGTATTTCTATACTCTGTACTCTAGTATGTTTTCTTGTATGGGGATGGGATGACATGAAAACAATTTTCAACCATCCACCACGTTTTGGCAATGTTCCAACTCTCATGTCATCACTGTTGCATGCATCACAAAAACTACTGAACTACTAATGAATGCTTACATTACAGTGTGAAAAATCCTCATTATAAAATAACACAAACTTATTTAACAACACTCAATTTAAAAAATAATGTATATAACTGAAATATTTTGAGCAAAAATCTTTTCTGTGTTCAGTACAGAAACAGTAAGTCAATGATTCAGTTCTATTCGCTTCTGTCTTTCTCCAGAAAACGATGTCAGCTAGGTCTATCCGCAAACATATCGCTTAGCTATGCTCAGAAGTCCTCAATAATAATAGTATTTGCCAAAAAATTATGAAAAAATTACGAAAAATCGTTTCGTCAGGTGCAGTGTCTTTTACTGCTACCACAGAGTGAATGCGTAAGTGAATGTGATGATGAGAAAACTTTCAGTTATGCTGGGACTAAATATACAATAAATATACAACCTGACCATTGGTTTTATGTGTAGAGATGGCCTTTTTGAGACTCAATGTTCATATAATGTCGTGGATAATCATTTTGTAAAATATACGCTCATTTGTGACGATTGGGTACCTTCCAAAATAGCTGTGAATAATACCATACATGTGGTGCAGTGTCTTTTACCTACGAGTTGGGGTGATAAAGCGTTGCTTTCACTGTTACCACAGACTGACTGCGTAATGCAGCTATAATGGGACAAAACTTTCGAATACGCTGGGATATAAAACGGTATTACAAAAGTAAAATTAGACATATTACATCGTTAGAAAGCTTATTCTGTCACCTATTGGATTGATTAACTGAAGATCAAGCCAGATTGTACTACAAAGGACGACAACACCGAAAGCAACGTGTGGTATTACAAGCTGGCGCCGTTTTCTGGAGTAAGACCGGACCAGAAGCTGCTGCTGCTGTTGTTCACGGCATTACCCTTTTCAGTACAGTCTAGCTTGATTGACAATTCATTTATTCAGTAGGTGAGAGTATAAGCTTTCTAACCATGTATAACACATCTAATTTTGGTTTTGAAATATCGTTTTATGGGTCAACCGAAAGTTTTCTCATCATCGCATTCACTCTGTGTTAGCAGTCAAAGACGCTGCACCTGACAAAATGTTGTCAACGATTTTTCGTAATTTCTTGGGAAATACTATTATTATTGAGGACTTCTGGGTATGCCTAAGCCATATGTTTGTTGATATACCTAGCTGACATCGTTTTCATTTGTAATTTTTCATTTGGAATAGCGTTTTTATCGCATTCACTTCCGCATTAAGCTATGACCTGTTGCCTGTGCTATACCCTTTCTAGTGGCTAAGTCACCAGGAATGTATTTTGATATCTGATAGTGAAATATTGGAATTGATGGTGCCTTTGTTCCATTTTTTTTAATTAAACTGTGAATTTGTATTTATACCATAGTTTTCACTCCTACATACAGTATGTTAGGAGGTGAACAATTTAGTTTGCCTACTGTATTTTAAAATTGTTTGTCATTCTTTACTGAATGCAGGCTTACTGCTGTGCTGCACCAGTCCTGGTTTGCGGGGCGATCCTCTGTTTGAGCGACTCGCGGTTTGAGGCTCAGTGTTATCGTGTTTTTATCGTGCATCGTGTTTTTATTTGTTTTATCTGTTATTTGTTTTATCTGTTTTATTCACTTTCTGCACGCGATCAGAGTTTTACGTGCAGTTTGTCAATTATGTGTTCAGAAATGAAACATTGGACCAGGGCTGACTTTAGGCATGGGTGACATAGGCGGTCGCCCAGAGCGCCATTCTTTGGTAGGGGGCAAACCGGGAGGGATAATTTTTTTTTTCTCTTCCTATTCAATCATTGCACCCCGCAGCCACCCGCCCAGGTCGCCCCCTCCTCTATCCTAATCACATACGACGATAGAGACAGAGCGCAACGCGTCATATTCTGAAAACCATGCCCACCGGAGGGGAAAACAATTGGTGCCACAATATGCAACCAAGTGCTGAAACGCTAACAAAATGCCTGTAGCTAGCTAAAAACATTAGATTTAAGCATGTCAAAGGATTATTTTAGCACCCTATGTCTACCTGCGTTAGTCTAGCTCTAGCTTGCTACTTCAGTGTAGCGACAACGTTGTAACGGTCTCTGAAAAACGGTATTTGCCGTTGGCAGCTAGAACTTAGCTAACGTTTGCTACTTATTACCTGCAATTTTATTAACGCTAGCTAAGTAGCTATCATTTTAGCTTCCCCTTCTTAACCATCTACAAGCTTGTTGAAACAACGTCGCTAGCCAACTCCAACTTATTTGGAATGACAGTAATGTACTGTAGCCTGTAGCTAGCTTGCTAGCTGACACGCCACTAGACTCCAATGTTAGGACAGGTTTTTCGGTTTAAAATCAACCAGTAAGAGCTATTATCACTGGTTCAGAACCTCATAAATGTACACAATCGAATGTTCAGTGAAATCTATCGGTTTTCGATGCGGTCGGAGTCCCGATCTTATCATTGATGGAATTTTGGGAAAGTGAGAGCTAAAAGGGCACAAAACAGCCAATATATCGCATTTATAATATTTCATATATGTACAATCGCTGTTCACAATACGTTAATTTAAGGCTAAACTGATATTTTAATCTCAATACTAATAGTACTAATAAAAAGTTAATTTCCAGAAATACATTTTTCGATTGTCCTCTCTAGTTAAACTAGAAGAGTGCACTTATTAAGTGCAGATCTCCACCAGGCGTGTTAGCTTTGCTGAGGCTACACAATCAATGCATCCAGACAAATACAATACAAAAGTTTTTACCATGTGCCACTGAAAATCCCAAAAACGCCGATTCAATGAAGTAACGTGAAAAGTGGTGACATGTTAGTTAATTTAATTCATATCACCCACGATGGCACTTCCGTTTCAAATCTGGACATGAACAATTCCAAAAGGCCAACAAAGTAAAATATTATAGCGAGACGAGACTCCATCAGGAAGTTGAGACTGAGTCAGTACAAACTCAATGTAATTTCATTGAGATATACAACTCGGAAACAAGACAACCGTCATATTCACTTTTCTAAGCGATCGGCGGAGTAGCCCCACTGTACAACAGTGTGGGCTCACACACGGTAATCACATAAAAACTAGACATACAACGACAAACACTCAGTTAACTCAAGGACATGCATTTACACATAAGTAACCCCCTATTTACACACAATTAACATTCTACGATCCCACAAGTCAAAATAATTGACACAGCTTCAAACATTAACGTACCCCGTTAGTTGGCGGATTGTTTTGTTGCCATTTTAATGTTGAAATTGACATTTTACATCGCTGGTCTTTCATTCCAAACGGAAGCAGTTGTTGATCACTTGTGGCCCCTACCGGCCGGTTAGGAGGATTGAGGAATGTATTTCAATGGAAAATGATGGAAATTAATTCTAATGAAATACTTGTCATTGACCGATTTGCAAAATATTCGGCCTAGTATTATGCGAGATTAGCTGCAGACAGATACACAAACACACGTGACCAGACGCATAATATGATCAAACTGTTGTTTTACAACTGGTGTTATGAATAGCTTATCATTCAACCACATTACAACCATGAAAAGGTAATGAGCAATTAACAACACCATATATACATGGTACTCACATAAATTATTAAAACACAGAAAAAGTTGATTTTGTATTTTGTCTATAGAAAATGAACTGTGAGTGCAAGGTTTACGAAGGGTGGGGGGGGGGGGGGGGGGGGCTAGGCCTAGTCAACTTCTGTACTCTGTACTATTCTATAAATGTTGCCACGCTGACCTCCTTTGAAATGCTGGAGGACTCCGATGTATTACAACTCATCACCTCTCATCGCGCAACCACCTGTCCACTTGACCCCATCCCATCTAAAGTTCTCCAATCCATTTCCAGCGAGCTCCTTCCCTATCTGTCTTCCATTGTTAATTCCTCTCTCTCCTCTGGTCATGTTCCCTCTGATTTTAAGATGGCTCGTGTTACCCCACTTCTCAAAAAACCCACCTTAGACCCCTCCGATGTAACGAATTATCGCCCCGTATCCCTTCTACCCTTTCTGTCCAAAACCCTTGAACGAGCAGTTCTTACACAATTAACCTCTTTTCTCCACCAGAACAACCTGCTAGACCCTCACCAGTCTGGCTTCCGATCCGGGCACTCAACAGACACTGCACTCCTAGCTGTGACGGAGGCACTTGCCACTGCAAGAGCCTCACGCCTCTCCTCTGTCCTGATCCTTCTTGACCTGTCTGCAGCTTTTGACACGGTCAACCATAAAATACTCCTCTCCACCTTGGCTGGGATGGGAATTGCCGGGACTGCCCTGTCTTGGTTCGCTTCCTATCTTGCAGATAGGACCTACCAGGTCACCTGGAAGGGGTCTGCCTCTGCTTCTCATCCACTTGTTACGGGAGTGCCGCAGGGATCTGTACTGGGTCCTCTGCTGTTCTCCTTATACACCAGATCTCTTGGTTCAGTCATTAATTCACATGGCTTTTCCTATCATTGTTATGCAGATGACACACAACTCTTCTTTTCTTTCCCCCCCTCGGCCACACAGATCACTGATAAGATCTCTTCCTGCCTGGCTGACATCTCCACCTGGATGGCCAGCCACCATCTGAAGCTCAACCTCAACAAAACTGAGCTGCTCTTCTTCCCGTACAAGACCTCCTTGCTTCGTGAACTCTCAATCACGGTTGATGGCACCACAGTGACTGCCTCTCACTCTGCCAAGAGCTTGGGGGTGGTCCTGGATGACCAACTGGACCTCAAGGAGCACATCAAGGCAACATCACGGTCCTGCAGATTCCTCCTGTACAACATCAGGAGGATTCGACCATACCTGACGACGCACTCCACCCAGCTGCTCGTCCAGGCTACGGTGACCTCTTGCCTTGATTACTGCAACTCTCTCCTTGCAAACCTGCCAGCTTGTGCCATACAGCCACTACAGATGATTCAGAATGCCGCTGCCCGACTCATCTACAACCTCCCCAAATTCTCCCACGTCACTCCTCTGCTGCGATCACTTCACTGGCTACCGGTCGCTGCCAGGATCCGGTTCAAAGCCCTGACCCTTGCCTACACTGCCGCCAACAGGACAGCCCCCATCTACTTGCAGGACATGACTCAATTCTATGTGCCTGCTCGACCACTCCGCTCTGCCGGCAGCAGGGCGCCTTGTAACCCCTCCCACCCGCCCAAAGGGATCACAGAGCTTCTCCACCCTAGCTCCCCAGTGGTGGAACGAACTCCTCGTCCCTCTCCGAACCTCCCCCTCACTATCCATCTTCCGCCGTGGCCAGAAGACTCATCTCTTCAGACTATACCTAGACTGACCACCACCACGCTGTATATTAAAAAAAAAATACCCTTTTTCCTGTCACTTGTTACATGTTGCCCCATCCCTGCACTTCTTGGTAATTTGTATTTGTCCTAATACTGTTGCTTATTCTTCTGCCTAGTTGGCTGTGCAGATGTTAGACCAGGATAGTGTTCATTGTTCTCGGCTAGAAATAGCTGTACAAAATAAGTAATTGTACCTTACTGAACCTGTGTTCAGAAGTTGTCTGCGATCATGAAAATGCACTTTTGTACGTCGCTTTGGATAAAAGCGTCTGCCAAATGAATGTAATGTAATGTAATGTTGTATGGCTATGACTTAAAAACAAAGGTGGCTGAATGAATTTTGATTAAATGTTGTGAGTGACAGACAGGGAATTTTATTAGGATTCATGAAAGCTATCCATTTGTCTCTCTTAAGGTTTGCCATGGTCATATTTGACAACCTTTGGGAACCATTCTTGGAGGACCTAAGGGCTGCCAAGTTCCTCAGTGTCCTGGGAGTTTATGTCAGGATGCTGAAAGATGGGGAGCCAAAGAATGTGTTCTTGGCAGTAGAAGAACTCCATCATGGCACTGCTGTCGGACGCTGTGCAGCTCTTAATGCCGGTAAGTTAAGTTTAAACTCATTTGAATAAACATTTGTTGATAAATTTTGTTATGTTTCATAAATAGATGTTTGATGGTAGTCAAAAAAATGGACATAATTAACTTGTCACTCTGTAAACAGTATTTCAGAAAGTTGGCCTCCCAGAGTGGAAGCAGAAGTAAGTCGGCTTTGGATCCGATGGAGCCACAGTGATGGTCGGGAGGCGTGGGGGGGGTCTCTACTCTACTCCGGGAAGAAGTCCCCCACCTCATTAACATCCAGTGCTTTGCCCATGGACTAGAACTGGCAGCCATGGATGCCATAAATGGGGATGAGAGAATGAAGAAGTAAGTGTCACTGCATGAATTAATTTGAAATTAATGTATGTTTAACCCAGTAATGTTTTATTGCCTATACTAATTTGTCCTGCTCTTCATACAGGTGACTGAGTTCCTCAAAGGCCTCTACAAACAATACCACTATTCGCCCAAACCCTGGAGAGAGAGCTCAAAGCGCTAAGTGGGGTCCTCCAGCAGAAGATCTGGAAGCCGACCAATCTGGGGGGAACAAGGTGGCTCCCAAATGTGGAGAGAGCTCTTCAGACCCTCATGAAGGACTACACTGTGTTGTTGGCACATATGGAGTACACCATTGAAACCAGGCAAGTCATTGTTGTGGCGAAGATTCACCTGTTTTTCAATTTGCATTTGCATTACTGGGTTATATTGTCATTATTGAACAACTGTGATATGTGTGCTTTTTCCAGATCTGCCAGCGCAGACATGATCGGGAGAGCCGAGCAGTGTGTCCAGATCTTGAAGGACTACAGCAGCCTCCTGTTTGTGGTCCAGGTACAGGATATCCTGAAAGTTTTGAGCTGGTCTGTTTTTTTCATGTTTTTTTCCTCTGTATTGTTTTTAGTGATTAGTATAGTGTAGTGTTAGTAAGTCTAATCAATGTAGTGACATCGTTATTCTTTGCAGTCTAAGTCTGAGGCTTCAGGAGGACAGTTTTACACTCCCTAAGGCCTTACAGGCCTTTGAGATCGCACTGCTCATGCTCACAAGCATGCACTCAACAGCTGATGAGAGCCTTGAAGGCTTTCTTCAGGACTCCGCAGAGGGCCAGTTCCATGCAGTGCAGCTCCAGAGCTTTAGCCAGGAAAGCAGGGACAGATTCGACAGGTAGCAAATGAAAAAGGGAAAATAAGAACATTTGTTGATATAGTTCAAATAGCCTGTTGTTCATAAAAGGGCTCACTCAATCGTGTTCACTGTGTGAAATGTTTTAATTGCACATTGTCCCTGCCTTTAAAACAAACTATTTAAAATTACATTTTATGTTGACAGATTGAAGAGCCAACTCCTTGATACAGTCATCAAAATCATGAGGAGCCGTTTCAAGGACCTGGAGAGTGACAAGATTCTTCAGGCGGCTGCGAGGTTGGTGGACCCAAGGGAGTGGCCCGCAGAGGAGGCAGACCTGGCCAGTTACAGAGCAGATCATCTCCGTGTAATCACAGACCACGTTGCTGACATACTGGATTGCGTGGGCTGTGACAAGGGTCAGGCAAGGCACCAGGAGTGGCCAAGCGCAAAAGTGGTGATCAAAGCGCTGCCCCAGGTCCAACAAAGCAAGGTATGGGCAGACTTTTTAACAGACCCTGAAAGGCTGCAGAGCTTCCCCAACCTGCTGATGGTGGTTGAGCTGATCCTCGTGCTCCCACTATCCACCACTGCCTGTGAGCATGGCTTCAGTGCCATGAAGCGCATTAAAACGGATTGGCGGAGCAACCCTTCAGTTGAAATGCTGTGGAAATTGCTATACATTAGCATTGAGGGGCCAGCAGTTGCCAATTTTGATGCTGAGCGTGTTGTACAAAGATGGCTGTCAGCAGGGCAGAGAGCACGTCGGGTATAATTAAGATTTGTATTTGTATGTTTGTTGCTTCGCATCTATGACACTCTGTGTCCTTGCTCTGTTTCATTTACTTAAATAAAGATTAAACATGACAATTAACTTTAGTCTTTGTTGTTATTTGATAACCACTAATAAATAAAACAATGTGTATGGGGTAAGTAAAAATTGACTTTGGGCAAGTAGATTTCTGACCCACTTGCCCGACTGGGCAAGTGAAAAAAAAACCCTGCATCCTGTTGGCCTTTTTTTTTTACTGCTACAGCACAGTGCCTAGAACCAGAAAGGCTTTGATCAACCATTATTCCCAAGTCTTTTTCAAACTGAGAACATTCCAATTTTGTTCCTTCCATAAAATAATCCTGCCAAATGTTTTTATTCCCCACATGCAGAACTTTACGGCAATATTAAATTTCATTTGCCAGGTTTCGGCCCACTTCTAGATTTTATTTAAATCTTCTTGGACTACTTTAGTAGATTCCAAACTATTAGCTGTGCCTTCCAGTTTTGTATCACCTGCAAATTTGACTAATGTACTTTCTCTCTACCTGTCAAGGTCATTGATATAAATGAGGAAGAGCAGTGGTAACAGCGCTGATCCTTGTGGGACTCTTCCAACAGTTCTCTGCTCAGATAATATCCCTCCTACTAATACTCCTTGTGTCCTACCCTGTAGCCAGTTCCAAATCCACTCTGAAATACATCCATATTTTACTACCAGGTATCTCATGTGGTACCTTATCAAATGCCTTTTGGAAATCTAAATAGATAATATCATAAACCTTGTTATAATCAAAACACTTGGTAGCTTCTTCAAAGAATACCAGAAGGCTTGTCAGACATGACCTTCCCTTACAAAAACCATGCTGGCTATCCCTTAGGAGGTTTCAATTTTCAAGAAATACTTCCAAATTGTCTCCAATGATAGATTCCAGTATTTTACATGTGATGCAAGTTACACTGACAGGCCTGTAGTTTCCCGGATCGGTTTGGTCCCATTTCTTATATATTGGTATTATATTACCTTGCTTCCAGTCTTCAGGTATTTCTCCAGTTTCCTAAAACACTGGACTGTCCTAAAACACCTGCCAGTGGTTTAAAGATGATCACACCTAACTCTTTGGGTACTCCTGGGCATATGCCATCAGGGCCTGCTACCTCATTTGAGTTTAGTTGAAGTAATTCATACAGTACTTCTTTATTCTCTATTTCAATATCTGATAAGACATTCTAAGTATTGAATATGCCTTCCGGGTTATTAGTAACCTCTTCTCTAATAAATCTCTGAACAAAATAACCTTTTAAGGCATCAGCAATATCTTAGAAAGCAATGCATCTTGGACAATTTGCCTTTCAAAGAGCCTCTTGGCTTCCTGTAGTTTTTTTTAACCTTAGCACGCATTTTACAATATTCAGACTTACTACTCTTTGTGCTGTCATTTTTATATATCTTATACAGTTTTTTTCTCAAACTCTCAATATGTTCATCCACTGGGGAGAGCGCTTCTTAAATGTACTTTTCCTTACCTTTGGAATAAATTTACATTGCGCCTCAAGAATAACCCTTTTGAACCTACCCCACTTTTCATTCACAGCCTTGGAGTTAAGAACTTTCACTCAGTCAATATTACATAAATCTTTTCGCATCTTGTTGAAATTGGCTTGTCTAAAATTATAAATTCTGGCCATAGAGGAGGCCTTGTCAATTTGCCATAATACATCAAATCTAACTGCAGAATGATTGCTAGTCCCAAGTGGCTCAATTACCTCTATGCTACAAATTCTGTCCGGATCATTGGGATCACAGGTACGCCATCCAGCCAAGTTATGCCTTGGCGGGGCATGTCCCATACCTATACAGCACCAAGAGTTTGGCACTTTTCAGGGTTCCCCATAGAAATAACTGCAACAACCACAGACTCTCAGCCCTTAAAAACATGAATTTCTGTACATTTTGACCCCATTTCAACAGACAGAATTCATAAACAACTTCACACGTCCACACAATAAAACGCCAAACTAATGGGGATTTTGCATTTTCTCCTTCTTTTTCCTGCCACAAATGCTCCTAGCCCACGAAGAACACGTCTCCCCATTGGTCATTTTACATACATCAACCAATAAAAACATTGGATACAAACACAAAATGAACATATATGCAAGTGTGCACATTTAAATCAGTAGAACTTTGCAGCTATGACGTCTAATTCCCTCGTAGCTCACTGGGTAGTGCCATCGCCTTTTGGAACTGTTTGGAACTTTGGTGGAACTGTTCACAGGACTGATAGACATGGGTTCAATAGCCCCCCTCCGACTGAAGCAAATTTCTAACTCATTACACTGGCTTGCTGGCTAACTAAAAATACAACATTTAAACAAATGCTTTTGCATCGGCAAAATCTTTCTGGAATAGTTCCGCTTTCGTCATTTTCACGGTGTTTAATGTTAGCTACTTTGTGTGCGAGTAACTTGGCATTCTTGTACACTGAAAACGTGTTTTTCATGACATACATATTATTGCAAGAATCTTTTTGTCTCTCTGTTAGCTAGTGCAATACCAGCTGACGCCAGTAGATGGCAGTGGCCACCAGTTTGTGTGAGATTTGCAGGCACAGGACATCTTGCTTGGTAGCAAGTTTTGCTGGAGTACTAGAAACAAGCTAAGCAAGCTGAAAGCGAGTATCTGCATATGTGGTCAGCTAAAAGCTTTTATGTTTTATTTGCAGGTAAGACCGTATGAAGCATGAATTTTCAATAGTTTAGTGTGTGTATGAATTCCTGTTGACTTTTACATGCTTATACACAAGAATGTTGTAAAATAATGTTGGCTAAACTGGTTAGTAATATAACTACCTTGTGTGCTAGCTACAGACTATATTGTTGTTCACATGGTTAGTTAGCTACGTTACAGTGGGTTCTTCACATATCATGTTATAATGCTTATTTGTGCGCTGTGAAAACAGGGCTTAATTACATTAATAATTTCTGTTAGAGAAAAAGAGTGTGATACAGAACAGTATTGTAACGTGCTTGGTGGCAAGCTTTACTAGACTACTAGCAAGCTAAGGGAGCTGAAAGCGAGTGTCTGCCTATGTGGTCAGCTAAAAGCTTTTATGTTTTGTTTGCAGTGAAAAAGAACGGCTTCTTTTCATTAAAATATGTGGCACCTGAATTCATACAGTACCAGTCAAAAGTTTGGACACACCTGCCTAAACCAGTTTTTTCATAATAAAAAATGCTTTAAACTGTATAAACTTGTCTATAAACACTTCATATTTCATTATATGATATATGAAAATGGAAATCTTGTAAGCTCATTGTTTTGTTATTTAAATATCTTGGTACGTATTGGTGTTCATGATCACATCTATCTTAACAGGTGCTCCAGGACATGTAGAATTATTCATATTTTAGAAAAATAATGACCACCCGCCATATTTCAAAATGCATGGGGTATATTCCTACATCATTTTCACCACATGCATTACCATATATTTCCAATGGAGGGTAGAAGGGTGGAGCTGATGTAGGAATAAATCCCATGCATATTGAAATATGGTGGGTGGTTTTTATTTTTTTTAAATATGAAAAATTCTACAGGTCCTGGAGCACCTGTTAAGATACATGTCATTATGAACACCAGTACGTACCAAGATATTTAAATAACAAAACAATGCACCCCCCCCCCCCCCCCGCCCCCCAATGAGCTTACAAGATTTCCATTTTCATTTAAAAGTTAAACTTTTGAATGCAATTAATTTATGATTATCTGCTTATATAAGTACAGATATCATATAATGAAATATTAAGTGTTTATAGACAGGTTTATACAGTTTAAAGCATTTTTAATCATGAAAAAACTGGCTTAACCAGGTGTGTCCAAACTTTTGACTGGTACTGTATATGAATTACTATTATCACTTACTCATTACAAACACAGTGCAAAAAGAAATGATATCTCATGAAAAAAATGTTTTCAACATACAAAAATGCCCAGTTACTCACACATACACACAAAAAGCACTGTATAAGTCATTCATTCAAACTGCCAAAATCTAGGTCTGCCATTAAAAGTATTGGTATCAAAATGACACCAAGTTACTGTACTACAAACAATATAGGCTATCTTGCCTCACAAAAATTAAACAAGCTGTATTCGAAAGCAATGCTACCCAATGTTTCCTAAATTGTTTCAAGTCACACTCCTAACACACTTTTACCATAAGGCCCTGTGGCAAGCGAGTGCCACCCCTCCGGTTTAAACACACACTCACGGGAGACAGTTGTTTCCGTAATCAGCACTTCCGTGCTCTTTTATTTTCAGATGCGTCTTTTACAGACAAAATCATACAACCACGACGGTTCCGCAGCCGTCTTGTCATCAGCCCTCCCGCTCCAGCTTCCGGTCTTCCTTTTAAAAACCCCAGGCTCACTGTTGAAAGCAATCAGAGGCAATCAGCGCAATTAAACAATTAACAATTATCGGCGCTGATTACCTCCAGCTGACAGTTGTGACGAAGGATCCGAGAGCCGCTCCTCTCACACTCTCTCTCTCTGCAGCCGACGCTCAAACCACGCCCACCCCACCACATACCCCCACCGCCCGACTTAGGCCGGGGAGCCATCCGGCCGATGACCAACCCCCCCCCTCTCCCCCCCCTCCTCCTCCTGGGGGCGAGAGAGGAAGTCCGCCACGACCATCCGTGCACCCGGTCTATGAATCACATTGAAGTTAAAAGGCTGCAAAGCCAGATACCACCGAGTGATCCGGGCGTTGGTATCCTTCATGCGGTGGAGCCATTGGAGGGGGGCATGGTCCGAACAGAGGGTGAATGGGCGACCCAGCAGGTAATACCGGAGAGCTCCGACCGCCCACCGAATGGCGAGGCACTCTTTCTCCACCGTGCTGTACTTCGCCTCCCGTTGTGACAGTTTTCGGCTAATGTACAGCACGGGGCGGTCGACTCCCTCCACCTGCTGGGTCAAAACAGCCCCCAGCCCTCTGTCCGACGCGTCGGTCTGCAAAACAAAAGGGAGAGAGAAGTTAGGTGTGAACAAGAGCGGCTCCCCACAGAGAGCTTCTTTTACCCTCTCAAACACCCGCTGGCACGGTTCCGTCCACTGGACCGGATCTGAGGCACCTTTTCGGGTTAAGTCAGTTAGGGGGCTGGTTAGCTCCGAAAATGCCGGGATGAACCTCCTGTAATAGCCGGCCAGCCCCAAGAACCTCCTTACCTCTTTTTTTGACTTGGGTCGGGGACAGGCTGCAATCGCCGCGGTTTTGTCCACTAGAGGCCGCACCTGTCCACTTCCCAAGTGGTACCCCAAATACCGTACCTCCGCTCGGCCAATAGCACACTTCTTTGGGTTAGCCGTGAGCCCTGCCTGCCTTAAGGATTCGAGCACTGCCCCCACATGCTGCAAATGCTGCTCCCAACTGCTGCTATGGATGATTACATCATCCAGATAGGCAGCAGCATAACCAACATGCGGACGCAATACCCGATCCATTAGGCGCTGGAAGGTGGCAGGGGCTCCGAATAACCCAAACGGAAGTGTCCTGAATTGGTACAAACCATCCGGAGCGGAGAAAGCCGTTTTTTCCTTAGATTTGGCAGATAAGGGAATCTGCCAGTAACCCTTGGTTAAATCCAGCGTCGAAAAAAATTGAGCCGTGCCAAGCCGATCCAAGAGCTCGTCGACTCGAGGCATTGGATAAGCATCAAACCGTGACACTTCATTTACCTTTCTATAATCCACACAGAAGCGAATAGACCCATCAGGCTTACCTACCAGGACAATGGGGCTACTCCAGGGACTGTGGGATTCCTCTATTACCCCCAGCTCTAGCATTGCCTTTATCTCTGCCTGAACCAATTTCTTTTTGTGTTCCGGCAATCTATAGGGGCGGGTCCGCACCGTCACCCCCGGGGAAGTCTCAATGTGGTGGTGTATGAGGTGCGTGCGTCCTGGTATGGGGGAAAACACATCAGCAAAACGCTTTTGCAACAAGGCAAGGTCTGCTCTCTGATTCGGTGAGAGATGGTCATCTGAAAGGGTTGAGATCTGATTGGATGAATTTGGTACCTCCGGCCCCAGCTCATCTCTCTCCTTATCCACCGTAACCAGAGAGACAGCCACCACCTCCTTCCACGCTTTCAGGAGATTGAGGTGATAAATCTGTTTTGCCCCCTCTCTATCAGTACGCTCTACCTCATAGTCAACCTCCCCCACTCGCCGTGTGACCGCAAAGGGCCCTTGCCACTTGGCGAGTAATTTAGAACTAGAGGTAGGGAGTAACACAAGAACTTTATCTCCCGGTGAAAATTGCCGTAGTTTAGCTCCTCTGTCGTAGTGCTGTTGCTGACGTGCCTGCGCCTCGAGCAAATTCTCCCGTGACAACTTACCCAGTGTATGGAGTTTTGCTCGCAGGTCCAGCACGTACTGTAATTCATTTTTACTAGGACTCGGACCCTCCTCCCAGTTTTCTTTAACTAGGTCCAATATCCCCCGGGGTTTCCTACCGAACAGTAGTTCAAAGGGAGAAAATCCCGTGGAGGCCTGGGGAACCTCCCGCACTGCAAACACCAGAGGAGATAACCACTTATCCCAATTACGGCTATCCTCATGAACGAACTTCCGGATCATAGACTTCAACGTTCTATTAAAACGCTCAACCAGCCCATCCGTTTGGGGATGGTACACGCTGGTTCTAATAGAATGAATGCCCAATAACCCGTACAGCTCGCGTAGTGTGCGTGACATAAACTGTGTGCCCTGATCAGTCAGAATCTCTTTCGGGATTCCGACTCGGGAGATTATTTGAAACAATGCCTGCGCAACACTTTTTGCCGAAATGCTGCGCAAAGGAACTGCTTCGGGATACCTTGTCGCATAATCCACCAGAACTAACACGAAACGGTATCCCTGCGTGCTCCGATCAAACGGCCCGATGAGGTCCATCCCCACTCTCTCAAAAGGGACCTCCATTAGCAGAAGGGGGCGCAACGGCGCTTTTGGTATAGCCGGGGAATTTACTAGTTGGCATTCAGGGCACGACGCACACCACCGACGCACGTCGGCCCAAATGCCCGGCCAATAGAAACGGGCCATTATCCGGTTCAGTGTTTTCTCATACCCTAAATGACCAGCCATGGGGTTAAAATGAGCCGTCTGAAAAACCATTTCCCGAGAGCTTTTAGGCACCAGCAATTGGGTGATTTCCTCCTTAGTCTGAGTGTCACAACACACTCTGTATAACCTATCCCGAATTATTACAAAATACGGGTGAGTGAGTGTTGCATCAGGGCGCACCTGTTGACCATCAATGGACATCACGCGGTCAAAGGCAAAGCGTAGGGTGTCATCACGAGACTGCTCGAGTGGGAAATCCTCCATGGGGCGAAACACTGGCACCTGCAGAGTCTCCCCCTGAGGCTCCACCGGTGCCGGCTCCCCCTCTGCTGCGTCAGACGACCCCGCGTCACCGCTGACAGCAGCACACACCTCACACAGCCCTAGCCGTTGTGAACGCACCCCCCCTACCTTACCAGCTGCCTGGCAGAACCCCGGCCAATCAGTGCCTAAAATCAGAGGGTGCGAGAGGCGGGAGCTAACCGCAGCCTTTATTTTATGCTTTTTCCCTTGACACCGAATGTCCACTGAGACTATAGGGTACTCGTGTAAATCCCCATGCACACACCTTATAGATACCCTTGATGCTTCTAACAATGCCTTGGGTCGAACCAGGCTTTGTCGAATCATTGTCTGCATAGCCCCTGAGTCCAACAGCGCCTGGTGTTCACTCCCTTGAATCCTTACCGGAATACAGTACGCTCCGTCTGGGTCAGGAGCGGAGGTGGGCGGGCCGACAACACGAACCACCTGCCCCACCTCCATGAGTGGGCACTCGCGGCGCAGGTGACCCGGTTGTCCGCACCGCCAACACCCCGGTCCGGGCGTCTGAGGAGCTCTCTGTGGGTCGTATCCCGCCGCCACTGAGCCTGGGGCTGGGGAAACAGAAACAAAAGGGTTGTTGCGGGAAAATGCGGGGGTTTGGGCACGGGGAAGGGAGGAAGAAAGGGGGGAAGGAAGGGAACGAGGAAGGGCTCTCCTGCGCGGAGCCGTGTCTGCCCGTCCTTGCTGCTGCTGCTGCTGCTGCTGCTGCTGCTGTGACTGGCCGCGGGGGTAGAGCGCCAGGTGGTCCTCCGCCAGGGTGACGGCGGCCGCCAACCCGGTCGGCCGATGGCACCTCACCCAATTCGCCGTCTCCGCCGGGAGGCCATCGATAAAGCGTTCGAGGGCCACCAGCTCCACCACCTCGTCTGCTGACCGGATTTCTGGCCGCAGCCACCGACGCGCCATGTCCAGCAGTCTCTGTGCGTATGCGAACGGTCGGTCCTCTCCGGCCAGGGCCGTCTCCCTGAACCGTCGCCGGTGTTCTTCCGGGCTGTATCCCAGGCGGTCCAGGACCGCCTTCTTTAGGTTGCCATAGACCGTCCGCGCTGTGGGGGGTAAGCTGTGTGCCGCTCGTTGTGCTTCCCCAGTCAAGAGGGGCAGGAGGCGGACGACCCACTCCTCCTCCGGCCATTTACTTGCCCTTGCGGCCACCTCAAACCCCTCAAGGAACGCCTCCGCGTCGTCATCCGGGGTCATCTTTGGTAGATGGAGAGCTACGGGGGGTCCGGTCTGTCTCTCTCGGGAGCTGGTTTCTCCCGCAGCCGCCAGTTGCAGTAGAGCCTGGGTCTGGAGGGAAGTTTGCGCCCGCAGAGCCTCCAGCTGTTCGGCGTGCATCGCCGCCTGCCTCTCCTGCATCGCCGCCATCCCCTCCAGCATCCTCGCCAGCGCCACCACCGGTTGTGGCGCTTCCCCCTGCTCCTGGCTGTGTTCCATGCCATCTCCTGTGTGTTTAATACTTGCCCCCCGCACGGGCCACCACTGTGGCAAGCGAGTGCCACCCCTCCGGTTTAAACACACACTCACGGGAGACAGTTGTTTCCGTAATCAGCACTTCCGTGCTCTTTTATTTTCAGATGCGTCTTTTACAGACAAAATCATACAACCACGACGGTTCCGCAGCCGTCTTGTCATCAGCCCTCCCGCTCCAGCTTCCGGTCTTCCTTTTAAAAACCCCAGGCTCACTGTTGAAAGCAATCAGAGGCAATCAGCGCAATTAAACAATTAACAATTATCGGCGCTGATTACCTCCAGCTGACAGTTGTGACGAAGGATCCGAGAGCCGCTCCTCTCACACTCTCTCTCTCTGCAGCCGACGCTCAAACCACGCCCACCCCACCACAGGCCCTCTTCAAGTTCCCCTATGAGCTTTATCCAAATATTCTCACTAGGCACGAGCTGGTCAGTTTCTGGAATTTTCTGCACATTCTTTTACATAGAGAGATACACCCCCGTTTCTCTGGCTTGTGTGTGCTGAAATAGCTATAAGCATAAACCGTGTTGACAAGTCTCCCCGAACCATTGCACTTCTCTACTTATATACAAGGAAAAACCCCAAGTCATCCAATTTAGACATAATCATGACAAACAATGAATCCTGCTTGCGCTATATCTGTAAACATATCACACTGGGTTAATCTTTGTAGCTGAGACACCAACTTTTTCCCCATGACATTGGCTTTGCAACAATACAAAACATGATTACACTGTATTTTGGAGAAACTAAGTTCTACACAATGCTGATCCAACCAGATCTTTTGCAACTGAGCACGGTCTCTACCACACTTGTTGACTCCTATTAAGGAGCACACTTCTGTAAACCGCTTTACACAGGTATGTGAACACTTTCATTAAACTTCAACCCTTACCATACTGACCCAATCAAACCACACGATGGCACAACAGCACTATGTTTAAGAAATTTCATTAAATAACACTGATGTATCACCTCATTCACAAAATTGATGTAGTGGTACATATCCTTGCAGCAACATTGTTATTGTTGTGCTAAGATTTGTTAGTAGCTGCAATAAATAATTCAGCTATCCCATACATTATAACTGCCTGGCACCACAGGAATCAGTGCTCTCTACCTTCAGGGCCTGACACATGGCACTGAGAGCCTCCTGCTGAACTGCCTCCAGCTGTTCTCTGATATCTTTTTCTTGCTTCAGATCTTTTCTCAGTTTGTCTGCCTTGGTATTGTTCTGCTCCAGCTCCTCCTTCAGTGAGGCTAGGTCCTGCCTGTTGTGCAAAATTATATGACATGGTCATTGTTTGAAACACATTTTCATTTACAGTTATTAATCAGTTAGATTAATAATTATTTTAGTCCATAATTAAGGTTGCCAGCTGTACAACTTCCCTGGAAAACATATTCAAGTATTCATTATATCAGACAACATCTGTAATACTACACCACTTGCTTAGATAAGTAATCTTGGAGAAGAATGGGGTTGAGGGAGCCTAGAAAGGAGCTTTTCTGCTTTTTGTGCAGAATGGAAGTTATCATTAAGCATTACTGGTGCCCTGTCAAATAATTTTGTATGTATTTCAGTCCTCCATCACCACTGTCTTGAAAGAAAATCTATTTAAAATCACAAGCGAAGCAATCATTCAGTTAATTCTGGAAGTCATCTTGGTTAATCATTCAGTTGTCACTCCATCAGGCACATGAGAAGAATGATAGCACAATATATATAGTGAGCTCCATAATGTTTGGGATAAAAACTTTTTTGTTGTTGTTGAGTTGGGTCTGTAGTCTACAATTTTAGATTTAGATTAGAGTATTTTTATACATTTTGGTTCACAATGTAGAAATTACAGCACTTTTTATACATAGTCCCCCATTTCAAGGCAACATAATGTTTGGGACATATTAACATTATGTAAATTAAAGCAGTTATGTTTAGTACTTTGTCGCATATTCATTACATGAAATGACTGCTTGAAGTCTGACCCATAGACATGACCTGGTGCTGAGTATCTTCTCTGCTGATGCTCGGCCATGCCTGTACCACAGCCACCTGCTTGTTTCGAGGGCTAGTTGCCTTAAGTTTTCTCTTCAGCATATGAAACAGATGTTCAATTGGATTCAGATTGGGTGAAAGACTTGGACAGTTAAGAATGTTCCAGTTTTTGTTTTTGAAAAACTCTTTTTCTACTTTAGCTTTCTAGTTTGGGAACACTGTCTTGCTGTAGGATGATGCACAGTTCAATGAGTTTGGAGGCATTTGCTTGAACTTGAGCAGATAACATGCTTCTGTACACAAGAATTAATTCTGCTGCTGCTATCAGCAGTTACATCACCAGTGAACACAAGTGAGAAAGTACCTGTGGCAGCAATACATGCCCAAACCATAACACCCCCACCACCATGTTTCACAGATGGGGGGGCTTTGAATCTTTATACATCCTTGGGTATGACTTGAAAAATAAATCTGGCTTTGTCCTGTATCAGAAGTAGATCTAATCACTACATAATAAAGAATATAAATTTTTCAAAATGTATAAAAGTTTGGAGATAAAGGCGATGGGGGGGGGGGGGGGTTCTTACAAAGAGCCATGGGTTTTAAATGGCGTTTAAGGGTTTCACCACATGTGAATCGTTTGATAAAAAATCTAAAATTGTGGAGTACAAAAAAAATGTCATTGCCTCAAATATTATAGAGCTCACTGTAAGTTCATTCCTGTTCATTACTGCTCTAGTGTTAAAAATACAATTTTAAAAATGCTAAATTTTTTATTCTAAGAGAGCAATACACTCATAAAGAACAACACCCCCTCCCCATTCCCAGTGCCTGCTCTCATGTTATTTCTGTAGCCTGTTTGGTGTGACAGAGAACAGTTTCTCTTAGTTTGATAATGTCTTCCAACCATGTATTTGCTATTGTATTGCAACTGGTGAAGTTTTTAAATGTCCATCTTCACAAACCTTGAATAAAACCTGGTGTGCAAATACATCTTTTTGGTGTGCAAATACAATTTTACCATGTTTACCATATTCTTCCTAAAAATGCACAGAAAAGAAAATGCAATCACATTTTAAAATGTGTCTAGGGCTGTTAGTTATTTTTTGTGACCAGTTTCATAATTACATAATCTATATTACATGCAATCTGTTTCTGCCCTATATAAGAAAATCAGTAGTAGTAGTAATAATAATAATAATAATAATAATAATAATAATAATAATAAGTAGAATAATAAATTGTATAATAATTTAATAATTAGTATTATTTTAATAATAATAATTTTTTACTTATTGGAAAAGATGTAGAGACCATTGATCATTTCAAATGTAAGACTTCCAGGTCCTCTGTTTAAATTCAAGAGTTGACACTGGTTTTCACCATTTTCACACTCCGCAGTGCAACCTAGGTTCTCTGACCTGAGGCAGCTGAGGTCCTTCTGGAGAGCACTGTGGTCATCCTGTAGCTGGGCATACTGTGTCTGGCTCTTCAAATGCTCCTTTAGCTCTGCGAATTGTTCATCACATCTCAAAGAAAGCTGATATAGCACCTAGCACAGAGAGGAAGATGCAACAAAGTCCCAGTCAATCCAGGAAGTACACACCCATTGGATCACCCTACAGAAAGTGACTTAACACAAGTTCATATGCAGTCATATACTTACATAATTTGTTTCGGCAAAAAGAACAGTAAATTTACTTAAACACTATTATGGAAACCGTATTACTACAGAAAGTCAACATACAATGAGGAAAATCTGTTAAATCAAACCTGCTTTTCTAAAAAGCATACTATTCCCAAATGATAGGCCTATTATAAAGAAAATTTAAATGCACACACGGATTTTTCACACCACAGTCCCCTAATTTCTAAGAGTGGGCAGAGATGCCACTGTCTGTATCTGTGTTCATTCAGTAAAATGAAACCAGAAGTTGGCATTGATTAAACTGGAACATGTGTAAAGAAGAGCTAGTTTTCTAGCTTGATGTAATTGGTATTGTAATTAATGCTCTTTAAAGGACATAGCTTGTGATTTTAACACTGAAATAAAATTCATCATGAAGTGTAATCAGGGATAATTATACAGACAAAAAGCCTGGATTCAAGAATTAATCTTAGCATTCATCTGCCTATTCCCACCCCATGGTACTCTTTATAATGTAATTTGTTCAGGAATGCCAAAGCATGATAAAATTACTCACATGAAAATGAATATCAGAATCAGACTTTATTGGCCTGATTTTTTATGTTTTTATGTATACAAGGAATTTTATTTGGTCAATCGGTTGCTCTTTGTAACACTAAAGACAAAGACATGACAAAGTGAAAAACAATGAAAGTAAGCACAAAGTGTTGCACTTAATATTAACTATTAAATATGTACATCATATGCACTTGTGAGAATACATACGTTATGGCATCCCTTTTATTATGATGTTATTTTTTCTGCAGTCCAGATGATACAATGCCTGTGTCTCTTATGTTTTGAGCTGAACCAGATGGTTATGGAGGTGATGAGGACACACTCAATGATGGCATTGTAGAACTGGCTGACCACTTCAGGTACTGGGAGATTTGAAGATTTTTCAGAAATTCTAAGATTTCTACAACCGTGACTGTAGTGCTACAAATGGTGGGGGGCAGCGATGGTTGGCTCTTTCTGAGATCCACAGTGATCTCCACTGTCTTGAGTGCATTCAACTCCAGCGTTTAGTGACTTCACTAGGAAATCAGCTGCTTAACTTCCTGTCTGTATGCGGACTCATCATCGTTTCAGATGAGACCAATCAACATTATGTTGTCCATGGGAAAAAAAATAAAATTATTGAGTAATGTTTAGTGAAAATATTTAGAGAAATATTTAGTGAAAATTTGTGAATCCAGTGAGGTTGGTTTCTAAATGTGTTTAACCCCTTATGCCCCACTCATTCCAGGGCTTTGTAAGAATACCCCATCTCAAATAAACCCCATTATCTCCAAAATTATATACAATATAATTTTGTATATAATTGTTCAAGGTTCAAAGCTTGATACAAAGAAGACATTTGTACCAAAATGATCAAACCCTGATCCTATAAAAGTCTCAGTCCGTAAACATACAGGACATATTTATTCTAAAAAACAACAAAGAAATCCAAAAAAAAATTTTTATTTTGTTATGTATATATCTACTTCTGATTCTGGACAAAACCAGAATTATTTTTACAATTGTATCCCAGGATGTATACAAAACCAGGAAAATGTTTGGAGGAGATTGAACAAAGCAATGAAATGAGACATGTTTTGCCAAAAGTGGGCCCAAATCTCCCGAAAACCTCTCCAAATGGCATCAAACCTCTCCAAATAAGAATATTTTGTATATCATTTTTCCCAGCCATATTCCACTTTCAGATGCAACTGTTGAGACCAAAAGTTTACGTACACCTAGGCTTAAGATATTCAAACTCAGTTTTTCAGAACTCACATGCACATTTCATGTTATCGTACATTTCTTTTGGCAAGTCAAATTACGGCATCTACTTTGTTCACATCAGAGGTAATTTTAAAACAATCGATTTATTTCAACTTTAATTCACTGTATCAGAATTCTAGTGGGTCAAAAGTTTACATACACCCAGTTGACTGTCTCTTTAAACAGTCTGGAAGATCCCAGAAATTGATGTAATGACTTTTTAGAAGCTTTGGATCAGTTGTCATAATTAGGAATTAATTGGGAGTTAATTGGCACCTGTGGCTGTATTTAAGGGCCTATCTTTAGAGCCACTGCCTTCTTGCCCTTGATACCATGGGAAAATCCAAGCAACTCAGCCAAGACCTCAGGAAAAAAATGTGGACCTCCACAAGTATGGTTCCTCATTAGGAGCAATTTCCAAATTATTGAACTGTTTGGCCATAATGATCAGTGCTATGTATGGAGGAAAAAGGGTGAAACTTTAAATCCGAAGAACACCATCCCAACTGTGAAGCATGGGGGTGGCAGCATCATGTTGTGGGGGTGTTTTGCTGAAAAAGGGACTGGTGCACTTCAGAAAATAGATGGCATCATGAGGAAGGAGGATTATCCAGAAATACTGAAGCAACACCTCAAGACATCAGCTATAAAGTTAAAACTTGGCCGCAACTGGGTCTTCCAGCAGGACAATGATCCTAAGCATACCTCCAAAGTTGTAACAAAATGGCTCAAAGACAACAAAGTGAAAGTATTGGAGTGGCCATAACAAAGCCCTGACCTGAATCCCATAGAAAATTTGTTGACTGAAAAAGCATGTCCGAGCAAGGAGGCCCACAAACCTGAATGACTTACACCAGTTCTGTCAGGAGGAATGGGCAAAAATTCCAGTAAAGTATTGTGAGAAGCTTGTGGAAGGCTACCCCAAGCGTTTGATTCAAGTTAAGAAATTAAAAGGCAATACCACCAAATACTAACAACATGTATGTAAATTTTTGACCCACTGAAAATCTGATATTATACATAAAATCTGAAATAAATCTGTCTCTTAGCTACTATTTTGAAATGACCTCTTATGGAGATAAAGTAGTTACCCTAATTGACTTAACATGGGAAATGTATGGTAACATGGAATGTGTAGAGTTGTGAAAAATTCAGTTTGAATGTCTTTAGCCTAGGTGTATGTAAACTTTTGGCGTCAACTGTAATTCCATTGAGGGTGGTACCCTCTGGAACCCTGCAAAACAAATATTCTTTATTTACCATTCTTTCTTTTTGACTAAGCCCTGTGTTTTAGTCAAATGCCGTCCTTTTGGAGAGGCTCAAAAAATGTACATCATAATGGTTACTTATCAAACAAATTCATTTAAAAAACTAAATTCACTTAGAAACAATCAAACCACTTGGTTTTGCCTACCCAGGCTTGTAAGCAGTAGCCTTCCGTAATTTGCATATGGATGAAAGGAGCCACAGCGTCCCAGAACTTTTATTTGTGATCAAAGCTTACAAAGGAATTTCACAGGGAAGTGCGAAGTGTGAACTCATGTCTCTGGCCCTGTTCAGACCTGTACTTTGTATCCAGATATATCCAGATTGTGTCTAGATTCAGTCGAGATGGATGTTAGTTCACACCTGGCATCAGGATGCGTCTCCACATGCGTCTCGAGTGACCACTTGTGATCGGATCTCACTTCCCCGCTCAATATGCAAATAAACACGTACATCATTTCCGTTTGAGAACCAACGATTTGAGAACCAACCAAAATGATACAGTTCTATTCGCTTCTGTTTTGCTCCAGAAAACGATAGGTCCGATAGATCTATCAGCAAACATATGGCTTAGCTATGCTCGGAAGTCCTCAATAATAATATAATTTTCCAAGAAATTATGAAAAATCGTTGGCAACGTTTCTTTAGGTGCAGCGTCTTTTACTGCTACCACAGAGTGAATGCAATGATAAGAACATTTTCGGTTACGCTGACCTATAAAACGTTATTCCAAAAGCAAAATTAGACATGTTATACATCGTTAGAAAGCTTATACTCTCACCTACTGAATAAATGAATTGTCAATCAAGCCAGACTGTACTAAAAAGGGCGACAACGCCGTAAACAACACGTGTGGTATTACGCACAGCTATTTTGGAAGGTACCCAGGCATCACAAATGCCTGTATATTTCACAAACGGATTGTCCAAGACAATATATGACCACTCAGTCTCAAAAGGGACATCTCTATGGATAAATCCAATGGTAAGGTTGTACATTTATTCAATATTTAGTCCCAGATATTGACTGTAGAATGACACGGTATTATTTTTTAAAACTTTGTCTCGTTTATTTCGTTATTCAGTGTGGCTTCTTCTTGTTGTTTCGCACTTTAATATGACGCCGTTGGCACGTGAATGAGTACGTACTTCCGTTTTCACTTATCAGTTGACTAGGCAGTCCTTCAATGTGGCCCAGGACGCATTCGTGTACACACTGCTAAAAGAATGTGGCCATATGGGACACAGACCACCTTCGAATGTGGTCTGAGTGATCGGACCTCAATGCCTCCTCAATGCGTCTTGGGTGCATTCACACCTGTAGTTAGAGCTGTCCACTTGTGATCGGATCACCCAAGACGCATTTTAATGCCTGGTCTGAACAGGGCCTTTCACCAACAGCCTCACATGCAGACACAAATACAGATCTCACCCTGATCACAACAGGGTGAGAGCCCGCAAGGAGGAAAAATACAAAATATAAAATCAAATCAGAAATGATTTAAAATATAGTACTCTTTATCATTACTGCACAAACAAAGCTCCAATAAAGCGTGTGCTAAGCTTCCGCTACGAACACAAAACTATGATATACTGTATAGGTATACGGGAGTTTCCAAGCAGGGGCAAAAGTCATGATGGGTAGATCAACAAGAAGTTGGATAAACACAGTGATCCCCTAGGAACTGCTTTTGCCTCTATTATTGACTCTATTGGTTTTGTACAGAATGTTTGTGAGCCTACTCACTACTGTAGCCATACCTTAGATTTAGTTCTGTCCCATGGTATCAGTGTGGTGAAACTTACCGTCGCACCTCATAACCCTGTTCTATCTGAGAATTTCCTCATTACGTTTAATATCAAGGCATCCAACCCACCTGTATCAGAGCCTAGACACTACTACAGCCGATCATTAAACCCTGAGGTCATTCCAAAGTTTTTAAATATGCTTCTGAATATGCATTCCTCCCCATTGAATAAAAGGCTGATGATGAAGTATCACTGGACCAATAGACTAACCAGTTAACTCTTACTCTCAGAAACACACTTGATATAGTTGCCCCTCTAAAAAGAAGAAACTTTAGTCAGAAAAATCACACTCCTTGGTACAGTGACACCACCCGGGCTTTGAAGCAGTCCACAAGAAAATTGGAGCGAAAATGGTGGTCCGAATAAACTAGAAGTATTTCGTCTTACATGGAAAAATTGTCTCCTTCAGTACAAGGTCTTGCATCTGCTACTGTGGATATGCCTTTTTCTCAAAACTAATTGAACAAAACAAATATAACCCAAAATTTCTGTTTAGTACTGTGGAAAAAGTAACAAAAAAACAATCATCAGAATCTTCCGATTATAGCAGCCATGATTTTATGAACTTTTTCGATCAGAAAATTGAGGCTATTAGAGACCTGGGGCCGTATGTATCAAGTCGCTCAAAGTAAAAAATTAGTCTCAAGTGTAACTTAAGTCTAAGAATGGGTGACTTTTACTCCTACACTCAGATTTAAGAATAAAAGTGATTTATCAAATTTCTCTTGACTTAAGAATACTCTTAACCTGTCAGGTATTTAAGAGACCTCTGGGGCTCTCATAATTTGACTAGGAGTAGGCAAGATGGCTGAGCTGCGAGGACGGAGACGCGCACGCACCTTCCGAGACAGGAAGAATGTTTTACAAATGTTTGATGATGCACAGTTAATCAAACGTTATCGCTTAGGTCATCAGGGAATTATCTTTGTCACCGATCTTGTGCGGGATGTAATATCACCATCAACTTTGAGAAGTAGCGTAATTATGGCAGAGATGCAAGGCATTTTAACGCTGCGCTTCCTAGCCACAGGAAAAATGCAGTTATGCAATGCTGATGATTTGGGACCATCACAATCCACCATCAGCAGGGTAGTGGCAAAAACTGTGTCAGCCCTTGCAGCACCTCATATAGTGAGGAGGTTTATAGAATTGCCAGCCTCTCCTCTGTTAATCTGCCAGAAGCAAGCTGCATTCATGCGTCTAGCGGGCTTCCCGGGGTTGGTTGGAGTAATTGATGGCACCCACATCCGTATAATTGCTCCCAGCGTAGATTAAGAGACTTTTGTAAACAGGAAGAGGTACCACAGCATCAACACCCAGGTAGTCTTTGACGCAGATTACAACATTTTAGATGTTGTGTCCAAGTGGCCAGGATCTACCCATGACGCATGCATCCTGAATGAAAGTGGATTGCAACAGCTGTTTGACAGGAACATTGTTCCACCTCGGTGCCATCTCCTTGGAGATAAAGGCTACCCAAAACGACGCTGGCTTCTCACACCATTCCCAAGACCACAACCAGGGAAAATTACAACAGGTACAAATTAACTAAGCCTGTGAATTATAATAATGAATCATCTCACCATTATAGAGTTATTTTTGACGGTCATCTAAACATAATTGGACTTTTTAGGGCTCGCCAATGCACCCGAAGCGTTGTGGAGAGGGGCATCGGCCAATGGAAACGCCGGTTCCATGTCCTTCATGGGGAAATCCGCCAAACACCACAGAAGGCCAGCAATATTATAATGGCATGTGCAGTCTTGCATAACATATGCATAATGTGCAACATTCCTCTCCCCCCTGATGAGGGAGATCATAATAATGATGATGATGATGATGATGATGATGACGACCACCCTCCTAGCATCCCATTTGCCTCTGATGCCACTGTGTTTAGGCAGCACTTTGCCAACTTTCATTTTGGGTAAGAAATACATTTTTATTTTGCTCCTGTCGCACTCCCGCCCCCAATCTATTGATTATAAGTGCTGAGTGGATTTTTAAAAAAAGACAGCAATAGGCAAGATTTAATCTTTTTTATTTTTAGTTCATAATAATGCTCCTTCAGCCTTAAAACTTTTATGCTCATCCGCAACTCTTCTCTCTGCAGTGCATCCATGTCCTCCACCTCGTCCGGGTTGAGCCGTGGAGTGGCAGTGGCCAGTGGGGGCTCAGGGAGCAGGGGCTCTGGGCCTGCTGCTGGAGAGGGAATGCCAGATGGGCCTCGAAGCAGTGCTGTTGCAGCTGGGAGTTCCTCTACAGGCAGCTCATGAGGGGACGAAATGGTGTTTTCATCTGCATTACTGAAAAACAGAATTAATTTTGTTAAGTTAGTTGATTCTTGTGAATATACATTTGTATCAATAAAATAAGTATTGAGTATTGAGCTACAGTTCTTTTATAATAGCATGCCAACCTTACTACGGTCTGCAGTTTGAGTAGTGCAGCATCCTGACAGTCGCCCACTCCACTGATTGTGGCATTATTTTCTCAGAGGATGCGGAGAACTACTTCTGCCACTGCACTTAAAGGTTTAGGGGACAGGACCTCCACCTGAATAAAAAAATATAACTACATTAATGTTCATCAGCAATATGTAACAAACGTGTCTCATAAGTAAGTAGATATAAAGTAGATAAATAAATAAACAAATAGATACATAAATAACGTAGACTACGAACCAGTGCCAGATGTTGCCTTCTTGAAAGCGGAGATTTCCTGATGCGCTTTGGACAAAACATTGTGCCATTTCTTTTTGCATTCCTTCGAATGGTGGAGGAGAAGCTCGCATTAATGCTGTCTGCGATCTGCTTCCAAACTGCTTTTTTGTGTCGACTTGTAAGTGTGGGGCTAAATTTTCCCTTAATTATTTCCTTCTTTGCCTCCACCTCCTCTACCAACATCACCGTTTCTTCCACAGTCCAATTCGGCTTTCTTTTCACATCCATTTTGCTTAGACTAACATTAGACAACAAGGGAGCTTTCATAACGAGGGTGTGTTTAACTTTATTGAAAACTTCTGTTGACCCATCAATAGAACACAGATTTCCCAAAAGCTGATTGGTTCTTGTCTCTTAGCAATTTCGGCAATTGATGACATCATCTTAATCCTTTTGTTTGCAGCACCTGTGATTGTCGCAGAAACACACTTTGCGTTACTCTTGAGAATGTCTCAAGACTTACCTATGAGAAAGTGTGAGCTGCTTGATAACTATGTTTTACCGACCACTTTAAGCAAAGAATGCTTTCACTCCAAAGTAAGATCTTATGAGATTCTTAAGTGTAATTATTAAGATGTTTGATACATACGGCCCCTGATCTCCAAACTCCTCCATCATACATTACTCCTGCTAGTATAAATAAATAGCCCAGTGCTTGGTTACAACGGGAAGATATATAGACAGCAGCACTAAACTGTTTTACATGCATTAGCATGGATGAGCTATCTACACTACTTGTCCTCAAAACTGAATACCTGCTCGATCCGATTCCTACAAATTTGGTTAAAGAACTCCTTCCTGTATGAGGCCAGCACATGCTAAAAATCATTAAGACATCCCTAGTAACAGGATATGTACCTGAATCACTACAAGTGGAAATTATTAAGCAATTACCTGAGAAACCAAATCTAGAACCTAACAAAATGGAAAACTATAGACTTTTTCAAAATTATTAGAGAAAACAGTTACTAAGCAAATTAGTGCATACCTTGGCTCTAACGGTATTCTTGAAATATTCCAATCAGGGTTTAGACCCTACCACAGCACTGAAACCGCACTTATCAAAGTTACTCATGATTTACTATTGTCAGCAGACCGTAACTCTGTGTTGGTTCTTGTACTCTCAACCGGAGTCAAGTCAAGTTTATTGATCACATACACATTAGCATGGCAGTGAAATTCTTTGTTCCTGTTTGTTACTCTCTCATCCCAATGCAATAAACAATCAATCAATTGAATGATGATTATAATAGTTGTAATAATAGTAATAACAATAGCAATAAAATCATAGAATAAAATATAAAAAAGAATATAGTACATATATTACATACACACACATACATATATATATATATACATACATACATGCATGCACATACACATATGCATATACATACATATACACACCCAATATACACATATTTATGTAAGCGCGTTCACAATAAATAGGATTAAAAGAGTCTCATAAAGTCTGTGTATGTGCAGTTAAGTGCAGTGTAACTGAGGGGGAGGAAATGGGGGGAGGCTGGAAGGAGGCAGGGGGTGTGAATGGATGGAAACAGGGGGGTCTAAATGTAAATGGAATGCATTTATATAGCGCTTTTATCCAAACCGCTTTACAATTGATACCGACAACCCCCCGACTGCCAGACAACCGCTCTTACCTCCTGAGCTATGTCTCCCCTATAAGGGTCTAAGGGGACAGGGTCAGGTGTTGGTGGAGCTGAGCAGGTGTTGGGAGTCTCAGCTCAGCGTCCGGATGGCCTGGGGGTAGAAACTGTTCCTGAGGCAGTTAGTCTTAGCCCTGATACTGATATAGCCAGGCTTCCTCTTGGACTGCTTCCTACTGAAGAGACCATGGCTCGGGTGGCTGGGATCAGCAATGATCTTATTAGCCTTGGATATACATCTCTTGGTGTATATGTCCTCCAAGTTAAGCAGCATGCCACCTGTAAGCCGTTGGGCCGACCGCACCACCCTCTGAAGCTGCCGCTGATCCTGTTCAGTGCAGTTACCATACCAGGTGGTGATGCAGCTGGTCATGACGCTTTCAATGGTGCACCTGTAAAAGTTCCTCAGGACAGGTGAGGACATGCCAGACTTCTTCATCCTTCTTAGATTGTAAAGGCGCTGCTGGGATTTCTTCACCAGCGTGTCCATATGCCGAGACCACTTTGTGTCCTCCGAGATTTGGACTCCAAGGAACCTGAAGCTACAGACCCGCTCCACAGCTGCCCCATTGATGGTGATGGGTACATGCTCAGCCTTCTTCCTGAGGTCCAGGATCAGCTCCTTGGTTTTCTCCACGTTAAGCTCCAGGTTGTTCCCCTGGCACCACGTTGAGAGTACCATCATCTCGTCCATGTAGTCCGTGGTGTTGTTGTCGATTATCAGACCAATAACTGTCATGTCATTGGCGAACTTGATGATGGCATTAGCGCTGTGCCTGCCTGTGCAGTCGCTGATAACGATGGAATATAGGAGTGGGGTGAGCACACACCCCTGGGGGGCACCTGTGTTGAGGGTCAGGTAGAATGAGATGTTGTTGCCCACCTTTACCGCCTGAGGTCTTCCCGGTAAGAAGTCTAGGACCCAGCTGCAGAGAGTGGTGTTCACACCTAAGGCCGCCAACTTAGAGATGAGAATGGTGGGCACTATGGTGTTGAAAGCGGAGCTGTAATCTATGAACAGCATTCTCACACACACTTTTACCTCCAGGTGGGACAGTGCCTTATGCATCACAATGGCAATTGTGTCATCCGTGGACCTGTTGGTGCGGTATGCAAACTGAAGAGGGTCCATTGTGACTGGTAGGATGGAGCAGATGTGTTCTTTGATCGCCCTCTTAAAGCATTTCATGATGATTGGCGTGAGCACTACAGGTCTGTAGTCATTGAGGCATGTGACTTTGGCCTTTTTGGGGACAGGGATGATGGTGGATGTCTTGAGGCATGTCTTGAGTGCAGCTTTTCATACAATAGATCATGAAATTCTACCGGACAGACTCCAGGCCTGTGTTGAACTTCATGGACAGGCACTCACATTGTTCACATCATACTTATGTGACAGTAAACAGTTTGTTAAACTAACAGAAGAAGAGTCCTAGCTACTCAATGATGAACTGTGGTATTCCACAAGAATCAGTGCTAGGACCAGTACTTTTCTCACTATATATGCTACCACTTGGCAATATTATACGGGCACATGGTGTAGAGTTCCACTGCTATGTGGACAATAATACACAGATATATATTTTGATGAAGCTTGACGAAGCACTGCCTGGTTAGAGGCCTGCATTGTGATGGTTGTTTGGCTGAACAAAATATGGTTATTAAAGACCTTGGTGTTACCATTGATCCTGATTTAATCTTTGACACGCATATAGAAAACATATCCAGAACTGCTTTCTTTCAGTTACGCAAAACAGCTAAAATCAGGCACTTCCTGTCAGTGGGGACGCAGAGAAATTGATCCACGCTTTTGTTACATCTAGGCTAGATTACTGTAATGCCCTGCTTTCCAGCTGTCGTAATAACTTGTTAAAGAGTCTGCTCGTATCTTGACTAGGACTAAGAAGCGTGAGCACATTACCCCGGTGCTATCATTGCTTCACTGGCTACCCCTTAAGCATAGGACAGATTTCAAGGTTTTGCTTCTGACTTTTAAAGCTCTGCACAGACGTACACCAGTGTACATAACTAACCTGCGCCTACCTTATAAGCCTATGAGGTCACTTTGTTCTCAAGACGCAGGCTACTTAGTAGTCCAAAGAATTTCTAGAAGCCTAAAAGGTGATTGAGCCTTCTCCTACAGAGCCCCACTACTGTGGAACACGTTTCCAAAATTTATAAGGGAGTCAGACACAGTCTCAATATTTAAATCTAGATTAAAAACGCATCTTTATGCTCAGGCTCATAATCAATTATAGTCTGGAGACAGGGTGGGAGAAGCCTGTAGCCATAGAGCATTGTGGGGTGGCATCCTTTCCTTACTGTCACCTGTCAATCATTTGTGACCCCACTTTACATGGGCTGGCTCTGGATAGGCGGGTATATTTGTTCCCCCCTCATGACTGCATGGGCTCTCGATCCCTGTCCTAGTAGCTATGCAGCCATAGACTATTCCTGGCAGGGCCCCAATTGTAATTGTAATCTATTGCACATTCCCTAATCGCCATTTCTACTTTCTTCCCCACGCTGCCGGCGGGGCTTTTGCCCCAAATTTTGAGAGTGCTGTCATCTGGACTCCCCCACCACTGCGGTCCAGCCCCTCTTTCTTCATCGCCTCCACCCTGCCCACTTCCGTTGCTACCTGCTGCTCCCCACCACCGCCACTCAGCCACATAATCTGAGCCGCAATGTGAACATATGTAAACTGACTGACCATGTTGGTCACCAATCTACACCATGAGCCGAGCAGAGGAGGATGGGTTTCCCCCTTGAGCCTGATTCCTTCCGAGGTTTCTTCCCATCTGCCACAGAGAGATTTTCCTTGCCACTGTTGCTTTAGGCTTGCTCCTCTGGGGGTTTAGGCCAGGGTTTTCAGTGAGCGTATTGTGACAATTGCTGTGAAATACACTATATTAATAAAATTTGATTGATTGAAGTTGCTTGTTTAGAAAAACCACACTTTTCACGTTTGACATTCTATTTGCGTGCATAGAAATAGTCGTTTTCTAATGTGCTCATGAAAGTGTGTTCAGTTCAACGGGAAATCATGCATAATGAATAATGACTTCTCCTAGCTGGTATGCAAAGAGCAGATTGATTGTATAGAGATCAGAGAGTGATTTTATCATGTTATAACTGTAGTATTAGCAGTTGTTTGACTTCTTGCAGAGATATTGGATAAAAATACCATAATAATCAACCCGGGATTATCTATTGTTATCTCTAGTGTAGAGATTCATGTCTGAAATCTGGTTGTGCACAGCAGCAATTTTCTTCACATGGTCCAATTTTTCTTATGATCAATAAAGATCAAAACCTACAATGAATTTACCCCACCAAAATAAATTTAAAAATTAATGTCCAGGAATTTATTAGTTTCTAGGTCTAGCTTATACTAAATGTTGGAGCATTTCTGCAGGCATTTTCTTCCATTTAGCAAGAAGAGCGTTAGTGAGGTCAGGCACTGACTGGCCGTGACACTCTATTAGCCCAACACCTGGCTATTGACTGGTAGTGGGGTGTGAAGAAAATGCCACAAATGGCCTGTATTTAAGTCAAACAGTAAACTGTCCTACATTTGAAGTCATTCTGTTAGACTTATATAAACCAAAACCAGGTCACTCATGAAAAAACGTTATTGAAATTTTAATACCAAAAAAGGTTGTTGTTTTGCAAAACGAAACTTTATTTTGCAATGTCGAAACAGAAAACTCATCTGAGGGAATATTTCTGAGGACAGTGAAAACAGCTTTGTTTTCATAGCACATCTCAAAATAATAATATTATTATTCAGTATGATTATAAATAAGGAGTAGGCCTGATTTTGAATAATAAATGTGTCATGTGAAATTGTGTAATGTGTTTGACATGTTGATGGGGATGGGGTATTTGTCTCAAACTTCAATCAAGGGACCTCAGTCAATGGATTAGTAAACTAGATGGCTAATGTAGCTATTTTCTACAATCTTCCAGACCTACTGCTGCCAGAGGTGGCAAAAGGAGAGCAAAAAGAGGGGGAGGAGGAGAGGGAGAGGCAAGAGGGGGGTGAGTGAGAGGGGGAAAGGGAGCTGATTTCAGCTCATTGCTTCCACCAACATATAGTATACACCATATCGTATTTTACACCTGTAGGGACAATAGAATTACATTTCCCTATATTTTATAGGAAATGCAGGTGATGTCAACAACACTGTCCCAGCTTGACATTTGGTTACAGTGAACCAATCCTGTAACCCAAAACACGTAACAGGCTATAAAACTTAAAACCATTGTTTCTTACCTCTTACCTTTTGCCATCGCCACAAGCGGAGCTTGTTTGAATTTGGAGTGCTAAGACGACCAGTGATCTCTTCAACTTTTGCCAAAGTTACCCATCCCTGGACAAAGACCAGAGACACCAGTGACCCAGGGGCGAACCTGGACAATATATCACCTCCTGGGCCCTGCGTTCCATGCTGCCAAGGCAGTGTGAACATTCCTCGTCAGCAAAACCAGCTTATCCAAGGAGCAAGTGATTCTGTGTGTTTCTATTTGTCCCCTTTCTTCCTGATCATTCGAATAAGTTGTTAGTTGGGTAATTATGTGGATTGGTTTGCTGTCTATAGCTGCATAGTGCAATAACACACACGGTCTCTTTTCTTCCAGCTAACTTTCCAACTCCAACTCTAACAAACTAACAATCACAATATAGTCAGTATTTGCTAAACAACCCAATGTTACATGTATAGCTCATGAGCAACACATTAAATTTGCCTCTGTCCAGAGACAAAGGGCATGAGTGCACACGTACATGCACTGACACACGCATGCATGCATAACTCTCCTATGTTTCTCCTTTTTGGCTTTCCCAGTTAGCCTATTAGGTTAGTCAATGTATGTTCTGTATTTTCATGGCTGTTTAATAAATTATATTAAACCTGGTTTTGATGTTACATGAACATGAGAACCAAACCAAACAGTCTTACCAAGAAATCCTTTCATCCCTCTGGTTATCTATTAAATCTTTGATTTAATTATATTTGACAATTAATATTGGTCATTATAATTATCAATTGAAATCACAAATTTATGATTTGATATTTTAGATAATTGTAATTTTATGAGACTGATTACTTATTGCAATTTTTACTACACCTAAATAATTGGTGCTGTATAAGGATTGTTAAGACAGACATGTTTCAACTATCTATCCTCACCATTTTGGAATTAGTAGACATATATTCCCTATGCACCTCTAAAGACCCGTGATATAATTTGGTTAACAATGCTTAGGCCTGCACAAATCACACTGTATTCTATGTTAAGGTTGAGAGTTCACATACAAAACTTCCATATATCATGCTAAGTACTAAAAATTGGGAAAATTGCAGAATTAGCAAAAATGGGGAAAGTCATAGAACTGCCTGGCACTGATATTTGACTCATGACTTCCGTGACAAACACCCAGCCTTACTATAAATACACAACTAGGAAGAAAGTCCTGATCACCATCATGAATTCATACGCTGGCTACAGTGTAGCTATCGAGCCTCTCCTGAATATTCTAGTTACATCAACACTGAACTACCTAAATAGTTTGGTGTATATACTGTATGTGCCATATTTATTCAATTTTCTAGTTTCCACAAAGTATCTCATCACTTAGGCACTCAATTGAATAAAGTTTTGCTATTATTTTGTTACGACCTTAAGGAAAACATACTGTGAGATGATTTTGAACCAAGATCAAATAAAATTTCATACTAAGTTATGCAAGTGGGTGACAGAGCGCCTAGCACAACACTGGCTTGCTACTTGATGAGAACGAGAGGGACAATGTATGGGTTATATATGTACTGCTTAATAATCTAATTATGAATGAAAAACATCCAACAAAAATGAGTGAGTACGCTTTTTTAGATTTTTTGGCAATATATAGTATAAGTGGGATAATCCACAATTTATGCAATTAAATGATACCAATGCACGTGCCTTGGGTGGCTATTTGCCTCATCGTTGTGCAATAATATCATATAACTGCAACACCTCCTTGTGGATTATCCCTTTTGTAACTGTGCAATTAAAAGTGTATACACAGTGTGAGTGTGGAAAATTCAAAATACAGACAGACAGTTTTTTCCCACTATTTATGTCCTTGAAGATCCACACATTTCATTATGATCTATGTTAGGCTGTCACTTTCAGTAGTCTGCAGATGTAAGCCTTATGACGTGACTCAAAAATTATGTCAGCTGTCAAAATTTGTGCATGCATTATCAAAGCTTTTTGTGCAACTATGTATTTTGTTGCTGACAAGTCAAGTTAGCCAGCATGCTAAAATACAGATGTCCTTAGGTAAATACTTTGCCTGAGGAGGACATGAAAAAGGGCTAATACCAAGAAGGAAGACATACAGAACAGGATTATACAGATGAGCCATCAGCTAAAAGAAAGAAATCAGCCTTCAAACAGCAATACTGTGAGTCCTACATTAAATATGGATTTGTGTGTTGTCTGTGGGGTAAAACCGCCAAATAAATCAATTAACCCTGGTGGAAATTCCATCTTTGCTCCAACATGGTTTTAAGCTGGTCCAGCAGGTTTTAATGTCTTTTTTTATGTTGCAATCACCTGACAGTCTGGTATTCTTCAAGATTATTTCTGCAGCTTTCGAAATTAGTTTGCGGCCTACTTAGTTTGCTAAAGCAGAGCAGACATCCCTATCCCCAGTGAATTCCTCCAACTCATACCAGGGGATCCCAAGGTGAACCCAGGCCCATTGAGAGATATAATCTCTCCAGCATGACTTAAGTCTACCTCCTGGGTCTCCTCTCAGCCGGATGTTCCCAGAACACCTCCAAGGGGAGGCACCCCAGGGGCAGCCTTATCAGATGCCAAAACCGGGGCGACATAGCTCAGGAGGTAAGACCGATTGTCTGGCAGTCTGAGGGTTGCCGGTTCAAACCCCGCCCTGGGCATGTCGAAGTGTCCTTGAGCAAGACACCTAACCCCTAACCCCTAACTGCTCTGGCGAATGAGAGGCATCAATTGTAAAGCGCTTTGGATAAAAGCGCTATATAAATGCAGTCCATTTACCAAAACCACCTCAACTGACTCCACTCAATTCAAAGAAGCAGTGGCTCTAATGTGAGGTCCTGCCAAACGGCTGAGCTCCTCACCCTATCAAGGACTGTAAACCCCACCACTCAGTGGAGAAACGCATTTAAGCTTTTTCCTTTTATTCACACTCTCACTCTTTTGATTATTACACATAGCTTGTGACCATAGACAAGAGTATTGAGGAAGATCAACTGGCTTTTCCTTTTGGTGCAGCTTCTTCTTCACCACCACCGTCCAATACAATGCCTGCATTACTTCGGTCGCTGCACCTACATGGCGGTCAACCTCCCTATCCCTTTTACCCTCACTCGTAAATAAGACCCCAAGATATTTGAACTCCTCCACCTTTGGCAGTTGCTCCCCTCTCTGAACTCACTGAACGGGACAAACTAACTTTTTCCGGGAGAGGACCATAGCCACAGGCTTGGAAGTGTTGATCCTCATCCCAACCGCATCACACTCAGCTGCAAACCATTCTAGTGCACATTGAAGGTCACAGTACAATGAGGCCACCTCTATGTCCAGAAACCAGACACACTCCAGACCTCGGCTGCACCTTGAGATTTTTTCCATGAATACGAGGAACAGGAAAGGAGATGAGGCGCACCCTTAGTGGAGTCTGACACCCACACTGAACGAGTTAGACTTCATGTCTATAATGCAAACTCAGCTCTCGCTCCAAATGTACAGGGACCAAATGGTTCACAGTAGCAACCCCAGCATCCCATTCTCCTGCAGCACCTCCCACAAGATACTCTATGGAATACGATCATATGCCTTCTCCAAATCCACAAAACACATATAAACCACATGTAGACTGGATAAGCACATTCCCATGCCCCCTGAAATATCTGGGAGAGAGTTCCTCAAAGTGTTCCTTCCACCTGCCGATAATATCTCCAGTTGAGGTCAGAGTTTCACTATCTTTGCGAAGAACAGCCTTGATAGTGCCCCACTTTCCCCTCCCGAGATGTCAAATGGTTTTCCAGAACCACTTTGGGACCAACTAAAAGTCCTACTCTTAGACCTCTCCACCTCTCCTCCCATGCCCCAGCTTTTGTTTCTGCAACTGCAGCAGCTTGTATCTTTTTTCCTGCAGGTACCTGTCTACTGAATCAGGAGTCCTCCACACTAGCTAGGTCCAAAATGCTTCCTTCTTCAGCTTGACAGCCTCCCTCACTGCTGGAGTCCACCAACGGGTTCTTGGGTTACTGCCAGGACATGCACTGACTAGTTTTTAGCCACAGCCCAGCAGCTTCGCCAAAAGAGAGGTTTTGACCAGGGTCCATATAGACTCCATGTCTCCAAGCTCCTCTGGAATATGAGAGAAGTTCTCTCGTAGGTGGGAGTTGAAATCCGACAGAGAATTCCACCAGGCATTCACAGCAAGCCCTCATGACATGCTTGGACATAACTGGTCTGACAGACAGCTTCCCCTGCCATCTGATCCAACTCACCACTCAGCTCCTTTCTTCACCTGAGTATCCAAAACAAATGGCTGCATGCCTGATGAAACAACCACAACTAAGTCAATCATCAACCTTTGACCAAGGTGTTCTGGTATTACACTGGGGTGCAAAAATGTGGGCACCTCTGGTCAAAATGAGAGAAGATAACCTGATCTCTAAATGGTACAAAGTTAAACATGACACATTTCTTTGTTGTATGTCGCTCTGGTTAAGAGCGTCTGCCAAATGCCTGTAATGTAATGTAATGTAATGTAATGTAATTTCTTCTTTCTTTCAAAGCAAGATTACTTTTTATTTTTATTTTTTTACAGTTTCAAAATAATAAAAAAAGGAAAAAAGCCCTGGGCAAAAGTTTGGGAACCCTGTTAGTTACTACTTTGTAACTCCTCCTTAGGCAACTATAACAGCTTGCAAACGCTTCCTGTAGCCAGCTAAGAGTCCTTCAATTCTTGCTTTTGGAATTTTTATCCATTCCTCCTGGCAGAACACTTCCTGCTCAGAAATATTCTTCGGCCTCCTTGCATGCACGAAATGTTAAATCTCTCCACAGATTTTCAATAATATTTAATTCTGGGGACTGTGGTGGCTATTCCAAAATCTTCATCCGTCTTTCCTGGAGGTACTTCATTGTTGATTTTGATGTATGCTTTGTATATGTCTCTTGCTGGAATACCCAACTCTTCAACTTCAATGTCTGGACTGACTTTTCTTGATATTTCTTGATATTTGCTGGAATCCATTCTTCCTTCCACCTGCACAATATTTCCTGTGCCTGCAGATGCCACACAACCCCAAAGCATAATGGATCCACCTCCATGCTCAACAGTTGGCAAAGTGTTCTTCTCTACAAATGCTTCACCCTTTTTATCCAAACATACCTTCTTTGGTTGTGGCTAAAAAGTTCCATTTTAGTTTTGTCAGTCCAAAGCACATTCTTCCATTCAGGCTACTCAAGGTTTTCTTTTGCATACTTCAGACATTTACTTTTGTGTTGAGGTCATAGGAAAGGCTTCTTTCTGGTAACTCTGTCATGTAGGTCTTTGTTGTTTAAAATATGTTGTATTGTTGCCCTGTGAACAACTAGACCTGTGTTTGCTACTTATGTTTGCAGCTCTTTTGCAGTGATGTGGGGGTTGCGCTGAACATCGCTCACCAGGTTTCAAGCCATTCTATCAGAAATTTTTCTTGGTCTTCCAGACCTTGCCTTGACTTCAACTGTTCCATTTATCTTCGATTTTCTGATGTTTCTAACAGTAGAAATAGGTAGTTTGAAACGTTGAGAGAAGTTTTTATAGCCTTCTCCTTGTTGTTGGAAGTGAACTATCTTGATTCTGATATCCTTGGACAACTGTTTAGAGGAACCCATGGTTTTTAACACCAGACAGAACCACCACCACTGTTGGATACTTTAGAAGTCATGGAGTTACTTCACAATAAATAGTTCAGCCCTGGAATTATATTCACCGGACTCACTGAAGCCCTAATGAGTAAATCACCTGGGTCTGGGCCTTAGTAATTATCTTTTAAAAGGTAACAAAGAATAATCCAAAAGGGTTCCCAAACTTTTGCACAGGTTCATTTTCCTTTTTTTATAATTTAAAAACAGTAAAAAATGAAAATAAAAATCTATCTTGCTTTAAAATTATTTTGCAGAAAGGGCTCATGTTTAATGTTGTACCATTTAGAATTCAGGTTTGCTTTAGATCACTTGGAGTTTAATTGTAACAGACATTTAAACCAGCGGTGTTCAAATTTTTGCACCTCACTGTATATACAGCCTGTTATAGCTCGCATCAAATTCAAAACATTGGTTCTGGCATACCAGACAGTCAAGGGATCAGCCCCAGCATACCTTCACAAGATTTTCAAACCCTACATGCCAGCCAGATCCCTCCGTTCTGCTACCTCAGGACGCCTAGCACCTCCCCCTCTTCGCACCTGCACTTCCAGAACACGTCTCCTGTCTGTTCTGGCCCCACGATGGTGGAATGACCTCCCTGTGGAGGTCAGAACAGCTGAGACTGTGAACAATTTCAAACGACGACTGAAGACCCACCTCTTCAGGCTGCACCTCTCCCCATCCCTCCTTTCCCCCCCTGTAAATGACTAAACTTAGGGGTGTAACTAGGCAGCTGTTTAATAGGTGACTTAGTTGATGCGCCAGTCTTAACGACTACTTGTATTTGTATTTTTATTTATTTTTATTTTTCCATAGATTGCGTTGTTGCCGTTCTCGTTGTTAGTGTTAATCAGTTTAACCACCAGGGTCCAAGTTGAACTATGCGGTTGTTCCCTGTACTTGGACCGGTACTTCTCTCTAGGGGTTTCGTCATACTTGTTCCTAGTTATGGTTATACACTTTGTTGTACGTCGCTCTGGATAAGAGCGTCTGCCAAATGCCTGTAATGTAATGTAATGTAATACACTTATGAATGTCCTTGTGTTCAAACCATGACCAGCACAGAAGTCCAATAAGATAACAGCGCTCGGATTCAGATCGGGGAGGCCATTCCTCCAAATCACACCTCTCCAAGTTTCACAGTCATTGCCAACGTGAGAACTGAAGTCTCCTAGTAGAACTATGGAGTCAGTAGGTGGGGCCTTTTCCAGCACCCCTCCCACCTTCTCCAAGAAGTGCATATAATGCTGAAAATTTTCCTCTCTGCCACTCATAGTCACATTGAGGGAACCTCTCATCCACTGCAGTAAACTCCAACTGAGTCTCCACCAGCTGGGGACTCGTAAGTAAGACAGGAGAGACAGACTGCCGCCCTGCAGTAGAACCAGGCTGGACAGCCGACTCCGACCACCCCAACTGTCAGGTACACAGGACTGCAGATGCCACAAATGGCAGATATTGAAGATTTAGAGGTGTACCTGACCATGTTTGAGGGTACAGCAGCTGCCTGCACGTGGCCTTCAAAGGAGTGGTCTGTGCGTTTGCTTCCCCTTCTCGCCGGGCATCCTCGACATCCATCTAAGAGGACCTGAAGCGGGCAATTTTAGACTAAGTGGGTTGAACAGAGGAAGATCACCATTACCGCTTCAGGGCTCTTTGATACCCTTTACTCTGGCTCAGCAGCTCCGAGTCACCACTAACCGGTAGCTCCAGCCAGCAGTGCACTCTGCGGTGGAGGTTGTTGAGCAGGTGACGCTCAAGCAGTTTGTGCTAAGCCTGGAGATAGCCACTGCCAACTGAGTGCACTGCCTCAGACTAACGTCGCTGGACACCACCGTTGCCCTGGCGGAGGATCACCTCAGCACCTTCCAACATCACTCTTCTGCTCCTGGCCCCACCCCAAGGGAACCCCGGTCTTCTCCAGTCCCAGCACTGAGGAGAAGACCACCAGGGGGACCCTCGTCAGTAGTGCGGAATTCTGCCTCTTCTCTCCACAATACCCTGCCTCCCCACAACCCCTTCTTTGTGCCCCCAAAGCCCCTGGTCTCAGTGGTTGCAGTGCAACACTCAGAGGCCTCCTCAGATGCCTGGGCAGGAGTGCTGGCATTGTGGGTGGCCCGACCATTTCCGCAGGAACTGTCCCCTGATGGAAGTGGGGCAAGTGATGTGGGTCGCTGGCTCACCAGCCCCCTCCCCTGATCAGGAGGGGATGTACCAGATACAGGTAAGGATTCAAGGGATACACGCCAGGCTTTGCTGGATTCAGGGTGTAAACAAACCATGATTCATCAAAGCTTGGTTCAATCCAGGGCATTAGTTGAAGCATTGTGGGTATCATTAAGGTGTGTGCATGGGGATATTCACGATTACCCAGTGGTGCCAGTGGAAATTTGACATGGGGGGAAAAAGCATAAAGTAAAGGTTGCGGTTAGCTCCCGTCTGTCGTATCCCCTTTTATTGTGTATTCATTGGACGGAGTTTTAATAACATAATGAAAGTTTACATGGAGAAGCGATCATGACCGATAGGAATCTGTGAGGTATGTGATGTGCTGGGGGAGAGGTTCGTGAGAGCTTCTATGACTTCCGGAATACATCTCCAGGAGAACTTTCCGCTCAAGCAGTCTCGGGATGATACCTTACGCTTTGCCTTTGACCAAGTGATAACTATTGATGTCACCAGGTGCGCCCCAGCACCGCTCTAGCTCACCCTTATTTTCCTATTATTAAAGATATGCTATACCGAGTGAGTCGTGACACTGAAACCGGAGAAGAAAACACCCAGTTGTTGCTACTGAAGAGCCGTCGGGAAATGCTTTTCCAGGTGGCTCACCATAATCCGATGGTTGGTCACCTGGGTGCTGATAAAACGCTGAGTAGGCTAATGGCCCAATTCTATTAGCCGGGCATTCGGGGTGAAGTGCAAAGGTGGTGTGCATCTTGTCCCGTGTGTCAGTTAGTTAATCCTGCGGTCACTCCAAAAGCGCCATTGCGTCCATTATCGTCAATGGAGGTCCCATTTGAACGGATGGGGATGGACCTTCTCGGGCCATTAGACTGAAGTGCACACAGGCATCACTTTGTGTTAGTTTTAGTAGACTACGCAACATGATATCTGGAAGCAGTGCCGCTGTGTAGCATGTCAGCTAAGAATGTTGCACAAGCATTGTTTCAAATAATCTCCTGGGTTGGGATCCCAAAAGAGATTCTAATCGATCAAGGCACTTTGTTCATGTCACGCACGTTACGCGAACTGTACGCATTAGTGGGAATTAAATCAATCAGAACATCGGTCTACCACCCCCAAACAGATGGTTTGGTAGAAAGATTTAATAAAACCTTAAAAACAATGATTCATAAGTTTGTGCATGAAGATTGTCATAATTAGGATATGTGGCCGAACCCTTTTTTGTTTGCATTGCGTGAGGTTGCCCTGGCCTCCACAGGATTTTCTCACATTTAATTACTTTTTGGGAGGCGGCCACACGGTGTGTTGGATCTAATTATGGAATTCTGGGAGGAAGGTCCAAGCACCAGTAAAAATGAAATTCAGTACGTTCTGGACCTGAGAGCAAAGCTCCACACACTAGGGCAATTGTCACGGGAGCATTTGCTGCAGGCACAAGAACGACAAGAACGGCGCACATATAATCAAGGCGTCCAGCTGAGACAATTTGTACTGGGAGATAAAGTGCTTGTATTACTCCTATCTTCTACCTCCAAATTACTTGCCAGGTGGCAAGGGCCCTTTGTGGTCACACGGCAAGTTGGGGATGTTGATTATGAAGTTGTGTGGTCTGACAGGGGTGGGGTCACACAGATGCACCAGCACAACCTCCTAAAAGCAAAGAGAGAGGTGGCTCCTGTTTCCCTGGTTACCACATTGTGTGAGAGAGATGAGGTGGGTCCGGAGGTGACAAAAGTGGCCAATTCTACCCCGGCCCTTTGTGATAACCATCTCTCAGTGTGCCAGACAGCAGATGTGGCACAGTTGCAGAAGTGCTTTGTGGATGTGTTCTCCCATCTGCCAGGGCGCACAGACCTCATCCACCACCATAGTGAAACATCTCCAGGGGTGACGGTACATTCTCAGACCTATAGATTTCCTGAACACAAAAGATCATCTTAATGTGCAAGAAATTCCAGAAATTGACCAGCTCATGCCTAGTGAGGATATTTGGATTAAGCTCATAGGGGAACATGAGAAGGGGCTTAACATAGGAGTGTGTTATCGACCACCAGCTTCAGACAGTAGTATGAATACAATGCTCTCTGAAAATATAAAACAAGCTTGCAGAGGAGGTGAGATTATTATCATGGGTGACTTCAATTACCCCAGTATTAATTGGGAATTGGTGGCAGGACAAGGAAAAAGGGAGGATGAATTTTTAGATGTTATAAATGACCTTTTTTTAAGCACAGTATGTCAGACAGCCTGCAAGAGGGAAATCAATTCTAGATCTGGTGTTATGTAATGACTCTGACAGAATTTGTAGTATAGATGGAACCACTTGAGACAAGTGATCATTCCACAATTAAGTTTGATGTATTTTGGCAAACTAAGAGGGCCTGCCAACTTTAAAAAGATGCGATCAGAATTAAGTAAGGTAGACTGGATGCAACTTTTTGATTGCAGGACTGTGAATGAAAAGCGGGGCAGGTTCAAAAGGGTAATGCATGAGGCACAGTGTAAATTCATTCCAAAGGTGCGGAAAAGTAAGTTTAAAAAGCAGTCTCCACAGTGGATGAATAAAACTATACAGAAGAGTTTGAGGAAAAAGAATAAACTGTTTAAGATATACAAAAATGACAGTACTGAGAGTAATAAGGCTGAATATTGTAGTATGCATGCTAAGGTTAAAAAAGAACTAAGGGTAGCCAAAAGGCTTTATGAAAGGCAAATTGCAGAAGATGCTAAAAGTAATCCTAAGCGTTTCTTTCAATACTGTAGTAGGAAAAGGAAAGTTAAAGAGCAGGTTAAAGGGGAATTTCACTTTATAACACTTCTGGGGTCATTTTCACACCTACCCGGGCTTTTGGAGCACCCCAGACAGTTTTTAGGTTGCTGCTTCAATATTTCGATATTTGTAGATATTTGATACCCGTGTAAGCAAACTAATTAAACTCCATGTTAGACTCATTGTAAACGCACGTCCCTGCTTCTCATGACTTATATTGTCCTTCTAATGAATGTGTCGCCCTTCATTTTTCGATTAGTTATTTCATTATTGTGGCAAACAAGCCTGCCACAAGCCACTCCAGCACAGAGACACAGGGTGATGATCAAACAGTCCAGGTTTATTTTCAAGGTTGGCAAGATGTTACAGCCAAGGAGCAGATGTTAAAACTGTCATGACAGAGGCTCCCTTGTATGAGTGGGGATGGCAGATTTAACCTGTGCGCACTGATTACCTCACTACGCACAGGTGCAGCCACTCCTGTTCCCGGGTCCAATTAGCCTGGCTAATTATCTAATTCTTAACCAATTATCCAATTGGCCAGGTCTAATTAGCTTGACCAAGGGCAGGTGTGGCTGCTTAAACCAGCCATCCCCACACCACAATTATGTTAATATTTTACGCTGTTTTGTTGCTTTCCTTCACAAATGCAGGAAGTAGACCCAGCAGTTTAGCGTCGAACTCGAGGATGCATATCATTGCACGACTTCTGATGTGGGCGTACCTGCAGACAATAACATTAGGTGCGTCATCGAAATAGTGTTGTATTACTGCGAGCTAGCGAAACCGAAAATGTCTGAGGACGAATGATATTTTGTTTTTGATCATGGGATTGTTGTGCTTTATCGATTTGAGCCGGAATACACAAAAGAAAAGCTGGCTAATTTGCAGGCTGATCGTGCGAGAGCGAGTCAGGAACGGGCCGAGATCGAGGAACCACAGGCTATTCCCAGGACAAACGGCAACTGGTGGTGTGGATGTGCGAAATGCATACCTATGCCAAGTGAGGAGGAGTCCATCTGCTGTCAAGAGTGGGACCTGCTCATTCCCATTTTGGACGAAGTTGAGCAAGCACAGCCACAGACGGACGTAGAAAATGAAGCACCAGCATGTGCAACAGAGCACTCCGATTTCTCGGCTGTCACCAACCCCGGAGTCTTGGAGACTTCGTTTCGAATGCCAAGGATCAATTGGACGGGACTCCAAACGGGACTCTCTCGGAAATGTAAGTGTGTTGGCTATATACTGTAGTAATATCAGTGGATAGCATAACGTTATCATTAGCTAATGGAAATCCTAGTTTTGACGACTGGTGTTCATGTGTGGTAGTCTAAGCATGTGTCTCGATGAGAGTACCGTTACCGTAAAATCCTGTTTTGAACACAGAGGTATAGGGCTTGACGTATTAGCTAAACTACAAGACTGTAACGTTACATCTCTGGCACATGAATGAAGTTAGCAAGAGTGACAATCAAAATTATGCCTAGACCTTTTATGACATATTCTGCCAATATCTGCATGAGCCAGTAAAACCAAAAGAGATAAAGATAAATAATACTATGGTGAAACTTTCGATTTCGACGCTAAGTTAACGGAATGTTTTTCTTCACTTCTTCTCAATTTTGCTGCGAAACGAAATCGAAGAAGAAGAAAAAACCGGAAACCGTACTACTATGTGGACTTGCGCGAAAAAAAATAGGTCTTTGTTTCTAACGTAAATGTCATTTTTCTAACGTAAAATGAAATAACTAATCGAAAGCCCAGGTAGGTGTTAAAATGACCCCAGAAGTGTTATAAAGTGAAATTTCCCTTTAAGGGAATTAACAATAATGACGGAGCACTGCGTTGTAAGAATAAGGATATTGCTGATGCCCTAAATGGCTACTTTGTTGAGAGTTTTACCAAAGAAGAGGTTACTAATAGGCCGGAAGACATACTCAGAATGTCTTGGCAGATATTGAGATCGGGGATTACATTACATTACATTCATTTGGCAGACGCTTTTATCCAAAGCGACGTACAAAAAAAGTGCATTTCATGGTCGTAGACAACTGCTGAACACGGGTTCAGTAAGGTACAATACTTATTTTGTACAGCTATTTCTAGCCGAGAACAATGAATACTATTCTGGCCTAACATCTGCAAAGCCAACTAGGCAGAAGAATAAGCTACAGTATTAGGACAAATACAAATTACCAAGAAGTGCAGGGATGGGGCAACATGTAACAAGTGACAGGAAAAAGGTTTTTTTTGAATTTTAAAAAAAAATTTTTTTTTTTTTTTTATTATTATAAAAGAGTGAAATATACAGCGTGGTGGTGGTTTGTCTAGGTATAGTCTGAAGAGAGAGTCTTCAGGCCACGGCGGAAGATGGGTAGTGAGGGGGATGTTCGGAGAGGGACGGGGAGTTCGTTCTACCACTGGGGAGCTAGGGTGGAGAAGCTCTGTGATCCCTTTGGGCGGGTGGGAGGGGTTACAAGGCGCCCTGCTGCCGCAGAGCGGAGTGGTCGAGCAGGCACATAGAATTGAGTCATGTCCTGCAAGTAGATGGGGGCTGTCCTGTTGGCAGCAGTGTAGGCAAGGGTCAGGGCTTTGAACCGGATCCTGGCAGCGACCGGTAGCCAGTGAAGTGATCGCAGCAGAGGAGTGACGTGGGAGAATTTGGAGAGGTTGTAGATGAGTCGGGCAGCGGCATTCTGAATCATCTGTAGTGGCTGTATGGCACAAGCTGGCAGGCTTGCAAGGAGAGAGTTGTAGTAATCAAGGCGAGAGCCTGGACGAGCAGCTGGGTGGAGTGCGTCGTCAGGTATGGTCGAATCCTCCTGATGTTGTACAGGAGGAATCTGCAGGACCGTGATGTTGCCTTGATGTGCTCCTTGAGGTCCAGTTGGTCATCCAGGACCACCCCCAAGCTCTTGTCAGAGTGAGAGGCAGTCACTGTGGTGCCATCAACCGTGATTGAGAGTTCACGAAGCAAGGAGGTCTTGCACGGGAAGAAGAGCAGCTCAGTTTTGTTGAGGTTGAGCTTCAGATGGTGGCTGGCCATCCAGGTGGAGATGTCAGCCAGGCAGGAAGAGATCTTATCATTGACCTGTGTGGCCGAGGGGGGGAAGAAAAGAAGAGTTGTGTGTCATCTGCATAACAATGATAGGAAAAGCCATGTGAATTAATGACTGAACCAAGAGATCTGGTGTTTAGGAGAACAGCAGAGGACCCTGTACAGATCCCTGCGGCACTCCCGTAACAAGTGGATGAGAAGCAGAGGCAGACCCCTTCCAGGTGACCTGGTAGGTCCTATCTGCAAGATAGGAAGCGAACCAAGACAGGGCAGTCCCGGCAATTCCCATCCCAGCCAAGGTGGAGAGGAATATTTTATGGTTGACCGTGTCAAAAGCTGCAGACAGGTCAAGAAGGATCAGGACAGAGGAGAGGCGTGAGGCTCTTGCAGTGGCAAGTGCCACGTCACAGCTAGGAGTGCAGTCTCTGTTGAGTGCCCGGATCGGAAGCCAGACTGGTGAGGGTCTAGCAGGTTGTTCTGATGGAGAAAAGAGGTTAATTGTTTAAGAACTGCTCGTTCAAGGGTTTTGGACAGAAAGGGTAGAAGTGATACGGGTCGATAATTTGTTACATTGGAGGGGTCTAAGGTGGGTTTTTTGAGAAGTGGGGTACACGAGCCATCTTAAAATCAGAGGGAGCATGACCAGAGGAGAGAGAGGAATTAACAATGGAGGACAGATAGGGAAGGAGCTCGCTGGAAATGGATTGGAGAACTTTAGATGGGATGGGGTCAAGTGGACAGGTGGTTGCACGATGAGAGGTGATGAGTTGTAATACATCGGAGTCCTCCAGCATTTCAAAGGAGGTCAGTGTGGCTGTGGGTTTGTCCCGGGGGGTTGGGGGGCTCACTGGGCGAAGGAGTTCCGGATTGTAGCCACCTTTCCTTCAAAGGCGGCCAGAAAGTCATCTGCGGAGAGGGAAGAGGGAGGTGGGGGTGGAGGAGGAATGAGGAGGGAAGAGAAGGTGGAGAATAGTTTGCGTGAAGTATAGAAGTATTAGATAAATTACATAAACTAAAGGCAAATAAAGCAGCAGGCCCTGATGGCATATACCCAAGGGCACTAAAGGAGTTAAGTGAGATCATTTTTAAACCACTAGCATTTTTAGACAGTCTTTAGAAACTGGAGAAATACTCAATGACTGGAAACAAGGTATTGTAATACCAATATATAAGAAAGGGGACCGTACTGATCAAGGAAACTACAGGCCTGTCAGTTTAACTTGCATCACATGTAAAATACTTGAATCCATCATTAGAGACAAACTAGAATTATTTCTTGAAAATAATAACATCCTAAAGGATAGCCAACATGGTTTTTGCAAGGGAAGGTCATGCCTGACTAACCTTTTGACATTCTTTGAGGAAGCTACCAAGTGTCTGGATGGGAGCAGGGCTATGATATTATATACTTAGATTTCCAAAAAAGCATTTGATAAGGTACCACATGACAAACTCATTATCAAAATAAGGACAGTAGGAATTACAAGAGGCATTTCAGAGTGGGTTCGGAACTGGTTACGGATAGAACACAAAGGGTAGTAGTAGGAGGGATCTTATCTGAGCAGGGTATTGTGGGAAGTGGAGTTCCACAGGGGCCGGTGCTTGGTCCACGGCTCTTCCTCATTTACATAAATGACCTTGACACGGACATTGAAAGTACACTAGTTAAATTTGCAGATGAATAAAAACTGGGAGGTTTAGCCAACAGTTTGGAATCTACTAAAGTAATCCAAGAAAATTTAAACAGAATCCAGAAGTGAGCAGAAACCTGACAAATGAAATTCAATATAACTAAATGTAAAGTTCTACATGTGGAGAATAAAAACATAGGGCAGGATTACTTTATGGGTGGTACAAAATTAGAATGTGCACATGTACAAAAAGACTTGGGAGTAATAGTTGATCAAAGCCTATCAGGGTCTGGTCAATGTGCTGTAGCAGTAAAAAAAAAAAAAAGACAACAGGATGCTGGGATACATAGCCAGAAGTATTGAATATAAATCTAAGGAGATCATACTCACCCTATACAATACCCTTGTCAGACCACACTTAGAGTATTGTGTGCAGTTCTAGGGGCCGTACTACAAGAAAGATATAGAGGCGCTGGAAAAGGTCCAAAGACAGGCAACCAGATTGATTCTGGGTATAAAAGATAAGTGTTATGAGGAAAGGCTTGAGATGCTTGGACTACTCAAGCTAAGTAAAAGGAGACTTAGGGGAGATTTGATTGAGGCATTTGAATTTATTAAATGGATTAACAAAGTGAACTACAGGAAATTATTCAAGTTGAGTTCAGTTAGCAGAACGAGGGGGCATAAATGGAAACTGGCAAATGGTAAATTTCACACACAGACATTAGGAAATATTTTTTCACACAGAGAGTGGTCAATGTGTGGAATAGCTTGCCTGAACATGTAGTGGAGGCAGAAACACTGGGGGTATTCAAGGCCCGGCTTGATACAGTGTTAGATACTATCTAGCTTTAAGGTAAACTAAACATTAAGTACAGTTTAGTGGTAGGAATAGACGAGCAGTGTTGGGCTGAATGGCCTGTTCTCATCTTACGTTATGTTATGTTACATTATGTTAAAACTGTGCAGGCAGAATTGCAGACTGTGTTAGAGATGGGAGTGACAGAAGAATCAAACAGTGCGTGGAGCAGCCCCATTCTGCTTGTGCCTAAGCAGGATGGGCCTGCGCACTTCTGTGTTGATTATCGCAAGGTGAATGATGTCTCATGCTTCGATGCTTATCCCATGCCTAGGGTCGACAACCTCCTGGACCGGCTGGGCACTGCTCGTTTTTTCACAATGCTGGATTTACCGTTGAGTCTAAAGAAAAAATGGCCTTCTTCACTCCATATGGGTTGTACCAATTTGTCACCCTTTCTTTCGGGCTGTTCACGGCCACCGCTACGTTCCAACGCCTCATGGACTGGATGCTGTGGCCCTACTCTCCATATGCTGTGGCCTACTTGGATGATGTAATCATCTATGGTGACTAGAGCCCGACCGATATATCGGTTTGGTCGATATATCGGCCATTATTTGACTTTTTTGACGACGTCGGGATTGGCAGTTATGCAGCCGATGTGTCCCGATTTTTAAATAAGTATAATAAACAAAAAAAAACATTGATTATTTATCTGTACTTGTCTGTTTGAACGTTGTAATTGCTATTTACTAGAAATATCCAGTAGAGGGAGCTCTAATACAAGTGTGAACTGCAGCAGCTGACGCGCTACTTTTGTAATAAGACGTTTGTCACTCGTGCCTCATCCAGTATTCTCCACTGCAAGACTTGTCTGCACAGATTCAATTGCCGCAATAAAGGTATGTATATTTAGTGAAAGTTTTTAATTAAATGCGTTTATACGACCACTATGTTTATCAATCCTCATTATCAAGCGAGAGAGCTAGCTAACATATTTGGTTCACTTGCAGCTGGCTAGCAAGCCTCTATGAAGTGGCAGTGAGCACATAAGCAGCGTAGGATCTACATTTCCAGGACATCGCTGTATTCTCAAATAAATAACCAGCCAAAATAAAATGGTGATTGAATGCATCACACATTTGTTTTTTTATCTGAGATAATGATATTAGCTACTATATGATGCTGTGTCAATAGCCAACGCGTTATTGCAAGCGAGTGTGTCATCTAGTCATGCGTCATCGTAGCAAGCTATCCAGACAGAAAAAACGCTGATAAAACACTTCTAACGTGGATCATTTTAAGCCATGTTATCTAGCTTTGTCGTGATAACATGAGAGAAGGATTGCTGTTGGAGAAGTGAATCAACCAACAGTTAGCGCGGGTAACCTGCACGAAAGCGCATTGTATTTTTCACGTATTTCATCCAGTCAATATAATTTCATCTAACATTACACTTGATTCACTCATTAGCGCCGCTAGATAATGTCTTACTCTTTAAGATCATGTAGTAGAAATAAAATAAGAAAATATAATTTATTTAACTTACTGAGAATATATAATAAGAAATAATGAGGCTGTGTCAACTGCTAATGCGTTATTGCGAGCGAGTGTGTCATCTAGTCACGCGTCAGAGCGTATTGTAGTTATTTTCATCGCCAAATTCTTATGGACAGGGAAGCTCACTAGATAAAGTCTTACTCTTTGAAATCATGTAGTAGGAATAAAATAAGAAAATATAATTAATTTACTGAGAATAGATACTAAGAAACAATAATAACAAATTAATAACAACAACAACAATAATAATTTAATAATAATTTATAAAAATCTATGTTTGAAACTGGAAAACTAATTTTTTTAAATTAAGTTTTTATAGATGGCTGGAAAAGAAAGGAGTAAAAGCAAGGTGTGGTGTTATTTTGATTTCATACACTTAAAGATGGTGTTAATATATATATTTAATTTAATATCATATTTTACATTTTTTTATCTAAAAAGTTCTTTGTGTGTTTATTTTTATTTGTTTGCTTATAAGTTAAATGTTCTTAAATATAGAAAGGTACCCAGGCATCACAAATGCTTGTATATTTCACTAACGGGCCACTCAGTCTCAAAAGGGACATCTCTACATGTAAAACCAATGGTAAGGTTGTATATTTATTCAATATTTAGTTCCAGATATTGACTGTAGAATGACATGGTATCATTTTTGAAAACTTTGTCTTGTTTATTTTGTTATTCAGTGAGCAGCGTTTTCAATGCTGTATTGGCATATCTTAGGGCTATTGTTGGGTTTATCTTGTTGCTATGACGGAATACGATTTTTGAGTGGTGAAAGAATATTTTCTAGTTCTATTTTCACCGTTGTTAAGCAAAAACCTCTGGTCGTTAATTCTATAAAAACAATGATTCTATCAAGAAACAAGCACGAAACCGTGCAAACCAACAACGCACCTGTACAAAGTGTCATGAGTAAAACTTGGCTAACTATATAGCTAGCTAGCTATGGCATGTCCTCACCTCTGTAACATTATTTGTTGTCCTCTGTGTGTCCATATTAGGGTTGAGCCGAATACTCGGACGAAACGAGTATCCGGTACGGGTAATGTACTTTTTACAAGCACGAGTACCATCTGAGTAAAATGTGTCATTATCCGTACTCATGATGAAGCAAAATCCTCATTGGGTACCTGTGTCCAGTGTCCACATCGTTCCGTGATAGGCCAGCCTCTACACAGAGCCTATACAAAGTTCACTGCTGCTGCGCCACATAACACTCTGTCCACAGGGATCTATTATCTATTGTCATATATTCTCAATAAAATAAAGTTAGCAATTCTCATATTCCACTCAACACATTATTCTCACCATAGCTAAACACACTTCTACTGGACATTCACACGTAAGCACATATTACTGATTACAAACGGACATTTCTAACTTCTAGCTTGCTACAGTGGGCCTAACCATAGGCGTATATATGTCTATGGGGCTGTGGGGCTAACTAGCCAGTTAGCTAGGGACTACATGATATAAGCATGTACTTGTATTTCCTAACATTTAGTGATCTCATACACACACTCTACTAGCATCATTGACATCCTAGCATTCTTATACATCCACTGTACTAATGCAATATCACTTTTGTGCACATTTAGAAGTCGTCGTCACTCACCTGAAATCACAAGACATACAGTACATCGTGGTTAGTCAACTGTAACCTGGCGCGCTCTGTCTACTACTGTCTTCACACCGTCAGTTCATTTAAAAAAATAATAAAACCAGAGTAATGATAACAGCGTCTTTTCCGGCTACCACAGAGTGAATGCGATGATAAGAAAATTTTTGGTTACGCTGACCTATAAAACGCTATTCCAAAAGCAAAATTAGACATGTTATACATCGTTAGAAAGCTTAAACTCTCACCTACTGAATAAATGAATTGTCAATCAAGCCAGTATGTAGTAAAAAGGGCGACAACGCCGTAAACGACACGTGTGGTATTGAGCTTGTAAGTCAAATTGCCCCCGACGGGCGTCTGGTTCGTGACATCACAGCCCAATCTTAAAATCCTATTGACTTTTAAAAAATCATTGATTGTGAAATATCTATAGCGATTAAAAATAAAAGATTTTTCACGTTTTTTTGGGACCGTCATTCTCTACCGTAGCATGTGCTTGGTTATATTTATTTCAATCTCTGCAGGGAAAAAAACCGATTTATGTCGATTTACGATGTGCTGGTGGTCCTGAACTACACTAAATCAATCCAGTCGCACGGATACACGTCACAAACACGTGTGCTTGTAAGTCTACCCGTGGTGCCTTGGCTGCCCCTAACTGCTGGTCTGGGATCATATTTCCCTTCCCAGGTCCTAACTTTAACCATTAGTAGGAGAAGAAAATAACTGACTCTGGACCAGCAGATAGGGCCAACTGCACCCAACACCGGTGGATAGCTAGCTATAACCATGACAAATGCGGTGTCACTGGTTAGCGTAATGCATTTTTTCAATGGTCAGGACAATAATGTTAAGAAGGGAGAAAATCATTCCAAATCCAACCATGTAGAGCAGGTCATATACAGCCAGAGTAGATTAGCGGGTCTGTTAGCGCCAGCATGAAAGATATCGTTTATAAAGTTTCGGTTAGCTAACGTTAACGTTAGGAATGGCTGGATCAGCAGGTAGCTAGCTAGCTGTCAAAGTCAGGTTTATTTGTCATTACAAACCATATGCTGTACAGTACACAATGTAACGAAACTTCATTTCGCAAGGCTTCGGTGTAACATAGACTTTCAGTCTGCTTACAGCACTTACAAAGGAATACACACATTGTGAAAATCAGAATCACAGTGCACTTCAACAGGTGCAGTAGACAAGAGATAGGCCTAGACAAGTTCTAATAAATAGTTTTATTAAAACATTGTAAGTAGTAAATATATTGTCGGTAATTTATCGAAAACCATGCTGGCTATATTGTTGTTGTGTTGTGATAAAAATATATATGACGTTATATTCCATTTGAAATTACGTCTTAAGTTAGTTAGGTTAGGTTGTAGGCTACTCTTTTATACGGTCTATGGTTGTACTTTATAGATCCCTGAAAGGAAATCCTGTTGTCATCACGACCATACAATTATGATGTGAAATAAACAATATAACTTAATAGTAACAAATCTGTTATTTCCAGTAATTTTAAATTGAAATACGATATCAAAGTGACATTAGAAGTAGAAGGGCGCAAGCGTGCTCCAGCTGAGCCGTGACGATATAAGCGTGCGTCGTGAGCACAGTACCGGTGTGTGTAGTTCCTAAGCATACTAAATGTACACAACGTTGTACCTTGTATTTGTACAAGCTCTTGTAAGTGAAAACGTCACCAAGCCACTCCCCTCGTTGTCCCGCAAATTTGTCAATGGGAAAACGAATGGGGAAATTTTCAATAAGCGATATTTTTAGTTAAAAGTCGGGAACCAGTTAGCTATTGGTATGTGGTACTCATGACATATATGACTCATGAAATATAATATCAGCAGCACGATTGACCCATGAGAAGTACAAGGTACAACGTTGTGTACGTTTAGTACGCTAAGGAACTACACATACCACTGTGCTCCCGACGCACGCTTATATCATCATGACTCAGATGTCCTTGCCCCCGTCTACTTCTAGTGTCATTGAGTTTGATATTAGTCTCGCATAACCAGATCCATCTACACACTTCCTTTTAGCGCCATTTCAATTGCAATTTTTAGATGTTTCCAATTTTTTGATTTTTCCAATTTTAGACTTTTCCAACTTTTAGATTTTTCCAATTTTATATCTGTACATATTTGCATTTTCTTGTTCTTTCAATAGCTACTACTACTAGCTGACTAGGTTTTTTTTCTTGCTAACGTTAGCTAGTAACTTTTACTGTGTATAAATATTTAGCTAGCTAGCTAACTGTTATAGATTATCGATTTTATAGCTATAGTTATTATTAGGTAGTTATTTTATATTTGTAAAACTTAGCTTAGGATATTACTAACGTTAGCTGGGTGTTCGCCAAGATGGTGCGGTGCTTTGCCCCGGGCTGCAACCACGAGTCTGATGTGGATGCCTGTTCCTTCTTCCGATTTCCAACGCACGAGGAGCAGAAGCAAATTTGGACTAGACTTGTACGGTAAGTGGACACTAAATTTATCGTTTTACTAGCGAGAAAAGCTGTAACGTTAGTGTTGAAAATGCAAATATCCAGCTAAAATGTAATAACGTTAAAAATAATCACCTAAAAATTGGACCACCTAGAACAATCAGACATTTCCAACAGTGTATATTTATTTATTTTGATATATAATATATTGATATATAAACTGCTCAAGTATGCTTTGCTAAGAAACTAAAACTGCCACTGTATTATCCTAAATTCTGAATTAATTGGTCATCCTTGTTTGAAAATGTATGCCAAGCAAACAACTTGAATTTTAACCCTCCTGTTGTGTTGGGGTCTAAATTGACCCGTTTTAGAGTTTCACATCACTGAAGTGCACAAGTGCTGGACATAGATAACCAAATAAAACATATGCATATGCAGGAGGGTAAAGTCACTTTAGTAAATGCAATCGCTATGGTGACACATAATGAAATGTCAAATATCTGTGTTATGTAATGTCAGGATAATGACCTTTCTATTTGGTCGCTGTGATGCAGTTTTATATGGAAGATTGTCAGTGACTTTATGAAATCTAAAGGTTAAACCGCCTCGTTTCGTGAAAAATTGGCATCATAACAGACGGTAGAAAAATTGTACTGGACAAGGCAATATTTTGTGTATTTACAGCAGACATTGACACGTGAATAAACGTTTATTATCAAAACTGTTAGCCTAATTAAGCAGACAATTAATGATTTTGACAATGTGTTCAAGTATTGCACAGTATGTCTAATATTTTTTATTTTTTGTTTGTTGGTCTGCATGTTTTCAATTAGACGAGCTGACAGGAGGCCCAGTAGCAGCTCAAGGCTTTGTAGCTGTCACTTTCCAAAGGGCAAGGAGAAGGGACCTCTTTGGTTTCCTTGGCATGGTACTCCATCAAGTGAGGCTCGCGAAGTCGGCAGTGGTTCAAGTGATGCTCCTGAAAAGGGCAGCGATTTCACTGAGGCTCGCGAAGTCGGCAGTGGTTCAAGTGATCCCCCTTCAAAGGTATTTTCTCCTGAAGTTCAAGCCATCATTGAAGAGAGTGAGGTTACTGATGCACAAGCCAAGCTCCAGTCTCTAGATGAGAAGATGCAGTACTGTAGGCAACGGTATTCTGCTTTCCAGTTGTCCGAAACTGTTATTAGATTAGAGACAGGATTGCCAGACAAAAGAGCCTTACAGGCTCTTGTGGGTTTTGTGGCGTGGTTTCAGGACACAATAACTTACTACAGTGGGTGGAGGGTAGAATGTCTGTCATTAGAAGACCAGATATTCATGACATTAATTAAGCTCAGACAGAACTACCCGTCTGTTCATCTGGGGGAGTTATTCCAGTGCAGCACAGCCACAGTGAGTAATATTGTGTCTACATTCACTCAAACACTCCATGAATTGCTATTTAAAGGGATAATTAATGTGGTCCCAAGTCAGAAGAAAAATCAGACCAGTATGCCAGCTTCTTTCCACTCCTTCCAAAACTGCAGGATGATCATTGATTGTACTGACATAAAGATTAAGGCTTCAAGTCAGATGGACAAGAACAGAGCAACGTATTCATCATACAGGGGGATGAACTCTTTTAAGCTATTACGAGGAGTTGCACCCAATGGTGTCATTACATACTGCAGCGATCTGTACCCTGGGTCAACATCAGACAAGGCCATCGTCGAAAAATCTGGTATTCTAGAACACTTCCAGTTAGGTGACTTAATCCTGGCTGATAAAGGTTTTTTAATCGGATATTTTGCCACAAGAAGTTAGCCTCAACATCCCACCACGGAAAGCTATCGGAGAGTGAGGTCAAGATCTGCCATGATATAGCAAAGAATCAAATTCATGTCGAGCGAGCAAAAGCTTGTTTGAAAATGTTTAAAATTTTGCATAACATGCCAAATTTGCGGATGTGGTGGTACAAGTTTGCTGTGCCCTAGTTAATTTACAGAATCCCTTGATCAAGGAAGTGGATGTTGATTAAAGGGGCTTTTGTGTGCACCCCAGACCGTTTTTAGGTTGCTTGCTTCAATATTTAGATATTTGATACCCGTGTAAGCAAAACCCCCCCCATCCAATAGAAGTACGTTCAACATCAGACTTCACGTTCATCTCATTGTAAGCACACGTCCCTGCTTCTCATGACTGATATTGTCCTTCTAATGAATGCGTCGCCCTTCATTTTTCGATTAGTTATTTCATTATGTTAATATTTTACGCTATTTTATTGCTTTCCTTTACAAATGTAGGAAGTAGACCCAGGCAGTTTAGTGTCGAACTTGAGGATGCGTATCATTGCATATCATTGTGCGACTTCTGATGTGGGCATACCTGCAGACAATAGAGGGTATGCACTGACGTCACTTTCACACCGGAATATGCCCCCTCAGTCGGACTGAGTAGCAAAACATGCTGCGACATGGCTGCCTTTAGTAGGGAAAACTGTGAAACCCGGAGTAAAACAAACGATTATCTGCTTAAATTAAAGGCAGTTGGACTCGACAGTGATCCATTACCAGCATACAAAAGCCTTGACGCTTGGTCGTACTTCAAGGCGGGATGTGTTTTTTGTGTTCTCGCGGCATTCAAGCTGAACGCTAATGCTGCCATTCAGTAATTCAGTCTTTCTGCCACTCACTATAACATTAGGTTGGTCGTAGAAATACATGTCCAGCAGCCAGTCTGGGCAGCATGTGATGCTTGAAGAAGCCCTCCAGTGCTGCAATGTTATCCTGCCAGGTGTCATCACGGGCTATTGCAATAACTATGGCCAGCTTTGTGGTCCACACAACAAAGAAGCAGGTGGATCGGCCAGTTACATGGAGTTGACCCTGCACTTGGTGCCAGTAGACATGGCTTGTCTTCAGTGAGTATGCCCCCCCCCTCCTGCTGAAGACAAAAATCTTTGTTGGCAATGGCCTCCTCGATGGTCATGTTGCGTTCCCGGTAAGGGCACTTGACTTCGAGGAGTTCTTCCTTTCTAACAAGACCATCAGGGGAAGCTCCCAGGATCCCTGATCTTGTGAGCCAAAGGCCAGAGTCCTCCACTTTGAGCCCTGTTGCCTGTTCAAATGCTTTCATCCCCTCCTTTTCATTCGAGATGCCCCACTGAACAGCAAGGACTCCCGCGAGAGACTTCTCCAGGAGGATCCTGTCGACAAGCGCTGGGGACACATTCTTTGCTTTTATGACACTCTCAAATTTGCTTGCCGTCAGTCTCCCTTTGCGGAAGTCATGCCAGTGAGGGTTGTCCCGCAGGCCAATGGTGTACCTCTGCAAGTTGGTCACTTGCTCTTCTGTGAGGGTGAAAGCAGTATATATTGCCTCCTCCCCCAGATGGTCAAACTGCTGAAGAATCTGTGGCAGTGGCAATGGCAATGGCAATGACACAGACTCTACACTGTGTTCTTGGGGCTCCTCTTCAGGTTCAGGTGACAGCAGCCAGCCAATCCCACTAAATCTTCCTGCCAACTGATTCCTCAGCCATGCCCGGTCCTCCTCAGTCACCTTCCTGCCGACAGCCTTGTATTCTCTAGGAGGATACAGGTCTTTTATAGACATCACTTCCTTCGTAGTAGAAGTTTTCCGCCATCGGCACTCCATGTCAGTACGCCCAATGTTGTGCATTGCAAAAATTGCCAGTTCTGCAGCATGACTGCACTTAAAGGACCCACGTGGGCATTCACATAATGAATAGGTGATTTTCTCACCATCCAAAGAGACCTGGCAATGAATAATTGGTCTCATTGACACATGTTTTACTATTTATTAGAATTTTTTTATATTTCATCATATGCCATATTGGGAGTTATTCTTGAAACTTTACCACCTTGGTATATTTACCACCTCTTTTTTCAGATGAATGAAACAGGTAAATTCTAAATCAGCTAGTGTGCATGGTTTGGGTGCAACAAATAATTGTAAATAAGTTTCTTCATATTACTTAAAACATTCTGCAACATGTGTTTTATAAGTGTTGCGTGTAGTGTGATGACGTTTTCAATTATATTGTATAATCTGCTAAATTGTAATGAACACCAAAAGTCTCTATGGCTCAGGTGAGAGAATGCAAGGGTGCAACTCGGAATGTATTGATGCACATCACAAACAGACAGGTATTTAACAAATTCATGGAAATAACAGATTTGTTACCATTAAGTGATATTGTTTATTTCACACTCATAATTGTAAGGTCGTGATGACAACAGGATTTCCTTTCAGGGATCTACAAAAATACAACCTAACCTAACTAACTTAAGCCGTCATTTCAAATGGAATATAACGTCATATATATATTTTATCTATGTTGTAACGATATAGGGTTGAACAAGAACTTTTACAATGTTCAAAGCACTAACGTTAATGCATAGCTTCCTAAATGACAATATCTAACGTGGCCGTACGTTTCTCACGGATGAGCACTAACTTTATTGAATAGTGTTTGGAAATATATTTTTATTTAAAAAATAGGTAATTCATTTTGTATTTTTTGCCTAGACATTTGCGTTTGTGGCACTTTATTTCTTCCTAAATTATGAATATAAAATAATCTAAGTATTAGATTACTAATAATTAGGACTACTATTGTAAATGGTACAAATGTCTTGCGTCAGGTAACCCATTTTTCAAGTCAAATAGTGTACCCTCAAAATGGGAAAGGATTGGCCAGATTTGGCATGTGCGCAAAGGGGTTCAACAGGCTCTCTATGGTGAACTGCTTCTATATACACCTCATTTTACCCTCCCGTTTTGTCTGCAGAGGGATGCATCCAACAGCGGGCTGGGGGCCATTTTGTCCCAGGAGGTGGAGGTGGTCAACCGCCCGGTGCTGTATATTAGCCGGAAGCTGTCACAGCGGGAGGCAAAGTACAGCACAGGGGAGACGGAGTGTTTGATCATCAAGTTGGCAGTCGGTGCTGTCCGCTATTATCTCCTGGGATGCCCTTTCACTCTCTGTTCGGACACTGCACCCCTTCAGTAGCTCCACCGCATGAAAGATGCCAACGCCCTTAGGAGTAAACATGGAGGACTGAGGCAAAGGAGGCAGCACTAAGCAGATTGATCATCCGTGATTCCAACATGGCGGCACGCTGCTGCTAGATACCGGCGACTAGCCGGCTGCACTAGCATGTTTTTTCTCAACTAAAGAGCATCATAACGCGGATAAATCTGGCCAGCACCAAAGAGCCAAGTACTGTCCGCCTGAACTTGAGAGCTTTATTGACAATCGCTACAATGTATTAGTCAGAATGACCGATGCGGAAAGCCATTCACCGGAGGAGAAAAAAATGAAAACCCGCTGCTCATCTACCGATACGGACGACCTGTTCACATCTACAGCCACCGCTGTCACAGGGGAGATGAAGCTCCTGCAATCACTCAATGGAAAGCTACAAACACTAGATTTAATAGGACAAGATATTCTGGACATTAAAGAAAGCCTGGAGTTCAACCAAAAACAAGTAGACGATCTGCGGAAGGACAATGACCAACTCAAAGGTACTGTCAATGAATTGCAATGCAAATTGGATAAAGTCATTGGGGAAAATAAAATTCTAAAAGAAACTGTCCTCAACATTCAGACGCGTAGCATGTGCGTCAATCTGATCTTTACCGGTATTAAAGAAAGCAATCCCAATAACCCCGAGCAAACTTTGAAGGAGTTCTTTTTGAACTCCTTAAAACTTCCATCTGAGTTGATTAACAACATCATGTTCCACCGCATGCATCGCCTGGGCAGCAAAAGCAATAAGGGGCCGAGGCCATTAATTGCTAAATTTAAACATTACCAGCAGAAAGAACTGGTCAAAAGCAAAGGCAGGGAGCTGAAAGGTACGATGTTCGGCATGAACGACCAATTCCCCAAATAAATTTCCGAAAGACGTAAAAAACTGTAACCGCTCTTCAAAGAACACCGGAATAGCGGGTGACGAGTTGCACTAGTGGTCGATAAACTGTACATTGAGGGCCAACTGTTCTGTGACAGTAAAGTTACACCCTGGCTTTTTTGAAACAGGATGATCTAGGCCTACATCGTGTAGGCACAATCACTTTCTCGTCGACCCATGTTCCATTGACTTTAAGGACTGTTATAGTTAATGAAACTTAAAAGCTCATGCGCACTGGGAAAGTATTGTCACCCAATTTCCACCCCTGATTTAGTTAGTGTATTTGCATCCTAGCCTCTCTCTCTGTCTCGCGCGGTCTCTCTCTCTCTCTGTCTCGCGCGGTCTCTCTCTCTCTCTCTCTCTCTCTCTCTCTCTCTCTCTCTCTCTCTCTCTCTCTCTCTCTCTCTCTCTCTCTCTCTCTCTCTCTCTCTCTCTCTCTCTCTCTCTCTCTCTCTCTCTCTCTCTCTCTCTCTCTCTCTCTCTCTCTCTCTCTCTCTCTCTCTCTCTCTAACTATCTCTATGCCATTCCATGTGCTGCAGTGCGGAGTGGAGGGATCTGTGTGTTTGTCTATGAATTATATGTTTTCTCGCTCTCTCTCTCTTACTCAGTCTCAACCTCTCTCTCTCTATGCCATTCCATGTGCTGCAGCAGGGGGGGTGAGGGGCGGGGGGGGGGGGGGGGGGGGTCTGTGTGTATGTCTGTTTCTATGTTTGTCTATGAATGTTATGTTTTATGTCATCTCTGTTATCATGTATTCATATCATGTCTCAATTCCATACCCACATCTATATGATTGCACAAAGAATAATAATTCAAAGAAAAGAGGTGTTGCAGTGTTGATTAACAAAACAATACCGTATAGCAATAAATCAATCACAGCACATCCTGAAGGACGATATATAATAATCAATGGTTCTATTGGGGAAGTTAAGTTAACAATAGCTAACCTACATGGCCCAAATGAGGACAACCCAGCATTTTTTCATGAATTCTTTTCAGCATTAATGAACTTCTCTGATACAACAATTATTATTGGAGGTGACCCCAATACAACTATTTACCCAAAACATTTAAATCCTTCAGACTGTGGTAATCATCTGAAACAGTTAAACAATATATGGCTGACTTTGGTCTTGGTGATAATTGGTGACTAAAAAACCCTACCAAACGAGAATATACATATTACTCACCCCATCACAAATCTTTCTCCCAAATTGATTACTTCCTCACTAGCAACTCGATCATATCAAAGACACAAGAAGTAAAAATCCACCCCATTATTATTTCCGACCACGCTCCAGTAAGCTTCACCTTTATTAATGAAACCACCCTTAAACCATGCACAAGATGGCGTTTTAACGCATCATTGCTTGCAGATTCCGACTTCAACACTTACCTGAATAGAGAGTGGGCACCTTTCATCGAATTAAATGACTCTCCAACAACCTCACGTATACTACTCTGGGAAACAGCCAAGGCAGTGATAAGGAGAAAAATAATCTCATAGTCCATGAATAAAGAAAAAGGAAAGAGCAAAAACTGGAAAGAGAACTTGAGCAGAGAATAGGAGAACTGAATGGTATACTAGCTACAAATCAATCTGATGATATAAAAAGAGAACTAACTGAAACAAATTACAAACTTAATAATATCATAAACAAGAAGACCCAATTTCTCATACAGAGGCTAAAACATAACTACTTTGAACACAGTGACCAATCAGGAAAATAACTGGCAAATTAACTCAAGCGACAACAAGAAAAAACTACTATACAAACTATTAAATACTCAGAGGAGAATACCATGTACACTCCAAATGATATATCAGCAACATTTCAAACTTTCTATAGCAACCTTTATAAACTGGATTGCACGCCTAACCTAACTACAATAAACACGTTCCTTGACAACATATATCTTACCAAGTTACCAGAACTTCATGCAAATATCGTAGACAGACCCATTACACTAGATGACTGTGAGGAAGCACTTCAAGCCATGTCAAATAATAAAGCACCTGGATCAGATGGTTTCCCCACTGAATTTTACTAGCACTTTTGGACCACAATATCACCACTATTCATTAAGATGACAACAGAAATTTACAAATCCTCCAACATCCCACCACATATGAATATGGCACTTATATCAGTTCTCCTCAAACCTAACAAGGATCTTACTCTCTGCTCAAGCTATCGCCCCTTATCACTCATCAACAGACATCAAAATTATTAGTAAAGCGTATAATTTTTTTCTTTTTCCCACGGTGCGCAGGAACTGGCGCCGTGGACTATGAGTGGCAAATTGTGGTCACTCACTCAGTCAGTCAGTCATTCAGTCACTCACTCACTCACGGACAACCTTTGAGGGATGTTTATTGGGATGCATGCGCAGGTGGTGCTTCGTTTAGTAGGACGCGTGTGCAGGTGGTACGGCACAACATTTTTAAGCACAGCTTTATCGCCTAACATTACTTTAGCTAACCCTAACATGTTCGCGTTTCGCCTACTTTAGCTAACCTAGTTAGCGCGTATGGATACTATTCTGCACGCATGAGTAGGAGCTAAGGACACACAGCTACAATCACGGATACAGATGTATGGACACACAGAGGACAACAAATAACGCTACAGAGGTGAGGACGTGCCATAGCTAGTAGCTATGTAGCTTTAGAATGTCGCCAGCAGTGCATGCGCGTGAGCTCAACAACACATTTCTCATAGAAAAGGTAGTTTGTAGTCTTTTTTTTAGTTCATTACAGTGGTGGTACAAGTGACAAGAAGTAAGTGGTAGTGTGCTGTTAGCCTTTATTGATTGCCGTACAAGGTTCATGTAAAGTAGCTAGCACAATCTGACAATACTAACCCATAAAAATGTACTGTGAATGGTACTTGCTCAATCAAACGGTAAATGTGAAAAACATTCTATTACAGTCAGTGGCACCGAAATTTTCTGTCACACCCTCAATAAATGGCAAAACTCCCAGTAGAAGATGAAAATCTTTTAACGTTTTATATTTTCTGAAACACTATCGATTCCGCTTGGCCACAGTGAGTGAAACTAGGCAATCTGAGCGTATAGTTTCTATGTAAATTACTTCAAAAGGATTCAGCCTTGTTGTTTGCTACCTAAACTTCACAGCACAGTCATTGCTGTTATCATGATTGTAGAATGAAGTGTCTGTTTTCAAGCAATTGCCATATATGAGCATGTAAAATCAACCAAAAAATATAATTCACCAAGTTGCGCCGTGGGTCTGGACAGTTTCGTGCTTTTTATAAATAGTCCCCCCATTTTAGGGTACTATAGTGTTTGGGACAAATGGCTTCAGAGGTGTTTCTGATTAGTCAGGTATGTTCAATTGCTTCTTTGGTGCAGGTATAAGAGAGCCTTCTGATCTAGTCTTGGTTCTAGGTTTTTGATTGCCTTTGGAGACTGTTATTGGCATTGGTCAACATGAGAACCTGAGAACATGAGAGAGAGTTGTGTTAATGAAAGTCAAGAAAGGCATTATGAGGCTGAGAAATAAAAGAAGAAAAAAAACAGAGACAATGACAAAACCTTAGGCTAACCAAAACCAACTGTTTGGAACATAATTACAATCAATGAAGACAAGTCAGCCACTACCTGTTCCAGCCATACATGCCCAAACCATAACACCCCCATCACCTTGTTTCACAGATGAGGGGGGTGCTTTGGGCAGCTCCTTTTGGCCTCCATATTTTTCTCTTGGCATCACTCTGATATAAGTTAATCTTGGTCTCATTTAGCCACAAGACCCTTTTCCAGAACTCTGCAGGCTCTTTTAGGCAATAATTAACATGTAGTCAAGTAAGATAGTAGCTACCTAGCTAGCTAATGTGCACGTTCGTTTAATATCTGCCCGATACCCCCTGGTTATGTCATGGGGAAATGTGTGCAGCTTCAGAACCCAGCTCAGCAAGAGCCCTTTAATGAATGTGCCCAACGTTCACATTTCATAGTACAATTGTGCATGCGTTTATAGAGCGACCATACTCACATCACATTTTATGGACCCAATTGAAGTCAGATCCTTGTGGAAGATGACCTGCCCTTGCTGTCACTGGGCTTGTCAATCTGCCTGCCCTTGTGTTATGGAGGGATAGTAATAGTGTTTTCAGTCTGTGGTTGCAAATTATGAATTCGACCAATGCAAATATTCATTTATATTTTCTAAAAGTATTGAAGATGTATCACCGGGCCAAATGCTAGCTCGCTCCCATGTTTTTCCGGTGACACTGAGTAGTATTGCCGAGGCTACCAATCTCTCATTCAGGTTAACTAACAATCTACTTAATGTGGGTCTGGTTAGCATCTCGCTTTTAAAAACATTATTTGCTGGCTATACTCAATTTACACACATAATTCTAGCAATTGACTGATAGAAAATAAAAATTAGCTGAATAATTGCAGAAGTGCATGACGTGGACAGATAAATGTGTGTGTGTGTGTGTGTGTGTGTACAGTATTTAGGGTGGGTTGGCCGGCTGTACTGCCAGCAGGGTGTTCTGATGCGTCTAGTGCAGTCTGCTAAGCGAACCATTGCATGGAGGGATGCCTGCAATCTCCCTCCTTCAGCTTCTGCCGCTGGCCACCCCAGCCAGGGTCCAGGAAGCAGTGTGTAAGTCTTCTGTAGTCAGTACATAGCCTCTCCCTCACCAAGACTCCTACTATGCCTCCTCGTGGCAGCCCATGGTAACTGGGGTTTCACGACCCCAGGCTAAATCAGTAGGGGATCTCGGAGCTGCAGTTGTCCCTAGAGGTGTTACGCCAACCACTGTCCCACTGCCACGTGGGTAAACCATTGGGTACCGATGGCTAGGGGAGTAAACCCTGAGCTCAAATCTGCAGTTGGGGATAGGCACAGGCGGAGTCCAACAGACCGAACCACCGGCAGTCCCCTGCAGCTCCAGCCAGACGAAGGTTGTCATGAGCTCCTCATGCCACCGGAAGTATGTCTGGCGGAGTGAAGATGGTGGGAGTGAGGACTGCACACCCGCACCCTCACCTTAATCCTTTCCCTGCGCAAGCCCCTTGCCCCACCCCCCCCACCCCAAAGCCCTGTGGCGATATGGAATGGCGGCAGGTACAGGCCAAGGATATGGCTGGGAGTGCCTAGCCAAACCATGCACACAGGCGGCAATGGAGTGATGGTCGCTGAGATTGCGGGATGGAGCAGCGTGTCTCCTCTTCCATTGCGTCTGAGCAGCCCCACACTACTCACCCCTGGCGGGGAAGGACCTAGAAAAGGTGGCCAAAAAAATTGTCTGCTCCCCCAACTCCGGACGGTAAGCCGCAACCGTCAGAGCATCCCTCTTTGCGGTCGAAGAATCAAAAAAAAAAAAAAAAATTTACTTGCACATCGCTTCGTGGAATGTCCGCACGCTCCTGGATATGGCTGAAACACCTGACAGGCCCCACCGTAGAACAGCACTTGTGGCCCTTGAGCTTGCGAAGTATAACATTGACATCGCAGCACTCAGCAAGACCAGGCTACATGGAGAGAACTCCCTGACAGAAGTTGGTGCGGGGTACACCTTCTTCTGGAAAGGGGTCCCCGAAGGCACACGCCGCCTCCACGGAGTTGGCTTCGCTGTGAAGACCCATCTGTTGCAGCGCATCCCAGAATCCCCCACTGGCATAAACGAAAGGCTGATGACATGGCGCATTCCCCTTACAAAAGGACGCTTTGCCACCCTCATCAGCGCCTACGCACCAACCCTGGACGCAGAGAATAACATCAAAGAGGACTTTTACAGAAACCTTGACTACATCATCCAGAAAACCCTGACAGACAAACTCATACTCATGGGAGACTTCAATGCTTAGAGCATCTCGTATGGAGTAAAGTCCTTGGCCAGCATGGAGTGGGGAAAATGAACAGCAATGGGCTCCGGCTCCTCTCCCTCTGTGCAGAACATCGCCTGGCCATTACCAATACCACCTTCCAGATGAAGAACAGACTCAAAACCACCTGGCAACACACCCGCTCAAAACACTGGCACCTTCTGGATTACATCATTGTCCGTCAAAAGGACAGACAGGATGTTCTTATCACCCGAGTCATGCACGGGGCTGAATGTTGGACTGATAATCTTATGGTCAGATCCAAACTCCTCATAGATATTCAACCCCGCCGCCCAAGGACAGCCCCAAACAGAAAACTCAACTGCACAGCACTGAACGACCCCACCACCACAGGCAACCTCCGACGGCTCCTTGCAAGAAACCTTGATCAAGTTCTGGAGGAATCCACTGATTGGTCAGCTCTGCGCACAGCTATCCACGGTGCGGCCTCGGAAGCGCTTGATCTGCCAAGGAAACGTCACCAGGACTGGTTTGATAACAACTCTGCTGAAATACAGTCACTCCTGCAAACAAAACATGAAGCCCACAAAGCTCTCCTGTCCAACCCTGGATCCTCCACCCTGACAGCCACTTTTGCTGAGGCAAGAGCTGCTCTCCAGATCATGGAAGACACGTGGTGGGTGCAGCAGGCACAAGAAATTCAAAACTTTGCAGACTGCAATAATACCCAGGGCTTCTATGATGCCATCAAAGCCTTATATGGCCCCAGGAAGCAAAGTAATGCCCCTGTCCGATCAGCAGATGGGGACACTCTTCTCAAGGACCGTCATGAGATTCTTAGCCGCTGGGCAGATCACTTTGAGACCCTCCTCAACCACACCAACCCTGTTGATCTTCACATCCTCAGTAAACTTCCAGATCTTCCACCAATCCTGCATCTCGACACTCCGCCACAGTTCTTTGAAACCCGCCAAGCCATCAGGGGCTTGAAGAACAACAAAAGTGCAGGACCTGATGGCATCCCGGCAGAGGTCTTCAAACATCGGGGGTACCTCCTCACACGCCGCCTACACCTCCTGATCACAAACATCTAGAAGTCCGAGATCCTCCCGCAGGACTGGAAGGATGCAAACATTGTGGTCATTTACAAACAGAAGGGGGACAGAGCAGTTTGTGGGAACAGCCAGGGAATCTCTCTCCTCTCCACTGCAGGGAAAGTGCTGGCAAAAATCATGCTCAACAGATTGGTGGAACACATTTCAGAAAGTGCTCTCCCAGAAACACAAAGTGGTTTCCAGAAGTCTAGATCCACTACCGACATGATCTTTGTCTTACGGCAGCTACTAGAGAAGAGCAGAGAGCAGCGCAAAGACCTGTACATAGCCTTCATTGACCTCAGCAAAGCCTTTGATACCATAAACTGTGAGATGCTCTGGAAACAGCTCTCCAAACTTGGGGTACCACCCAAGTTTCTCTCCATCCTGCAGCAACTGCATGATGGCATGCAAGCCAGAGTCCTCACGGGAGGACTCCAGTCAGAGTCCTTCAAGGTCGACGTTGGGGTGAAGCAAGGCTTAGCACCGGTCTTGTTCAATCTCCTCCTCTCAGCCATCGCCCACCTCTTCCATCATGCCCTGGGACACAGAGATGGAGTTCACCTCCGCTGGCGGACAAAAGAGGCGCTAGAAGGACTACACCAAAGACCTCCTGAAGCGCTGCAACATAAACCCCATCCAACTAGAACCTCTGGCACTCGACAGATCGGCATGGCAGGGCATCTGTGCCCCCCCCCCCCCCCGGAGCAAGCGTCATCATCGGACAGGATGGACAGCTAAGAAGACAGTATTTAGGATATAATGTCCTTGAGCCACTCCGGTTAAGTATATAACTGCTCTTGAAGGCTGATATTTAGTTGTCTTAATTTTGAAAGCACTCTCCATTTCTTTTGTACTTTCAATCCTCTGGGGTCGACCATATCACTGGCAAAGAAAAAAATTGGGAATGGTCTTTAATGGTCTCAGTGCAAATCATTTACAACACAAAGGGGCCAGCTCTTTTCATCTCAAACAGTTGGTTTTTGGTGGCTGCAGATCAGCTGGACACTGTGGGACAAATTTCAAGTTTGAAATTTGTTGTATCAAAATGTTTGGCAGTATGTTGGTGGTAGTTCCATACATTTAAAAAAAATTCATGAAAAATCACTGATCTATTGCAGAGCTTTTAAAGACCCTGTGCAATCAAAATCATAATTTTGGACTAGTCATAAACCAAAACCAAAGATAAAACTGTGATATTAAGCAATTGTATTATGATTTTCCGTGTTTCATTGCTGAAAACAAAGTTTTTATACTTCCCACTGGCGGAGGATCTGCTATTTATCTACAAAGACATCAACAAGGTGATTTTTATTCACCAATCAGCAGGGATGGAAAACAAGTTTATTATTCAAATATGTTCATATGTATCCTTGTGACTTAACAAGTCTTGACTATATCAACATGTCACAATGTCAAAATTTAGGTGTAATGTGAAAGTAAAAAAATAATAGATCAGGGAAGAACACAGATGGAATAACTACCTAAGTTAGCTGACTAATTCTATACTATGTAAATACAGGGTGTACAGCAAAATAATGTCGCCAAGCTTCAAAAAGATGGTATGGTGTGACTTTAATAGATATGAAGCAAATAAATGGGCTAGCTACCAAGTTATCAGAACTTGGTTTTCAATACTGGAAATTTGGTTAAAGGTTTCATGACAAACTAGGTGGCTGACTGCCATATAAAAATAGTTTGTCAGCCTAGATAGCTAGGTACACAGACTGAAAACATTACTTGCCATTTTGGCATGTGCTGATTTGCTCAACTGACACTGCAGATCTCACTCTGGAGGCGGCAGTGTGGCCATATTCCTATGACTGACATTGACTAGTATTGGCTAGTACATGTAACGCTGTGGTCCAAGCACTAATTGAGGTGGTCGTAGTGTTATCAATTCCATAGCCTGTGTATTTTTCCAAATAGTTATCCATGTTTTAGTAGCTTGCTAACTAAAAATGCTAGTGTGAATGTGTTTAGTGGTATATATCATTAAATAAACTTGACAATATTAATTACAGAAGGGATATGCCTATTCAGTGTTCCAGCTCTCTTGTTGAAAAATGGTTTTCATGAAATTTAATATTTCCCCGTTAATAAATATGAAACAGGTAAGATTACATAATTTTCTTTTGGCTTAAAAAAAATTGAATTGAATGCTTCGGTCCAATTTAAAAAAACAGTGTTGCTCTGAATTATAGCCCTCCCCAACAATTTATGTACAAGGTTAACATCTACAGAACACAGGTCTGATAAGATACAGTTCTCATTAAGTTTCAGTTATCCATAGCCATAAACATCAAGTATAGTTCACGCAGTAAGCATAGGCTAAATCAGTAAAGTTATGGCAAGTCAAACTAGAAGTGTGGCATGATTACAACAGATATGATGAAGAGCTACAACATCAAGATGATAGTACAAGTGCAACACAAAAGTGCCAGATGAAGATACAAGTGTAACATGAACATAATACAAGGTCAAGATACAAGGAAGCAAGTGATATAAAACAGTGATCCAATATTTGGAGTAGCCCTGCAGAGGAGTAGTGTTAGAGTTAGTCAAGGTACAGACTGAAGAGATTCGTCATAAGACCACAATGGAAAATGGGCATTGACCGAATGATTTGTACAAGAATGGGGAACTAGGAGAAGCTCTGTGGTCAGGATGAGTGAGAACCATTTACCCGGCTGGCAAGCAGTGCAAGTCCCCCGGCTGCAGCAGAGCAGAACAGTCGAGCTAGCGTGTAGGGTTGAATTATGTAGGTAGGCAGGGTCTGTCCTGTTGGCTGCAGTGTAGGCCAGGGTCAGGACTTTGAACCTGATCCCACGCGAGCCTGGTAGGCAGTGGAGTAACTACAGCTGGGACTTGCAACACAAGGGGGTGTGGGTTTGATTCCCAGCTTGTGCACTGATTTTGTACCCTTGAGCAAATTACATAATCTGAATTGCTTCAGAAAAATAGCCTGTGTTTTAAATGGATTATATATAACAAACAAGGACACACACTGTCATTCATGCAAAGCACCATTCTGCTACTTGAGTGCTAATAGCTCCCCCTTGTGGAGAATCTTCATCCTGATTAACGTGAGTGAGTGTGTGATTCAGTGATTGAGTAACAAGTCAGGTCCAGGAGTTGCTTCGCAGGTAATGCTGTCATGTGAATGTATTTGGAATGTCATGTTTGGGTTGAGCAGCTTTCATTGCTTTGCATTGCTTAGCCCTTTAGAATGGAAAGAAAATCAAAGTTATGTAGTAGGTGATATTTGAATTACTACCAAGACCATTTATTTAGGAGAAAAGTTGCATTACTTCCACTTGTAGGCAAATACATGAAAAAACATTCACACACATGTAGCCACCAAAGAGTAATTGTGTTGACTGGTTGAACAAGTTGCCTGCTATCTCTCCACTACACAGGCATTTCATTACCCACCTTTTGGTTGCTAAGGTTCCTTCTTGTTTCTTCCTTCAGTAGAGGTTTCAGCACTGCCATTTCCGATTTGAGTTGCTCCTCCCTTTCCTTCAGGACCTGGTTCTCTTCCAGCAGCACTTGGATCTTGTGTGAAAGCCTATGCAACTGAGCTGTCACTGACATGTTCTCATGGATTGCCCTCATTGTTGTGCCTGGGATCTTCCTTTCAGAGACAAGCTTCAACGCTGCTGCTGTAGCCTCCATATGTTGATGCATCTCTCTTTTCACCCTGTAGGAGTTCAGTTCAGGGGTTTATAACAGTGCAACATACTCAATATGCAACAAAAGAATACTTTCCAGTAGTACAGCTAAAGGACTTGGTAACATACCCAGCTGCTAGCATTGAATGTCCCTTCAGATTGAATGTGCAATTAATTATTTGTAATTCAGCTTCAATTTCCCATAATTTAATTTAATTTACAACAGTTGTAGTCCTCCAAAAAGTTAGAAAATGCATTAAATATATGCAAAACTCCTTCCCCCATCTGGCTGACATGTTATGCATTTTCTAACAATACTGTCAAATACAGCTCTCTCCAAATGTATGGTAGAGTGAAATTTGTTATTTTTCCTATATACTTAAAGTATTTGGATTTGACATCTGAATATGAGACAAAATTACACACAATCAGATCTTACTGCATGGGATTTACATGCAGATATGTTTTACCATTTTATAGAAACAGCTGTGGTTTCACCTAATTTGGAATGCCCAATTTATATCAGCACTCATATACTGGATCCACTGTCGATTTTGAAGGGTGCAGACAAGCATATGCTCTCTTCTGAAATCAAATCAATTCGGTTAAAATTATTTCTATTCTGCTTTTTGCATAGACAAAAACAAAAACACTTGACAGAAACAGGAAATACAAAAAAAAGACAGTAACAAAACTGAACTTGAAAATTCCAGCAAGCAAAGTAAAAAAAAAAATTAACAAAAACTGTTGTGAAAAGAAGTAAATTTGCGAAGAACCCAGAAACAGAGGGGAGCCCATTCTCTGCTAGCTGGCCTGGTGTCAACAATTAAAGATTAACAGAATTTAGTCAGGACAAAACACATATTTATATTCAATACATTTTTTATGAATATATAAGTACATTTTTTGGTTTGGTGCTGAGCAAAGAAAAAGCAAAAGTTTGACTATTGGTTTAAAAAGGCTCTCCATCTGGTGATGCGGTGATGTGATTGAATGGCTATGAGAAAATGTGTTCTGTGTATGTGATTGGTTGATTATGGAAATGCATAAGAATGTGATTGCTTCGGCTGACTGTTGGTTGGCAGCAGCAAAAGTTTCCTGACTGAACTTCCCCTACGCATTGTGTGTTGCTCATTCAGGACAGTCCGGACAACTCCTGTATTTAGATTAAATATTTGAATGAATATGTTTGAATGAACCACTTTTTGGTTTGGCACTGAATGGATCTGCTTCAGGTACTACAGTGCACACACTAGTGTGCACTACCTAACAGACAATATAATACAACTCCCCTACTAAACAGGAGGAATACCAGAAACCCACAAACAGCAGATCATCCAACTGCCAAATCTTAGAACTATGTGTACAAGATGAGGAAGATCAGGAAGTCCAAATCGATATCCCACTTCTATTGCATAAACACCTGATGATACTGGGATCAGAAAAGGAGTACTTTTCAAGGGTCAGTGTACCCAACACCTGAAAATTTTTTTTGAAAAAAAATGAATGTTAACAAGAGAAAAAGTAATTGAGATGCTCATTATCTTGTGTATTTGGACAAAGCATTTAGCTCGATATATCATTCAAAAGCAACAGATTGCTTTGAGTGTGGCCCTTGAAACCATAGGAGCTGCTGTGGTAGCTGCACCAATCCTGATGGAGAGGGGAGTATAGCAGTCAGGAGACAGCTTTGGCTGAGAAGACTCAATTTAACGCAGAACCCGGAGCTGGTCATGGCATTGCCAGGATCAGTCAGTGAACAGAACCTCACATGAAGACGCAGGTTGGCAGCATGCAGCGAGCAGCAAATGTTAGCAGCGTATGCAAACATGCTTAGATGCTCATTTTCTGAGATTGATTGATGCCCTTTGCGGCTAGTGCAGCGTTCAAAGCAGTAGATGACTATCGACATGTTTTTTGAGTGTGGCTGGGGGAACGGTAGCTAGCCGCAACCCTATTGTTTTTTCACTATTATTAAGGGCCAATCACCCTAGGTGTGTAGGCACCTATTGTATTCATTAGCTTTTTCACTATTATTATTTGGGGCTAAGCACTGTAGGTGTGTAGGCACCTATTGTATCTGTTAGTTTTTTCACTATTATGAGGGGTCAAATTTGTGGTCAGTACATTAACCCCTCTAACATCATCAACAGGCTAAACAGGTCCAGAGTCGTCATCGTTTTTCCTCTGTTTTTGTTCATGCTGAGTTCAACCCACCCACCCCTGATAATTTGCACCATATTGGATCTTCTGCCATTTTGAATTTTATGAAAAACACATTTTAAACATCTCCCCCCAGACCACTGAATGGATAACCACGGTATTTGAGTAGCTTGCTAGTTACCTAGCTATGGTTGAATGTACCTAGCATAACTAGTAACTAAATATATATAATATTGTGAGGTAGCTAAACATAATATAAGCAATGCTACCCAATGTCTCCTAAATTGTTTCAAGTCATTTGGCCCTGTGGTGTGCAAGCATACAGTAGATGAACAGGCCAAACATATGTGTGGATTGGTTTGTAAGAGTGATGATTGATTGAATAGGCGTGAATATGTCCAATTTTTATCTGTATGTATGTATTTAGCTGCCCAGCCTTTCTGTTGCGTGAATGTTTGTATATTTATTGGTATAAATGTCTGTTTGTAAATGTGAATGTTACATGCTGCATGTATGTATGCAGTGTTTCCTGTGGAATTGATCTCTTGGTGTGGTGGTGGGTGTCTGAAAGGGGGGGGGAGGCGGGGGTGTAGCAAAGGCAAAAAAGTTTAAGACTATGAAAACATAACCTCTTGAGACTTTTTTATATCTAAATCTACCTTTTAGTTCTGACGAGCTCTTGATACAAGGAGATGCAAGGAAATGGAAGTAGTTGAATCACTCAAACATTTTAAATGCCTTTTTTTTAATTTCGCGCTGTTTTGGCGATTTGCCAACATTTTGCGGCCGTTATAACAGTAGCTCTAGATTTTAAAAAATGGTAGGCACATACGTAGCTCAACTGAAACAGGTTCGGCTTCGGCTCAAACAAACACTGTTTATTTTCAGATAACGTTACATATTTATCACATTTATTTTTTACTTGTCCGATCAGACAACTGCATGAGGCATTCCACTTGCCCGAACGGAGTTAGAATCCGCCAGTTGTCATCACCGAATGATAGTTAACGCCAGTGCTTGAGATGGGCAGGAGCTGTCGGGACTTGTATGAGTATCGACTCTTCTTTTGATTACCAACATTAATTTATTTTAAACAGTATGTATTTTGAGGAGTAGGTACCGGCACTTATTTTGGTCCAGTTAAAACACTGGTTAACACTATGGTATTTTTGTAATATTTGAAGCGTCGCTACCTACCTTTTCCTTGTCTTTCGGTGGCTGAAGAAAAAAAAGTGACGCTTTGACAGACCGTGCGACCTTCGCGCGCTGCAAGTCATCCGACCACCTCAGAAACGGTAAAGCCACACTATACGCGGCCCCGCCGCGCGGCGGCGCCGCCTCCATTCATTTTGAATGAGAGGTGGCGGCCAGACCCCGCAAGGCATGTTGGGATTGCCGGTGGCGCGGCGAGAGGCGGCGAGGCCGCGGGGGAGATGGCAAAAAATCAACTTTGACCCCCTCGCCGCGTCGCGGTAACTAATCTGATTTGATCTAATGATCCGTCAAGTAAATTGTCCCTATTTTTTTCTCATTTTAGTTCCACATTCTATCGTTCCACAATGGAGGACCTAACTCGTAATTGCCGTATCTGGTTTCCAAACTCAATAAAATCTCCTACAGAGACATTGATAAGAGGAACGCAGCGTGGAAAAAAGTCTCTGAAATTGTCGGTGGCTCTGCAATGTAGTTATCGCCGTTAGCTACTATCACTGTCCAGTCTGAATAAAAATCATTTTTGCAGTAACTTAGCTCTGAAAAATGTTAATAAGCTGCCTAGCTAGGCTGTCTAATGTCTAGCTATAGTGAGTAACAACAAACAATAACGAACAAAACAAATCTTCCTAATGTATTAGTTGCTAGTTGTTCGTTTCTACCAGCCACCTAGCTAGCTAACCAGATATAACTTTGAAGGCATTGTCTAGCTAATTAGCCAGACAGTGTTTTTGTTGTTGGTTGTTGGTTGTTACTAACTAGCTAGACTTTAAACAGCCTAGTTAGGCAGCTGACTAACATCTTTCAGATCTAGGTTACTGCAAAAATGATTTTTATTCAGACAGGACAATGAATATGAAACACGATATTAAACCCGGTCAACATTTAACGAACACAACTGTCTGTCAAAAATAGGTGACACGCCCACAAACAGCCGACTGTGGGGACGCGGCGCGGCGACAGGCGGCCGTCGCCGCGTATAGTGTGGCTTCAGCCTGATGCTGAATTCAGGATTTAGCAATTCAGGATTTTAAAACAGTACCAGAAAAAATATTTGCGTTGACTTGCAAATGAACAGTCAGCAAAAACAGTCGGAATTAGCTAACAAGAAAGCTCAATCACAGCATTCCTAATCCTGACCTGACTTTATAATTAGGCATAAAATAAATTAAGTGCAAATCTTGCATATCAAAATCAAATATCTACTCGCCTGGACATTAATTGGATGGTTAGGAGGATTTAAAAATGACGTACAAAAATAAATCTGCTTTTGTACAAACACGTTATTTTCTTTGCAATCTCGGAGTCTGGCAAAATGACAGAGAGTAGCTTGCTACCACAGTCGGCTGACCTGTATGAATGGGAGTGGTGCACAGTGTGATACACGCTTGTTTTCATCCATAGATCAGGGGCCTGTATCACGAAGCAGGATTACAGTTAGCTAGCTGGATAACTGTACTGGGCAAGATCCAGTGAAAAAGGGTCAAAATGCTCTGCAGTGCAATGTAAAGTGGGACACCTGGTCATCATAATGCTAAATTAACGTAATGTATCAAAAATGAACTTAAATTGTTTTATAGGTTTACGTATCAAACCTTATTAGCTAGCTAAAATTGTTTTTTACAACGATGTCGTTTCCTGTCTGTGGTTGAAAGAGCGAGGAGTTCGAAAAACTTTGTTACAGGCTAATATCGTGCTTTCAAGTGTGTATCGACACTATCTTGGGCTTTTGTGTTTAAACAAAACCTAAGTAAGCATCATAAGCACCTTACTACTTTCTCCGGATTACTCGCCAAAGTAAATTGTAAACCGAATGACGCGAACAACTGAAGAAAATACCGTAAGAGTGCATCATGGCTTCCATTCCCTGCATAGTTTGTTGCATGGTTAGTCTTAGCTCTGCTGCCAATTTTACTAGTAATGGTACTTGTTCTAAGTGTCAGCTTAATTTAGAATTGGCACAGAAAATAGCTGAGTTAGAGACGCCAGGGACCATAGTACAGTGTATTCCTGGGGGCAAATTTAAAAGTGCTGGCTAAAAGTAAACGTAAATACTCTAGGATTGGTATCCACGTCGGCACAAACGACATCCGATTGAGGCAATCGGAGGTAACCAAAAATAATTTTATATAGGTGTGTGCAGTGGCTAAAAAGATGTGTCAGGAAGTAATTTGCTCTGGCCCGCTTCCAGCTCGTAGGAGCGATGAGGTCTACAGTAGGCTATCTTCGCTAAATCTCTGGCTGTCGGAGTGGTGCTCATCTAGTGACATAGGCTTTATTAACAATTGGCCTGATTTCTGGGGAAGGCCTGGCCTATTGAAGAGAGACGGACTCCACCCGAGCTGGAGAGGTTCTCGTGTCCTATCGAACAACATAGTTGCTAGTCTTAATAAGGCCAGATCCTGACACAACATCAGGGCACCGGCCAGGCTGCAGGCTTCTAACCTTATGTTTTTGCCTGCTCGTTTCTTTATACCTGTGTCCCAGACATATGGCCCTACGCCTCTGGCTGCATGGTGCGTTTCAGAGCTAGCTAACAGAAATAGTATTCCAAAAGCCCCTTTAATTAATACTCTTAAACTAGATTCTGATATCTGTTATATTGAGACTGTGTCTGTTCCACGCATCTATGCCAAACGTAAAGCTAACCGTGGAATTGATGCGGATAACTTAATTGTAATTAAAACACGGCACGCTGCTATTATTCATAGTGAACCATCCTTAAAAATTGGACTATTGAATGTTAGATCACTCACTCCAAAAGCAGATCTTGTCAACGAATTGATAATAGACCATAATCTCAGTGTATTATGTCTAACTGAAACTTGGCTAAGACCTGATGAATATGTTGCGATTAATGAAGCGTCTCCTGTGGGTTTCATAGGTACTCAGGTGTCACGTCCATCAGGCAGAGGGGGAGGCGTTGCAGCTATTTATCAGTCCTTATTGAGTCTAGCGCCTAAGCATGGATATATGTTCTCCTCTTTTGAAGTTCTTATTACTAACTGTGTACAGCCCGATCTAGCTAATAAAAGTGCTAGCGGGCAGTCCTTTTTTCTTGTGTCTGTTTACAGGCCACCTGGGCCTTATTCTGATTTCTTAAGGGAATTTGCTGAGTTTTTATCACATCTTGCAATTTCAGCAGATAAGGTCATAATTGTTGGTGATTTCAACATACATGTGGATAAAAATGGTGACCCCCTAGGAACAGCTTTTGCCCCTATTATTGATTCCATTGGTTTTGTACAGAATGTTTGTGAGCCTACTCACTACCGTGGCCATAACTTAGACTTAGTTTTATCCCATGGTATTAGTGTGGTAAATCTTACCATCGCACCTCATAACCCTATACTATCAGATCATTTCCTTATTACGTTCAATATTAAGGCATCAAATCCTCCTGTATCAGAGCCTACGCATTACTACAGCCGATCAGTAAACCCTGAGGTTATTCCAAAGTTTTTAAATATGCTTCCGGAGTCATTCCTCTCCACAGAAGAAAAGGCTGATGAAAATGCTGATGAAGCCGCTCTGGACCAATTGACTAACCAGCTAACCCTTACCCTCAGGAACACTCTTGATGTTGTTGCCCCCCTTAAAAGAAGAAACCCTAGTCAGAAAAAGCACACTCCATGGTATAACGATACCACCCGGGCCCTGAAGCAGTCTACTAGAAAATTAGAGCGAAAATGGCGGTCAACATAGCTAGAAGTATTTCATCTTGCATGGAAAAACAGCTTTCTTCAGTATAAGCAAGCTCTTGCTTCTGCTAGATCTGCCTTTTTCTCAAAACTAATTGAACAAAATAGACATAACCCAAAATTTCTATTTAGCACTGTGGATAAATTAACTAAAAAACAATCATCAGAGTTTTCATCTTATCCCTCCAATCTTAGCAGCAATGACTTCATGAACTTCTTCGATCAGAAAATTGAGGCCACTAGAGACCAGATTTCCAAACTGTCTCCATCATGCACTATTTCTGTTCATGTTAATAAACAGCCCCGCACCTGGTTACAACAGGAAGATTTACAAACAGCGGTACTAAGCTGTTTTATGCCCATTAGCATGGTTGAGTTATCTGAATTAGTTATGTCTTCAAAACCGACAACCTGTATACTCAATCCTATTCCTTCAAACTGGATTAAAGAACTATTTCCAGTACTAGGCCAGCATATACTAAAAATCGTTAACACATCCCTAGTCACAGGATACGTACCTGAGTCACTAAAAGTGGCAGTCATTAAGCCATTATTGAAGAAACCAAACCTAGAACCCGATAAATTGGAAAATTATAGACCTATTTCAAACCTTCCATTTCTTTCAAAATTATTGGAGAAAATTGTTGCTAAGCAACTAAGTGCATACCTTAGCTCTAACGGTATCCATGAAGTATTCCAATCTGGGTTTAGACCCCACCACAGCACAGAAACCGCACTTATCAAGGTTACAAATGATTTACTACTGTCAGCCGACCGTAACTCTGTGTCGGTTCTTGTGCTCCTCGATCTGAGTGCAGCTTTTGATACAATTGACCATGGAATTCTTCTGGACAGACTCCAGACCTGTGTTGGACTTCATGGACAGGCACTCGCATGGTTTGGATCATACCTATGTAACAGGAAACAGTTTGTCAAATTAAAAGAAGATGAGTCCAGCTCCTCAATAATGAAATACGGTATTCCACAAGGATCAGTACTAGGACCAGTACTCTTCTCGCTATATATCTTGCAGATAGGACCTACCAGGTCACCTGGAAGGGGTCTGCCTCTGCTTCTCATCCACTTGATACGGGAGTGCCGCAGGGATCTGTACTGGGTCCTCTGCTGTTCTCCTTATACACCAGATCTCTTGGCTCAGTCATTAATTCACATGGCTTTTCCTATCATTGTTATGCAGATGACACACAACTCTTCTTTTCTTCCCCCCCTCGGCCACACAGGTCAATGATAAGATCTCTTCCTGCCTGGCTGACATCTCCACCTGGATGGCCAGCCACCATCTGAAGCTCAACCTCGACAAAACTGAGGTGCTCTTCTTCCCGTGCAAGACCTCCTTGCTTCGTGAACTCTCAATCACGGTTGATGACACCACAGTGACTGCCTCTCACTCTGCCAAGAGCTTGGGGGTGGTCCTGGATGACTAACTGGACCTCAAGGAGCACATCAAGGCAACATCACGGTCCTGCAGATTCCTCCTGTACAACATCAGGAGGATTCGACCATACCTGACGACGCACTCCACCCAGCTGCTCGTCCAGGCTATGGTGACCTCTCGCCTTGATTACTGCAACTCTCTCCTTGCAAGCCTGCCAGCTTGTGCCATACAGCCACTACAGACGATTCAGAATGCCGCTGCCCGACTCATCTACAACCTCCCTCAACCTGCGATCACTCCACTGGCCGGTCGCTGCCAGGATCCGGTTCAAAGCCCTGACCCTTGCCTACACTGCTGCCAACAGGACAGCCCCCATCTACTTGCAGGACATGACTCAATTCTATGTGCCTGCTCGACCACTCCGCTCTGCGGCAGCAGGGCGCCTTGTAACCCCTCCCACCCGCCCAAAGGGATCACAGAGCTTCTCCACCCTAGCTCCCCAGTGGTGGAACGAACTCCCCGTCCCTCTCCGAACCTCCCCCTCACTACCCATCTTCCGCCGTGGCCTGAAGACTCATCTCTTCAGACTATACCTAGACTAACCACCACCACGCTGTATATTTCACTCTTTTATAATAATTAAAAAAAAAAAAAAAAAAAACCTTTTTCCTGTCACTTGTTACATGTTGCCCCATCCCTGCACTTCTTGGTAATTTGTATTTGTCCTAATACTGTAGCTTATTCTTCTGCCTAGTTGGCTTTTCAGATGTTAGTCCAGAATAGTGTTCATTGTTCTCGGCTAGAAATAGCTGTACAAAATAAGTATTGTACCTTACTGAACCCGTGTTCAGCAGTTGTCTACGACCATGATATGCACTTTTTTTTTTGTACGTCGCTTTGGATAAAAGCGTCTGCCAAATGAATGTAATGTAATGTAATATATGCTACTACTTGGCAATATTATCCGGGCACATGGCGTAGAGTTCCACTGTTATGCGGACGATACCCAGATTTATATTTCAATGAAACCTGGCGAAGCACTGCCGCTTTCACGGTTAGAGGCCTGTATTGTAGATATCAAGGTTTGGATGCTTTCAAATTTTCTGCTCCTAAATTCAGACAAGACTGAAATGTTGGTTTTAGGTCCCAAAATTGAGAAATTGTCTACTCTCACCTTAAACTGTGATGGTTGTTTGGCTGAACCTAATATGGTCGTTAAAGACCTTTGTGTCACCATTGATCCTGATCTATCTTTTGACACCCATATAAAAAACATATCTAGAATTGCCTTCTTTCAGCTGCGCAACATAGCTAAAATTAGACATTTCCTGTCAGTCGGGGATGCTGAAAAATTGATCCATGCGTTTGTTACGTCTAGGTTAGACTATTGTAACGCCCTGCTTTCTGGCTGCCCTAATAACTCGTTAAAGAGTCTCCAGCTTGTGCAGAATGCAGCTGCTCGTATCTTGAGCAGAACTAAGAAGTATGAGCACATTACACCAGTACTAGCGTCGCTTCACTGGCTACCCATTAAGCATAGGATAGACTTCAAGGTTTTGCTCCTGACTTTTAAAGCTCTGCATGGACGTGCACCTGTGTACATATCGAACCTGCTCCTACCTTATAAGCCCACAAGGTCACTCCGATCTCAAGACGCAGGCTACTTGGTAGTCCCAAGAATTTCCAAGAACCTAAAAGGTGGTAGGGCTTTCTCCTACAGGGCCCCACTACTGTGGAACCAGCTTCCAAAATGTATAAAGGAGTCAGACACAGTCTCAATATTTAAATCTAGATTAAAAACGCACCTCTATGCTCAGGCTTACAATCAGTTGTAGTCTGGAGACAGGGTGCGAGAAGCCTGTAGTCATAGAGCTTTGTAGGTGGCAATCCTTTCCTTACTGTCACCTGTCAATCAGCTGTGACCTGACTTTACATGGGCTGGCTCTTGATAGGCGGGTATGGTTGTCTACCCCTCATGACTGCATGGGCTCTCCATCCCTGTCCTAGTAGATATGAAGCCATATTCTACTCCTGGCGGGGTCCCCCCAATACATACCACTGGCACTTTACTCACTGTCTGCTATATTGCAAATTCCCTAATTGCCGTTTCCACCCTCTTCCCCATGCTGCCGGCGGGGCTCTTGCCCCAACCCTCGAGAGTGCTTCGAGAGTCGTCTGGTCTCCCCCACCTCTGCGGTCCAGCCCCTCCTTCGTCATTGCCTCCACCCTGCCCACATCTGCCGCCACCTGCTGTTCCCCATCACCGCCACCCGGCCCCACCCATCATCTGAGCCACATCACATATCATATCTTGTGCATAAACTGGCTGACATGCTGGTCACCAGTCGGCACCCTGAGCCGACCAGAGGAGGATGGGTTTCCCCCTTGAGCCTGGTTCCTTCCAAGGTTTCTCCCCATCTGCCACAGGGAGTTTTTCCTTGCCACTGTTGCCTTAGGCTTGCTCCTGTGTGGGTTTAGGCTAGGGTTGTCTGTAAAGCGTATTGTGACAACTGTTGTAAAATACGCTATATAAATAAAATTTGATTGATTGATTGATGTAAAAACCACACATTTAACTATTTAGCTAATGTTACATGTGAAACCTTGTTCCTATTACAATGCTAAAGCTAGCTCGCTAGTGGATATTCTGTCCGGCTGGGAATACCCTTGGGGTATGTCGACTCACTAATCTAAAAGTTGTAACATACTACTAGCTATTTAACAATGAACCAAAAACACATTTCTCTGCCCTCTGTCCCTCAGTACAGGAGCCCCTCAGGGCTGTATTCTCTCACCCTGGTTATTCTCCCTATACACCAATCACTGTAAATCCCACCACAGCTCCGTCAATATTTATAAATACACAGATGACACTACCATCACTGGCCTCATCTCCAATAACGATGAATCCCAATACCGCGAACAGATAAACCAAGCAGTCACCTGGTGCACAAACAATGACCTCCTTTTGAACTCATCAAAAACACAAGAGCTCATCACTGATTTCAGACATAAATCACACCCTAAAACCCCCATACTTGTCTCTGGCCAGCCTATATCCATCACTGCCTCATTCAAATTTCTTGGCACTCACATAAGCAATAACCTTAAATGGAACATCAACACAGACTATATCTTCAAAAAAGCGCAACAAAGATTATTCTTCCTCCACCAGCTTAAAAAAGTCTGAGTGAGAAAGCTCTGTTTCTACTCTGACATCATAGAAAGCATCCTCACCTTATCCATAACAGTCTGGTACAGCAGTTTGGACAGCCACTCCCGGAATAAACTACAACGCATCGTCAACAGGTCATCAAAAATCATCGGTACACCCCTCCCATCAATTGAAACTCTCCATCATAAGCGGACAGTGAAAAGGGCAAGGAAAATCATCTCCGACCCCACTCATCCAGCACATCACGTCTTTCAGTTTCAGTTGCCCTCAGGAAGGCACCATAGAACATTGCCCACAAAAACAACCTGTTTCAAAAACAGTTTCTATCCCACTGGCATAAGAACTCGGAACTCCCTCTGCTAATCACCTGTCCCCCTGTCTGCTGTCTGTCATGCTCTGTGTCTATGATGTCTCATATTGTACTGTGTTAAATTGTCTGGGATGTTCCATGTTGTACTGTGTTATAAATTATTGTGATGTTGGCGTTAAGTGTTGGGACCCTGCTGTTTTCTTTACTATACTGTACCGCTAACAAATTCCACCAGCCTTGGTTGTGTGGTCATTAAAGAATCTGAATCTGATCTGAAATAAATAATTACATTGACAAATAAAGAAATAAATACATAATTACATAAATAAATGTTAAATAGACAAGTTAGCTAGCTGACGTCAGCTGTTGATATTCACTTGCAAAGCTGGACATGGATGCGACAAGCGACATATTATAAAGTTCATGTGAAGGGATTTAACCACGCTTGCCCACGGTAAAAATTGCTGCGATGAAAGATAGACTACAGACAGAGCTGACATTAGCAACACGCGTAAATTCTCCCTATGTTCAATCAATGAGCATAACATATATTTCTGGGAAGCATGCTACACGTATTGTATGGACAGTGATATAACTTACATCGTAGGCTTAAGATTAGAGCTAGCTAGCTATTTTAGATAACTAGCTTAGCTAGCTAGCTAAATTAATTTTGGACTACAGTCACCTTGGTAGCTAGTCTATCTTAAATGAAGATAAACTGCTCATTAGCTAGAGAGTTTATATCCTTTCTTTAGTTTTGACCCCTTGGTTTTATTGTGTAAATCTGTCAGCCGGCAAACATTGTTCATGTTAATTTTTGGTTGATCTTGAAGTGACGTGAACTCCATTATCTTACTTAGCTAGGTTGTTTTGTGTAGTATAGCTGCCTACAATAAATACAACCAGAAGTTATTGTACACTGCTTCGCTGGCTGAGACCATAGCGATGTGAAATGGGCCCATTGCAGCGCCAGTGAAATAGAACTTGGGCAAAGCGTTTAGAAGCTAAAGTTATGCCTATGGTATGGGTTGGCAAACGTTAGTTAGCATTGATAAATTAAATGAATAAAATGAAATTAAACCAATTGGATATTAGACTCTGCCAACCGGCTTTGATGAGTGAAGTTGACAGATTTAATTATTTTTCAGTTTCAACAATCCTGAAATAAATGAATAAAAGAGGAAATAAATTAATAAAAGTGGAAATAAATAAATGTGGAAATATGTATTTATTTATGTATTGAATTATGTATTTATTTGTCAATTAATTAATTAATTAGTTTATTTATTTATTCATTAATTTTTTTAAATTTAAGCACCAATAGTTCTCCATACTCTTAAAGGAGACAACTGAAGGTGAATTATGGTGCTGAAATGGTGGAGTGCATAGAGGGAGAAAGAGATGGTGTTGAAATGGTGGAATATATGGCTGTAGAAAGAGATGGTGCTGAAATTGAGGACTGCATGGAGGGAGAAAGAGATGGTGTTGAAACTGAGGACTGCATGGAGGGAGAAAGAGATGGTGTTGAAACTCATGGCAGAAGAATCAGTCAGTCCCTGAATTAGATGCTCAAAAGAGGACTGATGAAAGTTTCAAATTGGCAACTGATGAGGAGCACCATACAAAAACATCCCCTCCGACATATACATACATTGGCATGGTGTCAAAATTCCCACATGATTATATGCATTTAGCATGTCTAGGAGTGATGCGAAAATTAGTTGTGCTGTGGTCAAGTGGACCGCCTAAGACCAGATTACAATCAAGGGACCTAAATAAAGTGTCAGAAAATCTCCAACAACTGAAGGACAATATCCCCACTGAATTTGCTCGAAAACCAAGACGGCTGCATGAGAGCAGTAAGTGGAATGCGACAGTGGCGCCAATTCATGTTGTATTCAGGACCAGTTGTGCTGCGAAATATACTTTCCAAAATTTCATATTGTTTTCCACAGCCATGTTCATCTTAGCTAGCCCAACTCTGTGTATGGACTTGAATGACTTTGCAAAGTCTTTGCTCATTACCTTTGTTTCACATTTTGGTGAGACATATGGAATGCAGTATATGTCATACAATATCCATGGCCTCGTGCACCTTGCAGACGATGTCAGAGAACATGGGCATTTAGATGCAATATTAGGGTTTCCATTTGAAAACTATTTGGGGCAGCTGAAAAGACTTGAAAGGAATCCACAATTTCCTGTAGCTCAAATTATTTGTCGCTTATCAGAAATGGATTGCAGAATAGCAGAAGACATCTGTCAACCAATATCACATTGTTTGAAACAAGAACACAATCGTGGTCCTGTCCCTCTTAGCTTTAGTAATGCTACCTATCAGTACAGTGAGATATCTCTGGAGTGTTTTTGCATTAAAACTTCAAAAGGTGACAATTCCGTTCGCATTGGTGACACAATAGCTGTGGTTAGAAACATTGTCGATGTTGAGGGCACTGTGGTCTTCGTTTATAATGAATTTAAAGAGAAAACAAATTACTTTGACTATCTTTTGGCTTCTACTCATTTGGGTATATTTCTGCTTTCTGATCTAAACTCGGTCTTGATGTACACCCCTGCACTTGATTCAGTTTGTAAGTATGTAGGCCTACTGCTTCCAGTGAAGAAGGATGCTTTTGTTGGAATCCTTCTACTTCACACCTAAGAATTGAAGCGCGTGTGTACTACGGTTTTCACTTATTCCACAACATGGGGGGGGGGGGGGGGGGTGGTCTTAGCCCTTGGTATTGTTTTATGTGAGAAGAGGTATTTTTTGTTATTTTTGCAAATAACTGGTGGGTGTTGGTTGTCCAGGATGCAGCAATTAGTTTTCCTGGAAGAATTTCCCCAGGAGGAATAAGAAGCGTTTCCCCTTTGGGATTTCTTCGTTTTTTGTTTGGTAGCGTTGCAGTGAAAGCGGGCAGAGCAGTTGTCTCGGGGGCACATTCATGGTCTCGAGTGGGTCACCGGTATGCTGGTTGCCTTCTCATTCCATTGGGATTTAGTGCATAAATACCCACCGCAAGTACCTGCATGAAGACCAGGGTTGAGATGTAGTTAGGTACTTATGTGTAGGTAGTTTGGGGGAAAGCTCCAGGCTGCCATCATTACTTCTTGTTGTTGCATGCTGGGTGGTCAATAGCCTACTAGTGTGCACATGTAGACTCTCTTATGGCTGTTGCCAATTTCTGTCTGTTGAGTTAATTAATAACTGTTAAAACAGTGTACAACTGTTTTCATCTTTTTATTAGCTTCACTGCCATTATTCAGCACCTCTTTGGGTATGTGGAATTTATACTTTTTTGATTTCTTTGCTAATAACTAAGGTCAGTTGAAAACAGTACAATATTGATGTTGGTGGTAATCTTTTATAACACTTTGGCCAGGGACTACAGATGAAAATGAGCCTTTTGGCTAAATTTGGCATATTTACATTTGTTGTTGATTAATATGCACTGTCCCTTCTTAAATAAACTATTAAAAAAAAATTTTTTAAAGTAAATGGTTAAAACATAATTGTTATGCTTATGTACTTTCTTGGATCTATTGTATGCAAAGGCGTACAAAAGCATTGTCTTATTTAAGCTTATGTTTTATGTCAGTCTCTTTCAAGAATAAGATAAAAGTTCAGATAAAACGTTTTTTTTTTTCTGTGTGTGCATAGACTCCGTCCACCAGCCTTGTGCAGGATGAACAAGTACCTAGAACATTTGTGTGGGGAGGGCAATCATATTCATCAATATAGTAGGTTATTAAATTCCTTAAACTTCCCTTTCACATTTTTTTACTCATTTTTAGAGTTAAAAACACTGAAGTTGCTGTATTACTTTATACTCAAGCATATTAAATACACCGTTTATAAAACTGTTATCAAATATGATAATATAGATACAGTCCAATTAAAACATTTTTTATTAACATTACAAGAATAATTTACAAGAAAGTAGTTCCTGGCTGCCCGTACGTAGTGCCAGGTGGTTGCTATGCAGCGTTAGTAAACTCTCTTTTGTTCCGCCAAACTAGCTAGCTAGTGAGCTAACTGGTGTTTATGCCTTATTGATGTTTATTTGTACTTTCCCATTGTGCAACCACTGAAAAACTGTCCAACATTATCGGGATCCCGTTGCATAGGTCTATTCTTTTTGTAAGTTGGAGGAGGCGCATTGCTAAGTGTGGCGAGCGCTGCTCCACCTTCTCCAGTCCCTGAGTTTCGGTCGATAACAGCTCTGGAAAGGGCTCTCGCACTTGTCACTGCTTACGGACATAAATCTCTCGCCTCAAGACCCGCACCAGGTAGTTTCTGGATCATGGTGTGGCGGAGGCAGTGGTTAGTGTAGCTCTGCATCCCTGCTTACTTGGAGATCCTGGACAATATTGTTTCAAGGTGATTGATGCAATGGCTACATGTAACGCTTTTTTTGTATTGACTTGATATAGGCTATGACTGCTTAGCCCCGGAGTTATCATTGAAATTGAACTGTAAAGAAGCATAGACGTCATAGCTGTGGTATACAGTTATATAACACTGCTATTAACCAATGAGATTGTGAGATTTGCCCTATCCATTGTATAATGTGCCACACTTGAGTTCATTATGATGTTCTACTCCCATCCTTCATTTTTCTGAAATTTTTAAAATTTATTTACTTTTTGCACAACAGGATGTTTCACATTGTGGAATTTTCAGACAAAAAAGTTTCTGTCGTCCCAGCTCTTTGGGTTGGTGACGGAATGTGCAGCTAGCCCCCATACAAAAATGGGAGCGAAATTAGCAAGGCGGTGAGGAAGCAGGAGGTACCAAACACACAATGGCTAAAATATCCAGTAACAGTGAGATCCTCAAAAGGTCATCTTTATCTTCAGCTTCATCTTTATCAATAGTTAAGGTTGTACTACATAGTTTCCCTTATAGAAATATGATATATGGCCATATATTAACATATACAGTGCAGTCCGTAAGTATTTGGACAGTGGACAATTACTGTTCTTTTGGTTCTCTACTCCAGCACATTGGATTTGAAATGAAACAATGAATATGAGGTTAAAGTGCAGACTGTCACCTTTAATTTGAGGGTATTTACACCCATAAATACAGTTGTCTGTGTATTTATTACATTCGTTTTTATACAGCCCCCCCCCCCCCCATTTTAGGGGACCAAAAGTAATTGGACAGTTGGCTTCTCAGATGTTCCTGATTAGTCAGGTGTATTCAATCGCTTCCTTAGTAAAAGTATAAGAAAGTTTCATTTACAGCATTTACATACAATTTTTTTTATTTCATCAAAACCATTCACATTCTATATTCTGATGTCATGTCCTCAGTCACATACAGTGCAGTCAGTAAGTATTTGGACAGTGACACAGTTTTTGTTGTTTTGGCTCTGTACTCCACAATTTTAGATTTTTAATCAAACAATTCACATGTGCTTAAAGTGCTGATTTTATTAAAGAGTACATAATTTTTGGTTTCACCATGTAGAAATTTCAGGCCATTTTATACAGTCCCCCCATTTCAGGGTGACATAATATTTGGGACAAATGGCTTCACTGGTGTTTCTGATTATTCAGGTGTGTTCAATTGCTTCCTTAGTGCAGGTATAAGATCTGTCAGTATCTAGTATTGATTCTAAGCTTTTGATTGCCTTTGGAGTCTGTTGCTCATATTTCTCCAAGCTCATTCCCAAGCTTTCGATTTGGGACTGGTCCCATGGTCAATCTGCTTTAGCTATTGTGGGAAAGAAATATATTTAAGAGCACCAGCCACCACCACCGTGATGGATTATACTACTAACAAAGGAAGTGCGTGTAGAGCTAACAAAGGCCGGACCTTGGCCAAAATATTAATGATCTGTAGAAGTGAGCACTACATACAAAACACATGCAGCAAAAGCCTATACGTAATGTAAACACAGCTTCTGTCACGCAAACTAGGCCTTTCACACAAATGTGTAGTAAGAGATAAAATCCAGCAGGAAGTTGGGGAGCTGAATACATGTTTTGCTATAGAAAGGGGAGGGAGATTTAGATGGGAGAAGGGAGTACCTATTTTTTAAAATAAAGAAAGGAGGGGGCTCGAAAATAATGGTGTCTGGGAGTTGGAAGATAATGGTGTCAAGAATAGAGCCTAAGAAACAAAGCGAACAAGTGGGAAGTACCAAGTTTAAGCTCCACAACAGGAGGGGCTAGCAAAAGTGGATAAAAAAGAAGTGTTTAGCCCCTGGGGATTTTAGAGTGTTTGGGGAATGATTGGATGTATTGTCTTTGCTTTGTGAATGACTGTTGTTTGTATTGAACTGCGCAGATCAGCCCGGGTTCTTGTATGTAATCTTTGATTCACTTACAATAAACCCAGTTACATCAGACTCTGTGAATTGTGCATACTTTGAAGAGGTATTCAACAGTGTGGAAGAGAGTGACCCCGGCGTTTCTGGCCCAGGCCGGGGCCTGTTTTCTCCCCCCACACTATAGGACTCATTCCCCTGAGGTAATCACAACAAAGCCCAGCACTTCCATGTAAAAATGCTACGAACAACAGCTAGCATCCATACCACCATGTACCCTGCTCCTGCTCAATGGCTGAAGCTATGCAGTTGTGAGCTTGGTTAATACTTGGATGGGGGAATAAGTTGCTGCTGGAAGTGATACTGCCATATATCAGATTTCTGTATGGGTTTGGAGGGAAATTTGAATCTCTGATAAGACAAAAAAAATGTTTTTCCATATAGATGCACAGAGGAAAACTGACTGGGAATCAGGTTTTTTGTTTTGTTCTACAAATCATTTTTTCCTCCCAACATGACTAAGTGCTGCCAAGATATTTGTTTCTGCTTGTGATATTGCTTGTTCAATAAAATTTTACTTTTTTGCCATCAGATTCATATTTTGTTATAAGGCCAAAATTATCATTGGCTGAGCAGCAAAGTGACCTTCAAACTGAAAGCGAGGATGACACCTCACCATCCTACAAAAGAAGAAAAGGAAGGTAATTATTTTCTTTATAATAGTCAAAGCCCTACAATTTGCCGACCACTGATCAGGGTTAATGGGACAATATGGACAATTACTCAACCTTGTTGCAACCTGTATCTCTTCTGGCAAATATTGATTTAACTTCTGGTTTAATTTGAAATTTATTTTCTTAGTATTCAATAGAGGAATCAATAAAAAATATATACTGAGGATGAGAGTGATGACAATGTCACTGACATTGAGGATTTCAATGATCTGACTTATACTGGCAACGGTAAGTATATTTAATAGCTAAAAAAAGCCAACACAAACAGTCTTCATTTGTTAATATTTAGCTTTAAACATGTTATTAGGTATGGTCAATCTGTCATGGAGCTGCAGTTGTAACTGGACTATATTTCTGTTTTTTTTCCCTCCTCAGGAACCACTAAACCGGTTGAGGCTTCCCCACCTATTTTTCCACAGACAAATCAAGGTACATAAATAGAAAAAGGCCATGACTATGATGGATGTAATCCAAATGAAGAAAGTTGTGTGAAACTGGGTTTGCAGTTGCTAATCTTCAACCTGTACATTTTTCAGTTGTGAGAATGCATTATTCAAATTGAGCTCATGAGGAGTCATCTTCTAACTAGGCATGCACAGATTTGGATTTTTAGGGCCAATTACCTATCTCTTGAAATAAATTAAGAGTTTTGTCACAAAACGCTATGAATCAATTTTTGGTGTTTTGAGAAAAAGGCCAATTTCGGTGTTAACAGGATCCTTGGTTGTCACTTTTTAGGCATCGCATCACCACCACAGCTCCCACCACCACCTCAGCTCCAAACAATGATGACAATTAATACCCCTGTGAGGAGACAAACATGGAGCGAGGCAGACATTCGTAAGTAGTTATAACTCAAACAGAAATTCAAAGTCATGCACAAGACATTTTGTGAGATTGGTAAAACTACTCTAGAGATTGCTGCATTGATGTTGTTGTTGTCCTGCAGCTACTGCACAAGCAGCTGATGCTGCAACATTACATAGTTTGTCAAGAACAACTGAAGGTACATTATCTTTATTGAACATTTTCACTTGTGAGACTAAATGCATAAGGAAGAGTCATCTATTAAGAACGGCTATCGCTTTCATTTATACTTCTCACAATTTGCTTTATATCATCTGAAAAGCACAGCCCTGTATAGGGCGCTTACTCTTATAAGCACCATGTTATGCTTCTTAAGCAATATGGCATGAGAGTCAGCCCTCCTCTCTGCTCAAACTTCAATGAATGCAAGGCTCAACAATAAGGAGTGCCCACTATCCCGGGGCCACTATGAGATCGGTTTGGGCCAGTTCAATGATCTGTCACTTGCTCAATCGGGCCAGTAAGTCTTATCCGGGTCAAAGAGAAAGAGATCTTTTTACCTTCCTGGAAACTACGCTACAACTTGATCATTTCTGTACCAACACTTGCTTATCAATGACAAATGTTACAGTTTGATCAGTCATTAATATTTGTACCAAGACTTTCTTATAAATAACTAACTTTATAACTGTTCTTTCTCGACTGAAACTTGCTTATCAATCAATACCTAATGTAGGGTATGCAGTAATTTTGTTGAGAAATACTGGGGAAACAGTGTCATAGGTGGTGTCAAACTGGCTAACAATAAGTGAAATAATAGAAAAATAAATAACTATCAGACACATCAGGTGCTTCAAATCTAAAAATCTGTTATATTGGTATTACTGGGAAAACGGCTCCCTTTTGACTTTGAATGTATTGCCTCATTTCTGAATTAATTGCTTTACTGCAGTCTTAACAGGATCATTGGTTGTCATTTTTTAGGCATCACACCAACACCACAGTTTCCACCACAACCGCAGCTCCAAACAATGAAACAAGTAAACTGCAGCCTTGGTTGTATTTATGAATCTGCACAGCCTTGAAAGCCTGAGTATCTACTGACTATTACAGTTTTTGTAAATAAATTACATTGCAGGGACTGCTGACTGGGTGGCTCAAATGGCTAAAGCACTGTTCTAGTTCTAGTGCATGAAGAAGACCCGGAACTGAATCCTGACCATGTCAGTGCTGACTATGGCTGGTGGCTCTGAAGGGCGATGCATCATTGGCATTCACGTCTCCTAGGGTTTGGGAGGGTTCAGTCAGCATGGATCTGTGTGTCATTGTTTTCCAGTGACCTTCTTGTTGATTGGGTGCCTCTTAAGCTACACAAGACGTGCCTTCCTCCAATTAATTTCTGTCCAACCCTGATTTACAAGCTGTAGTATGACAGGAAGTGGTGCTTGACATGCTTGCAAGGAGTTTTTCTGTGCTCTCCTGAATTGATAGCTATGATTGTTAATACACATTTTCAAATTGTGAGGGAAACAAAAATAAAACTAAACGGCTATAGAAATGCGATAATATGCAATAGGTATCGCTCCACTGACCTATCATGGTCCAGCACATTCTTCTTCTCCAAATTGTGGATGGCCAGTTGGTGCTCCTTACTTTGTGTCTTCAACTGCTCCTCCTGTATTGCAAGGCGTTCCATCAGTTCCTCTTTCTGCATGCGGAACTCGTCTAAAGAGGCTAGCTTTCCCACTAAGAAGAAAGAACACAGTCTGAGCTCATGGAGCCTACCACCCAAACACCTCCTACCTATTGACACTAGAGTGTCTTCCATTTAAATCACAACATGGAACAAATGTTTTTTCTCTGTTAGCATGTGCTGCTTGATTCCTAATAGCAGGGTTTTCTGCAATATACGTCCTGCAGAAGTCTGCTGTCTTCAATATGTGTGCTGTTTACTCTGTCCACTCTGAATTGAGTTTGTTTTAGTGAATGTATTTTGTATGTCCCATGCTGAATGTATGCATGTTGCCTGTCTTCAGTCTGCCACTTGCTATGCATGTACAGTAAAATGTTCAAATGTTAAAAGTGTTAAATCAAATCTTACAGAGTTTATATGAATCCACTATGTCCAGTGTAATCATACAAACTCTGTTTCAGTTGAATTAACATTGAATTAACACTGGATATTCTACTGTGTGCCATTGTGTGCTGCAAGTGTGTTGTGGGTCTTGTGTTCCCCACACAAATTCAGGCCACACACACACATTGTGTCAATGTCTGTTTGTCCCTGTGTGTGGGTGTGGCCTGCATTTGTGATGAAATTCTCTGAGGCTTGAGTTGGATGCCGCACCCAGGACCATGTTCTCCGATGTGAGCTGGTCTTTCTTTTCCTGGAAATCCTGACGAAGCTGAGCCAGCTGCTTCTCCAAGGATGCCTTTTCTGCTTCCTTGGCTTTCTGGAGACCCAAAAGCTGTTCAGAGAGATCTAAAACCTCATCTTTTTTCTGAGTTAGTGTTTGTTTCAGGTAGAGCACAATATCTTTCTTCTCCTTTTCCAGATTGCTGTATTGATAGGAGAAATCCTTCTGTTTCACCTCCAGCTCATCACATTTCTGTTTATATCTACAGAAGACAACAGAAGAATCATTTATTTCCTATTTTTCTAGAGGTAAAACAATATTCTGTTATGTTCGGTGACATGGCATATAGTCTACTATAAAATGGCAAATGCTTTTTTAAATGCATTAAATAAATAAATGTGTAGAGCAAAATAGGTCCCGGATGAATGTGTGTAACAGTGGCGTGCCCAAGGCCGGGGTGATATACACTGCAGCGCCTGTCCTTTTTTCAAAGGATCTAAAAGTGCCCTTTTGATTTATGACCTTTTTTCCTTATGCTTTTTGATGAGTGTTTCAAAAGCCATGTTTAGAGTGCATACCACAACTCATTCATTCTCACTGGCTGCCCAACATAGTTCTGTTTGGTGGTTGGTACTCTCTCTCTCTTGTTCATGTGTGTTTGACACAACTGCAAACTACCCTTGTGTCATTACCAAGAGTTCTATAACACTGTGTCATTAGTATGTATTCTAGTTAGTAGTTTTGTGGATGACACAGCATACTCTTGAAAAAGTGAGTATTGGCCAGCGGGGTTCTTCTATAGCTCTTCACTGACCAAAATTTCATATTGAATATGCCAAGCTCGAACAGCATAATGAGATAATAACATTAGCCTAGCTACTAATTGTTAGATAATGTTAGCTAAAAAAAGAGAATTTCTTTTTTTTCATCTGCACTGAACGTATTGCTTGTGAATGCGGGTCAATGGAAGTTTTCCAGTATTACAACTATGTAAGAGATTTCTTTTCTTTTTTTTTTAGAAAATAAAATTTGGTGACTCTTTTATGCAGTGATTAACCGCACGGCCCAGATGACTGAAAAGTGAGTGAAGACTGGTATTAGTGTAAAGGCTGCAGCAAAATTTCTGAATATTAAGGGGCTGACATGGGGATCTGTGAGTGCTGAACTCTCAGGAGAGCTCCCACCTCGTCAGAGTCAATGTATTGGTTGACTGCTATAATGGTTTTAATCCTAGAGTGGAACACCTGAAGTTTGATAGCGAATGGTCAAGAATTGAAAAGCTTCATTGTAGGTAGGCCTGAGTGACCAGATGTGATATGTATTCAGGACTTGCAATTTGGACTTTGTGCTGCAGGGATATGAGGTCACCAGGAGGGATAGGGAGGGAGGGAGGGAGTATGGGTGTGTGTGCTAAATTTATGGTATGGGGCAGTTTGTGGACAGATAGTAATGGTCGGGTTGTGGAGAATTTGCTGGAGGAGGTGGGCCTGGTTTGTGTCAATGATGGGACTGGGTCTAGGTTTAATTTAGCCACAGGAGGGGAGTCAGCCCTAGACATGACCCTAGGTCTCGGTTATTGGCGGGCTCCTGTTCCTGGGAGGTAATTAATGACTTCACAATTTGAAGTAATCATTACTCAATTATGTGTACAGTGGGGGTAGCTGCCGGAGGTGGCCATTGAGTGGCGAGGTGGGTGTTTGGAAAGATGGAGTGGGGATGCTTTGAGGATCTCTCTTGCAGTTTGATGTACATGGAGAGGTTGATATAGATACTGCAGAGGAGAATGTGAGGGGTGCGCTGATTGGGGCAGTGGGCCAAACAATCCTGAAGATTCTAGGTAGGAAGAGAAAGAAGGTAGTTCCATGGTGGACTGAGGAGTGGGGTGAAGCGGTGAGACATAGAAATAGGCTGTTCAGAGAACTGAAGAGGACTCACAATTTCCAGCATCTATTCCACTATTAGTGGGCCCTGGCAGTGGTCAGGAAAGTTATTTGTGCAGCCAAAAGACAGCACTGGAGACAGTTTTGTGGTACTCTGGAACGCGTCAGTGGTAGAAGTTTGGGGGATGGTGAAAAAGATTGGTGGGGTTAGGAAGGACTGGGTATTGCTGGTGTTGATAAAAGGGGAAGACACTGTGGTGTGTGATTTGTGATTAGGCTCTGATGCTGGCAAAGTCTTTTGTTCAGGGGCACAGCTCTGATAATCTGTCACATGAAGGACGTGAGCAGAGGGACAGGGTTTTGGCAGATCACCCAACAGTGTTGGATCAGAGACTTATTCGTGGGGATGCACTGGACTCCCCGTTTATATTAGCGGGCTATCAACAGAGCAGGGCTTACATCTCATGGGAAAGATGAGCTGTGTTATACTATGCTTGTATATCTTGATGATTCCTCATTAGATGTGGTGCTGGATCTTTTTAATAGGGTGTGGAGGGAAGGGAGACTGCCAGTCAGCTGGAAGTTAGCTGTGGTGGTTCCCAGTCATAAACCAGGCAAGGATCCATCTTAGCCGGCAAGCTACCGGCTAACTGCATTGACGTCCCACTTATGTAAAACAATGGAAAGAATTATTACAGATAGACTGACATATTTCCTGGAGAAGAGGGACTTCTTATCTCCAACTGAGGAAACTGCAGGTCAATAAAGAAGTGGTGGTAACTGTGTTTTTGGATGTAGAGAAGGCCTATGATAAAGAAGGGTTGCTGATTAAACTTGATGCTCTGGGACTGGGGGAGGTATTTAACTGTATCAGGAATTTCTTAGTTGGCAGGGTGATACATGTGAGGGTGCGGCAAACATTCTCAAAAAGGTTTTCAATTGAAAATGGTACGCCGCAAGGTAGCGTGATTAGCCCACTGCTGTTTTCTATTATTATATTATTATGTGTGTGTGGCACTTAAAACAATTTACATTGCCTTGATATAGTCAGTGCTAGACTATGGGAATGTGACGTTTGGCTCTTCCTCGAAATCCCAGTAACGTAGGCTAGATGGGGTTCAAGCACAGGCGGTCAGACTTTGTTGTAGGGCATATTAAACTAACTTATTCAGTTCCGGCATTACAAGTGGAGTTGGGGGAAATGCCTCTGTGGCATAGAAGGAGGCAGTTAGCTATGGAATACTGGGTTAATTTGTAAGAGCAAGGAGAATCTCATCCTACAAAAATAATTTTGACGCAGTGCTGGGAGCATGGTGTATGAGTTTTGGGTGGGTAGGTGATTCTCAGGCAGGGGAAATTGGGCCGGCTGGGAGGGTGTGTAGCCCTACAGTCATACTGCTGGTTGTTCCGGTTATTGGATCAATCTGAGGTGGACATGCAGCCCCTGGAGAGGGTGAATGAGGGGAGAGAGAGTGGTGCCCTGGCAGATGAGATGATGTCATACATCAAGGATAAATATAACACATTCCTTACCATCTATACAGACGGCTATAAGGACCCCCTGTCCTCTAAGGAACTGCCCATTGCATTCCAGAATTTAAGGTGGGAAAGGGTAGGTGGGTGACAGACCATGTGGCAGTGTTTACAGAGTTTTTGGCAATACTGCTGGCTTTGCAGTGGATTGGATGTGCAGCCGGATAGGGTGGTTATATGCTCTGATTCTAGTTCAGCGTTGATGTCTCTGCAAACTTTCCATTCAAACAGCAGGCAGGATGTGGTGTATGAGACATTGCACACCCTTCTCAGAGTTCAGCGGGGTAGAGTATAGGTAAAATTTCTCTGGGTGCCGGCTCATGTAGGGGTTGAAGGGAACGAGGGGGCTGACTATTTAGCTAGGGAGGGAGGTGACAGATCTGGAGGTCCCATTGAGGAAGCAAAAGGCATAATTAAAGCTGCAGTAAAGACGAGGTGACAGGAAGAGTGGGACAAGGAGTGCAGAGGTTGGCACCCTTATGAAATACAGAGACAGGAGGGGAAGGGGAGGTTGTCTGGAAGGGACAGGAAGGAGGAATCCATGATATCCAGGATGAGGTTGGGGCATATGGGACTGAATGGGACATTGACAATTATGGCTAAACATCCAACAGGGCTGTGTGATTAGAGCCAGGAGCGGGAATCAGTGACCCACGTTTTGGAGGAGTGTGATAAATATGTGAGGGAGAGGGAGAGGCTATGTAATGCCTTGAGGGAGCATGGCATTCAGGACTTGGAGCACTGTTGAAGATGCCAACAGGAAATGTGGTATACAGACATCTGTTTCGCTTCCTTAGGTAAACGGGACTAGTTATGAGGGTGTATGATTAGTTATTTGTTACAGTGTAGTTGCTTTTCTGTTAAGACGACTCATTTCTGGTTTAGTTGAGTTTGGGTATATTTATTCTATTTGTTTATTTAGTTTCTTTCATTGAGTAGGACATAGTGTTGTTTTGGGGATAGCTGATTTATTTAAATATGATTATGATTATTATTTTATTTTTTTACTTCAGTTTTTTACTATTATTATTATTATTATTATTATTATTATTATTAATAATAATTTTTTAGGGGGAGTAGTCACAGCTGTCTTTGAGTCACACTCCAGCCCAGTAGGTGGCGGTAATGCACCGATATTGGTTTGCCAACTGCCAAATAAGGCAAAGAAGAAGAAGAACAAGAAGAAGAAGAGGAGGAGCCAAGGGGCTGTCACACCAAATTTCATTCCCCCTACAAATTTCATGACAGGGCCAGTATTGTGTTCGTAATATTCAAACCATGACACAGACGTAGCATCAACTCAACGTGTCTTTACTTAGCCCAACAACCAGTCAGAACCGAGCAATCCATCACATACCCATCACTCAGGCATAACACAATGATTGCTGCACAATAGAACACTGCTCTGATGCATCACGGCTAACCCAGTGTGCAGACATAAGAGCCAGCCTTCAGTTCTCAACCTCAGGACTGGATGTAATGTCGCCCCCTGCTGATATCTATAACTTTCGCTCAAAAGCAAGTTTCCCCATTGGGCTCCATTCATTTTTGACAGCAAAAATAAAATATTTTCACTCAAATTGATGTTAACTCCCTGCATTATACTACATAGAAAAATCACCTATTGTTTTTCTGAGATAAAATATTTTTTTCGTACCTCACAGACAAAGATATGAATTTTTTTTATGCGCTATCCTCAGTGTACATGTGATTTAGGGACACAACTGAGCATGTCTGTTGAGCAAAAAACTTGAACTTCCTGGTTCTGATGTGCTCCCCAGAGGTTTTGGCATCGCTGTCTCTACATATTATATACTCTAAGGCTGTGATGTTAGAGATACAGCCAGCGGGCCGGATCCGGCCTGCCAACAGGTCTCATCTGGCCCCCGAGATGTTTTGGGGGGAAAGGGGGGGGGGGAATATATATATATATATATATATATATATTTTTTTTTTTATTTATTTATTTTTTTTTAATTAAAATATTCACATCCAGTTATTATAAACTATGCGTAATGAGCAAAGTTTTTATGATATAAATGAATTAAACCTAGCACTAAGAACTATCTCCATCAGCAGGAAGTAGGAAAAACCACGCTGCACACTCCGACGCAGAGCTGTCCGCGCTGACCGTTGCTGCCTGCCTTATGTTAGCTTTGCAAAAATGCTGTCCAAAAAGAGAAAGGCTGACACGGAATGTAGAGTATTTCAAGAAAGATGGAAAGAGCGGTATTTCTTCAGGGAGGTACATGGCACACCTATATGCCTAATTTGCTCACAACAAGTGGCTGTGGCAAAAGAGTATAATATCAAACGACACTATCAGACCCACACAGAAAAATTTGACAAGTACACAGGACAACTCCGAACCGAAAAGTTGAATGAGCTAACATCATCTCTAAAAAACAACAATCTGTGTTTTCCAAATGTCGAGAGACACATGATGGAGCAGTTAGGCCAGCTATATCATTGCCAGTGAAATCGCTGCAGCGTCCAAGACGTTCTCTGAGGGGGAATTCGTCAAGACCTGCATGCTTGTGTGCCGAGTTGGTGTGCCCTGAGAAGCACCAAGCTTTAGCTAACATTAGCTTGTTGAGAAATACTGTGGCGGAGAGAATTGGGGAACTTGCTGAAGATTTGAACAGTCAACTAAAGCCGCGTTTCCACCAAAAGTACCCGGAACTTTTAGTCCCAGGAAGGAACTACTTTTCAAGGAACTAAAAGGTTCCTTCAGCCCATGGTTGTCCGCGTTTCCACCGCGGTCTAAAGATTAGGCAAATTAGCCCACTGACGTATGAAAAAGCGACGTTGTCGTCGGTCCATCTGTCCTATGATTTCTTCTGTAACCCCATAATACCACCGAAGTAGCCTACATTATTTTCTAATAAGCCCGGAGGGGTTTATTCCGCTTATATACAACGGGTTACCAACAATGACTATATATGGTTACTTTTGTATTTATTGATTTTTATCGATTTAATCACCTGGAATTGAAATATTCTTCTGCAGCCGTTTGGGCATATTTTACCGTTGTCAAGCAAAACTGTCGTTGGTAGTTGAACTTGGACCGTTGTTATGCAACAAATAGGATATAACAGGCCAATAGTCAGATTGTAACTGTTTTATATATCCTCTCAAACACATTCATTATGTTTTTATGCGAACATTCACATTCATGTCTTGACATCCGAGGCGACAGAATGCATTCGCATTTCCAATATAACTGGCAACAACAGCAGAAAACATGCACACGTTGTAAACAATTTGCTTATTTTTTCATCGTCAATTCCATATAGACTAATCGCAAAATGACAAGAATAGAACGAAAACACGGACTTGCGTGAAAAATTAAATTAGCAGTGGTACAGCCACCGTTTGCTTTTCTTCGAAGTTACTGCTAGCCGAGCAGCGAAGTGTGCCCTCCAGATGCAAACCATGCACCATAAATTAGTCCATAGTCTTCCTGGTCTTTTTGTGGAATTGAAGAATGGCAGAGTAAAATTACGACAGTCTGAAAAAGCTAAAGGGACGATTACTAGAATTAACCTGTTATTTTACCCTGACAAAAAGAGCAGAAGGTGATTTCCAGTTTGCTTTTACTGTATCACCAATGTGAATTACGCAGAACTACCGCATACCTCACATAACTGTATCAAACGTTTTGAGTCAATTACAATGGGCTAACAAAGAAAATCCGGAAGAAAATATTCAGCAACCGAATTAATCCGTTTGAACATTTTGGTACGTAGCCTAATATGCTGTCCCAGCACGAATGCTTAGCATTTTATGAAACGAATACTAAAGCAAGAAAAGAACAGAAGAGCACACGTTATAATTCCAAGACGTTGGCAGGCTATAACCAAAACTAGGCTACTGCGCCGCATAACATACAAAGCCGCGTTTCCACCGCAGGAACTAGGGTCTAAATGTAGTTCCTGGGGCTTTATTTTACCCCCCAAAAGGTTCCTGCTCGGGGGGTAGTACTTTCCGAAAGTACAGGAACCTTTTGGGTGGAGCTTGCAGCGCTGAACATTTCTGATTGGTCGAGTACTCGCAGCATTTGTGTTGTATTTATTTTCCGCCATTACCCGCCATGTTTGAAAATATGCAGCGGCAAACCAATTTATTTTCATAATAACTTCAAATCAAACTTGTATGTTATGCGGCGCAGTAGCCTACTTTTGGTTATAGCCTGCCAACGTCTTGGAATTATAACGTGTGCTCTTCTGCTCTTTTCTTGCTTTAGTATTCGTTTTATAAAATGCTAAGCATTCGTGCTGGGACAGCATATTACGTACTAAAACATTCAAACGGATTAATTCGGTTGCTGAATATTTTCTTCCGGATTTTCTTTGTTAGCCCGTTGTAATTGACTCAAAACGTTTGATACAGATGTGAGGTATGCGGTAGTTCTGCGTAATTAACATTGGTGATACAGTACAAGCAAACTGGAAATCACCTTCCGCACTTTTTGTCCGGGTAAAATAACAGGTTAATTCTAGTAATCTTCCCTTTAGCTTTTTCAGACTGCCGTAATTTTACTCAATTTTACTGCCATTTTCCAATTCCACGAAAAGACCAGGAAGACTATGGACTAATTTATGGTGCATGGCTCGCATCTGGAGGGCACACTTCGCTGCTCGGCTAGCAGTAACTTCGAAGGAAAGCAAACGGTGGCTGTACCACTACTAATTTACATTTTCACGCAAGTCCGAGTTTTCGTTCTATTCTTGTCATTTTGCGATTAGCCTATATGGAATTGACGACGAGAAAGTAATCAAACAGCAAATTGTTTACAACGTGTGCATGTTTTCTGCTGTTTTTGCCAGTTATACATATAAATGTGAATGCATTCTGTCGCTTCGGATGTCAAGACATGAAAGTGAATGTTCGCATAAAAACATAATGAATGTGTTTGAGAGGATATATGAAAATCAATAAATACAAAAGTAACCATATATAGTCATTGTTGGTAACCCGTTGTATATAAGTGGAATAAACCCCTCCGGGCTGTCCCGGTTATTAGAAAATAATGTAGGCTACTTCGGTGGTAGTATGGGGTTACAGAAGAAATCATATGACACATGGACCGACGACAACGTCGCTTTTTCATACGTCAGTGGGCTAATTTGCCTAATCTTCGCGGTACTTTAGACCCCGGTGGAAACGCAGACAACCATTGGCTGAAGGAACCTTTTAGTTCCTGGTAAAGTAGTTCCTGGGACTGAAAGTTCCGGGTAATTTTGGTGGAAACGCGGCTCAAGTTTGATTTTAAGTTATTATGAAAATAAATCGGTTTGTGGCTGAAGATTTTTAAACATGGTGGTTGAAATAAAACAAATAACACTGCAAGTAGTCGACCAATCAGAAATTTTCAGCGCTTGCGCCCCACCCCAAAGGTTCCGGTACTTTTGGAAAGTACTACCCCCCGAGCAGGAACTTTTTGGGGGGTAAAATAAAGCCCCCGGAACTAAATTTAGACCCTAGTTCCTGCGGTGGAAACGCACTGAGTTCCTCAAAAGGTTCCTAGTTCCGGGGTAAAGTTCCTGCGGTGGAAACGCGGCTTAAAAGGTCCACTGGTTGAGCCGAGGAGCAGTGCTCAAACGATTCTTCGAATTACGCACAGAGATTGCCCAATTCATGGAGAAGAAAAGAAAGCCAGTGACAGAGTTGGATGAGCCAGACTGGCTTACGGATCTTGCCTTTTTAGTGGACATTACAGAACACTTGAATGTGTTGAACGTTAATATGCAGGGCCGTAACAAACTCGTCACAGAGTACTATGATAGCGTTTGTGCTTTCCAAATGAAATTGGCTCTGTGGGAGACGCAGCTATCCCAGCACAACCCAGTCCACTTTCCCTGTATAAAATCTCTAACTGTCGATCACGAGCGTCTGGACAAGTACAAGAACATGCTGTCAGGGCTTATACGCAAGTTTAACGGTCGATTCACTGTCTTCACTCAGCTGGAGAAGGACTTTGCACTCTTTCGCTCTCCGTTCACCATCAACACATCAGATGTGCCAGAGGAACTCCAAATGGAGCTGATCGAACTGCAGTGTAGCGCACAGTTGAAGGATAAATTCACGTCTGTTGGTTTGGAATCATTTTATCAATGCCTGACACCAAATTACACAAAGATGACAGCCTTTGCATCAAAGATACTTTGTGTGTTTGGGACAACATATCTATGCGAGCAGGGTTCGGTGATGAACATTAACAAGTCCAAACTGCGCAATCGGCTGACACACGGACATCTAAATGACATAATGAAAATTGCAACTGCCCAGAAACTGGTCCCCAATGGCTGGTAAAAGCCAAAAGGTGTCAGTTGTTGACCAGCAAGTGAAAATGTAATCTACTGATCACAGGGCAGCTGGATTAACCATGGTATCTGAATTATGAATGACTGAATTACTTAGAGATTTAAATCACAGTAAGTAATTATTGTTGTTAAGAGTTGTATGAATAGGAAAAATGCTTTCTATGGCACTTATGTTAGGCTATTTGTTGCACTGTTGCTCTCTTCTACTTTTTGTCATTTTACATTGTGTTATTCTCATTGACTGGTACAGCTATTCTGGACAGAAATTTGGCATTTTATAGTTATAACCTGCATTCTTTCAAATGTATAATTCATGAATGACACAGATATTCAAACACATGAAATTTATTCTTAATATGTCAATATGTTGCATGGATAGGAATATGCTTTCTATCTGACTTATATTTGTTGCAGTTCTCTCTTATGCTTTATGTAATTTTACATTTTGTGTTATTTTATTGCCAACATGCAATTTCTCATTCATTGGTACAAGTATCTGTAGGTCTACTTGAATGATTTCAAATAATAAATCAGCAAGTAGCCTAAATATCCATGTGTTGAGTCATATTGATGTTAGCAAAAAATAATCCGGCCCCCATGAGGTCTCATTTGAAAGAATCTGGCCCACTTCCTAATATGAGTCTGACACCCCTGCTCTAAGGCCACAGCCAGTTGGAGTCGAAATAGTGAATGTTGTAAACCAGGTGTTACGTTGTACATTTTAGGACATCCTTAGATCTCAGCATCAGTTTTCAGACATCAGACAAAACGGCATCATTCCTCAGACTAAAAGGTGCCCAAGATACTCCCTGACCATGAGACTAATACAAAATATAAAACCACGCCCTGTAGTTGGTCAACGCGATGAGAGCGCTGATTGGTAACATTTTTTCAGTGGCCACTGCTCAGATGCCTGGATCAAAATGGCAAGAACAATCATTTTTGTGTTGGCAAGTTGGTATAAATGGTAGCGGACATTATTCACTCGCTAGCGAACATGCTCGCTCTAAAGATGAACACTAAGCCTACAGCAAGTTAGCAATAAATATATAAACTATTATTTTTCTGTTTAACAGTTAGCTAGAGCTATATGTACTAACTGAGTTGAACTTACCACTACTAGACTAGCTAGCTAGTGTAGAAGTTTCTACTAGCTACAGAATCTCTGGTTTCGCTTAGCTAGTTACTAAGCTAGCAAGCCAGGGCTGGCTGCAGTGCACGTTTACTTTCACATCAACAGCACATCTTTTCAACACTGAGTTCCCTTTATTGGTATTTTCAGTACATTTACATTTCTACCATGTTGTTATACAAAGTTGATATAGCTAACCTACAGTACATAGAAGTAGTTATAGTAAACCGTCTCTGTCACAATACTTGTTTGTACAGCAGAGTGCCGTCGCTGGCATCACTAGCTTGATTGCTTGTGTCCACAGAACTGTATAAGAACTAGAAGAGAAACATACATAATGAGGCTGCCAATGTGTTTCCTATGAGAATTGTAGAAATTCAACGAATTCACTCCTGCACGAATTAGACACCACCAAAAGCTCACATTGAGGTAATCAATAGAAGCAGGCAATAACATTATATTTTTGGAGCAAAAAGCTTTTTTGGCTGAACAGAACAGAAAATTATGACCAAATATCACTATTCTGATTGCGTTGACCGGGCGGACAGACCTCTGATTGCTGGAGAACAAAATAGATGAGATTTGAAATAGGGACTTGAAAAAACCACCGCTTCATCACATGATGGGGCCTATCTGCACAGTGGCTTCACTTTCTTCTCTTACTGTAGTGGTGGACTTTCCAGTTCCTTTCAGGGACACAAGTCCTTTGACTCCATTCTGTAAAAGGAGTAGTTCCCGGATTCGTTCACCAGGTCCTTTGTTCCTGACTCCGACTTCTGACTCTTTACTGACTCCAGTTCCAAGTGAATGAGAACAAGAGTCATGCAGTGACTGATTCCGACTTCAGACTCTAGTTCCTAGTGAAAGAAATGTCACCTATTGTCCTTCATAGGTGAATTATTAGCCTAGCACAAGCATCACTGTTATTATGCCATTCACTGATATTTTCGAAATGTAGGCTTTTCGAAACACATTTGTGGGAACTTCTGCAACAGTGTTGGGAAATTATGTTGCAGTCAGTCTAGGTCGGTAAGGCGCAGGAGGCGTATTCTGCCCTCTGAGATAAGGATGCAATTCTTAAAAGTTATGGTACCTGAAGCATATCATTTGAAATTCAGGACAGGGAGGCGTGGTGAAGGCAAGACCCATGTTGAATTTGCCTGAGATATGTTGCTCCATTTTCCACACTGGTGTAATGCAACAGGGACCGACACATATGAAAAGCTGTGTGATTTGATCGTATTAGAGCAATTTAAGAATTCTGTATCAGATGCCCTTGCTACGTATGTGTGGCAAACAAGCCTGCCACAGGCCACCAAAGTGGCTTTCCAAGGGGTCCTCCAGCACAGAGACACAGGGAGATGACGTTCCAATAGTCCACATTTATTTACAAGGTTGGCAAGATGTTACCACCAAGGAGCAGATGTAAAACTGTCATGACAGAGGCTCCCCTTGTGTGAGTGGGGATGGCAGATTTAACCTGTGCGCACTGATTACCTCACTACGCACAGGTGCAGCCACTCCTGTTCCCGGGTCCAATTAGCCTGGCCAATTCTCATTCTTAACCAATTAGATTATCCAATTGGCCAGGTCTAATTAGCTTGACCCAGGGCAGGTGTGGCTGCTTAAACCAGCCATCCCCACACCACATACCCCCAACGCCAAACTGAGGCTAGGGAGAATCCCTGGCCGAAGCCTGCCTACCCCCCCCAACCCCCCTGCACTCCAAACAAAGCAAAAACAATAAAAACACTCCACTAAAGATCTTTTCAGGGTGGGTGACCCCGGAACAGTCCAGTACATGATGCAACCCTCCCCCAGACGACAAGGCAGCCCTTCTTCCTCCTCCCTCCCGGAGCACGGGAAGTCCTGGGCTGCTCTGCTGGCTGGTGGGGGCGTCACCGGGCTTGGGCTGTTCCAGGGGCTGTGGTGGGGTGGCTGGGCTTGCTTCCTTGCGGTGCTGGGGACCTGGAACCCTCGTAGCTGTGGTGGCCGCCAGTCGGCTCTGCTGGCAGGCTGCTGCAGGCTTTCCTCCTCACTGGCTCCGGGCAAACCAACCGGCCAAAACAACAAACTAAAACAACAAAAGGGACAAAAAAGGAAGTAAAACAGCGCGGCCACCGCTCGTGTGCCGCCCGTAGCTGACCCGCCTTCCCGGCCGAGTCCAGCTCACGGCGCGACCACCTCTCGTGCACCGCCCGTAGCTGACCTGCCTTCCCGGCCAGGTCCAGCTCCTCAGCGTCCCAGCTGAGGATCGCTTCCTTCCCCTCCCTGGTCATCTCTCGCTCCCTGTCTTTGGCCTGGAGGATCGGTCTGAAGCCTTGTTGGGAACACCTCAGCTGCCCCTCCTCCAGTGTGCTTCCTGGCTGGCCCTCCTGTGCCACTTCCCTGTGCCGGAGCAGCCCCACGTTGGGCGCCACTGTGGCAAACAAGCCTGCCACAGGCCACCGAAGTGGCTTTCCTAGGGGCCCTCCAGCCCAGAGACACAGGGAGATGATGTTCAAACAGTCCAGGTTTATTTTCAAGGTTGGCAAGATGTTACCGCCAAGGAGCAGATGTTAAAACTGTCATGACAGAGGCTCTTTTGTGTGGGTGGGGATGGCAGATTTAACCTGTGCGCACTGATTGCCTCACTACGCACAGGTGCAGCCACCCCTGTTCCTTGTTCCAATCAGCCTGGCCAATTATCCAATTCCTAACCAATTAGATAACTAGCCAGGTCTAATTAGCTTGACCCAGGACAGGTGTGGCTGCTTAAACCAGCCATCCCCACACCACAGTATGTAACCGAGCGAAAAGCCTGCACAGCATCTGAGGCTGTCGTGTTAGCTGATGGGTTTGTTTTCACTCGAAAAGGTGGTTTTGCGAATCATCGCCCCCGTAATGATTTCCACTGTGATTCTTGTCGAAATGGCCTTCAGGCCACTTCTGTTCCTCGCACGCTCTTTCCTAGGTCCAGCTCTGGTCAGCACACCTCAAATGGTGGCACCTCATCTTTTCAGGTGAGGGAGCATACCTCACAGCATGGCACTTTATCTTACCAGGTGAAGCTGGCATGAACGGGAAACTTTATCTATCTCGAACCTGTCATTTGTGTCATGCGAACGGTCATTGGAAAAATGAATGTCATAATAAAACCCGTACTGATCCTAAATATGTAGGCTTAATGGCTACATCAAGCTCTCCTCACTCTTCTCTTCTCTCTTCTCTCTCTCCACCTGTGTTTGACTTGCCTGAGAACTCACTGACTCGCTTTATTTCCGATGGAGAAGTTTCCGAAAAATGATAAAAAGCCTATGAAAATTCTGCGTGACACTATCTTCCCAAAGTTTGATATTGGGGAATGCTTTGCCTTTCTCTTCAGAATACTGGGTAGGATGGTAGGATATAAAACTGTCCCATTGCATAACCTTGTTCTGTCCTCAGAATTGGTGTCTGGAGAAGTGGTGATAGGCGTTTGTCCAGAGTTTCCAGTGCCAGGTGTGTCTGTTGTCCTCGGTAATGACCTGGCTGGACAGGTTGTGGGTGGCGCACCTTTGCTGTGGTGAAAGACAACCTGCTTATCTCCAAGGGACAGGACAAAGTAGGTAGGCAGTTCCCAGAGGTATTTACAGCATGTGCCATTACACGTTCCATGGCTCGCAAATGCGATTTGGAAAATGAAATTCCTTTACTGTGCAATCTTAGTGACACATTCTTTGGTGATTTGGGGTCCCTGGAAAGTTCACCGGCCAAGCCCATGCCTGACACCGTTGTGTGTGCACCTGCTGTTACCGAGTGTATTTAACAGAGTTTTTCTGTCAATGAAATGAAACCTGATGTGTTTGAAATGTCTGATTCCAATGCCAATGTGGCTGATAATATGTGTACTGATTATAACAGTGATATTGAAAGTGCTAAAAATATCCTGATACTGTTATCGCTGGAAAACAAAAACAAAGTGCTCAAGGGTGACAATATTGTTACTGTTGCTGTTGATTTCTAATTAGAATACTGGAACATCCCGTTTCCTCTCTTTTTGGTGTCTCCCGTGAGACGCTGATCAGAGAGTAAGCGGGTGATCCTACTCTGAAGGACCTGTTTGATCAGGTTGTTCCAGCAGACAAACTGGATGACCTGCAGTCTAGCTATTTTTTGGATAAGGGGTTGTTATGCCGTAAGTGGGTTTTTAGGACTGACACCTTTTGTTGGCCACAATGTTATTCAAACGGTTCATTCGTCTAAGTTCAGAGAGGCAGTGCTGCAACTTTCTCATAGTGAAACAGCAGGCCATACCGGCATTAGAACAAACTTATGACTGGGTTATGTGCAAGTTCTTTTGGCCAAGACTAAAGAGAAACGTCTCTGATTATGTTAAAACCTACCATACATGCCAGATCACTGGAAAACCAAATCAAAAGATACCAGTTGCTCCCTTGTATTCAATCCCAGCTGTGTCTCAGCTGTTTCAATATCTTTTAGCCAACTGCGTTGGTTCACTTCCTTGTTCTCGTTCGAGACATTGTTATCTGCTGACAATAATGTGTCAGACCACCCATTATCTTGAAGCTTATCCACTAAACAGTGGATTATGTATAATGGTATGTATTTTTGCATTGTACTGAATTGTGTATTGCAGAGTACCTTACATTGTTAACTCATGCATTATGCTAATTGTTTACAGGAACTACTGATTGTTGTCATTGAATTACTGACTTGATGTAGTCTTGTGAACAGCTTATATTGTTGAGCCTTGCTTATTGGAAAGGAATGAATATAAGTTTTCTTGTGCCGCCACCCAGGTGACATCTTTTTGTGGGAGCTTGTCACGCCTGGCACCCGCTTTTGCATTCACCTTGTGTTTTTTTCTCTTTTAGATAGCAGGGGGGTTGCTGAACTAGGCATGGCCTCTTAATTGCTACTGGCTATAAATAGGCTGGAAACCCTTCCAGTCTTTCCTTCCCATTTTTTCCTTCTCCTACCTGCCAGCACGGACCTGCCTACATTTTCTGCTTTTTAGTTTAGTACATGCAACACACAGTCACCCAACATCACACACACATTGATTACTGATACTGACAAGTTTAGGGTTTGTATACCATTTTTTTTCGTTTTTTTAAATTAAATAATTTGTTATTCCTTTTCTGAAGTTTATGGTTTTGGTGTGTCTTATTTCATGTGGTACGCTATGAGGGCTTTGAGGGCTGCAACTAACAACCATACTTATAATCGATTAATCTGCCAATTATTTTTTCGATTAATCGACGGGTTGGTGTACGGAATGTTTACTTTTGTTTCTGGGAATATTCAAAAAATGAATATTAAACAATTAAAAAGATGAAAGATATGAGACAAAAACATGCAAATGTATGCTAAGCATCTGTGCATAATAATAAAGGTTTTTATAAAGTGCATTTTTATATAGCAGCATGTTTTTAAAATGTTCAAATACAAAGTTATTTGAAGTCTGCGGTTTAAAAGGAGCTCAACTGTTTAGATGAATAATGTAGATAAAAACATAAAACACAAAATGTTAACAGGCTTTGCTACATTTAATAGCTTCAACACATCAAATGGTTTCAACAAGAGGCTAATGCTGGACTACGAGTGTATAGTGGCTCCACAGCATAGCAATGCAGAAATGTTAGCATGTCCACAAGCGCTGAGCTAAGACTGGCTCAGATTGGCTTTTTATCATTTGCTTTGTATTTTTAATTCTTCATTATTTACAAATGGTTAGTTTTAGTGGCTATGTGTCCATGCTTTCACCAATTAGGAGCCTATTGTTTTGACCTCAGTCTTTAATTTGATCAGTTAAAACAACATTTTTTGCTATATACTACATTGTCAATATGGGACTTTTATTCTTTGTGGCATGCATAGCTATGTCTGACACAATGTAGCTTAAGAGGGAAAATAATCCCTCGAAACACGAAGAGCACCTACGTAAGAAAAATTAACAATTTAAAATTATTGGATTGGAATTGTGGTTGGAACGAAAACCTGGATATACCGTGGTACCCATTAAGGACCGAGGTTAAGAAACATTGTTTTAGTTTACAGTTGCTGATGTAAAGGCCAAATACTGATCACTGATCAATATCACTACATCACTACTACAATGAATGGACCATTGGGGATTCACTAATAAAGATAAAAGGAAATTTAACTTATATAATGAATATAACTATCTAGACAGTTTGCGTTAATGGCACCATGAATCAGTAGAGACGGACAGAAACAGTCCATAGAGAAGATAGGGAATGCTAGTGAGCAATCATTCTTAGCTACACCGTGATATGCTGCCAAGACTGTAAACAACGTTAAAATTAGGGCTGGGCGATATAGCTGAAAAATTTATCCTGATAAAATGTTTCATTTCAGTCTATCGATGATTATTGATAATTTTAAGGACAAACTTTTTAATAAAGACCAGGAGAAAAAAGTAGAATTTAACCACTTTACTTTGAATTTAACCACTTTATTTATCAAGGCACACAGGTAATAATTTTACTTTTAGTGTTATTAAATAAAACGAGAGCCACTTTAGTCCCAAAGTTGTCAAAGTCAGACTGGTGGGTCTATATTTAACGTTAATGTGTAGCCTACAGTTTTAATTTAATTTAAATGTGAGGGGTGGTTTTATGGTTTTAAACACTCCGCGCTATGATGGCATTATAAATAGATAAAGTGGGTGACTGATGAGCATTTTTATTTTTTTATGCATGGTAAGTTTGATCTAAATTAATTTACAGAATATAGCGTTTTTTCCCCAAAGATGGTATTTCTCAATATAATTGTGCTGCCATGTTAGCACATTTCTACGGTTGCGGGTCAGGCACTCTTCACGGTAAGAAGAAATTTTAGGATAGCACTTCTGATATTGCTTGTGTCGAAAGTACTGCGACGGAAACAGCGACAGATTTACCCACTAGCCACATCTGTCCAAAATGTAAACAAGTCAGGCAGTTTTCACGGTCGGGAAAAATTTTATGACAGCGTACTCCAAAGGGTGGAAACGACTAAGGTTAAAGCTTAAATTGGGATTTGGGAGGTGGGTGGACCCTGAGATCCGGTGGGAGGTGGGTGAAAAAAGGTACAACACCAATTGAATGTCTCAGCTCAAAATAGTTGTAATTAAGGAAACAATGTTTTAAAAAGAATATATACTATTGATGCAACGCTTTTACATAATATATTTCAAGTTTATTGAGTGTCATTAATGCTGAGATTTTTTTTACCCACAAAAATAATCGGTCATCCTCCTCTTGTCCTCACTTTCTTCCTCCTTTATCCATCTTTCTTAAACTGGTGAGGCGCAAAACTTTCCTTTAAACTAATCATTGATCTCAAACCGTTTTAATTAATTTTCAGTGATTAAGAAGCATGCAAACATCTGACGAATCAATTGGAAAGGGACACAGCTTTTTCGCATTGTGTTAGGGAGATTAAATGATAAATGCGATTTAGAAAAATCAGTTTTAATCGCTAAGCAGTGGCGGAATCTTCCCCTGATTTTCCTTGAGTATCAATACAATAATCCACAAAATAGGCTACCTCAATAATATCATATATAGCCAGCTACCCCAAATAGGCAGTTTTAGCAAGTAGCCTAGGCCGTATAGCCTACATTTATTTTCATTTGCAGTATGAAATTGCGCACATTTTTAATCAACATTATTTGTGGATACATGCACTTCTTTCTCCGCACTCGTATTCATGGCAAATATCTGCAATGCGTAGGCTAGATTGTAAGCAAATTGAAGTGCAGGTTTTGTTTTTTCTGGTTTATTCTGAGAGCTAACATGGTAGACAACAGACTAGTGTATCTTGTTTGATAAGAAAAATTTGTATGTTGAAGGTCGTTGTTTTTAAAAGATAAATGGACGTAGGAGTACTTTTTGTGGAAGTGAATGGCAAGCCCGTTTGCTTAAGCCACGTTTCCACCGCAGGAACTTTACCCCGGAACTAGGAACCTTTTGAGGAACTCAGTGCGTTTTGACCACAGGAACTAGGGTCTACATTAAGTTCTTAAACTTATTTTACCCCCAAAAAAGACCCTGCTTGGGGCGTAGTACTTTCCAAAAGTACCGGAACCTTTGGGGTGGAGCGCAAGCTCTGAAAATTTCTGATTGGTCGACTACTTGCAGTGTTTTATTTCAACCGCCATAAAAATCTGCAGCCGCAAACCGATTTATTTTCATAATGACTTGAAATTAAACTTGTATGTTATGTGGCGCAGTAGCCTACTTTTGGTTATAGCCTGCCAACGTCTTGGAATTATAACGGTGTGCTCTTTCTGTTCTTTTCTTGCTTTAGTATTCGTTTTATAAAATGCTAAGCATTCGTGCTGGGACAGCATATTACGTACCAAAACATTCAACGGTTTTAATTTGGTTGATGATGACGTCCACTTCTGTCTTTATCGGTTGAACTCTTTGATGGCCTGAATAGTCCCCTGGACCCACAAGTCCTATTGCAGGTAGGACATATATATGTCGTGGTAGTGGTACGAGCAACCATGGGTGTGTTCCTCCTGAGTCTCCTTTGCTGTCTCTCGGCTGTCCTTTCCCTCCTCAGCATGCAGATCCCATCCAGGCATAGCTGCCGCATCGTCAATTCCATCTTCTTTGAAATAAAGCAAACGGTGGCCTGTACCACTGCTAATTTAAATTTCACGCAAGTCCGAGTTTTCGTTCTAATTCTTGTCATTTTGCGATTAGCCTATATGAAATTGACGATGAGAAAGTAATCAATTCAACAGCAAATTGTTTACAATGTGTGCATGTTTTCTGCTGTTGTTGCCAGTTATTTGTGGAATGTGAATGCATTCTGTCGCCTCGGATATCAAGACATGAAAGTGAATGTTCGCATAAAAACATAATGAATGTGTTTGAGAGGATATATTACACATATATTGTGTATATTGCATAACAACGGTCCAAGTTCAACTACCAACGACAGTTTTGCTTGACAATGGTAAAATATGCCCCAAACGGCATTGCCGTTCTAAAAAGAGCGATCTTGAGAGACATTACACCTGCAGATATGCAAGTTATGCTACTCTTGAAGGAACAGAGTGGAGAAAATCAAGGCATTCAGTAATAATCCTCGTCTGCACAACAAGTGTCTTACCTGTTGCATAAAAGGAGCTGGACAGTATCGCAAGAAGCATGTTACGTGGTGAGTGAACTGATCGCCTAAAAGGACTGAGGCCATATTTCTGAAGGTGAATTTGTAAAGATGTGCATGGTTGCTACTGCACAAATACTTGCTCCAGAAAAACTGAAATTTTGTTTCAGAACGTCACGTGGGGGCGCGGGAATGGACCAAATGCAGAGTGCAAAAATACAAACTCCCAAGGGTAGAAAGAACAAAGACTTTACTGAAAAATAATGGGGAACAAGGGAAACAGAAAGCCTCGCAGGGCGGTAGGTAGTAACAAACAAAGAAAACCTCAGAACGCAGGGAAACAAAAATACAAAAATCCAAAAACGTAGGGAACAGAGCAGGCAAGCAAACAGGCAAAGGCAACAGGCAACGGGTAGGCAGGGAAACAGGCAGCAAGCAAGTAAGCAACAAACAAGCAGGCAGGCAACAGGCAGGCAACAAACACGCACGCAAGGATCCAGCACCTGAGTCAGGGAAAATGGAGACTTAAATAGATCTGACGCAGACGAGACACAGGAGGGCACAATGAACAATCAGGCCACAGAGAGGGAAGGGAACACGAGACAATAAGCAACTAATAATGGAATAATTGGAAACAATAAAATAATTAAACAAGACACAAAGCAGAGGTGCCGCCATCTGGCGGCCCAACCAGGAATGACAGGGGGAAGACACAGAACCCTGACAAGAACCTTAGATTGTCTTGCCGGACTGTGTCTGATCGGGTCTGATCGTATCAGTGACATGACATGAGATATTGAGAAGTTTTTGCAAGATTCTGCTGCCAATTTTGAGTTTTATTCACTTGCTATGAATGAGACAACAGACATAACAAACACTAGCCAGCTAGCAATTGTTCTACGTGGGATTCCAACAGATTTTGAGATTTGCTTTCATTGTTGGCTATACACGACACAACCAGAGGTGCCAGAGTGCATGCAGCTAGAGGTAACTAAACTGCAGAACAACTGTCAGCTAAAGGCCTGGCACACCAACATGGATCTGCCAGATTTATACAAGCAAAACAAGCGTTGACAAATTTCCAAATTTGAGGAAACACGAGCTTAAGATGGCATCACTGTTCGGAAGCACATTACATTACATTACATTACAGGCATTTGGCAGACGCTCTTATCCAGAGCGACGTACAACAAAGTGTATAACCATAACCAGGAACAAGTATGGCGAAACCCCTAGAGAGAAGTACCGGTCCAAGTACAGGGAACAACCGAATAGTTCAACTTGGACCCTGATGGTTAAACTGATTAACACTAACAACGAGAACGGCAACAACGCAATCTATGGAAAAATAAAAATAAATAAAAATATAAATACAAGTAGTTGTTAAGGCGCATCGACTAAGTCACCTATGAAGCAGCTGCCTAGTTACAACCCAAAGTTTAGTCATTTACAGGGGGGAAGGGAGGGATGGGGATACAGCGATGAGCAGTTCTTCTGCAGGCTCTCACTTGCAAAGGACAGACTTCATTCCAGACTGACAGATATCAACTTGGAGAGCCAGCTCTGTATGGCAACAACATCAGTACCACCAGGCATTCCACGACTGGTTGAGGCAAAATGTAGTCAGCCATCACAGATCCCTTGGCCCTGTAATATCTGCCCATGGCTTGTCCTATCACTCCTATGCCGATGACACGCAACTCTTTCTCTCCTTCTCCCCATCGGACACACAGGTCCCTGCCCGCATCTCCGCTTGCCTGAGGGACATTCAGAGCTGGATGGACAATCACCACCTGAAGATCAACCCGGGAAAGACGGAGCTAATCTTTAATCCTGCTCTATCCTCTCCCCTCCTCGACTTTTCCATTTCCCTAGGGGACACCTTAGTGACATCATCACCCTGCGCCAAGAATCTCGGAGTGGTGATGGACAACAGGCTGTCCCTCTCCAAGAACATCGCAGCAGTAAGCCGGGCATGCAGATTTTTCCTGTATAACATCCGCAGAATCCGCCCCTTTCTCACCACCAACTCAACCCAGCTTCTGGTCCAAGCAATGGTTCTATCCCACCTGGACTACTGCAACTCTCTTCTGGCTGGACTACCGGCATCTGCCACCAGACCCCTGCAACTCATTCAGAATGCTGCGGCTCGTCTGGTCTTCAACCTCCCCAGACACTCCCACGTCACTCCCCTGCTCACTACCCTCCACTGGCTGCCTGTTATAGCTCGCATCAAATTTAAAACATTGGTCCTAGCATACCAGGCAGTCAAGGGATCAGCCCCAGCATACCTCCACAAGATATTCAAACCCTACATGCCAGCCAGATCCCTCCGTTCTGCTACTTCAGGACGCCTAGCACCTCCCCCTCTTCGCACCTGCACTTCCAGAACACGTCTCCTGTCTGTTCTGGCCCCACGATGGTGGAATGACCTCCCTGTGGAGGTCCGAACAGCTGAGACACTGACCCATTTCAAACGACGACTGAAGACTCACCTCTTCAGGCTGCACCTCTCCCCATCCCTCCCTACCCCCCTGTAAATGACTGTAAGCTTAGGGTTGTAACTAGGCAGCTGTTTCGTAGGTGACTTAGGTGCATTAACTGTCTTAACTACTGCTTGTATTTTTTCCATAGACTGCGTTGTTGCCGTTCTCGTTGTTAGTGTTAATCAGTTTAACCTTCAGGGTCCAAGTTGAACTATGAGGTTGTTCCCTGCACTTGGACCGGTACTTCTCTCTAGGGGTTTCGTCATACTTGTTCCTGGTTATGGTTATACACTTTGTTGTACGTCGCTCTGGATAAGAGCGTCTGCTAAATGCCTGTAATGTAATGTAATGTAATGTAATGAATTTAAGGTATATTCAGTTTTAGATCAAGTTTACTTATGAACATTCAGTCAGCATAACATGGAAAAATGTGTATGTGATTAACATGAGAGTTAATAGCAGTCTATGGCCCACTGTCGTATATGCAAATATTAATCTGGCCCCAGACAGGAAAAAGGTTCCCCCCCTCTGATATAGGGAATAGTGAATAGGCCTCAGAAGTCTGACTTAACGCAGAGCAAAAACCTTGCCCATATATGGAATTCCGGTTCAAAGGGAAATTTCTCTATGGAAAAAATGAATGGATTTTTACATAACCGTCCCTGTCACAGTCTGTGATTTAAGCTGGCGTTTAAAACTTGGACGTTTTTATCTGGACACATTTCTCTCTTAAATGGCACTGGATCCGCTGAATTCTGATGTCGTTTTTCAACCGAAACGATTATTTTGCTATCAAAAAGCTAACACTGCTGCGCATGTTATTTACGTCACAGCTCTTCCTTGGCAATGCTTGTGAAGCGCAAGTAGCCTAGTTATATTAAGATGTTTACAATGATATATACAACTGTAAAGAAATGTATAATTTATTACACTAACGGGAAACAACGGGAAGAAGGTGGTTTTCGCGCGTGTATCGAAACAGCTGTGTGTGTGATGTTTTAATTGTGCGACGGGTCATCTCGGGTGGCTAACCATTTAGCCGTTAGCAATTGGCTTTTTAAAATGACACAGAATTTTTTTAGATTATAAAAAATGGATAAAAAGCATTATTTTTTCATATACAAAAAAAACGTCCAAATGTCATAATTTATTTTTAAGGAATTCGGAAATCGCTAATCATTTGTCCCATAGGGGCGTCTATTTTTTGAACCAGAAGTCTCGAAAATGCTAACGGACCCGAAGGGAATGACGACACGACTTCTGAGGCCAGTGGCTGAACAAGTGAGTCGTTTGGGATGCAGCCTCGGTCTGTAGTTAGTGGCAAAATTAATTGGTTCCACGAGAGCTAGCAATGGGTATTAAAGATGCAGACACATGATAACCTCATTGATTTTCACCTGCAAGAGCTGGCTTTGTTGTTTCTTTATTGTTCTGTGTGTACTGTATGTGAGATATGTCCTAGTCAGTAATAGGCTAACAATAGACACACTCAAGAGGGCACAAGACTGAGTATCATATTTCATATATTTCGTATCATATTTAATCAACCGTATTTAACCCTCTAATATTGAAATGCGTGAATTAACTACATCACAAACATTCTTTTTTTAGATACATAACTAAATGCATACATAATAAATGTGCAATAAATGTGTCTTACACAGAGCGTAGGGTGCAGACGAGGCATAACAACTGAACAAGGTTGAAGAAGAGTTACTCCATACCTCAACACCATCTCCCTCCACTTCTCTACCCATCCAAACCCTCTACTGACACATGAAATCTATCAAATCTATATATATATATATATGTAAAACAGTGGCTGTGACAAAGGGAGCGGTGGTGTAAGTATAAAAGCATCAGAAACGCAGCTGAAATATGGCCAGTGTATGTACTCATGCATTTGATGGCCATCCAACGAGCCTTGATTGACAAAATTATCAGCAAGCTTGTAGAATTAGAGCTCCCTAGGTTGCAACTTGTGTACCCTTCTGTCCTGCTTAATTTTCTTTTATTTCGTGGAGATGCACTTTTAGTGTTTGTAAGGTTTATAAGGCATTTTGATACGCTTATATGCGGGTAGGAGTCCTCTTCGCTTTGCTTAGGTAGATCAGTGACCTTACGTGAGAATTGGAAGTAGTAGAACCGGAACATTTGATAGTGGAGAATAGGAGCAGTTGCATATGTCCCAGCAATCTTTGCATATGATAAAATAACAATAGTATGAGAGAAATGAGGAGAAATTATTAAATTGAATAGTTGAAACGATATGTTTTTTAGCAGAATGGGCATGTAGGTGAAGTTTGACATGATCACAGACGATAGTGCAAAGTAAATGAAGTGACCATGAGTGAGATGAGTGAGCACCATAATTCACTGGACAGTGACACATGTTTTGTTATTTTGATTCTGTACTTTAGCACTGAGTTTGAAAGGATACAATGACAATAAGGTTGAAGTGCAGACTGTCAGTTTTAATTTGAGGGTATTTTCATCGATATCGGATGAACCGTTTAGAAATGATAGCACCTTTTGTACATGTTCCCCCATTTTAAGGTACTACAAGTATTTGTTGAATTGGCTTCACAGATGTGTTTCGTTGGGCAGGTGTATTCATTTGTGTCGTTAGTGGATGCAGAAGAGAGCTGTTGATGTCTAGTCTTGATTCTGGACTTTGCAATTGCCTTTGTAGATTGTTGTTGGGGTGTGACAACATGAGGAAGACAGCAGTGTCGATCAAATGAAGCTGGCCGTCATAAGGCTAAGAAATGAAAATCAATCAATCAGGAACATTGCAAAAACCCTGGGCATGCCCAAGTCAACAGTTTGGTTCATCGTTAACAAGAAAACAACAACTGGTGAACTCAATTATGTCAAAAGACCCGGTAGACCGAGGAAGACACTGTAGTGGATGACCGGAGAATACTCTCTGTGGTGAAGAAAACCCCCCTGACAACAGCCCAACAGATCAAAAACACTCTCCTGGATGCAGGTGTAGATGTGTCAAAGTCTACCATACGTAGAAGACTACACCAGCAGGACTACAGAGGGTACACTACAAGATGAAAACCACGGATAAGCCTGAAGAACAGAAAGGTGAGATTACAGTTTGCTAAAAAGCACCTAAAAGAGCCCCAAGAGTTTTGGAACAAAGTCTTGTGGACAGATGAGACAAAGATTAACATGTACCAGAGTGATGGAAAGAGGAAAGTGTGGAGAAAAAAAGGAAATGCCCATGATCCAAAGCATACCACTTCATACGTGAAACATGGTGGAGGGGGTATTAAGGCTTGGGCCTGTATGGCTGCCAGTGGAACGAGCTCACTTGTCTTCATCGATGATGTGACTGCACACAGAAGTAAAACAATGAATTCTGAAGTCTACAGAAATATTTTATCTGCTCAGATGAAACCAAATGCCTCCAAACTAATTGGACGGCATTCATCATGCAACAAGACAATGACCCAAAACATACTGCTAGAGCAACGAAGGGGTTTTTGACGGCCAAAAAGTGTAAAATCCTTGACTGGCCGAGTCAATCACCGGATCTGAATCCAACTGAACATGCATTTTACATGCTGAAGAGGAGACTGAAGGCAAAAAGTCCCCGAAACAAGCAGGAACTGAAGATGGCTGCAGAGCATCACCAGGGAAGATACCCAGCGTCTGGTGATGTCTATGCGTCGCAGACTTCAAGCAGTTATTGCATGCAAAGGATATGCGACCAAATATTAAACATGTTTACTTTATTCTACATTATGTTAAACTGTCCAATTTTGTTTGATGCCCGAAAATGGGGGAGACTATGTACAAAACGTTCTATAATTTCTAAACGGCTCATCCGATATGTATGAAAATACCCTCAAATTAAAGCTGACAGTCTGCACTTCAATCTCATTGTCATTGTATCCTTTCAAACTCAAAGTGCTAGAGTACAGAACCAAAATAACAAAAAATGTGTCACTGTCCAATGAATTATGGTGCTCAATGTATATAACAGACGGTATAAGGAATCCATCATTAAAGTGGTGGGTGAAGTAACGTGTGATAATGTGTAGGAAGTCTTTTGCACTGATGTACTTTTCTCATGTTCAGTACTAGTAGTTATAATTATGATTGAGTCATGATTTTAAATGTAATGTTTTAATGGGGAGTTGCAGACAGTACATACGTAGTAATTGTTTGTATGTGGGTAGATAGAAAACAGGGTGAGGTAACATGAATGTAGAAACGTGGCGTTTGCTGATAAGAACGTTTTCTACAGTAGCCAAGTGAAGAAATATAGTTAGTTGAAATGGCACAGTGGTCAGCCGGTGTAACTTTTTACGAAAATAAATATATTTGGCATCATTAAATGCATATGGCTGGCCGTGAGTGAGTTTTGGTAAAGAAAATCTAAGTGTAAGAAAACATTAGTGTAAAATATGAAAATATCTGCCTTAAGGCAAGGCGGGCTTCAATCATTCAATTTCCAGCTTTCTAGTCCGTAACTTTGGCAGTGCGCCACCATGACATATCTATTCAATGTGTGAAATTTCTTGGTCAAACGTGTCCGCGGTTTTAAAGAAGAACACAGCTGAGCTCTGGTTGAATCCCTATGGCCTGACAATACTGTAGCCGGTTTAGTGAACGTGCAGATGGTATGTCATAATGCAGTCTGTACGTTTGGTGAACGGCGGGTAGATATGGTGCAAAAACAATTGTTGCGAAGTAATAGACAATTATTAGTGAGCAAAAAAGCATGTTTCAGAAACTTGTTCCAGGTTGGGCTTGAACCTAGGGAGCCTATGATCCATAGATTGTGACATTGACCACTCAGCCACAAACAGACTAGCTGTTGACACTGGAAATGTTTTAGAGTAAAAAGATATGCCTATTTTGGGTGGATATGCAAGATTTTGATTGGCTCTTGTAGGTGAAGGATTGGCTGGTGTCGGTAAAATGTCCAATGGGGAGACATTTTGTTTGTGTGCTAGGCGGCAGGAAAAATAAGACACAGCAGAAAACGCAAAATCCCCTTAGTTTGGGGCTTTATTGTGTGGACATGTGAAGTTGTTTATGAATTCTGTCTGTTGAAATGGGGTCAGAATGTACAGAAATGAATGTTTTTAAGGGCTGAGTGTCTGTGGCTGTTGTGGTTATTTCTGTGGGGAACCCTGAAAAGTGTCAAACTCTAGGTACTGTATAGGTTTGAGGCATGCCGCCTCACCAAGGCGTAACTTGGCGGGATAGCATACCTGCCATCCCAATTAGAGATCGATGAGATAGCAGAAACATGACATAGAAGAGATTGACAACAGTTTAAAAATAGGTGGAGTAGGGAGAACAAGTGCACCTGTGCCATAGTATGAACCTGGAGGTTCTTCACAACTGTGAAACTTTGACAATGAAATTATAATCAGCAAGTGTTCATTACATTAATACATATTGATAGACTTACTGCGAGCTTTTGACAGCGAACATTTATTTATAAATCAACATTAGACTGGATGTAAGGGAAATTCATTAAACTGATTGTCCAGTTTCAAGCTTGAGGAATTCTAGACAACGGACTCCAGGTTGTATTTGGGACTTCTATTTTGAATTTGTGTCCGAAAGGAGGCGCGTCTTGCGTACTAGGCTTGAGGAATACCAGACGATGGGCGGAAGCAATACAGCATTGGACCCAAGTCCTGCTGGGGTTTGTGTTCTCAACAGTTCTGTCAGGTCTAGACATCTACGGAAATGTTACTCTCACTTGAATATATTTTAAAGTAAACCTAGTTTAACATAGCACGTTTCGTGGAAACGTTATAATATATGGCAACAGATTTACTTTTAAAATGGTTTTGTAAAGGACAACAACGTTGACAATTCCTTTCTTTTTAGGCTATGGATGCAATCAAACGTTTAAATAAGGGCCTTGTTCCACGAAGCAATCTCCACGCAGCTTTTGTTGCTCGCAATTAAATTGCTCTAGGATTGCTTCGGTAACACCACTCCAATTTAATTGAAACTGTAATGCAATTTAGTTGCAACCGGTTCCGAGCAGCTCATCTGTAAATTTTCTGTAAGTAAGTAAACAACAATAACCATAGAATGTATCAGCGCTATATCGAACTAAAATACGTAACGCACTGTTTTTGATTGGTTATTGACTACAGTTTAAATTGTTTGCCAGTCGCCTCGTGTAACGGTCTTAATGCTCGAAATGACATCAGAATTAACGCGTTAAAAGGAACAAATGTTGCGTGGAAATTGGTTCGTGTGACTATACCCTTAGTGTTTACTTACTTCTTCACCTGGGATTCCAGATCACTAATCTGTATAATGTAATATTCTCGGTTTAGTTCAGTCTGCGGATCCTCCGATGTCTCTCGCGAACGGCCTCGTTCTTGTTTTTTTTTCCCGTCGATGTTCTTCTTTTCCTTCATTTTTGAAGCCATTCTTCCAACCTCTGAGCGGAACGCTTCAGTTACAATACTGAGCTAAAGCTACACCATGTTGCTAAGGGGACTGTGGCAAACAAACGGGGTGGGAGGGCCAACTGATTCTGAAGTTCCCCCGGTTAAAATAGTTAGGCCTATTAGTTTGCATGTGAAACATCCAAAATTCTATTATTTCTCAGGATGTTTCTATTTATTTTTCTCTTTCTTCCCATTTTTGTAAACACATATAGTCCTGCAGTTTTTATACTACCCATGCATAATCCATACAATATTGTAGAAGTTTCAGTTAAGGGCACACCAGGCGAATCAACTTGAGCCATTACGCTCATTTATAAACCACCAGTGCTACTTTGAACATGAACACAGGATTCCAGAACTAACCACAAGCGCTGACTACATGCTTTTTTTATTCACGTGTATGGAGTGAATTTAGTGCCAACATTATTTACACGTGTTTCACAACTCACACGTGTTTTGTGCACTGCAAAACACAATTCACACGTTTTACGCATTGTAAAACTGCAAATCCAGTTTTACAAATCTCAAACTAAATATCAAAATACAAATCTCAAGCTGTGGACACACGAAATGTGTTTTACGCATCACAAAACTACAAATCCTGTTTTACAAATCTCAAACGACAAATTGCAAAATACAACTCTCAAGCTGTGGACACAAAAATACAAATCATTTTGGCACTATTTTTCCATGTAGTAATGGAACAAAATCCACACGTGTATGCACCAATCAGAGCTATGGTACCTACAGCCAATCAGAGGAAGAGGAGCTCACAACCAATCAGTGAGCAGCAAGGAATAGCTTTTTGCAGCCCATACTTGGAGAGGACGGGAGCTGATGAAGCATGGCGGTTGCTTAGGTGAGTAGCTAATATCTAATTAAAATGTATTAATGCCGAATATAATGATAAAACTTAAACATATTTGATTAGTCGCTTGCATAAAGATAACTTTTTAATGGGTAACTGTTGGTTAAGAATTGTCAGCTCGTCTAGGACCAACTTTATGCTAGCTAACGTTAAATAATAATCTCTAAGATTTTCATTAAAATAAATGTCTGTTAAGTCACTATCTATCGCAGAATTAGGTAACACAATGGTGATTGAGCCTATTATTATATTAATTTATATTATTTTTATTATAATAATTTATGATTAAAGAACTGGGTGTCTGTGGCGACATTCCCGAGAAAAAATCACAAGCGGCGCATAGTTAGTGACGCGTTTTCCATCACCCATCAGTGGTTGATCCATTCATTCACAAGATGCTGGTTATGTGAAAATTCCATTTGTATCTAAAAGTACATTGGGCGGTAGAGCCTAGAGCTCCTGACTTTTGGAACAATCTCCCTACGTATGTGCGGGCTTCAGACACACTCTCTGCCTTTAAGTGTCGGCTGAAAACTTACCTCTTTAGTCAGGCCTATAGTTAGCCATTCCTATGGTTCTATAATCCTGTCAAATGGTCATGTATAATCATGGAATCTGTGAAATTAAAAATGGATGACGGCTCGGTAGGGACCTTAGCATTAAGTGTCAAGCTCACATCAACGGAGCGGGCACACTAGTTAGCTTAACCTCAAGTGTCAAGCTGGCCCTATGGAGTTAACACACTAGGTAGCTTAGCATTAAGTGTCAAGGTCACATCAGTGGAGTGGACACACTAGTTAGCTTAGCCTCAAGTGCCAACCTGGCCTTGTGGAGTTGACACACTAGGTAGCTTAGCATCAAGACTGCTCCAGCCTGTTTCCTCGGCCTGAATCCATGGGATTGCTCCAGTCCTTTCTTTCGCTGCATGGTTATGGACTGCTTCAGCCCTGTTCCTCCCCTACTCATGCCTTGATACTGCCTGGAGCTCCAGCTCCATCATCTGGCTCCTTTAAACTACACGATTCTGAACTATACCATTTGGTCTATTGTTAGCCTTCACCTCAGCTGTAACCTGCTCAACTTTATTTGCTGTCTGCTACTTTACACCAGGCTGGCCAGTGGAAGATGGGCTCCCCCTCTATAGCCGGGTTCCTCTCTAGATTTATTCCCGCTGGGAGTTTTTTTATCTGACCTACTTGCTATTTTGGGGTTCAGGCCTGGTGTTGTATTTTTATGTTTAGGAACACCAGAGCATTGGTTCTTCAAAAGATTATTCAGGGAACATTTGCAGCAGTGAAGACTGTCCAGTGAATACTTCCAAAAATAAAAAAATAAATAATTAAATACTCCAGCAGTGAAATTCCACACCTCAGGCTATGAATATATGATCATTTGTGACCCATTGCAAAATTCAGGCCTCTGGTGCTTGGCTACATGAATTTAAGACATTTTTTATTTAAATTCATAGATTACTCTCTTAGTTTATCTAATAAGTCAGCAGCATTCAATCTTTAAATCCAAAAGGCAGCAGTCACCCGGTGGTGTGATATGGCTTCTATATCGGGACAGTTTTGTGTTCTGGTGTTTTATGTTTTTTATGTTCACTTTTTAAGACCAATTTTATGAAATAAGTCCTAAAATACATATGATGTTATTCTATAAGAACTGGCCATTGATGGTCACTGGTTTTCATTATGTCATTATGTTATCTTTTACTTTAGGCAGGGGCTGTTGTCGGGGGGGTGGTGTGTGTGTAGCCTTGCTTGGATTCTGTATGCACATGCGTCTGTGTGAAATTTCAATGCTTTTTGTCACTTCCACTATCAGAAAGCAAGTTACTGCAGACAGCACAACCCACTTTACACTTGTATTATTTTTTAAAATACCACAGGTGTTCAAATATCCCACAATAAAGTTTCTGTGCAATGGTAATCAGAAGAATAGCCAACATCTATACATATGAGGACCCTGTGATGTCTTCATTGCCTCAAGAATTCCCTTTGATGTTGTGGGGGTGGGGAGGGGGTAGAGAAAAAGGACATTGACTGATGTAATCTTTTTTTTTTTGTTATTAAAGTTTTTATTTATTTAAATATACACAAACAGACAGTATTGTTATCTTCAGTTATAAGACATCCAAAGGCCCATGGTAAATGCACATATTTAGAACAAGCAAAATATACATTTAGCATTTATAGCAATACAATCAAATCATCACAGTGTCCCAGCAATGCTATGAGTGAAAAAGCGGTCCCATGAACCTCTTAAAGTTCTCACCTTCATCATTGACTCTAGCTAATGTGTTCATATGATATTATTTCTAACATAGATTATATCATTTTTTGATAGATCCGGAGAGGATGTACTTTTCCATAATCTGAGGATCATTCGGGCAGCTGTGACAACTCCTACATTAATCACTGCAAGATCATATTTCGATATATTGGGCAATTCTGTTTGGTCCCCCAGTAGGCATAGTCTTGTCAATACAGGTACCGTCGAACCCAACCACTTCCCTATGTATTCTAGTACTTTTTCCCAAAATGGGTGAACAAATTTACACTCCCACATTGCATGTAAAAATGTTCCTGTTTCTGTCTGACATTTCCAACATAAATTATTGGTCAACAAGCCCATCCTGTGGAGCTTAGAAGAGGAAAATAGAACCTACGAATTAACTTATACTGAGTAAATTTCCCCCTAGCCTCCTTCATATATTTCCCAGTTTTTGATAATATTTTTAACCACTCCTCATTGCTCAGATCATACCCTAGGTCCTTCTGCCAAATGATCCTCAGATTTTTTCTTTTTGTAAACGGTTGAAGGTTTTGTAAAACACGGCTGTCCTGTGTGCTATACAAGGCAATTCCAAAAATTCAGTCATTGAATTCTTGCCCTGAATGAACTGGCCCTTAGTGATACAGTCTCTAATTTGTAAGTACATCCAAAAATTACCTTTACTTTCTAAATAATATTTTTGCACAAGTTCAGAAAAAGATATAAAAACTCAATCCGAGTACAGGGCACTTATCTTGTGTATTCCTTTTACAAGCCATTGATTTCAGTAAACAGACTTTTTCCCAATACGTATGGCAGGGTTGTGCCATAGAGAGGCATATGATTGTCTTAAGTGTGACACACCACACATCCTGTGTACTTCTCTCCATTAGTGTTAATCAGTTTAACCTTCAGGGTCCAAGTTGAACTATGCGGTTGTTCCCTGCACTTGGACCGGTACTTCTCTCTAGGGGTTTCGTCATACTTGTTCCATTGTTATACGCTTTGTTGTACGTCGCTCTGGATAAGAGCGTCTGCCAAATGCCTGTAATGTAATAATGTAATGACTGCCTTGGAATGAGCCAGTACTGGGTTTGAAGAGTAATCATGTCCATTCGTAGTTGAACCATGTGAAAGAACTTCCGAAGGTTTGAAAAGACTTGCTAGCTCCTGTTCGATTTTGATCCAGCTCAGCTCTGGGTCTGTTCCCTTCCAGTGTTTAATCAATCTAGACATTTCAAATGATCGATTGTATAGCCTTACATTGGGGAGAACCAGACCTCCTAATGTTCCTTGGTGACCACATGTTCTTTATATTGATCCATGGTCTCTTCTTGTCCCACAGAAAGTCTTTGATAATTCTATCAAATTGTTTAAACAGCTGTGGTGATATACTGACAGGTAACATCATGGAAACATAATTGAATTGTGGGGCAACTACCATTTTAATCACATTAATTTTCCCCCAGACTGATGTAATCTTACAACTACTTATTCAACAAACATGTACAAAGGGGTCCAGGTTCATAGGTAGATTTACTATCTTTTTTAATGAGATGGTACAAAACGTACAGTGTTGTTTGGACCCTGCTACTTTCAGAGTTCCAGAGCTAGAAGACAATAGAATTCAGCACATTATCACAAAAGGAAAGTTAACTGTAAAAAAGGTCTTTCTCTAAAATGACCAGACATGATATTTTGAAAAGGTTGTCCCAAGGTAGGAAATGTTATTCCTCTCATAATATTTTGAATCTTAAGCAATCTGCCCAGTGGTGAGTACATGTTGTTTCAAGTACAGTAGACATACACAGGGCTGTAGCAGTTGTGGAAAATCTGTGCTGATACACCTTGATGGAGAGCAGGCTGATGTTTGTGTTAGGGCTGATCAAATTCATTTCCTGTGTTTTGGAAAATGCAAACATTTCACTCAAGATTTCACAAACAGAAGCACAACCGAGTCTTATTAAAAATTCCATAAAATAATTAAATCAAACCTTTTTCTGTAAACTGTCATACATACTTGAAGACCACCTTCCCAGGTATTGATGTACAAGACCTTGTGTATTTTTGCTGTAAGATTTTAGAATTATAGGATGACAAAATCCTTAAAAACGGCCATTCAATTCTATAGATGGTTCTTATTAAAAATTCCATAAAATAATGAAATCAAACTGTTTTCTGCAAACTGTAATACATTCTTGAAGACCACCTTCCCAGGCATTCTTGCCATGGATTCCATGCTTTTTAACAGTAGGAATTTGAAATTATGGGATGAAAAAATCCTTCAAAATGGCCATTCAGTTTCATAGATGGTGCTGATTTAACATTCCATAAAATAATATTAAAAACTTTTTTCAGAAAACTTCAATACATTTTTAAAAATCACCTTCCCAGGTATTCTTGCCATGTGTTGAGGGAATATATTGATCTAATATATTATTTTATACAGCATTTTTTAAGCCAGGCATTTTATTCTGACCAAGTGTCAGGCCTGGCCTGAGTAGTCTAAGTGCTAGAGTGAGAGCACCTATTCGACCACCTTCGTTTGACAAACAGGAAAACGTAAACTGATTTGCAACTATATATGAAATATCGGTAACAACCTGTACCTAGTTATGTAGGGGAAATGTCCTTGTTATCCTCCCGTGGTTGTTTTTTCAGTACTTTCACGATTTTTTTTCTGTGCCAGCAAATAAGTCAGAGGTGGTCCACTGCTAGCTTTTGGTTGCTGAGGGGACATGTCGACCACCCCATATAAATGAATACAACGTCATAAATAAATTTGCTAGCATACTGTATAAGTGTCCTTCCTATCTTGCGTATTTGAGTTTAATATGTTAATACATCTAGGAATCCGTACATATTCAGTTGTAACCCAAGTCGCAGGACTAGTATGAAGCAACGTCTGCGCCATTGGCTTTAATTTGTCGCGATGAAATAATTACAAGCGTGTTGCTTGTCTTAAAGTTGATATAGTAAATAAGGCTGTATTAGTATTACTAAATGTGCATGTATGAAGTTGGTTTTTAAAAATATATAGTTTATTGTGTGTATTTTTACAGGACTTACATTTTAATAGGCAACGATGTCCACGGTTATTTCTTAAAAATACGAAGTAACAATGGGCAAGCACCAGTTTCGCAGGGATTCAAGCAATTCGTTTCACAATTCCCTAGTGGGGTTACAAAGTTAAATTATGTATTTTTACAAATTTTGGAAATGGCATTTGTTCCAGGTTGCACCCCACAGCACAACAACCTGAGCCGAACGTCAGTCTGCTCATCAGTTTAACTTTCACTCCGTTTGTAATCGGTGCCATATCAGCCAGTAAACACATTACATTACATTACATTATAGGCATTTAGCAGACGCTCTTATCCAGAGCGACGTACAACAAGTGCATTAGTTCAAGGTGCAGAGGTGCAAAAGAAACACACTAGAGTGAAGTAAAGATCGTAGTGCCAGAAGTGACCACATAGATCAGGATTCCAACCCTGTAGAGTAACCTGTTCAGCAAACAAACAACAATCCTGCCAAGTACAAACTAGCACTGAAATCACATTTGCGAACCCAATAATAAACAAACACAGAGCGGAGTTAACTTAGGGCCAAGCGCATAACCTTGGCAACGCGCGTGCGTCCGATGTACCATTTACAAAAGATGATTCTGGAGTTAATTCTGCAGAGAATTCAGTGCCTCTTGAATCAAATTAGCCGCGTCGCGGAGTATTTGTGGGCAACTTTTTCTGCTGGTCATGACCGCCCGCTGGCACAACATACAGACATTCGCGTTTGTAGGGCTGGCCCCGCTGTTGCGATCCAGTCAAAAATGTTGGCAATGTGACGCTTTACAATTGTGCACCTGTTCTTCCTTATCCTAAATGTAGCCATGAAAATGTAAAAAATCACCCTGTCTGTCTGGAGTATGCGCACGGTAGCTAGGGCGATTAAACAAACAAAAAAACGACTTCACACATCTCTCACAAAAGAGTTTATTGGGCTATTGTCATCAGCCGTGTTTCGGTCTGTGGTCGTCTTGGTAGGGTTCTGCATTTTCAACCATTTACGGACTACGGGTGATTCCTGTAATTCGGTGCTTCAAAAACTGTTTTGGTTTGCCCGACCGTACGTGATATCGCAGTGCGATTGCTGTTGCTATGGTTGTCATAGCGCTGAACTGTAGGAGCTAGATTTCAATAATGAAGTGCGATATGCGGATACATTGCATTACATTTATTTGGCAGACGCTTTTATCCAAAGCGACTTACTGAAAGTGTATTTCATGGTCATGGACAACTACAAAACACAGGTTCAATAAGATACAATACTTATTTTGTACAGCTATTTCTAGCCAAGAACACCGTTTAGTCACACAGTGAACACTATTCTGACCTATCCTCTGCAAAGCCAACTAGACAGAAGAACAAGCTACAGTATTAGGACAAATACAAATTTCCAAAAAGTGCTGGGATGGGGCAACATGTAACGAGTGTCATGAAGCGGGGGGGGGGGGGGGGGGGGGGGGCTTTAGAGTGAAATAGTTAGTACAGGTATAGTCTGAAGAGATGAGTGATCAGTACGGCGGAAGATGGGTAGTGAGGGAGAGATTCGAAGAGGGACAGGGAGTTCGTTCCACCACTGGGGAGCTAGGGTGAAGAAGCTCTGTGATCCCTTTGCTCGGGTGGGAGGGGGTACAAGGCGCCCTGCTGCTGCGGCGGAGTGGTCGAGCAGGCACATAGGAATAGCAGGCGATACAGACGCGCACTGTTGGGTCACAGGGATATTTCTAAAATAATCGGGTCATATGGGTCCTCTAAACTGGCTCTGCGCACCCCCTGTCCTAATACCCAAGCTACGCCATTGATAATGGAATTAATTATTATTTCCACAATTCTCCAAATTGCTGCGATAAGACTCATAAGTTCATGTCGGGTGTCCTATATTTTGAGGCTGGTTTAACACAAATTAGTATACGTATGGACTAATTGACAAATCTTGCAATCCTATTTGTAACATGCAGCAGTGCAGTAGACCATAGTAATTTACTGTCGTACTACAGTTTCATTTTCGAAATGCTCGGTGAAAAGATTACTCAGTAAATCCGATCAGCAGTCTTGGTGAGAAATCGCTCTTTCTGTCTTTTCTGACGTCGTGCCTACCGAACTACCAGAATACACTGTGTAGCTGCGCACATGAATCTGACAGGTGGACAGCTTGACCGCAGTTCAGGTTTCTTAGCAACACTGAAGACTGACTGATGTAAACATTCAGACAAACTTCGACAATATATTTCGGAAAGTAGGAAATACAGCTTGCTGCGAGGTACAATTGGAAAACGGTTGAAGCGATATTACCTGTAAAACTAAAGGGAAGTAAGATTTCCACGGAGGCTGATTGTATGTCTATGGTAGCAAACATCAGGTGAGTCGTTTGGATACGTTGTCATACATTTTTCTTACCATGAAGAGTGCCTGACCGTAGAAATGTGTTAACACGGCGAAACAATTACTCCGAGATATACCAGCGTTGGGAAAAAAGGCTGTATGTTGTAAATGCATTTAGATCAAACATAGTGCACGTTAAATAAAAAATAGAGTAAAAAACATTCGTCAATCACGCTTTCTGTTTACAGTACCATCACAGCGAGGAGTGTTTTGAACCATATAGCGCTGTACCCCCTTAGAAAAAAATGGGGAAAGAAAACGTGTAGGCTACATGAGAACTTTAAAGACCCACTCGACTTTGACAACTTTATAACTAAACTGGCTCACGTTTTAGTTAATAAAACTCAAAAGTAACTTAAACATCCAGTCGGAACTAGTGGCTTAATAGCCTAGTTCTGTAATTTAGTATAATTCTCTGGAGCATACATGAGTATACTTCATGTACTAAAGTTGTACGTTGTTCAAGCATAATCCGGGGACATATCCATTGTTAGTACATAAGAAAAGTGAAGTGAGCCTCAGCCATGTTCTTGGGTTCATGGAACTGCCTGCACAGGCAAACATGTTATTATTGAGAAATCATTGAAAATTCATGGAAATAGGACAGCACCTTATTCCTGAACTCCCCTCAGTGCCAGAAACAACATAAAATACATCCCAGTTCAAAGCTTCATGTATTCATGTCTCTTTATACATAAAGTTACCAATATTTCATTGTCCACTCCTAAATCTTTTGGAACTGCTCAGGTGTCTGAACCATTTGTACTGGTTGGGATGGATCTTGCTGGGAAACCAACAGCAACTCCAAGACTCAATATGTACATATGCCTGATGGTTGACCACAAAACAAAGTGGGTTGAGGCATATCCACTAAAATCTAACCAAGCTGAGGATGTAGCATAATGCATTATGGAATTCTTCTATAGGATTGGAGCTCTTAAAGTAATTCTCACTGACTGAGGAGTGGGAATTAGGTGCTGTCCTATTATCCTACTGCTTGAATAAAGGAACTTGGACAAGATTGACCCTATGAAGTTTTATAAGCACATTAGCATTCTTTCTTAAAATAACAAAGACTTCTTGATTCACTTGTGAACAAGCATACACCTACACATCAGGAAAATATACTCAGGAGCCACATCTGTTCAAAATGTAAACAAGTAAGACATTCTTCAGGGTCGGGAAAAAATTTATGACAACATCTTTGCTAGCTTCAATTTCTTGCTAATTAAGTTTGTGTTACTTTGGTCTTTCACAGTCTCGGGCGAATATATATATTTTTTAAAACCTTACGTTTGTTGAGTAGCTGCATGTAAGTTATAGCTAAAGTGATCGAAAATACGACAAACAATTTTCTGTATTGTTGTTAGATGTTTATATTTGCATGTAGCAATGCAGACAGCCAATTAAATGTGTAGTCTAGTCTAGTGTAAACAACAAATGTAACAGCCAGATCGGATCCAATTACATAATATTATGGCTAAGCATATAGCAGTAGGCCTATAATATATTGTTCATGTTTTTGAACAAACTTTCTCTCTCAGGTATGCAGTCACCTGCAAAACGGTTTGCACCCTTGAAAAAAACCATTAAACAAAATTGGTGATGAGCTATATGTTATGCAAAAAATGTAGGAAAAGTACATGTTCATTGTAAAAAGTAAATAAAAAATGCTCTGAGAAAGTTTTTTAGCAAGTAACAATTTTATTACGCAAAAACATAGGTGTCAAAATTATTTACAGCCCCAAATTCACTACTATGCTTCACAAGGGTAACACTACAGCACTGAGTCACCTTCTGTGTTTCTTAATAAATATATTGGGGGGACCTTTGCACATCCCTTCAGTTCATTTGGTCTGTGTTTGTGGACTGCCCTCTTCCATTCAACCACAGATGTTTGATCATGTTCATGTATGCATGGCCACTGCAAGGCAATGACTTTGTTTCAGTTAATTTTCATGTCATGCTTATGATCATGGGTTTTTGAAAGATTCATTTGCTGCCACATTTGAGTTTTTTAGTATGAGGATACCATGTTTTTGGCCAGTATGACTCTGCACCACATGCTTAGTGGGTGTGTTGTGGAAGCAACACAAAGAAGCTGTACAGCATAATATTTATATTTTATCTCAAAATTCCTTACAAGTTGCTCCATGGAGATGAAATTTGAAGCAACGTGTTCCTTATTTCAAAATGTCCATATTGAAGGTTTTTGTGAATGGTCCAGCCCTTTGTATTTCATGTGCCCCGCTTAATTTCTCACATTTACTTCTTCTGTAGGGACTATTGATACAGCTCACTTGCTGTGCTGTATGGTAGTTTGTGAAATCAAAAACCCAAAAAAAAAAACGGTTCCTAATTTTGAATCCTTTTGCCTACATATATCATCCTTGTCTTTTCTGAAAGGTAATTCTGCAATGGATAGGCACTGTCACCTTTTAACATTAACACATCTCATTAGTAAAAACTTCAGAACACTGTTTTAATATTTCAAGTTGTTTAATTCCGTACCAAATAGGCATCTCCAGAGTCACCGTCTCTCAACTTCTCTAACCGAAAATAACTATCTAACGATGAAAGGGTCATGTGTTTTAAAAAGATTTAAAAAGAGTCTCTCCTTTCGCAAATGTAGGGGAGAAAATCCATAAATGTAACACTTGATTTATGTAACATAGTCAATAACTTAATGTACAATGCGGCTACCATAGCAATTTAAGATTTTTTACATATAAATCCTCTACCATCTCGCAAAAGAATGGAGCAATCTTTGCAAGGCTGCGTCCCAAATGACTCACTTGTTCACTCATTCACTATTCCCTATATAGTGGGAAATATGTAGCACACTAAATAGGGCAGGGGTGCTCAATACGTCGATCGCGATCTACCAGTCGATCGCAAAGGTAGTATTGGTAGATCGCATGATATTAAAGGAGTACCATGGTGGTTGAACATGACACTTCCCAGTTGTCTTTAGGCAACAACAAAACAAATGTGCATAATTTTTTTATTCTTCAGTCATTTCAATGTACTTTAAAATGTATTTTTCTAAGCCTAAATTTCCCACTATAAAAATTCACCCGAACCGCCTGGGCGTGGTAATGAGAACTGTCCGTTAGCTATGATTGACAGACCGTGCCCCGTTACCATAGCTACCCCCATGCTACGCGCTCTCTTTGGGAGACTGAATTTTCACAAGCTAGCTAGCTTAGTAGTATATCAAGTATCAATAGATAGCTAAGATAAGGACGTTCACTTATATCCAATTATAATTTTTGCTATCTAGCTAGCCAAGTTAAGATAAAAGCACAACTATAACGTCCTCATAAAAGCAAACTAGCAAGCTAACGTTATCGATAACATTGCCTTATGAAAGCAAACCTCCTAGCTAGCTAACGTTAGCTAGCTAGCTAAATGAATATCCCGTCACTTGATTGATATAGGGCAGCCAGTTAGATGACATCTGAATTTTTCTGACACTTAGGTCACTGCGCATGCGCAAACAACGGCGCCAAGTGCAGCAAAACTAACAAGCTAGTCAGCAAGTTACCTCCAATTTTTAGCCCTCAGGTTTTTCTCTTACACTTAAGAAAGGATATAAAAATGAGTGGGGGAGCTGGACCAAGTAAGAAGACAAAAACTTATCACTTTCATACGGAATGGGAGGAGGACTTTTTTTTCACGATGACATTTTCGAAGTGCGTTTGCCTCATCTGCCAGTCTACCATCGCAATACCAAAGAAGGGAAATGTGGAGCGGCATTTTCGGACTGTTCATGGAAAATACGACACCGACTTCCCACCGAAAAGCGAGCTGAGAAAGAGAAAGGTGAAGGAACTAAAATCCCAGTTGTCCGGACAGCAGTCATTTTTCGCACAACATACTTCAAAAGCGAAAGCCGCCACCGAAGCATCGTTCCGGGTGAGTCACATCATCGTTAATAACAAGAAGTCCTTCCAAGACGGAGAGATGGTAAAAGAGGCATTCGTTGAAGCAGCTGACTCATTGTTCCGGGACTTTAAAAATAAGGCAGAAATATTATCTTCGATCAAAGCTCTCCAGCTGTCAAGAAGTACAGTTACACAGCGCTGTGAAGCCATAGATGAGGATTTAACCCAGCAAATGTGGAAGGACATCGGAGATTGCGAGTGTTTCTCACTGCAGTTGGACGTGAGTGACACGGCCCAGATGTGCATTTTCATTCGTATGGTGTTTAGTGATATCACTGCAAAAGAGGAGCTATTAACAGTACTGCCCATGAAAGAACAGACGCGAGGAGAGGACATATTTCAGTCGTTCAAAAACTTTATCGAGAAAACCCAGCTCCCGGTGTACAAATTGGTGTCTATCACTACGGATGGAGCACCCGCAATGGTTGGCCGCGTGAATGGATTCATTGCCAAGTGCAAGCAGGACGATGCTTTCCCAGACTTCCTGAATTACCATTGCATAATCCACCAACAAGCGTTATGCGCTAAAATGCTCAACATGAAAGAGATCATGGATGTGGCAACAAAGATCGCCTGTTCTATTCGAGCCAGATCTCTTCAAAGACGGTTATTTCGTGCACATCTGGAGAAGGCTGACTGCGACCATTCTGAGTTGTTGCTACACACTGACGTGAGATGGCTTAGTCGAGGGAAATTCCTGCAAAGATTTCGAGAGCTCTGTCCGGAGATTAAGGAGTTTTTCCGTGTAGCTGGACATGCAGAATACAAGCAACTAAATGACGGTCAGTGGCTGTTAGACTTGGCATTTTTAACCGATCTGACAAACATGTTGAATGACCTTAATCTAGAGCTGCAAGGAAAAGACAAAACAGTGGTCAATATGATCAGCTCAGTTAATGCTTTCAAACGAAAGATGCAACATCTCTCCTCAAAGCTGCAGCGCCATGATTTGGCAAACTTCCAGAACCTGGTGTCAGAGCTGGAGATGCAAGGGAAGGCCTGTGTGCAACTTGACAGTGCACGCTACACAGAGCAGATTGACAATTGTCTGTCAGAGTTTGACAAACGCTTTCAAGACTTTTCTTTGCTCGAGCCAGTCGCTACATTCATGTGCTATCCTTTTCGGGAAGATGCTGAGGTTGATTCACTGGCATCAAAAATTGCAACACTGTTTCACCTGAACTCTTCTGGAGTGGAAGATGAGATTTTGACACTACAAGCCGACATTGAGCTGAAGTCCAGAGCTCATGGACAGTTCTGGAACTTACTCACAGAGGTAAAGTACCCCAACATGAGCTATGTGCCACACCCTTGACTGCATTATTCGGCTCCACTTATTTATGTGAGTCAGCCTTTCCCCACATGAAGATCATTAAGTCCAAGTACCGTTCCACCATGACTGATGAACATTTGGAAGTGTGCTTGAGGCTGGCTGTCAGAAGCTACTGTCCGGACTATGTATCCCTGGCTGATTCAATTCAGTGCAAGTCATCAGAGTAAACTCAGGTAATGACAAAAAAATGTACATAGTTAATTATGTTGTGTTGTGTAATATTGGCTCATGCGGTTATGCAAGGTACATCAACATACATTGTACATATAAAGAATCCTCAATATATTTGTAAATAAATATATGTTTCGCATTTTTGTAGTGGGTAGATCATTTTGACTTGGTCATTTTATAAGTAGCTCGCATGCTGAAAAAGTGTGAGCACCCCTGACATAGGGAGTGAGCGGCAGAATGAATGTTTGCTTTGGGACACTGTTGTCATCACCCTGCGCCGCTACTATCTTTTGAATATCTGTCGCACAATAACAGAAATTGCGTTCGTTATTGATGTGGTGAGAAAGCGACGTTGTCTTTGGTCCCTGATAAAATATTTTTTGAACGTAATCTTTACGTGTATATATGAAATTCTCGGTTAAATATTCATTAATATTGGCATCGACTAAATGTATAGCAATATACTGTTCAAAAATCTTTTATCAGGGACCGAAAATGATGTCTTGCTTGAGTTGCACTGCTACCGAGATTAGCTAGCTTCTTAGCTAGCAGGCAGCTCTCCGGAGAAAAACCGTTAACGTTACACTTGGCACTCTAACGGAAACTGGTGATTTTTTGTATCGAATATGCAAATATAATTAATGATTTCACATAACTATGGACAACTTGCATTTATACAAGTAGCTACCACTAGCTTTTTCCAACTGCCATCTTCGTTGAAAAAAACCGTAAAGCCCTACCGCAGTGTATTGTGGGATGTTGGGCTTCCGGATAGTGTACATAGCTTGTACCCTACATTTTGCAGTGCATTGTGGGGCGGAAGTAGTTCACTATATAGTGTGTTACAATTTTGTTTCTCAGATAGGACACACCACAAAATGGCTGTGCCAAAAGTAGTGCACTATATAGGGAATCGGGAGTGATTTGGGACGCAGCCCAGGAAATACTTCCAAAAAACTGTTTTTGAGTGAGCTAGGTAAGGCCTTATTTTTTATTTTCAATAAATCAAATCATACAACATTTAAAAATTATCTTGTATGCTAGGAGACCAAAACAGCATGACTAGTTTGCATTACTGTAACTGGTGTTACAGTTATGCCCCCTACTAACAAAATGTGGTTGTGGCGACGTACTATTAACGTCCTCTATTGGTCCCGTAACGTCCGCGTTACGTCTCAATTTACGTAGTATTACCGTAAAAACGTAAGACCAGCGCCCCATCGCTGCGACGTCGCAAAACAACGTTGTGGATACGTAACAGTTACGTCCTTACAACTTTACGTTTGACAATGTAACAGAATAACCTTACCCCGACGTTGTGATTACGTCGCCAGGAAGTCATCCGTCGTAACGTTATAGATTTACGTCGCTGACACGTTGTATAAACTTCTTTATTACGTTATTTACCTTTCCACAACGTTGCGGATTGGTCACTTACTTACTAAACCCTGACCATACATTTTGATTTTGTATGTTAAAAAAGGTATATCATGGTGTTGTAATTTTGATCTCCATTCTATCCTACCAATGAAATGCCATTGCTTCTGTAATTCATATCTTCAAAATTTAAGATACTTTAAGTGCAGCAATAAAAAATGTACACATATCAAGCCCAAATAGAATAGAAAGCCTTTATTGTCATTGTATAGAATACCATTGAGATCAGGTTCAAGTTACATTTCTAGGTAGGCAATATGTGCAAGCATAATTATGGTACAGAAGATGAGACAAACATACAAAACTAGATACAAAAACATAAAAAGGGTGAAGGGTAGTTTCAGGACAGTAATAACCATAGACCAATGATTTCAACATTAATAGTGTTGAGTATTTTTGTCTTTTTCAAGCGGTGAACTACATTTAAGTTAGAATCACCTTGGATCAACTTGGAATACAGTCACTCTTGTCTCAGGCATGTCTTGAGTGGGGAAGGCTGGACCTCGGGTTCTTCACTGGGGCAACAGTCATAAGGCCATGTGTGGGAGCTGAAAGGATATGAAATTGGACGAAGTAAGAAAAATACATTGAGTAACACACGCAGCAGGCTAAAATCGTAATTGTGTTTTGACAATGACAAACAGTCAATGAGCAAAGAGCTGTTTCCATATAATATCCATAACTACCTTAATTCTGATCTTGCTCTAGTTTCATTTGAGCTGTTGGGCCAAATGTAGAGAACTCTGCAAAAGAAAATCAATTTAAGTCAGTATTTGGTGAAAATACAGAGAAATACTCTTGATTAATATTGATTACACAATGCACTGGCGCGAAGCCAAAGCCTATTTATTTATTTATTTAATTTTTTTAAGGCCACGATTACACCAGGTATAGAGTAATAATGCTAGAGGATTTTGACGAGTTTTTGTATTTCTAATGGAAATAATGTTTAGCTAAATGCTTTCAAAAGAGCGCAAAAATAGCTTTCAAAAGAGGCGCCAACAATGCTAGCTTGAAAAGGCTTGCTAGCTCCAGTTTGTCAAACACCAAAAACCAAATGAAGACCACACAACTATTTTATATATTTATGATGCATATTTTAACCAACATGTTGATATCTCATTAGGACGTGGACAAGGTGAATTACAGCTTTCAAAAGAGCACCACATACGTTAGCTTTCAAAAGAGGCACTGGCAACAATGCTAGCTAAAAGGACATGAACAAAGGTGCTTTACAGACAGCCGTTTATACATGTCGAATTAGCTCAATTGTTAGCTAACTAGACAGGCCATCGCAGAGATTAGCTAGGTAATGTTAGCTGGTCTTACATTACATTTGCACTGGGTTATTAGTGTTAAGTACTCAAAGTAGCAATATGCTATCTATTTTCCTTTTCCTGCTACAGTATTGGAAAAATCTTTAGGATTACTTTTTGCATCTTGGGCAATTTGCCTCTCAAATAGCCTCTTAACTTCCCGTAGTTATTTTTTAACCTTAGGGCGCATATTACAGTATTCCCCCTTATTACTCTCAGTGCTGTCATTTTTATATACAGTAGCATATACAGTTTTCCCTCAAACTCTTCGTTATGGCTTTGTTCGTCCACAGGGGAGACGATTTCTTCAACTTTTTTCCTTACCTTTGGAATGAATTTACATTGGGCCTCAAGAATAACCTTTTTGAACCTGTCCCACTTCTTTCACAGTCTTGCAGTTAAGAAGTTGCACCCAGTCAATATTACTTAAATTTCCTTGTGTCTTGCTGAAATTGGCTTGTCCAAAATTTAAAATTCTGGCCATAGAGGAGGCCATATTCATTTGCCGTAATACATCAAATCTAGCTGCGGATTGATGCTACAAATTCTGTCCAGATCATTACATAGCACCAGATCCAAAACTGATTTCTCTCTTGTAGGCTGATTGACAAACTGTGCCAAAAAAGAGCAATTGAAGTCACCAATAATAACAGTTTCACATTTCTGACAAGCTTGTTTTATGTTTTCAAAGAGCATTGAGTTCACACTACTGTCTGAAGCTGGCAGTCGGTAAGGCCTTTTCATGTCCTCCTATGAGCTTTATTCAGATACCCTCACTAGGCATGAGCTAGTCAATTTCTGTAATTCTCTGCACATTAAAATTTTCTTTGACATAGAGAGATACACCCCCACCTCTCTTACTGGATCTATCCTTCCTAATGAGTTTGTGCCTTTCTATATTATATTCATCCCCACCCTCATCTCCAAGCCATGTCTCTGTAATCCCAACTATGTCATAGCCAGAGATGGGCAGTATTTCTGTTACTTGTATTTGAAATATGTATTTCAATTACTTTTGAGTATTTTGTAATTTGTTTTTGACAGGGCTGAAAAAATTCTAATGTAATTTGTAACAAGATACTTTAGAGTGGAGTAATTTTGTATTTTCAAAATACTCAAAATACTTTCTCCTTTTTTCTCGATTTAACACAACCCTCCCCTCTTCAGCTCCGGTTGAGAGACTGGTCTCATTTTCAGGAATGATATTCCATCCACACAGGAGGCGGTTAACACCAGGAATATTTGAAAAGTTAGTTGTTCTTAAAGGCAACTAAATAGGCTACTAATTTAAGTGGTGTTGGGACACACTCAATGTTGTGTAGACACACACAGACAAGACATACACAAATGGACGAACATACACAAGGACGCAAGCCTCTCCTGCTGTTCGCAGGTTCAGTGAGTGACAGTTTTTTTAAGTGATAAGAAATTAAACGGTGTTGTTACTTTGCTAGGCATTGGTTTCAAAAGACGGGTGTTTTGAAAACAAGTGAAAAAGTGGAGAAAAGTGCTTATCACTGATTACCCACAGGTTTTATACTGTGCATGTTTGATTGCTAAATTACAGAATATTAATTAAAAAATGAAGCAGGCAGTTGGTAAAAAAGCTCTGTTGAAGCATTTAATCAAAGTATTTGAACACAGTTTCTTTTATTTCTAGTGATGTCTTCATTTCAAGTCCAAGAAGAAAGGTTGAACAGTAAAGTAAAATCTGTCTGGAATTTTGGGGACATACTGTTTGAAAATGGTGTGAGTGCTCTTGTGTGCACGCATGGATATGTGTGCAAGTGTGGTTATGCCTGGGTAAAATATGTACATACACAGTACAGTCATATGCATATCCAGTAGCATTCTACTTCCTGTTCTTCCTTCCTGTATGGTTCAAACTCTCACCAGAGCCTTGTGTACATTATAAAAATCTTTTAACAAATTCAGAATACCCAATGTTACAAATGTATTTTCCTGTATTTTGAAAATACAAAATACATGTATTTTATCTTGATACATTTTCTGGCTCCAGTATTTTGTATTTTATTTTGATACATTTAGTTGAGGGGTATTTTGTATTTTGTAACAAGATACATTTTGATGTATCTTTGCTCATCTCTGGTCATAGCCCCCACTATTCATAGCAGCCTGAAGTTCCAACATTTTAAAAATAGCATTTAAACAAAGACATTTCAGATTATTACTTCTACACATCCTCTCCTGTTCCCTCCCCTCCCTAAAAGACTTAATTAGTGTTCACGCTATTATAGGAAGCCCTGACAGCTTCCATCCAGGCAGTCTGGACTTCCCTACACTTTTCACTTCCTGACCTACCTGCCCCCCAAGTCCCTAGTTTAAGTAATCCTGTGCTAATCATATGCTGGCCCAGTGCAGCAGTACCCCTCCAGTTCAGGTGCAGCCCCTTGCGCTTGTACAGGTAACCCCTGTCCCAGAAGTAGTGCCAGTGCCCCAGAAACCTGTACCCCTCTTTCCTACACCAGGTTTGTAGCAACGTGTTAAACCTCCAAATAAAACTTTGCTTCCCTCTGCTTGCATGTGGTAGTATATTGGAAAAAACTAATGTGGAGGTTCTGCTCCCAATCTTTTCTGCTAGCTCCACAAATTTGTCTTGCCTATGTCATTGGTTTCTACATGAACCATAACCACTGGATCCCTCTCCACTCTGGCCAAAAGCTTGTCTGCACACTCCAGGAGATCTCCTCCCTGGGCACGAGGAAGACAACACACCCTAGGGGATTCCGTTTCATACGAACAGACTATGTAGTCTACTCCCTAATAATTGAGTCCCCCACTAACACCAACTTTTTTTCTGGGAGGATGTAGTCACCTGGGTGCCCAGTGGCATATCAGTGCTCACACTCAAGGTCAAGAGCTAGATCCAATTCCTGCAAGGACTGCAAGGACACCACAACCTCAACCCCTGTGTGGTGTGCAAACCCTTTTCTGTGTCAGCGCCCCAGTGTCACCCAACTATATCTCCCTGCCTGCTCTGGATTCTCCCCCCTTCCCAGCCATGGTTTGCACACTAATTCCTTAAAGGAGTACCATGGTGATTTTCACACTTTCTCGGTTTTATGTGCTATTTGCACAAGAGGCATTGAAGAAACACAATGAGCAAAGTATTAAATATGTCCGTTCTGTATTTTTGGAGAAATATGCGTTTTAAATTCATCGTCCCATTTTCAACCGGTTGAGAAAGTTGTCATTTTTCTACGTCACGAATACAGTAACCACTCCTATTTCCACGCCCCGTAAAGAAATCTGACAGGACACACCGTCCTGCTGTTCAGACAATGCAAATATTTGACTAACGTTAGGTTCACTTAAATTAGAGTTCCTTTAGATTATTTCTGGTTATATTCATTTAGCTGCTAGCTAACGTTAGCTAGCTAGGAGGTTTGCTTTCATAAGGCAATGTTATCGATAACGTTAGCTTGCTAGTTCGCTTTTATGAGGACGTTATATTTGTGCTTTTATCTTAACTTGGCTAGCTAGATAGCAAAAATTGTAACTGGATACAAGTCAACGTCCTTACCTTAGCTATCTATCGATACTTGATATACTACTAAGCTAGCTAGCTTGTGAAAATTCAGTCTCCCAAAGAGAGCGCGTATCATGGGGGTAGCTATGGTAACGGGGAACGGTCTGTCAATCATAGCTAACTGACAGTTCTCATTACCACGCCCAGACGGTTCGGGTGAATTTTTATAGTGGGAAATTTAGGCTTAGAAAAATACGTTTTAAAGTACATTGAAATGACTGAAGAATAAAAAAATTATGCACATTTGTTTTGTTGTTGCCTGAAGACAACTGGGAAGTGTCACGTTCAACCACCATGGTACTCCTTTAAAGGACATGCTACTCAATTCCTGGAACTTAACCAGTTGCGAACTGTGGAGTCAAGCAAGCTGGCCCTCAAGATCAGGAATATTGCTTTCAAGGTGCTCAACCAGTCGGCAATGGTGGCAGATGAACTCGCCCTGGAAATCGTTTTCCAGAAGCGCGATCATCCTGCAACCCTCACACAGCTTTGGCCACATTTTTACCCCCTAACAATCACCCTCTCTCCCTATGTCTAGAGTAAGTTTATGCCAAGACGGAGGCACCAAGACCTCAACTTAAAAAGACGCGGGTGGCTTCAGATTACTAGTGGCAGAAACTGGAGAGGAAAAAAAGGCACTTTTAACTATCTAACATTAAGTGTTGAATAAATAACACAAAAAGAACTACCCAGTGCAGAGTCCCTCTGGTTATGAATAAACTAACTTAGATAGCTTTTACAAAATAGCAATGACAGAAGGAACCGCTGTACAAGGAAATATTTTATTTATATCTCAGAAGAATAAAACCAAAAGAAGAATAAAACCAAAGTGACCGAAATATCTAACTGGCGAGTTTGCTAGCTGAGTGCTTAACGGTGGAAAAAAGTGGGAAACTCCCCCCCGTCCCCTAACAGCAACAAAGATTTTCACCTTAGGAGCAAAACCGTCACAGCCAGGAGGACCAGGTGAGCAGTCTCTGTGGAGTGCCCGGATCGAAAGCCAGGCTACTGAGGGTCAAGCAGGTTGTTCTGATGGAGATGGAATAGTTAATCCAGGTACAGTCTGATGAGATGCGTCTTCAGACTATGGCGGAAGATGGGCAGTGACAGAGTGCATTGTATTGGTTCGTAGAGGAACAGGGAGCTAGGGTGGAGAAGCTCCATGGTAGGGACGAATGAGAACCATTCACCCCTCTGCAGCAGAGCAGAGTGGTTGAGCGGGCCAGCAACCAGTAGCCAGTGGAGTGACCTCAACGGGGGGGGGGGGGGGGGGGGGGTGATGATATGCGAGAACTTAGGAAGGTTGAAGACAAGTCAGGCAGCGGCATTCTGGATCATCTGCAGTGGCTGTATGGCACAAGCTGGCAGGATTGCAAGGAGGGCGTTACAGTAATCAAGACATGAGGCCACCATAGCCTGGACGGAGTGGCTGGGTGGAGTATGTGGTCAGGTGTGGTCAAATCCTCCTGTTGTACAGGAGGAATGTGCAGGACCATGATATTGTCTTGATGTGCTCCTTGAGCTGCTTAAGGTAGTCACTATGGTGCCATCGACAGTGATTGAGAGCTCCCGTAATAAGGAGGTCTTGTAGGGAATTAATTCAGAGGAGAGGGATGAGTTGCAGTGGCAAGTGCTTCCATCACAGCCAGGAGGGCAGTCTCTGTTGAGTGCCCGGATCAAAAGTCAGACTGGTGAGGGTCAAGCATGTTGTTCTGATGGAGAAGTGTTCTGATGGAATAATGGTCTAGCGCTGATTTTCATGGTTTGGGCTAGGCCCCTTATTTCCAGTGAAGGGAAATATTAATGCTACCACATACAATGACATTCTAGATAGTTGTGTGCTTCCAACATTGTGGCAACAGTTTGGGGAATTCCCTTTCCTGTTTCAGCATAACAATGCCCCCAGGCACAAAGCAAGGTCCATAAAGAAATGGTTTGCTGTGAGTTTGGTGTGGAAGAACTTGACTGGCCTGCACAGAGACCTGACCTCAAACCCATCAAACACCTTTGGGATGAATTCCCAGATGAGTGGAGGCTGTTATAGTAGCAAAGGCGGGACCAACTCCATATTAATGCCCATGGTTCTGAAATGAAATGTTCAACAAGCACATATGGGTGTGATGTTTGGGTGTCCACATACTTTTGGTTATGTATGTGTGTGTGTATATGTATGTATGTACACACGCAGGTGACAAAGAAAAAAACTGAATAAATGAGCGGAGAAACATTACAAATGCAGATGCTTCCATACAGGTGTAGTGCATCACACATTTAAGCATTTAACATTCTAACATACCCTGTGGCATGAATAAAAATGCTGAGCATGCCCAGTTGTCCTTGATTTTGGATCAAGATGGCAAGATGAAAAGATATAAGTGATTTTGGAAGAGGGTTCATTATTGGGGCATGGATGGCAGGAGGTTCAGTAATAAAGATTGCAATGCAATGCAATGCAGGACATGATCAGACTGTGTCAGCAAGAACACAAGAGCCTGTTTTTATCATGTTTGTGATATAGCCTTGCTGCGCGATGGTCATACCCTATGAGCTAGACTTCTACAACAAAGTGCGACACAGATGCTCATCGTTGGGTCACAGCGATATTTCTAAATTAATCGGGTTATAGGGCCCCCCTAAACTAGCTCTGCACCCCTTTTCTGAATACTCAAGCTTCACCATTTCCTGTCACTGATTTCATGTTTTTTATAATATAGCAAGAACCATCCATAGCTTTCTTTGAACTTACTGTTCATCCTGTGTTCAGCTAGCATTTTAGGTGCTTGCTGCAAGAACTCCATGTCACACTGTTTTTGTTGGTTTCTTTGTTCATTCAGTCATAAGTGAGCACTATCAGTTTAGCTATGTACTATTAGCTATGTCTCTGTGCCAAGTTAGCATGTTTGCTATTAAGAAGTGGAATGTCATCAAGTTTTGTACATTGTACTAACTGTGGGAAGGCAGACTAGTAGTAGCTACGGTAGCTTACATTCTTGCATGCTTAGCTAGCTAGGCAGTTTTTTAAATATTATTTTTTGCAAAGTGCTCAGAAGCATCTACCATATCGGGTGTGGCTAGAGGTAGTGCTAGTGTTGCTCAGATACCATTATGAAATGTAGTGTGTAATCGCAAAACATTTAGAAACACAATAGAGCTACAGCCACAACACTGGACAAATCCTGGTTCAGATTTGATGACAACACCACCAGAAATTAGCTTGCTTTGTTCCTGTCTGTCACCCTCCCCCTCCCTCTCCACCTCTAACCTTTGCCACCTCTGGCAGTCTGGAAGATTGTATAAAATAACTAGAAAGGTTACAATTCCTGAAGGAATTTTGTGGGCTTGCTTCAAATTCCAACTGGCACTGTCCTCAAGCCTCAATGCATTTCAATGAGGGCGCATAGCTCAGAAGAAGCATGAAACCGTCCAGACCCACGGCTCACCGTAGCGTTACATATACAGCCGGGGATCAGCAAGTAGCAATTATGTTCCAGGGATTAGTCATATCCTATAAGTGTCATGAGTAAAACTTGGCTAACTATATAGCTAGCTAGTAATGGCATGTCCTCACCTCTGTAACGTTATTTGTTGTCCTCTGTGTGTCCATACATCTGTATCGGTGGTTGTAGTGTCCGTGTGTCCATACATCTCTATCTGTAGTTGTAGCTGTGTGTCATTAGCTCCTACTTATGCGTGCAAGATAGCATCCATACACGCTAACTAGGTTAACTAAAGTAGGCGAAACGCTAACATGTTAGGGTTAGCTAAAGTAACGTTAGGCGATAAAGCTGTGCTTAGAAATCTCATGCCGTTGGAAGTGCATCCTGCTAAACGTCCATGAGTGAGTGAGTGACCACCTGCGCATGTGTCCTACTAAATTGTTCCACTAAACGTCCATGAGTGACCCTCTATGGAGTGACAACAAAAATTGCTCACAAGAAGTTGAATATTTCAAAACGTTTTGAACATTTCAAAAATCTGAATACAAGCAACAATGTCTGGAACTAGCTGGTCATTTTGGTGTAAAAAGTTTGAATGTAGTGCAAAAACTGTAGGACTAGTTAGAGCTAGAAAAATTGGCCGCAAAGTGCAGATAATAAAAAAATATATAAAAGATAACAAGCCCACTAACTAGCGGAGAGCGTGGCCAAATCTAACATGGGGTAAAATGTAACACTGGCATTTTAGGTAGATGCATCGAGCTTGAACAATGTATTTCAAGTTAAACACGCAGAATTACAATCTGTTTCCAACGAACGGCGGATAATATTTATTTTATGAACGGTGGTTCAATAAGTATTTTGGGCAATATTGCCAAAAGTCTGCAAGTGAATTTTTTTACTGGAAGTGTATTTCAGCTGCTGTATTGTGTGTGTATGTCAAGGAATCCAAATGCATGTAATTGTAAGCAGTCTTTCAGTGACTAACAGATTGCATAGCTTTGATATAGCATGCTAGCTTGCTGGGATTGCTAGCCAGGTATAACAGCAGACACCCCCCCTCCGAGGTTGGTAGCCTGTTGTCTGTAGACTGTTGATTAACCAATTGATTGGACATGTTCAACTTAGACCAGATCTTCATAAATATATGTAACTCAACTTTAACGTAAGGCTACGTTGTGACATCGATTGATATAACTGTTTGGATCAAAAAGACATTAGACGGGACCCAGAGATTTTGCATGGCACATTATTATTCAAAATCAGGAGGCTGCTCCTTATTTATTTAACAATATATATATTTTTGAATGTATTTAGATGCTCACCGGTATGAAATGGGATGAAGTCCTACATTGCATATGCCCTGTGCTGTGGAGTCAAAGATGTTTTCACTGTCCTCCTCAGAAATATTTACTCAGACTCAGAGTGATTTCTTCCAACGCCTCCAAATTTCGAATGTTCTGTTTAGACCTAGGCATTGCAAAATAAATTTTGTTGTAAAACAACAATCTTTACAGGCACAACACCTCAAGAACTTTTCTTGCCAGTCAAAACATTTTCAGCTTGTGAACTCAAAAACTGTTTTATTTACACAGGAGAAACAATACATGCCCTTTCATGCAAGCCTAAAAAACTACAGTATACACTGTTAGAAGTTTAATTTTATTGGCTAAAATACTTTTCAGTTGTCACAACTAGGGCTGTGCCATATCGTATCGTCCATGATATACCGGTACAATTCCTCCCCATGATAAGAATTTGTCATCCCGCGATATTGACGATATAGTTGATGACGTGTTTGGGCATCTCGCCATCTCACACGTAGAACGAGAACAAGCATGACAGAAGGCGGAGTTCCAACCCTAGATGAGGAGGAAGAATTAATCCCCAAAAAAGGAGCTTCCTCCGTACAGGGTTCGTACGGTCATTAAAAACCTGGAAAAGTCATTGAAATTTAAAATGCAATTTCCAGGCCCTGGAAAAGTTATGGAAAATAATATTTTTTGAAAAGTAATGGAAATATAGCTAAAGTTGCATCAAATACAATTGCTAATTAATCCAATCATAAAAATAGTATGTATCGTAATAAAACGTAAATTAGCACGTAACCTTCGTGGTATTTTGGTGTTGTGAGAAGTTAATTCGGTCTGGCTCAGTCTGTTTACAGGCACGCCCAACAGGCACGCTTCTGCCAATGTAGCAGTTAGTAAACGTAGGCCCTACTGTGCCAACAATATGCCAGGGAAGTGCAGCTTCAATAATATATCAGGGCTCGAAATTAACTTTTTTACTTGGTAGCACTGGTGCTCCCAATTTCAAAAAGTTAGGCGCACCCACCAAAATGCAAGGATCACCAACAATATATGCAATAGATTTGTTATTGATAAAACACGACAATATAACAGTACGGTTTACAAGTAACAGTTAAACTGTCACGCCTAAAATGTGTGGACTCTTCAAGGAATTGCGTGTTATGCATTCAAACGACAAAGCGCTTCTCCTCACATTAATACCGCTAATTAAATCAACCGCCAGTAAACTGCATCGGAGAAATTAGCTGTTTCAACCGGGTCGCTACACAAAACACTACGTTAATGTTTCAAAAAAAAAATGCCGTAATCGTTCGCTTCAACGTTTCAGCTTTCGATAACGCTAATAAATTGAACATAAACTTTTGTCTTCAGGTAACATAAGTAAACGCATTAGCTGTCTGTGTCGCGTGACAGTGGAGTGCTGCAAAAGGGAGTGACTGAAGGCTAATATTAACCAATTTAAAATCAGCATTAAAGGTAAGAATGTCAAGCTCGCGATTGGTTAGAAGGGTCACCGTCAGCTCACAAGGCACATATTGAGTGTACTAACTAGCGAATGTACAGAGGAAGAGACGTTCGACTGAAAAAAGAAGAGAAAAAAAAGGTTGCACCAGAACAATTATTTGCACTCGCACAAATGTTTATTTGTTTTAGAGAGGCAACATATGTTCAGATGCAGACCTAATTTTACTTTGTGTTACAATAAATCATTTTAAATCGTCCCGCTGAGATAAAGTCATTTGTTTTGGTCATGGAAATTCAGTTAAAGGTTGTGGAGAAGTCATGGAAAAGTCATTGAAAATCATTGGTAAAAAAGTGTATGAACCCTGTCCGTAATATGGAAGTGGTTCGGATACAAAAGATCAGTTGTGAATCAAACGTCTGTGATTTGTAAAGTGTGTCAAAAACCCGTATCAACAAAGGTGGAAACACATCAAATTTGTCCCACCACCTCAAGCAAAAACACCGATCGGAATATGAGGAAAGCCAGAAGTTGCGTGAGGAGAAAGCGGCAACAAGTAACGTTAAGCAAACTCCTTTAATTCAGAAGGGTATTGTCAGCACGTTTGCCAATGGCACTCCCTATGATAAAATTTTTTTTTTTTTAAAGTAAACGCTGGAACGAACTGACGGAGGCGGCGGTATTTTCATAGCCAAAGACATGTTGCCAATCCGAACTGTTGATGAGGGATTCAGGCTAATGATCCAGAAAATGGACCGTAGATACTAGTGATGCACGGATCGCACTTACATCCGCGGGCACCGCGGTTAATCCGAGGATCGGGCAGGCCGAGTCATAGCAATTAATATTCTGATTAATAGCGGATGGGTTGCGGGTGGGTGAAATAATACATCATTAATGAGGAAAATATTAATTACATTCTCTAAAATGTGAACATATTTTAAGCTTTATTTTTCATCAGGCACGAATTAGCAGACTAGACTCTCATTGCACCAATTGCGGCATCCATTTGCCTTAAGCAGCATTGGAGGCAAAAAAGATCCGAGAGAAAATTTAAAAAGAAGAATTAAAAACAAAAAAAAGGAAGGGCAGAAAAGTTCCATGTGGGAACGATTTAGTGAAATACTTAACCTTGACGAGTCAAGTGCTGGGTATGTCATATGCAACAGCAGCGAAATAATGAGAAATAATGGTAATGCGTGATCGGGTGCGAGTCTCTAATTTGGAGAAAATAATTTGTTCGGGTGGGTGGCGGGTGGATGATTTATGCGTACATGCGGATTCGGATGACGTCAGAGCCGATCCACACATCACTAGTAGATACTGTCTATAGTGGTCTATAATTTTATGCCGCAACCACAGACATGTGGAGCAGCCGAGTGACGAAGCCATACATTAGCATTACGGTCCACTACATGGGGTTTGAACAGCTCTTGCCTCAAGACAAGTTTTTTCCCAGATGATTTACCAGAAGTGTTAATTTGTTGTATGTAGCCTAGTTTATGAATAAAGTCAGAATCGGCGTTTACATCTCAAACTTGTACTTAATTTGAATCATTATTGTGTTTATATACTGTTTTGATGTTTTGCAGCATAGTTTAAGACTTGTTAAGTTTACACTATTTAAACATTATTTGCACTTTTACAGAAGAAAAGTATATTTCCATTTGTTTTTCCTGGGGTTAGATTATGAATCCTGCGAGTATTGGTGTTTGCATTTTCACTGGAATTTTGTTTTGTGAATAAAATTCATATTCTATTTTTTAGCCTACTTAGCCTAATTGGTATAGTTTAGTATTTGATGATGGTCAGGATTAAGTTTTACTTTTTTAGATCAATGTTTGTGTTTGCACGGCTCTCAAGACTGTATGCTGATGTGACTTGTGGCCAAAAAGATAGCGTTGCATGGTATTATTTTCATATTGTCGTTTATATTGTTACCGCAAAAAATACCATGAAATATCATGATATAGTTTTAAGTCAATATCGCCCACCCGTAGTCATATCTATATCTCACCACTAGCTGACTGTGTACTGGGTAGAACTTATCCGTTTGGTTGAACAGATAAACCCTTATAATTTTATAGTAATTTTGATAATTGTATTCTAAAACATATTACAATGTAAACCCTACAGTGACACCTAGATGTTTGTTTTTTATATTTCAAACTGCTAAATGTGTGAACACTGAAGTTGTTTTTACCATGAATGCACAGTAAATAAATTTCAATTATTGGATCCTTCTTTGACATAGACTTTTTTTTTAACCTAGAATGTGTTCCAAGACAACCAAGGAACCTCTGAAGATCCTGAACCTCTCTGGGGAAAAGGTGAAAACTCTGGAGATGCAATGTACCATTAAAATCCTGGATGAATGCATTTGGAAGATGGAGACAGCAGTCCTCCTCCCAACCATTCTGTTGAACGTGGAGAGGAATTCAGCAGTGCTTTGGGGTGGGCTTATGAGAGTACTACAGGGGCACCAGCTCTTAGAAGAAAGGTTTGCCACTCAGGAGTTAAGGTGGCAGAAATTGCAGGGTGAGGAGGGGAAAATCCATCTGGCAGGGCTAGAACAGGCACTCTGTGGATCCTTTCAAAATGTCCTCCGCTATCTGCGAGCCCACCCCTCTGGTTTCCAGGGGCTAAGCAGAGAGGCCACAGATAAAGGATCCCAGAAGTTAGTCGAGGGTCTAAAAGAGTTGCAGGGACTCCTCTGGGTTAGGCAGCTGGTTGGAGGAGGTCCCCCAGCAGAGGAGCAAGTTGAACGAGACAGTAATCAGTACATTGATGAACTCTCTCTCAGGCATCGTAATAACATGGAGGTCGTCTCTACACTGGAAGAAGATGTGGTAGCTGCTACTAAAGACAAGGATGCCGAGGTAAAATAAGACAGTATCTCCCCATTAACCAACCAAATCTCTTAAATTTTCTCTTCCTGCAGTGGCTAGTGCCTGAGAAGGTTGAGGAAAATATAAGATAGTCAAGTTTATTTATACAGCACCTTTTAAGCACATCACCCTTCAGTGGGTAGTACTGTCTCACTGCAAGAAGGTCCTGGGTGCGAATCCTGGCCTGGGCCTTTCTGTGTGGAGTCTGCGTGTTTGCGTGGGTTTCTGCCGGGTAATCCAGTTTCCTCCCACAGTCCAAAGACATGTAGGTAGACTAATTGGAGACTCTAAATTGCCCATAGATATAAGTGTGTGAGTGAATGGTGTGTGCCCTGCGATAGATTGGCAACCTGTTCAGGGTGTATTCCTGCCTGTCACCCAATGCACACTGGGATAGGCTCCTGCGATTCAGGATAAGCAGGTATAGATAATAGATGGAAGAATAATAAAACAGACATAAAAAGAAAACAGAGCCACGAAACAGTGACCAAGCAGGAACTTTAACTAAAAGCCAGTCGATAGAGGTGAGTATTAAGCTACCGCTTGAAATTATGCTACCAGAGAGATATTCCCCCATACACCCCCATATGATGTTAATGCTCTTAACCCCTTCCTACCAAGTGTAAAATAGGCCAATTTTTTGTCTGTTTTTTAGTAATGCCAAATCTATCTAAAAAACTATAAAGGGTACAAGTATGGTTCACAGCTTTTATTAAAGAAGAGAGCTGCACCAATATGAGAAAGTAGACAGAATACACATAAATCCAATTTCTGATACGCTTTCACAACAGTGATGTACAGAAATAGAAATGTAAACAATGTAAACAAACAAAAAAAAGGAAACAAACATTTAAGTTTTAGATTTTTTCCCTGATGAGCTACAAAAGCTATGGATGTTTGTGATTCCTCATTTTGGTGTCAATATCTCAATCCATTTGCATTCTACAGTGGTTTTGTTCATGCATGCCCTTATAGTTACTATTACTTGTGCCAAACTGTACCAAATTGTGCCAAAAATGTCAGTGTTCCAGAAAAAGTTTTTACAATAAATTGAGATATTCTATCAATATTGGCAACAAAAGTCAATTTTTAGATGTGTTTTTGATGTGTTCCATATTACCCAACTACCAAGTCCCTGAAAAGCTATCCACACCCATGTTGCAGCACAGTGAATCTTGTGTAAATATTTTTCACAACAGCCTTATTAGCCAGAATTGAGTCCAGGTGCATGCAAACAGGTCATCAAAGGAACAGTTGGTATGGTATGTTCCCTACACATTAGTGCTTGTCTGTCCCGTCCCTTTTTCACCTTTTATGATTCTATATATGATATTTACATGATATATACATACAGGCCTAAATCTCTGATTTCCACTTTTAATGAGCCCCTTGTGCTTTCAAAAAAAAGATACCCAACTGACAATAGTTTTGCAAAAAACTGTAGTCAATTTTCAAAACACCTTTGTGTAAAGAATGCTAAGGGTTTGCTACATCATAAACTGGCTGGTATACACAATACCAAATTCAACATAGCTGAAATACTTGTCACAAGCGCTGAAAAGTACAATTCTGCCTCATAACTTGAAAACTTGAGACTAGAGTTTTGTGAGATACAATCAAGAGGAACCATTTACTGCAGATTGTTTATAGCGTGACAGCAAGCTACAATGAATATTTTTGTTTTTAATTATATTGCTGGCTATCTTCCACATTTTAATCAAACAGCCTGAAGTTGGCTAATGTTAGCTTACTGCTAATTATACTTTGCTAACATTACTGCTGCAATATGCCATGACCTAGTGTTACGACCCCTGCCGTAAGTTTGTTTACATTTTTTGCGTGTGTTTTGTCTTTCTGGTTCATCATATGATTGGCTGTTTCCATCTCCGGTTACTCGGCTTGAAAAAATCAGCTGTTTTCCACTTACCAGTGGAGACTAGTTCTTAGTACTCGTGCTTGGTGTGTTGTGTATAGTGATTGCTTTGTTTGACTTTGCGTATTCAACCATATTTTTGTTTGATTCCGATTCCTGTCTCACTCTTCTGGTTTGTTTGCTGATTAGATCTTGTGTATGACCACTGACTCGTTCTCCTCGACTCCAATTCTTGCCTTAGCCCTTCTAGTTTGTTTGCCCCATGATTTTGCGTGTCTGACCATTAGCTCTCGTATTCAATTCCGATTCTCACCTAGCCCCTTTGCTTTGTTTGCTAATTGGATCTCATGTTTGACCATTCGCTTGTTCTTGACCTCAAATTTAATTTTGCCCTCTGCTCACCGTATAGTGCTCCGATCAGTCAGTGTGTTCCCAGACGGACTACAAAACCTCCCCATCCCTTTCAGGACACAAGTTTGTTATTTTTTCTTTATTGTTTTTGAAGGTACTCTGGGTGGAGTTGTAACTCCCTGTTGGGGTATGCTGTCCGGATTTTTGATTTCAGACTACCAACTAACTGCTAAAGCTCAGTGTTCAAAGCCATCCCGTGCCCAGTATCCTTTGAAGACGAGCCAGCTTTAGGTTTGGACTGGCAGATAGAGACTGGAACTACTGGTCAGTTTGCAGTACTTTTCCCTTGCCTATTCTCCACTCATTTCCCTTATCATTCATCCTGTTACAGTTTGACCCTAGACCAGGTCATAAAAGAACTGGGGGCTCATCTATTAACTAAATTTTAACTGAATTGGCTAAATTTAATTTGGAAGAGTTTACCATTTTCCCCACTGTGGAACAATTTGACCGTTGCCAAAGGACAATCTGCTACTTATAGCAAACTTCTTTAGTGTGTCATGCAGTTGGTGGCTCAGGAAATCCTACTTGGCGAAAATTAGTTCACAGGTTTTGCAGCTGAATTGGAACCACTGCAGATTTGGGCTACAGCAGAGGCTGAAGCAGTGTTGAATGTGTCTCCATGCATAGATCGAGGTGTTTCACGCTTGTCTCTCGCTCATCCCATTCTTGCTCTGGGTTTAAAAGAACTGGAGCTAGAGCTAAGTAGACAGGAGTATCAAAATCAGTTGCTGCATCTCCGATCATTTGAGCTTGAGACTGACTGTCAGGTCAAGCTGAAGGTGCTGGGGTTGAGAGCTAAGGATTATAGCCCCATTTCAATGCCTCAAAGATCCCTGGTTGGTTTGCCTGTTAGGTCTTGCCTGTTGCCTGTGCCTGACAGTGCATCGCCTCCAGTGTCGGCTTCCCAAAGCACCATTTTTGTGTACTTCTGTTCAGAGAAAATGAAGCACACAAAAATGTCCCAGTGTTTGAATGCATGCCTACGATACTGAATTGGCTACAATGTGTGGTCCTTGCTATTACGATGCAAATTCTCCTCATCGGCTATCTCTACCCAGCATTTTCCTCGCCAATGTACGGTCTCTGGCAAACAAGATGGATGAACTGCGACTGCGGATCACCACTCATAAAAGGATTATGGACTGCAACGTCATGATTTTTATGGAAACTTGGCTTAACAGCGGTGTTCCCGAAAGTGCCATTGAGCTACCGGGGCACTACATCCTCAGGACGGATAGAACAGCTGATGACTCCGGTAAGACCAGAGGTGGGGGACTGTGCATTTATGTTAACATAGCTTAGTGCACGGACAATGCCATTATCAAGAGTCACTGCCATGCTAACCTAGAACATATCATGGTTAAGTGTAGACCTTTCTCTCTACCCAGAGAGTTTACATCTACTGTTGTGACAGCAGCATACACCCCCCCGGACGCTAATGCTAAGCTTGCAATGAAAGAACTGCATGCTGTCATAAGCAAGCAACAGACTACACACCTGGAGGCAGCCTTTATTATTGCGGGAGATTTCAACCACTCCAACCTGAAGACTGTACTTCCCAAATTCCATCAACATGTCCCCTACAAGAGGGGACAAGACCTTAGACCATGTTTACACCAACATGGCTGAGGCATACAAAGCCATTTCCCTCCCCCACCTGGGACAGTCTGACCACCTCTCACTGTTCCTACTCCCCAAGTACACACCACTCATCAAATGTGTGAAACCCTCAGTTAGAACAGTTAAAGTATGGCCAGAGGGGGTAGATTCTGTCCTACAGCACCGGTTCCAACACACGGACTGGAGTATGTTTGCCACTCAGGCCACCCTGGACTCCCACACAGACATTGATTCCTATGCCTCCTCTGTTTTGGACTATATCAACACTATCATCAACAGTGTTACCACCCTCAAACGGATTCAACATTCCCCAATCAGAAGCCGTGGATGAACAAAGAGGTCTGCCTAATGCTGAAGGCACGAGACACCGCTTTTAGATCAGGTGACGCACAGGCCTACAGTTCAGCCAGGGCTAACCTGAAAAGGGGCATCAAGAGGGCTAAGCACAGCCACAAGCTAAGGATTGAGGAGCACTTCAGCAACAACTCTGACCCCTGACGCATGTGGCAGGGCATCCAGGTCATCACGGACTACAAACCCACCAACACCTCCCCCCCAACCAGCGACACCTCCCTCTCTGTTGAGCTTAATAACTTTTACGCTCGCTTTGACAGGGACAACCAGGAGGCGATTATCAAGGCTGTACTCCGTGTAGACCACCAGCCCCATACACTTGCCCTCACCGACATGTGTGCTGGACTGAGCAGGATTAATGCACGTAAGGCTGGATGCGTGCTCAGGGCCTGCACTGGGCAGCTGACTGAGGTCCTGACTGACATATTCAACCTGTCACTGGCCCAAGCAGCTGTTCCCACGTCCTTCAAATCCATATCCATCGTGCCGGAGCCGAAACACTCCTCTGCAGCAAGCCTAAATGACTTCCACCCTGTTGCACTCACCTCCACCATCATGAAGTGCTTCGAGAGGCTGGTCCTGGCTCATCTCAAATCCTGCCACCACCCACACTCTCTTCTGCATTCCGAGTCAGCCAGCTGTTTCATTTCCGGCGCTCGTTTCCGGTGCTCAACACCAGACTAGCTATGGCGTTTTTCACTCGGTCGCTTCAAGACTTACCCAGACTTACGGTCAAAGACTTTAGTCGCATTATTCAAGCATCGTGCCATATGTCAGCAGCTAAAAAGGAGAAGGGCTTCAAACTATACGTTTCAATCTACATCCACAATTACGAAGGTAAGATCCGGACGTGTAATGTTTGCCCTTAACATGTTTGTGTACTAGCCAACACTAGCATAGTCATACTGCTAACGTTATGCGTCTATGTGCAAAAGACTCACAGTTTGAGCGTAAGGGAAAGTTATCCTGCAGGTTCAGTGCAGGCTGGTTCATGAGACAGGTTCCTGTTCGTCAAATCAATTTTCTGTGAATCATATCAATGCTATGAATCTAATACTGCTAAAGGTTACTTTAAATATATATTTTGTATGACATCCCATAAATAACATTAGTGTGGTAACATCTGTAAAAGTAATGGGATTCACAGAAACTAGATTGAGTTCTGAGTTCTGCCACTTCTTTTACAAACATTCTGTGTTCCTTGTTATTTTAAATGAGTAAAGTGAGATTAATAATAATTGGCTACTATTTTAGCTTTTACACATTGTGTAGTGCATATGTACTGTAGTTATTTGGTTCATATTTGTTTTTTCAGACATTGTTACTGTACTCATGTATTCTCCTTTAAAACAAAAGTTCACTAATTTATTGTTTAAAAAAAGAACGTTTTAATGTTTAACTGCACTTGCAGCAGCTACAGTATGTATTGTAAAGCCGGTCACCCACCGCACGCGTAGCGGCTGCGAGCGCATGACACGCGTACTACGTGCGTAAATGAAGCGTAGTTGAAGTACTCTTATTACAACGGCAGCGGGCAACGTCCTCTACACCAGCCTCGAACGCGGCACGAACCGGGTGCGAAACTTGTGCGGCACAAGCAAACTGAAGCGTAGTTTTTTGCTTCTGTTCTATTTTTCGGCTTGCCGTGTGGCATGATTGCCTGTTTATACACAGAAATATGCTCTAAAATGCTAGGTATACATGCTGTGATTTATATTTCATCCTTATATTACTGGGGGTGGTCCCTAGTTCCCTCTTGCAGTCGTGGAGAACAAGATAAAACCAGATAAACACCAGATATTTTATAAGCAGCTAAAAAATACAAGCCTTTTCGTTTTTGTATTGTCCTGACAGAAACAAAATTAAAACTGGAACCTGGGGAAAAGGCAAACTTAGTTTTGCTATCTTATTTTGCAAAGGGGGTGGGGTAAATTTGAAAATACACTACAGAAAAACGAGTTGAATGATGTAGAAGTGAGTGCACTGAGCAGCGGTTTGTTAGCTCGAAGTGTTGGAAGGTAGTTTTTAACCAACTATTGCTCAGCCTATTTGACTTCTGTGATGTCTTTGTTCGCCGTGCTTTCAAAAAGAGCTTGTTAATAAAAATAAGATAATCCACAGAGCTTTAAAAGAGCAGATTATTCAGTGGTCTTGCTGATGAAAATTATTTTATAAATGAAGTTGTAAGCAAGCCTTTATTGCACTTGTACTTCAAAGCTTCCAGTGTTCATGGCGTTGTAGTGTTCATATCCCTTCACGTTTAAACTATTAATCTTTTTGATGATTAGCTGATTTTAATAAATCTGATCATTTAAATGTTTTTACGTGAATAACAAGACGACATGAGAATTCCCAATAGTTGATTACGGATTATTATTATTATTATTATTACATATTCTTCATAAAGTTGGCACGCTTGTTAACCAACCAAATAAATTACAGTTACAAATAAATATACAGTTTGAGATTGATTATTATGTAGGCTACGTTGCGATTGAAGCTTATGGTAATTCTTTAAAGCGTTTACATATTTTTGATTTGATTTGAAGTAAGCAATCTTTTTCCCTATCCAGTTTCATCAGGTTTGGGTGCAGGGGGCGAACTTTGGGTGTCCGTCCTCTTCTTTACTGTACTTTATTATTAAGAACATAACGTCATGTTTTTAATAGTAGGCCTAAAGTAAACATGTATTTTCCAACGAGCGAGTGTGGCTCCTTTCATTCCATCTACACGCAGCATTAAGGTAGCAAATCGTCTCGGTAGCTTCCGCACAAACTTTCTCATGTATTTACATGAGTTAACAAAATATTACCAAGTTAACAAACTGAAAAAGGTCTCTCACCAAGTATTCACTTACCCATAATCAACAGTCGTGAACATACGTGAAATACACTGTCGGACAAGCAAGGATTAATTAAAAATATGTTTATTTTCTGAATCCAGCGGTTCCAACAGTCAATGTCCTTGTTAAACTGTTCAGCACTCTGAATACTGAACCAACGATATTGCATGCTAGAACCCCTCACTTAACCTACATGTAAAATATATTTTATTTGATTTAATTTAATAATTATGTTTAAAATTAGAATTATCAATTAAATTGCTGAATTCTTTGATAGGTCAGTCTACAGAAAACTGGTGGAATCAACCAACAGGTCAAAACAAGCTCTATATCAGGTTTTAAGATTAAATAATTGAATTCAATAAGAAGCAGTCAATTATATTAATGAAATGAAAACATACATTCTTTATTGAATGCATGCACTCTACTTCTAAATTATCCAACAGAAGACATAATACAAAACATTAAACAACTAATCTAGAAATACCAGAAGAGAGAGAGAGAGAGAGACGGATAAGCCAGACCTTGCCAAAGTATTACCCACTTCCAGCATAAGCCCCACAGGATGAAAGGAAACCAGCCACAAGCGCACAACCAAGGAACCACCACCAAAATAAAAAGAGGAAAACTCTTCTTCCAGGCTCTGAAACCAAACACAACACAAAAACTTTTTCCTGTGGCCATCTTAAATACCTTACCCAGCATGGCTTTAGGATGTTTGCCCTGATTGGGTGATGCCGGGTTAAGGTTTAGGAGAGAAGGGAAGGGGGGTCAGACTAATTTATGGCAAGGACTGGCCTACCTAAAGATTACATTCAAACTAAAAGTAATGGGAAATGTTAGGCATGCAGGGTCTCCAACCCCCGATATGGTGTCCCGTGCCATATGGTTTGTCTCTTCTGAGGAGGTGAGACCCATAGATTGTCAGCCTAGATTAGGGTATCAGTGGAATTTAAAATTGCCCCAATCACTTTGCTTTGATGCTTGTGATGGGGAGGCCAGACCACATTCTTATTCCCTGTTTCTCTCTCTAAGGCCAAAATCTAAACACTACATATCCTACAACACGTTGTAATCCCACTGCAGACTGCGAGAGCTACTAGGAATATAGAGCTTTAAGCAAGCGTTTGCGTGACACAAACGGAACCTGTGTAGACACAGGACGCACAGCACCGTGCTGCTTCGCCATGCCACATTGCGCCGCTTATGCTACGCGTGCGGTGGGTGACCAGCTTAACAGATTTGTGTATTTTCACAGATTATAGGATAAATTTCATTTTAGCATTTATTGTTAGTATTTATACTGTCAGTCGATCAAGCAAGAAAGTCCAAACCCAATCTTTTCAGGCTTTTCACACAAATAAGGTCTTTCTACTACTCCTTAAATACAAATAAGATCTTTCTTTATTCATAGGTGTTTCATTTGAACTTATGCTTTATCTTACTTTATTCAAACAATAAGCTCATTTTTTTTTTTTTTTTTTCTTTGTCTTTTTTATAGGAGCAACTTGTATAAGGGAGTCAGTTCACCTCTTTCTGAACTTTCCACACTCAGGGTGGATGAAGTCTACCATGACCTTCCCAGTGATGTGGCTCCATTGATAATAACTATGGCTTTAGCCAATGATGTACCTTTGGTTGACTCTGTGTACGGAAAAGTGCAACAAGGAAGTGTGTTATTGTATCACTTACCAACAAAGAGAGTGCCGAAAACCTGTCCACACACAGATGCCCCTTCTCCCCCACAGCTGCCACTTTGTGATTACAGGCTGGGACCCTCTACCTATTCTTTGGTCTGCACTGAACATCAGCAGCTCCACATGATGTCCCTGGAAACATCCCTAGATACAGCACACACAATTGAGAACAGTACAAAAGAACAGAATTCCTGCGTTGAGTGGCACCAACTAAGGCGATCCCGCGTCACCTCCTCCAAATTCAGAGAGGTCTGTCACACCAGGGGACAAAGCTCTGCCGAAAATCTCGAGAAAACGCTTCTGAGACCTACCATCAGGCTACAGACATGAGGAAGGGGCTTGACATGGAACCTGCAGCAGTAGAGGAGTACTGCAGAGCAAGGGAGGTTAACCACTATCCTTGTGGGTTCCTTATCCACCCCAACGCACCATGGACGGGGTCATCACCTGATGGGATTGTGTATGATCCAAAGGAGCAGCCAGTGTTTGGCCTTGTTGTAATTAAATGCCCGAATGTAACAAGCTATGTGGACTGCCCATATATTAAGGCAAGTGAGGGCACACATACACTGAGGAAATCCCATCCTTACTTTTGGCAGATCCAGGGCCAGATGTTGATTTCTGGATTTGACTGGTGTGACTTTGTTGTCTATACACAGGAAGACATGTTTATTCAGAGGATCCCCTGAGACAAGGAAATCACAAATACAATTAAAGAAAAAATTGACTTTCTTTTTTATTTTTACCTCTACGCTTCCCTAGATAAATAGATTGAGATAGGACTGACTTTCAAACGTGCGAAAAGCTTAATTAATTATAAAAATGACAAATTCCAATTATTGATTATTGTAAATAGTAGTAATAGTAGCTCAGTTAGTAAGTTACAGCTGTTACAAGTGTATACTGATTGCAACAAATGTTACATCAGTGAAATGTTGCTGTTATGCATTGCGTCTCATAATTTTACATATGCATTGTGTTTTCATAATTTTGTATTGATATACATATACAATTTAAACATAAATTTATTATTATTATTATTATTATTATTATTATTCATGTACACTGCCTGGCCAAAAAAAGTTGCACACTCTATTATTTTGTTGGACCGCCTTTAGCTTTGATCACGGCGCGCATTTGTCGTGGCATTGTTTCGACAACCTTATCCAACGTCACAACATTTATTTCCATCCAGAATTGCATTATCTTGTATTGATGACAGGAGAGTCAAACTACTCCGTAAATTCTTCTCCAGCACATCCCAAAGACTTTCAATGGGGTTAAGGTCAGGACTCTGTGGTGGCCAATTCATGTGTGGAAATGATTCCTCATGCTCCCAGAACCACTCTTTCACAATTTGAGCCCGATGAATCTTGGCATTGTCGTCCTGGAATACGCCCGTACCGTCAGGGAAGAAAAAATCTATTGATGGAATAATCTTGTCATTCAGTACATTCAGGTACTCAGCTGACTTCATTTTATTACCACATAACGTTGCTGAGCCTAGACCTGACTAGTTGAAGCAATCCCAGATCATAACAGTGCCTCCAGAGGCTTGTACAGTGGGCACTATCCAAAAAAATCCAAACGGCAACTTTTTTTCTGGCCAGGCAGTGCATAAGTATATTATTATACTAATGTCATAGGTATGTGTATAGCATAATTTTATATAGTAAACGACTAACAGTGTAAAGATAAATTATTAGCATTGGAGTGTTTTGGTGTCTTGTGTAAACTACGGTAATTGTTATAGAAAGGTAGGTGAGCAGATCTGACAGGTGGGTGACCAAAAAAATCTGCGTACTAGTTAAATTGAACAAAGTGAATGTATTTCAATAAACCCATATTCAATAACTTGAACAATATAAAACAGATTAGTATATACCGATAATTGATATTTACAAGATTCACATTTTGTCCTCAAGGCAATATATGTACATCCTCTGCTAAGCTTTTTTGAGGGTGGAGGTGGTGGGAGACTCTTCCATCTTCAAAAAAGCCCAGCAGAGGATGTAGTCCCTTTGGATAAAAGCATTTGCTAGTTCTGCCAGAGAGAAATGTCGGCCTATAGATCTTACACGGCACAAAGTCATCAACAAGAAAACCTTGGTCGACCATGATGGCCTTCCCAGGTCTCAAAAGCGAGAGAATTCCAGATTCTCGCATGATCTGTTTGTCACACTGATAGATCCGGCATACAGTGGAAAGGTGAATGTGACCGCCCCATGAGGGGCAACTCCAAGCAGCCCTTTGAGAGTACAGTGGGACTTGTATGCAGAGACCACTTCACTTTGGAGAAGAGGTGATGATGGGCACTGGCACCTCAGCTCCATGCAGTCCGGGATGACTGTAGTGTCTGCATAGTCCTTGAACTCCGCTGGCAAATGTTCTTTTATTTTCTCCTCTGGTATGCAGATCCTCACTGACCCTAGGACAGTGTACAGAAAGTTGCTCCACGTTGTAATCCATCTGACTGTAGACTGGTGCACTCCATACCGGCAGGGGTTAAATTTGGATTTGGGAGGTGGGTGCACCCTGAGATCCGTTGGGAGTGGGTGAAAAAAGGTACAATGAATGTCTCAGCTCAAAACAGTTGTATCTTTAATGTATTGTGCGCATATTTGTAATTAAGGAAAACAACGTTTTAAAAAGAATATACTATTGATGCAAGCTTTTACATAATATATTTCAAGTTTATTGAGTGTTATTAATGCTGAGAATTTTTTATACCCAAGAAAATAATTGATCATCCTCCTCTTGTCCTCATTTTCTTCCTCCTTTATCCATCTGTCTTAAACTGGTGAGGCGCAAAACTTTCCTTTAAACTAATCATTGATCTCAAACTGTTTTCATTAATTTTCACTGATTAACAAGCATGCAAACATCTGACTAATCAATTGGAAAGGGACACAGTTTCTTCGCATTGTGTTAGGGAGATTAAATGATAAATGCGATTTAGAAAAATCAGTTTTAATCACTAAACAGTGGCGGAATCTTCCGCCGATTTTCATTGAATATCAATACAATTAATCCACAAAATAGGCCACTCAATACTATCATATATAGCCAGCTCTCCCCAAATAGGTAGTTTTAGCGAGTAGCCTAGGCCTTATAGCCTACATTTATTTTCATTTGCAGTACGAAATTGTGCACATTTTTAATCAACATTGTTTGCGGATACATGCACTTCTTTCTACGCACTCGTATCCATGGCAAATATCTGCAATGCAGATATGCTGGGTTATTCTGAAAGCTAACATGGTAGATAACAGACTGGTGTATCTTGTTTGTTAAGTGTAGACTACTTGGTGATTAAAACAGATTTTTAATGGATAAACTGAATTTATGATTTAATCCCTCTAACACAGTATGAAGACGCTGTATGTTAGGCTACTTGCCATTTGATTAATCCGATCGTTGGCATGCTTTATTATAAAGGAAAATTACTAATGAAAACAGGTTGAGATCAATGATTAGTTTAAAGGAATGTTTTGCGCCCCACCAATTTTCAGCTCACCAGTCGCCGCTGAATAAAACGTTATGTAGGCTATGTGGGAAATATTCAATCCTAGTTTAGCTGCTGACCAGCAACCTGCTGATTTTGCTCAAGCAATCAAAGTTGCCGTTAATAATATCTGGCGTTCGTGGGGGCTGTTTATTCATTTCTCTTTAAAATGTTGCAGAGATGAAATTACATGTTAATGAAATTACCTACCGCGCCCGCTTCCAAACAATCAGGACAATCAAATCAAATCAAATCAAATTTTATTTGTATAGCGTATTTTACAACAGTTGTCACAATACGCTTTACAGACAACCCAAGCCTAAACCCCCACAGGAGCAAGCCTAAGGCAACAGTGGCAAGGAAAAACTCCCTGTGGCAGATGGGGAGAAACCTTGGAAGGAACCAGGCTCAAGGGGGAAACCCATCCTCCTCTGGTCGGCTCAGGGTGCCGACTGGTGACCAGCATGTCAGCCAGTTTATGCACAAGATATGATATGTGATGTGGCTCAGATGATGGGTGGGGCCGGGTGGCGGTGATGGGGAACAGCAGGTGGTGGCAGATGTGGGCAGGGTGGAGGCAAGGACGAAGGAGGGGCTGGACCACAGAGGTGGGGGAGACCAGATGACTCTCAAAGCACTCTCGAGGGTTGGGGCAACAGCCCCGCCGGCAGTGTGGGGAAGAGGGTAGAAACGGCAATTAGGGAATTTGCAATATAGCAGACATTGAGTAAAGTGGCAGTGGTATGTATTGGGGGGACCCCGCCAGGAGTAGAATATGGCTGCATATCTACTCGGACAGGGATGGAGAGCCCATGCAGTCATGAGGGGTAGACAACCATACCCGCCTATCAAGAGCCAGCCCATGTAAAGTCGGGTCACAGCTGATTGACAGGTGACAGTAAGGAAAGGATTGCCACCTACGAAGCTCTATGACTACAGGCTTCTCGCACCCTGTCTCCAGACTATAACTGATTGTAAGCCTGAGCATAGAGGTGCGTTTTTAATCTAGATTTAAATATTGAGACTGTGTCTGACTAGACAATTTCTCCCTTAATATTTTGGGACCTAAAACCAACATTTCAGTCTTGTCTGAATTTAGGAGCAGAAAATTTGAAAGCATCCAAACCTTGATATCTGCAATACAGTCCTCTAACCGTGAAAGCGGCCGTGCTTCGCCAGGTTTCATTGAAATATAAATCTGAGTATCGTCCGCATAACAGTGGAACTCTACACCATGTGCCCGGATAATATTGCCAAGTGGTAGCATATATAGCGAGAAGAGTACTGGTCCTAGTACTGATCCTTGTGGAATACCGTATTTCATTATTGAGGAGCTGGACTCTTCTTCTTTTAATTTGACAAACTGTTTCCTGTCACATAGGTATGATCCAAACCATGCGAGTGCCTGTCCATGAAGTCCAACACAGGCCTGGAGTCTGTCCAGAAGAATTCCATGGTCAATTGTGTCAAAAGCTGCACTCAGGTCAAGGAGCACAAGAACCGACACAGAGTTACGGTTGGCTGACAGTAGTAAATCATTTGTAACCTTGATAAGTGCGGTTTCTGTGCTGTGGTGGGGTCTAAACCCAGATTGGAATACTTCATGAATACCGTTAGAGCTAAGGTATGCACTTAGTTGCTTAGCAACAATTTTCTCCAATAATTTTGATAGAAATGGAAGGTTTGAAATAGGTCTATAATTTTCCAATTTATCGGCTTCTAGGTTTGGTTTCTTCAATAATGGCTTAATGACTGCCACTTTTAGTGACTCAGGTACGTATCCTGTGACTAGGGATGTGTTAACGATTTTTAGTATATGCTGGCCTAGTACTGGAAATGGTTCTTTAATCCAGTTTGAAGGAATAGGATTGAGTATACAGGTTGTCGGTTTTGAAGACATAACTAATTCAGATAACTCGACCATGCTACTGGGCGTAAAACAGCTTAGTACCGCTGTCTGTAAATCTTCCTGTTGTAACCAGGTGCGGGGCTGTTTATTAACATGAACAGAAATAGTGCATGATGGAGACAGTTTGGAAATCTGGTCTCTAATAGCCTCAATTTTCTGATCGAAGAAGTTCATGAAGTCAATGCTGCTAAGATTGGAGGGATAAGATGAAAACTCTGATGATTGTTTTTTAGTTAATTTATCCACAGTGCTAAATAGGAATTTTGGGTTATGTCTGTTTTGTTCAATTCGTTTTGAGAAAAAGGCAGATCTAGCAGAAGCAAGAGCTTGCTTATACTGAAGAAAGCTGTTTTTCCATGCAAGATGAAATACTTCTAGCTTTGTTGACCGCCATTTTCACTCTAATTTTCTAGTAGACTGCTTCAGGGCCCGGGTGGTATCGTTATACCATGGAGTGTGCTTTTTCCGACTAGGGTTTCTTCTTTTAAGGGGGGCAACAACATCAAGAGTGTTCCTGAGGGTAAGGTTTAGCTGGTTAGTCAATTGTTCCAGAGCGGCTTCATCAACATTTTCATCAGCCTTTTCTTCTGTGGAGAGGAATGACTCCGGAAGCATATTTAAAAACTTTGGAATAACCTCAGGGTTTACTGATCGGCTGTAGTAATGTCTAGGTTCTGATACAGGAGGATTTGATGCCTTAATATTGAACGTAATGAGGAAATAATCTGATAGTATAGGGTTATGAGGTGCGATGGTAAGATTTACCACACTAATACCATGGGACAAAACTAAGTCTCAGGCTGAAGCCACACTATACGCGGCGACGGCCGCCTGTCGCCGCGCCGCGTCCCCACAATCGGCTGTTTGTGGGCGTGTCACCTATTTTTGACAGACAGTTGTGTTTGTTAAATGTTGACCGGGTTTAATATCGTGTTTCATATTCATTGTCCTGTCTGAATAAAAATCAGTAACCTAGATCTGAAAGATGTTAGTCAGCTGCCTAGCTAGGCTGTTTAATGTCTAGCTAGTGAGTAACAACCAACAACAAAAACATTGTCTGGCTAATTAGCCAGATAATGCCTTCAAAGTTATATCTGGTTAGCTAGCTAGGTGGCTGGTAGAAACGAACAACTAGCAACTCATACATTATGAAGATTTTTTTTTGTTTGTTACTGTTTGTTGTTACTCACTATGGCTAGACATTAGACAGTCTAGCTAGGCAGCTTATTAACATTTTTCAGAGCTAGGTTACTGCAAAAATGATTTTTATTCAGACTGAACAGTGATAGTAGCGGCGATAACTAAATTGCAGAGCCACCAACAATTTCAGAGACTTTTCTCCACGCTACTTCCTCTTATCAATGTCTCTGTAGGAGATTTTATTAAGTTGGGAAGCCCGATACGGATATTACGAGTTAGGTCCTCCATTGTGGAACAATAGCATGTGGAACTAAAATTAGAAAAAAATAGGGACAATTTACTTGACGGATCATTAGATCAAATCAGATTGGTTACCGCGACGCCGTGAGGGGGTCAAAGTTGAATTTTTGCCATCTCCCCCGCGGCTCGCCGCCTCTCGCCGCGCCGCCGGCAATCCCAACATGCCTTGCGGGGTCTGGCCGCCTCCCCTCATTCAAAATGATACCCTCATTCACTATACACTGGGCCGTGTATAGTGTGGCTTCACCGTAAGGTATGGCCACGGTAGTGAGTAGGCTCACAAACATTCTGTACAAAACCAATGGAATCAATAATAGAGGCAAAAGCTGTTCCTAGGGGGTCACCATTTTTATCCACGTGTATGTTGAAATCACCAACAATTATGACCTTATCTGCTGAAATTGCAAGGTGTGATAAAAACTCAGCAAATTCCCTTAAGAAATCAGAATAAGGCCCAGGTGGCCTGTAAACAGACACAAGAAAAAAGGACTGCCTGCTAGCACTTTTATTAGCTAGATCGGGCTGTACACAGTTAGTAATAAGAACTTCAAAAGAGGAGAACATATATCCATGCTTAGGCGCTAGACTCAATAAGTACTGATAAATAGCTGCAACGCCTCCCCCTCTGCCTGATGGACGTGACACCTGAGTACCTATGAAACCCACAGGAGACGCGACCCCGTGAGGGGGTCAAAGTTGAATTTTTGCCATCTCCCCCGCGGCTCGCCGCCTCTCGCCGCGCCGCCGGCAATCCCAACATGCCTTGCGGGGTCTGGCCGCCTCCTCTCATTCAAAATGAATGGAGGCGGCGCCGCCGCGTGGCGGGGCCGTGTATAGTGTGGCTTCACCGTAAGGTATGGCCACGGTAGTGAGTAGGCTCACAAACATTCTGTACAAAACCAATGGAATCAATAATAGAGGCAAAAGCTGTTCCTAGGGGGTCACCATTTTTATCCACATGTATGTTGAAATCACCAACAATTATGACCTTATCTGCTGAAATTGCAAGGTGTGATAAAAACTCAGCAAATTCCCTTAAGAAATCAGAATAAGGCCCAGGTGGCCTGTAAACAGACACAAGAAAAAAGGACTGCCTGCTAGCACTTTTATTAGCTAGATCGGGCTGTACACAGTTAGTAATAAGAACTTCAAAAGAGGAGAACATATATCCATGCTTAGGCGCTAGACTCAATAAGTACTGATAAATAGCTGCAACGCCTCCCCCTCTGCCTGATGGACGTGACACCTGAGTACCTATGAAACCCACAGGAGACGCTTCATTAATCGCAACATATTCATCAGGTCTTAGCCAAGTTTCAGTCATAATACATTGAGATTATGGTCTATTATCAATTCGTTGCTTTTGGAGTGAGTGATCTAACATTTAATAGTCCAATTTTTAAGGATGGTTCACTATGAATAATAGCAGCGTGCCGTGTTTTAATGACAATTAAGTTATCCACATTAATTCCACGGTTAGCTTTACGTTTGGCATAGATGCGTGGAACAGACACAGTCTCAATATAACAGATATCAGATTCTAGTTTAAGAGTATTAATTAAAGGGGCTTTTGAAATACTATTTCTGTTAGCTAGCTCTGAAACGCACCATGCAACCAGAGGTATAGGGCCATATGTCTGGGACATATGTCATAGAATCCAATTCTAAATTAAGCTGACACTTAGAACAAGCTGACACTTAGAACAAGTACCATTACTAGTAAAATTGGCAGCAGAGCTAAGACTAACCATGCAACAAACTATGCAGGGAATGGAAGCCATGATGCGATCTTACCGTATTTACTTTAGTTGTTCGCGTCGTTCGATTTACAATTTACTTTGGCGAGTAATCCGGAGAAAGTAGTATATGATGCTTACTTAGGTTTTGTTTAAACACAAAAGCCCAAGGTAGTGTCGATACACACTTGAAAGCACGATATTAGCCTGTAACCTAATCAACGTTATTTTTTTTCTGTACCTGTCTATATAAACGACTGTTCCTCATGAGTTGTTTTTTTCTTCGGATTTTTGATTGGTTGAGCGAGTAACTGGCTAGAGGGAACACATGGACTGGAGCCTACTAAAAATGGACTGGTTTGTCATAGTTATTTGTAAAACTGTCAATCAAAATTATTTATTTATTTACCAAAGGTGGGTGGATGCCGTCCACCCGGGTCCACCCCCAATTTAACCCCTGCATACCGGTCAGCAAGGCCACACTGTTTTGAACCCAGTGCAAGATAGTTCGGAAACATAAACATCTCATCTATGGGCTGCAGGGAATTAATCTGTTCAAAACAAATGAAAAGTTACATTATGTTTCTCTCAACTTATTTTAATTCCATGAACCCTGATCTTTGTCAAGTTGTATTGTATGGTCCATGGAAATTGTTATGATTATTATTATTATTATTATTATTATTATTATTATTACGGTCCAAGCAGCAGGTGGAACCCTATTGTATCTGTTAGGATTATTATTCTTATTATTTTTCTCCGCTAAAAGTGCCTGAGACTCAGCAACCATAAGTCCTAGACCAACCAAATTTGGTAGGTGGGTTCCTATGGCCCCCCACTACTCAGGCACTACAAATCACCTATGTCGGCCAGTTGGTGGCGCTATAACAAAGGGTCATGCAAAACGTTATTGACCTATGCATCTGAATGTGCTCTACAACTTTGCTATTGGGACCACCTGTGTCCGCCATATTGTTTGCCTGCCATTTTGACTTTTTTATTAGTTGCGGCGCGTAAGCGGTGCAGCTGTGCATCTAAAGTGTTACGACATCTAGTAAACTCCTTTACGGCAAGCGGCTAGGAGACATCCATGGCAACGCAACTAGGTAATCCGAGACCATCGGGTCTAGTTTTTATCAGTGAGGGGAGGGTCCAAACTTCATAATGGACAAAATTATCTATCTGGGCATTCATAAAAATATTCTTTCCCCACTCAAAATCTTATTTCGTCATAGCAACAAGATAAACCTGACAATAGCCCTAAAATATGCCAATACGGCAGTGAAAACGCTTCTCACCGAATAACGAAATAAACGAGACAAAGTTTTAAAAAATTATACCATGTTATTCTACAGTCAATATCTGGGACAAAATATTGAATAAATATACAACCTTACCATTAGTTTTACGTGTAGAGATGTCCCTTTTGAGAATGAGTGGTCATATATTGTCTTGGACAATCCGTTTGTGAAATATATGCGCATTTGTGATGCCTGGGTACCTTCCAATACAGCTGTGCGTAATACCACACATGGCGTTGTATATTTATTCAATATTTTGTCCCAGATATTGACTGTAGAATAATATGTGGCAGCAGTAAAGATGCTGCACCTAACGAAACGTTGTCAACAATATTGCGTAATTTCTTGGAAAGTACTATTTTTATCGAGGACTTTGGGGCATAGCTAAGCCATATCTTTGCTGATAGACCTATCTGACATCGTTCTCTGGTGCAAAACAGAAGCGGATAGGTCTCTGTCATTGATTTACTGTCTCTATCTACTGAACACAGATAAAATCTCATATTGCTATGTAAGTATTACTGCTCAAAATATTTCGGTTATATACGTTATTTTTGAAATTGAGTGTCTTTAAATAGGTTAGTGGTTATATGTAATGTGGATATTTCACACTGTAATCTAACCGTTAATTGCAACAGTGATGACGAGAGTGATGGAACATTGCAAAAACGTGGTGGACGGTTGAAAATTGTTTTCATACCGTCCCAGCCCCATCCGTCATTATGCTGAGAAATAGCTAAACCATTTTTATCGATAGTATTTGAGTTTCTCTGCAAACGCGGGAAAACACACTGGTATAATAATATATATAATATATAATTCCAGAGCACGTCTCCTGTCTGTTCTGGCCCCACGATGGTGGAATGACCTCCCTGTGGAGGTCAGAACAGCTGAGACTGTGAACAATTTCAAACGACGACTGAAGACCCACCTCTTCAGGCTGCACCTCTCCCCATCCCTCCCTTCCCCCCCTGTAAATGACTAAACTTAGGGGTGTAACTAGGCAGCTGTTTAATAGGTGACTTAGTTGATGCGCCAGTCTTAACGACTACTTGTATTTTTATTTATTTTTATTTTTCCATAGATTGCGTTGTTGCCGTTCTCGTTGTTAGTGTTAATCAGTTTAACCACCAGGGTCTAAGTTGAACTATGCGGTTGTTCCCTGTACTTGGACCGGTACTTCTCTCTAGGGGTTTCGTCATACTTGTTCCTGGTTATGGTTATACACTTTGTTGTACGTCGCTCTGGATAAGAGCGTCTGCCAAATGCCTGTAATGTAATGTAATGTAATGTATAATAAAACAATGACGGTAAATATAGCCTATATATATATAGTCCACTTCGTTCCGTTGCTACCATAATATAGATGCTTTCATTGGACGCACGCGCGTTGCCAAGGTTATGCGCTTGGCCCTAAGTTAACTTCCGGTCTGTGTTTGTTTATTATTGGGTTTGTGTTTACTGGCTAATATGGCACCGATTACAAACGGAGTGAAAGTTAAACTGATGAGCAGACTGATGTTGGGCTCAGGTTGTTGTGCTGTGGGGTGCAACCTGGAACAAATGCCATTTCGAAAATTTGTAAAAATACATTATTTAACTTTGTAACCCAACTAGGGAATTGTGAAACGAATTGCTTGAATCCCTGGAATTATTATAGCTGGTGCTTGCCCATTGTTACTTTGTATTTTTGAGAAATAACTGGACATCGTTACCTATTAAAATGTAAGTCCTGTAAAAATACACATAATAAACTGTATAAATAAATAAACCAACTTCATACATACACATTTAGTAATACTAATACAGCCTTATTTACTATATCAACTTTAAGACAAGCAACGCGCTCGTAATTATCTCATCGTGACCCATTAAAGCCAATGGCACAGACGTTGCTTCATACTTTCAAACTGCTTTCCCAACGGCTATTTTGCGTCCTGCGACTTGAGTTACAACAGTGAATATGTACGGATTCCTAGACGTGCTGATAGCGACCACCCTTTCTCATATTAACCTCAAATACGCAAGACAGGACACTTATACAGTATGCTAGCAAATTTGTTAAGTTCCATTCATTTATATAGGGTTGAGGATACACGTCCCCTTAGCAACCAAAAGCTAGCGCTGGACCACCTCTGACTTATTTGCTGGCACAGAAAAAAAATTGTGAAAGTGTTGAAAAAATAACCATGGGAGGATAACAAGGAAATTTTTTCCTACTTAACTAGGTACAGGTTGTTACCGATATTTCACCTATTTCATATATAGTTGCAAATCAGTTTACGTTTTCCTGTCTGTCGAACAAAGGTGGTCGAATAGGTGCTCTCACTGTAGCACTGACTTTGTTTCAGGTAACAAACTCATGATAAGCGATAGCTAATAGCTAGCTGACCAGTAACAAGCCTTCAATAGTTATGAACAATTAGCTAACTAAATTGATTGTAGCTAACATTGTATAAAAACGTAGCTAACATTGTATAAATTATACACAGAAATGTTAGATCAATGCTAGTAGTTGATACGCTATAGCTACGTTTTGAACGAACATTATGATACCTGTTTCCAATGACTTGACAATGTTACATTGCCTGATCATTTTTTGTTGTGGTAACCTAGCAAGATGACCCAAACTATTAGAGCCACAATGTTTTTACATCAATGCATGCTATACAAATAAATACCTATAGTAATTGCATTGGCTACACATGCTGCCCAGCACTAGCCCCATTTTGTGTCTCATGTAATCATCGTTTTTAAGCAATGTAATATAAAGACTGCACTTTTTACACAAGAATGTGCATGTAACCAGAATAGTTATGGATTATGCAAAGAATGTATGATGCTCCGCAAGGTGCATACTGTCAACAGTTATCTGTTTCTGTCGCTTGTTTTTCTGGTAGTGTAACGTTATCGCATTTGAGTTTGGCCATGTAACGGTTCTTTTCTTCGACTGGTAACCCCAAATAATACTGGCTTGACATAGTTTTAACTAGCTAGCTAACAATTTACTTGTTATTTATTTTGCTTGTTATCAGAAATAGTCTAAAGGGACTCTGTTGTTATTGATTGTTTGCTGAAGTCTGCCGGAAGTTAAGTTAGGGCCAGAACAACGCACATGCGCAGTAACGTTTGTTTATGTTGTTACCATTGAAAGCGTCTATAACAAACTTTCTTGTGTCTACAGCTGCAGTTTCTCGCTGCAAACTAATATTGAATATAAACAAAAGACAATTTTTTTCTGTAGTCTGCCAATGTCTAAATAAATAATATGATACTCTGCGCGCAGCACGCAGGTAGCAGGGAAGGGGAGTTGATATTTCGTTTTTTGTTTAGTTTTTTTTTTCAATGTCGTATTTATTATTTGAAATATGTATTATTATTCTATCTGTCTCTGAGGCGCTCTGAAATGTGCATTCTCTGCTAAGCTGAGCAATGGATTGGAATATGTGTCTGACGTAGTGTTGCACGGTATACTGAAACTTTGGCACTTTTCCGGTACTTGAAAAAAAAAAAAGAAACGGTTCGGTATTAGAATTTTTAGACGTTCGGTAGTTTTGTGTCAAATGTAAAAGCCAGGGAAATGTGTCTCCTGCATTACTGATTGAGAGGATGAAAAGTGTAATTTGTCAGAATCTTCACTAGATGGCAGTAGCAACTAAGGTAGCCAAGTCAGGTGACATGCGCTTGTGCATTCAGCCTTGTTGATACAGCGCAAGCTTCGACTCAGTTCAGTTCGGTAGCAATAGGTTTTCTAATCTGGAAATATTTTATAATAGGAAGATGCTGTATTGTTATTAAAATATGCAGTTTTTAGACCTATTTAAAAGGGAAAGACATGTTTAAAGATTATTTAGGTTACAAATGTTAAATTTTTGAAATATATTTAATATATTTTTCTATTGTTTAGTGTTGTAACACTATAGGCCTATGCTTATTAATATGTTGAACAGGCTTCAATTTAAAGGTTGTTAATAAACCAGGTTGTTAATAAACCATGAATTCGAAAACCCTTATGGACATTACATTTCTGATCTATTAAGGTAATTTCAGTATCGTTAGGTACTGAGTATCGAATCAGTATCATTTCAGTATCGAGTATCGTGATACTAAACCTGATATCGGTATCAAAGTCAAAATTTTGTTATCATGACAACACTAGTCTGACGCCTTTTTTAGTTGCGCCACGGAAGTGCTGCAGCTCTACATACACGCCGGGCCACCTAAGTGTTACGACATAGCAAAGGCCTTTACGGCAAGCGGCCAGGCACTTGGCGACACAACTAAGTCCATGGCGACACAACTAAAGCCGGGCACCCACCGCACGCGTATCGGCCGCGAGCGCACTACGCGCGTATTACGCGCGTAACTGAAGCGTAGTTGAAGTATTGTTATTACAACGGCAGCGGGCGACGTCGTCTCCACCAGATGCGAACGCGTCGCGTACCGGCTGCGAAGCTCGCGCGACACAAGCGAACTGAAGCGTAGTTTTTCGCTTCTGTTCTATTTTTTCGGCTTGTCGCGCGTCACGTTGGCCTGTTTATACACAGAAATATGCTCTAAAATGCTAGGTATACATGCTCTGATTTATATTTCATTCTTATATTACTGGGGGTGTGTCCCTAGTTACCTCCCAGATATTTTTTAAGCAGCTAAAAAAAATACAAGCCTTTTCGTTTTGTAAAAATAAATAAATAACTGGAACCTGGGGGAAAGGCAAACTTAGTTTCGCTGTCTTATTTTGCGGAGGGGGTGGGGTAAATTTGAAAATACACCACAGAAAGACGTAGGCTATTGAGTGACGTAGAAGGGAATGCACCGAGCAGCGGTTTGTTAGCTCGAGTATTGGAAGATTTGCTCAGCCTATTTGACTTCTCCGATGTCTTCGTTCGCCGTGCTTTCAAAAAGGGCTTGTTAATAAAAATCAGATAATCCACAGAGCTTTAAAAAAATCAGATTATTTAGTGGTCTTGCCGATGAAAATGCACCTATTTTATAAATGAAGTTGTAAGCAAGCCTTTATTGCACTTGTACTTCAAAGCTTCCGGTGTTCATGGCGTTGTGGTGTTCATATCCCTTCAAGATTAAAACTGTTACTGACTTTTTCATGATTAGCTGATTTTACTAAATCTGATCCTATAAATGTTTTGACGTGAATGGCAAGACAACACGGGAATTCCCAATGGTTGATTACGGATTATTTATTATTATTATGATCATTACATATTCTTCATGAAATTGGCACGCTTGTTAACCAAGCAAATAAATTAATACAGTTTGAGATTGATTGTTATGCAGGCTACGTTGCGATTTAAGTTTATGGTACTTCTTGAAAGCGTTTACTTTCTCACGTAGGCTATTTACGAGTTAACGAAATATTACCAAATTAACAAACTGAAAAAGGTCTCTCACCAAAGTATTCACTTAACCCATAATCAACAGTCGTGAACAAACGTGATATACACGATGTGATCCCACTGCAGACTGCGAGAGCTACTTGGAATATAGAGCTTTAAGCAAGCCTTTGCGCGACACAAACGGAACCAGTGGAGACACCCTACGCGTCGCGCCGTGCTGCTTCGCCCTGCTGCTTACGCGACGCTTACGCGACGCGTGCGGTGGGTGCCCGGCGTAAGTCATCCGACAGCGTCTTTTAGCACAAAATTGGCCATAAATCATCAATATTTTATACAATCATCATGATATTCAGTAGATATGTTGGGTGAAGGTATATGATCATGAGGACAAAACCATTTTAAAATCGCTCCATAGGGGGCGAGATAGTACCAATGCTTGGACCCCTCCCAACGCCGCTTGCAGCTATTATTATTATTATTATTATTATTATTATTATTATTATTATAAAGAGCACTTACTGCAGTGGAACTCGGCTCTGTGAAGGTGCCTCTCTTGTGCTTGTGTCACATTGACCATAGATGGCAGCGAGGGCTCTATTAAGGCCCAGAAGCGCATAAGAAATACAATTCAGGTGTTACCATTTAAAACTTGTATCAGTGTCTACTATGAACTTACTTGGAAGTATGACAAATATATGATTACATTAGCCTTCATCGTGTTCTTCATTTAAAAAAAAACATCAGAATCGGGACAGGTGAACATGTCTGTAAGCTTAACGCATTTTAGTGCATCTGCCTCTAATCTGAGCCTTCTGGACATCTTACCTTGTAAAAAACCAAATGTCTCTGTCTGAGCCAGCAAAACAGTGAATGCCAAACCGCTGCTTCATAGTAAGCTTCTCAATTTGTTTCCTCAGCCGGAGGATCTCCTCTCTGAGAGATATGTTTTCATCGAGAGCTAAGTCGACAACTGCGGGATCCCGAGCCGAAGCATAGTCATGGTCCTCGGGAATTGTATCAGCATCCTCGCCCAGTGTGTCATCCTCTGCCGGTCGCTCTCTCCTCTCCCAAACCCCCAGTCTTGAAAGTGGAACGGAGAAAATGTTCCACTCAAACAACACCGGAACCGCTCCCTTCTTTAACAGTCGCCACTTTGTCTCGGACCCTGGCTCACAAACATCCTCTTTTTATAATGCCGGCTACAAACTCGGGTATGGGGGCTGGCTGAGATTTTACCGGAAGTACATCAGCACTACCGTGTGCATATAGCGCATTTGCCTACCGTCAGAACAGGTGTACGGAGGACACCATCTCCACAGCGCTACATTCCGCCTTCTCCCACCTGGACAACAACAACACCTATGTGAGAATGCTGTTGATCAAATTTAGTTCAGCATTCAACACCATCATCCCCTCCAAACTGATCACCAAACTCGGTAACCTTGGCATCAACCCCTCCCTCTGCAACTGGATACTAGACTTCCTAACCAAGAACTACCACGATTATAGTGACCAAAATTATCACGGTTATCAGTATTATCACGGTATTGTTAAAATATGCTGAAAATGTTCAAAAAGTACTGATACATACACTGAAATCATTTCACCAAGTTTTATATTGAAAACCACAAATACAATTAGCAGCACTATGCACTTTTTGTTTGCATAAACATTAAAATAATAACATAGCCAATACCTTATGTAAACATATGAAAACCATATCAAATGTGCATTAACATTAAAGATGGCACCATGTGGTCATGAGAGGTAACTGCACTTTGTGCATACTGCAGATAAGAAAACAGCTACCAAAAAGACATTTCTCCACATTCTATGCTCAAGTAATGAGATGTAGTCTTTTACAGATTTCACAGCACTGGTCGTGCCTGACCAGAAGAGCTCGTAAGGGCAATTTCACTGTTTCATGCATCGCTGTTGGGAGGGTTTCCTGTTGTTCAGCCCAACTCTGTGTACCATGTGTAAGCTTTGATGACAGGGATATTGAGAATTCATCTAATTCCCCAATCCTCCATCCACAACACATTCCCCCCACCCCCCGCTCCCAAATAAAATATATATATATTCCTCCATTAAAACACATTACAAAGTAATATTTTATTCAGTAAAATAAAAGGTAAGTTAATATAAAGCAAGCTATATTGACCTGTTACTTTAGTGTGTACCTAACTTAGCTGGCTACCGATTTTAGGTTGGAGGTGTAGCTTTGCAGTTTTGATATGATGAGCATAAACTAAACAAATGTCTCATTTGGTACTGTCACGCTGATTTTGATCCGGGCTACAAAAACAATGCAATGACATTCTTAAACAACAGTTGCACCCGTTGTGACGTGCTTGAAGTTTTGTTGCGGCGTCCGTTGCTATGCCGATGCTGCCAGCCTTGCTGCATTCTGCGGCGATAAAGATTCTAAGACAACTCTGCAATTTCTCTGGTTTAACGGGTTATTTTCCAGCCTGAAACGGTGTGATGGTATTAGTAAACGGCTACACGTGTCATCTAACTTGCGAGTAGTTGGCTATCTCCCTGAATATAAATTAAATGTGTTTAACAGAAAATAACAGTTTTAAATGCGATTTTATCCACGGAAACGGCTATACAAAAATGCAAAATAAACGTTGTGGTCGTGAAAATGGAATGTCACTGACAAAAAATAAAAATGTTCGCTCTCTTTTTTGGGCTGGGTACGAGCCGTAAGAGTGGAATAGGACACTGCCGTTGTACCCTTGAGCAAGGTACTTAACCTGAATTGCTTCAGTAGGCCAATATATCCAGCTGCATAAATGGATAATAAAACAAAAAAAACGATGCATGCTGCGCCTGTGCGCCTGCGTCTGGGAGACTGTTGCTAACTTTGGTTGATGCTGGACAGTCTGGACAGTATTTACCGTGAGTTTTTCAAAGCGCGGTAATCAAACACAGTTTTAATGATAATTAAAATTTGAAACGGTAATACTAACCATCGGGAATTTTACCGTGGTTATCATTAAAACCGGTAACCGTTTCATCCCTATGTCCAGCACAAGCGGTGTCTGCAGAAGGCACGCAGCATCGCCAGGGACACATCTCACCCCAGCCACAGCCTGTTTGCCCTCCTCCCCTCTGGGAGGCGCTACAGGAACCACCATTCCAGGACCAGCAGGTTCAGGAACAGCTTTCCCTCAGCTGTCACCTTGCTGAACTCTGCACCACGGTGATAGCCTCCCACCCCCCGGATACCCCACCCCTGGACCCCCCCAGCCCCACCCCCACTCAACTTACACCAGTGACTGAACTTCTGCACTTTTGCACCTTGCAGAATGACAGCGCCCTCCAATCCCCACCCCCCCAGCCCGAATACCTCCCCACCCCCTTTCCTCCAAAGACTGACCTATTGCACACTGACTGTCCCTGCCTTGCTGGCTTACCTACTTATTTATATTCATATTTATATCTCTCTATTGTCTATACTGCTTATATCTGACATATATTGTATTCATATTTATTCACATTTATACTGCTTATATCTAACCTATAGTGCATTCATATTTATTCATATCTACTCATATTATTTATACCACTGTCTATACTGGTTATATCTTCTATAGTGTCATATTTATACTACTGTCTATAGTGTTTATACTCGCTCTGTTCATACTGTACATCTTGTCAATACTGGTCATACTGTATATACCTTAGCTTTTTCATATCTTCCATATTCTATATATACAGTCACCGGCCACTTCATTAGGTACACCTGTTCAACTGCAAACTGCACCTGTTAACGCAAATATCTAATCAGCCAATCACGTTGCAGCAACTCAATGCATTTAGGCATGTAGATATGGTCAAGACGATCTGCCGAAGTTCAAAACAAGCATCAGAATGGGGAAGAAAGGTTATTTAAGTGACTTTGAACGTGGCATTGTTGTTGGTGCAGACGGGCTGGTTTGAGTATTTCAGAAACTGCTGATCTACTGGGATTTTCACGCACAACCATCTCTAGGGTTTACAGAGAATGGTCCGAAAAAGAGAAAATATCCAGTGAGCGTCAGTTCTCTGGGCGAAAATGCCTTGTTGATGGCAAAGGTCACAGGAGAATGGCCAGACTGGTGTGAAAGTAGTTTGTTTTCACTTACCGCTTAAAGTGTTTCTTTTATTCTCCGTAATAGTTTAACAGGAGGACAAGTGTTTTCCCTAATTAAAGTCATTGAGGAGCCTGAATCGATGCGAAAACTGAGAATTTCACTCAGAAATGTTCCTCTGTGTTCCCTACATGTGTGGTAATGTACACTCAAGCTCCCAAATTTCAAGACATGATTGATCTCTTCAAGACTTTCTTGGGTGATGATCCTGAAAATATTGCGGTGCATCCTGATGCCATTGCTGAAGATGATATGGTTGAAAAAAAATTGTCCTGGGGAATAAAAATAGTGATGATAATGGTGATCTGCTCTTGCCATTTGGGAAGGTGCAGCTTGCTGCTGTCCAAAGAGCAGATACATCTTTTCCCCATGTTTTTCTGTAGCTGTTGATAAAAATGTTGGCACATCAATCAGTCACATATTTTTATTGAAAATTCTATGCTGATGTGCAAGTGGTCTCCCCTGAGCATAAGTGGAGTTCTGTTGTTAAAGTAGTTGTTCTCACACAATATAGACAGTTTGTGACCATGTGTTACACTGCTATCTGGTCACCTTGGCGTTAGGAAAATATATGATCGAAATTCTGAGACATTTCTTTTGGCCTGCTATGAAGTGATGTTTCTCAGTTTTGCCATTCCTGTCATGCTTGTCAAATTGCAGGGAAGCCTAACCAAGTAATTCCCCCTGTGCCTCTATTTCTGTAAGGGTGAACCTTTTGAGAAATATTTGATTGTGTCAGTCCTCTCCCAAGATCTAAGTCACACACATCTGTTGATTATGTGTGTTGCAACATGGTACTCTGAAGCTGCACACTTAAAGCTCTTGTAAAAGATCTCATTAAGTTCTGTTCCACTTTTGCACTACCAAAATTCATTCAATCAGATCTAATTTCATGTCCAGACTGATTGTCTGAGTCACAAAGCAGTTAAACATTAAACATCAAGTTTCTAGTGTGTATCATCTGCAGTCTCAGGGAGCACTGGAAAGGTTTCATCAGACTTTGAAATCCATGATCTGGACCTACTACTTAGCTCAGGGAAAATATTGGGATACTGGTATTCCTCTCCTTCCATTTGCTGTACATACTACGGTGCAGGAATTTCTTAGTTTTAGCCCCTATGAGTTTGTGTTTAGGCATACTGTCCGTGGCCCAAGAAAAATACTTCAAGAGAAATAGTTAGACATTGATCAGTCTCACTTTCCTACAAAGAATGTGCAAGATTATGTCAGTTCTTTCCATGAACGCTTAGGTGCTGTGTGTGATATAGCCAAATCCTCTTAATTTCCACTCAGTCCCAAATGAAGCTTCGTTTTGATCAGCAATCAGCACTACAGGCTCTAGCAATAACAAGTTCTATGTAATTGCTACAAAGCTTAGTGACACAGATTATGTTGTAAAGACGCTAGACAAAGGAAATCTCATGTTTGTTACATAAATATGTTAGTCCTACATCTCATGCTCTGAAGGTGAAATCTCTGTCATTCCACTTGCTTTCATTTCTCTCTCAAGTTGCTTTTCATGCGTCTCTGTCAGAGTACTCTCCTGAAATAGATGGCCTCAGTGAAGGGAGTACTTCCCTTTCTGTTGCCTGTTTGCCAAATTCTGAGAAACTTTTGGTTATTCCATCTAAATGATCCCATTTGTCAGATTTGGAAGAATCAGATATTTTATAGTTGATTCATAAATGACCCCAGCTCTTCTCAGATGCTCCATGCAGAACTACCTTTTTGAAACATGACAGATGTCATGGAGAACACCAGGGACTTAAACTGGTCAAGATAATCAATTTCTTTTTTCATAGTGGAGCATTTAGAGGGGCTTGCTCGATATGCATTCTGATTGGAGTTTGATCGGAGTATGGTTATCAACATCTGTTATGTTTCAAAAACAGTAGTTCTGGATGGAGCATCTGAGAACAGCTGGGGTCATTTAAATGCTCCTGCAACTTTCCAAAGCGCACAGTTTAAAGCGCATGGCGCAAGTGCATTTAGGGCGTGTCCAAATCCACTTGCTAGTTTAATCTGAGCGCAAAGTAAGGTGCATGGTTCAAAGGGGTTGCACTTAGTCTCTTAATTAATCAAGGGCATGTTTTGGGCTTAACATGAAATAAACCAATCAGAGTGTCATCTCCCATTCCCTTTAAAAGCCAGGTGCGCTTGCACCTTGGCGAATTGCTATTATAATGGTGGATTTGCCAAGTAGTAGGAAAGAACACTTCTCTGCAAAGGAAACGGATCTGCTTGTGCGCAAAGCGTGTAAGCAGACCATCTACGGCAACAGCAGGATTCCACCAAATATTATATTATTAATATTATGTTAATGTATATAATATAATATGAATATTATATTACCAATATTATGACTAACCATTATGACATGTTTTTTTTTTAATATCGCGCATTGTGCACCCGCCTTTGTAGGCACATATTACTATCTTAATAATGCGCCCTTAAAATAACAGTAAAATACTGCGCCATTGACTTAAGACCGGTTTTTGTTGGTCAATCGCGCAGTCGCTTTCCGCTGCCTCAAGATAGCAATGCGTCCACAATGCCACACCTCATTTTAATACCAACACGTCCGTGGGTGCTCAGATGGGCTGAAGTACATTTGCTATTTAAACAACGTGGGTGCTGGACGGGAAAATGACAATTGGGTCGGTCTGAAACTAGCAAAGACACTTGCATTGCGCTTGGAGCCGCTTTGCGCAAGGTGTAAGATTGAGCCCTTTGTGTCTAACCCTGCGTTCACACAGCGAGCAACTCGGTTGATGGGTTGCTCAAGTTTACTAGGCTGAAGGAGGGGCAAAAGCTTCCCGTTGTGCCCTTTTAGTGGTCTCGTGCAACTACATATTATTGAAAAGAAATAACGGTGTCATTAAAGACGTATATTTGCCATATAGCCACATATAATCTCCTTTTGTTTCTATAGTTATATCAGGACACTGATAAATATTTTGTATTGCTATCTTGTTTGCCATATATGTCTCTATATCTCTCTCACTAGTTAGCCACCTATCTAGATCTCTCTATCTTCCTCACCAGCTAGCTAGCAAGCAAGTTGAAACTGCCATCCAAGCATCATTTTCAGGCGCTTTTCCCTGTACTCTTTTTTAAAAATGTTGTATAACACCAGGTGTGATTATACCATAATGATAAGTTGTTTGTCCATTTTTCCTCTCTGAGCGGAACAATTATTCGCGAAATTTTATCATATTGGTTGGTGAAATAGGAAGCCCAAAACTCTGATTGGCTGTTGATGGGCAATGCCTGCGAAAAGTTAAACTGTGGGCAACATTTTTTGGGAAACTTTGGTTGCTAAGTTGCTCAGTTGCTTGTGTTGCTGGTCATCGCTCAGTGACAAGAGAATGAATGGACTTCCAGCAACTCGGTTGACAAGTTGCTCGCTGTGTGAACACACCGTAACTGCCACCAATTTATTAGTTTCTTGTTAAAAAGCCGCACCCATGTGCAAATTCTTTGGATTACTGAGAGCACGTGTAGAAGCGTACAACAGGTTTGGTGCAAATCAGTCAAACCACCCAGGAGGAGATGTTGTTTAAGTGTTTTTTTTATTTATTCAAAGTGGCGGTAAATCTGTAATCCTTGGCTAACAGGTCATTGAGACAAATTTATTTTTTATGTAAAAACAGATCTTGTGACAGTAGGTTCTTAAATTACTGAAATGTCTATTCACACAGGACTAGTATTAACCAGAGAGCCTCGGTTTTTACTTTTCAGCCAGGTAAAAATTACCGACTTGGCAGATTCTGACGGGATTAAAATCAGTGGAGTAATAGGTAATAATTCCAATTACCGGACATCCTTGGTTAAAACTAATCCTGTCAGATAGCATAATACAATATAAACTCATGACAACATGTGTTTAGTTATGTACTCTTGTTTAACATCACAATTTATATAATAATCTATAGGAGTATTGTGATTTGTTTTTGTTAAACGTGTTATTTGTATCTGAATTAAAGATAAAACAAATGATAAAAAACTTACAAAATCTAGGCCTGTTTTTGTTTAGATATTAGTATACAGAGCTTCTACATCCATGGTAAACATAGTAACACAATTTCATTACCCCTCAGACTTTTAAGAAGAATGAGGTCATCCGTAAACTGAAGAGCTCCATGCTCCAGAGGGAGAAGATGTCAGAGGACTTTACGTTTAGAATGCTGCAGGATGTGGAGAACCAAAACCTGTCATACAGGAAGACCTCAGAGGGCCGCCGGGCAAATATGCAGCAGGATATCAACCAGCTGTGTACACAACTCAAGAACTTGATCACTAAGAACCGTGAGGTTGAGATGACCCTCAGAAAGGTATTTCAGACATACACCTTCTCTGGGCTGTTATAATCCTGTCTTTCTAACTGTTTATTTTGATTTTCAGCACTCTTAAGAAAACAGGGTAGCTTACAGCTTCTCTGACATTTCAGGATTCCATCAAACACATGTAGTCTATAATGTAGGAGAGCGTAAACAAGCGTAATGTTTCCAGCTCTTTTGACACTACAACCCACAAGCCAAGCTAGCACAGACATGTGCCAGTGGAAGTCAATGTCACGTGTGGCGAGGGAATGGACCCAAACACAAAGTAAATACTCAAACTCCAAATGGTAAATTGAAACAAAGACTTTACTTTTCAAATCAGGAACTAAAGCAGGGAACAAAAGGCATCGCAGGGCAACTCTCAAAAAACACAAAGTAAAACTTCAAAACATAGAAAACAAAGAAAATCCAAAAACACGTAGAAAACGGAACGTGGGCAGAAACACACAGGAAGCTACTCTCAGGTGGAAACACAATCAGAAACACAAGGAACCAGCAACCGAGTCAGGGAAGAAAAGAACTTAAATAGACAAGACACTAACGAGACACAGGAGGAACAGAACTACAAACTGAAGTGCGGCCCAAAAAAGGAAACGCAGACAAACACAGAACCATGACAGTACGCCCCCCCCCCCCCCCCCCCCCCCCCAGAAGACTGACCTGGGGAGGGGTTGACAAACAGAATGGGACCAACAGGACAGGACTTGGGAATGGAACACACAGAAACAAACACAACTTGGGACTGGAGCAGACAGGAGACTGGACTCGGGACTGGAGCAGACGGGAGACTGGACTCGGGACTGGAGCAGACAGGACTGGACTCGGGACTGGAGCAGACAGGACTGGACTCGCGACTGGAGCAGACAGGACTGAACTCGGGACTGGACACAGGGCTCGGAACAGGACTCGGACGTGGAACAGGACTCGGACTCAAACGCAACACTGGACTGGACTCAAACACAACACCAAACTGACCAACACATACACTGAACTCAACATAGACACTGGACTGGACTGGACTCAAACACGGAAAGGGACTGGACTAAACTCAGACACATAAGGAACTGGACTCAGAGACAACACAAACTGGACTCAGACACAACACGGAACGGACAAGGATACAACACTGGAACGGACTCACCGACGACATGGAACTGATAGACGCAGGCAGGGAACGGGCTAAAACAGAAAGGGAACAGGCTAACACAGGCAGGGAGGACTAACAGAAGGGCAGACAGAGACAAGCACACGGGGAGACACACAGCAAGGCTGAAAGACACACTAAGGGACAGATAGACAGGGAAGGAAAGGGGCGAACCCAAAAACAGGCACAAGGACCGACAGACGGACAGACAGGGCAAAAAACAAGCCGACTGACTTACAGACAAGTAGGCAGACAGACGGGTAAACAGATTGGCCGACGACCTGGGGGACAGACAGACAGGCTAACATACTGGCCGACAAACATGCGGGCAGACAGGTAGGCTGGCAGACAAATACACAAGGAGGCAGTGAACAGACAGACACATAGTTAGGGGACATGGGAACACTGGAGAACACGGGAACACTGGAGGACTCGGGAACACTGGAGGACTCGGGAACACTGTGCAGAGCAGGCGACCTCTCCTGTAGAACAGTGGGCTGAGCAGGCGACTTCTCCTGCGGCTTCTGCGGGACAACGGGCAGAGCAGGCGGTGGCAGGAGGCTTCTCCTGGGCGCGGGGCGAAGCAGGAGGCCTCTCCTGGGCACGGGGCAAAGCAGGAGGCCTCTCCTGGGCGTGGGGTGAAGCAGGAGGCCTCTCCTGGGCGCGGGGCGAAGCAGGAGGCTTCTCCTGGGTGCTGGGCGAAGCAGGAGGCCCCAGCTGCAGTCTGGGCTGGGCTTGGGACAGGAACACGGACCCCAGCCATAGGGAATCCGGCTGGGCCGTCGGATGGGACTGGCGGGACCCCCGCGGGTCAGGCCCTCGAAAAATGGCCAGCCGAGACCCCTCAAAAAAGGCATGCCAGGGGTCTGCTGGCTGAGCAGCTGGAGGTCTGGCCGACCGGGAGGCAGCCCAACCACGATGCCTCCGTGACCACCCGCCCCGGGCTCTGGGAGGCCCAAGGGCGAAAACTGGCCCAATCGCTGGGCAGCGAGTCCTCGGGATCACTCCACCACACTGGCATCACACAAACGTGTGACCTCTTCTTTGGTTCATGACCAACCTTTCCACAAAATCTTGTGCAAATCTGTGAATCCATTCGGGAGTTATCCGCCTTTTTGTGATAGGCCAAGCCCGTCGTCCATGCCAAATTTCATCCTCCTGGGGCGAAAACTGTGGCCGCTACGGGGTGGGACACTTTTTGTGGACCAATCGACCGACCGACCAACTGACCGACCGACAGACAGAGCTATAGAGCTGCCGGTCGCAGATAAAAATGATAGCACTGAGAGCAATGAGATGGAATATTTTAAAATGCCTGCTAAGAACTTCAGGAAGCTAAGAGGCTCTTTGAAAGGCAAATTACCAAAGATACAAAAAGTAATCCTAAACATCAATTCTGAAGTTGGAAAGGTGAAGTGAAGGAGGATGTCAGGGGCATCAGCAATGAAGAAGGAACATTGATATTTAAGAATAAAGATATTGTTGATTACTTAAATATATATAGTACTGTGCAAAAGTCTTAGGCACCTGTAAAAAAATGCTGTACAGCTAAGATGCTTTCAAAAATAATGAAATGAAAGGTTATAAATACTGAAAAAATAATATAAACAGCACTAAATAAAATCAATGTTTGGTGTGACCACCCTTCGCCTTTAAAACTACATCAATTCTCTTAGGTACACTGTCCTGCAGCTTTATAAAAAAATCGGCTGGTATGTTGTTCCAAGCATTTTGGAAAACTTGCCACAGTTCTTCTGCAGATTTTGGCTGTTTCGCTTGCTTCTGGCTCTCCAGGTAATCACAGAGACCCTTGATCAAGTTTTCATCTGAAAAGTAGTCTATTACATCAAATATTACTTTATTTAACAAAATACAAAAATGTATCTGTAAAATTTCATTTTCTGGAAGATTCATGTTTGGAAATCTCAAATTTGTTCTTTTCTACTGACACACACTGAATGCAGAAAACAAAAAATAAACGTCTAAGACCAAATATATACTATATATTATATTTAAAAATCTAGGGTGCCTAAGACTTTTGCACAGTACTGTGTATATATATGTAAGGAATAAACCATGAAATGCTGTCCCGTTATTGAAAAATAATGTAAGACGGGGGTGGTGATGCGCCCGAGGCGAAGCCGAGGGTTGCTTAACCAACCCCAAAGTACATTATTTTCCTATAATGGGACAGCCCGGAGGGGTTTATTTCACTTATACAACGGGTTAACAACAATGACTATTTATGGTTACTTTATATATGATTTTTATTGACTTGATCAGCTGAAAGTGAAATATTCTTCTGCGGCCGTTTGGGCATGTTATTTTACCGTTGTCAAGCAAAACTCTGGTTGGTAGTTCTATTTGCACCGTTGGTAAGCAAAAACCTCTGGTCGTTTATTCTATGAAAACAAAGATTCCATCGAGAAAAATAGTTGCTTCTTGTTTTATACCATACAATTAGCACCAATTTTGGTCATTTTTGTCATTACATTATTTAAGAAAACTACATGAAACCATAACTCAATCAAATGTATCTCCCTAGCTCTGTCTTTCTTTGTAAAATGTTTGCTGGTCTCAGCAGTGTAGACATTGCGTTTTTCCAAGACACTCTGAAGCCGGGTTTGAATGCCAGTTAACTTTATGAAAGGTTCGCCGTCACCTGTCACCTAGCCAATATTAAAATTCTGGGTTTTATGTCAGAATGATCTCACAGCATGCTTGTTATCCCGGCTAGCTAGCTAGCTAACTATTGAATTGTATTCATAACAGCGGTTACTACAAACGGAATCGTTCACAAAGATACGGATGAAAATGCGTCCCGTAGCCATGAGTTAAATACGGAACGCCTATTCTACTGTCAAAATAAGGGACGATTCCTTATTTTCCGGATTGTTGGAATTCTAAATGAAGCCAGTAACTAGAACCGTGATTCAACTTTGCCATCAATTGCGAAATTGGACACTGAAAAGGGGAGGGGACGTAACAACAATTGAAAATCAAAAGAATAGCCTAATGTTTCTGTTTTAACTGCTTTAGAATGCTGAATTTTGTAGCACATTGATTTTAGAACTGATAAAACGCCTGAGGTGTCCCTTTACTGAGAAATAATGCACACTCTTTGGACCAATCAGAATCGAGTATGTCAGCCAGGCCGTTGTTGCGTATATATATATATATATTATATATATATGTGTGTACACTCCACCGGCCACTTCATTAGGTGACAGGAAGTGGCACCCGGTGTGGTCTTCTGCTGCTGTAGCCCAACTGCTTCAAGGTTTCACGTGGTGGTGCATTCAGAGATGTTCTTCTGCATACCTTGGTTGTAACAATGTGGTTATTTGAGTTACTGTTGCCTTTCTATCAGCTCGAACCAGTCTGGCCATTCTCCTCTGACCTCTGCCATCAACAAGGCATTTTCGCCCAGAGAACTGCCGCTCACTGGATATTTTCTCTTTTTCGGACCATTCTCTGTAAACCCTAGAGATGGTTGTGCGTGAAAATCCCAGTAGATCAGCAGTTTCTGAAATACTCAAACCAGCCGGCCTGGCACCAACAACCATGCCACGTTCAAAGTAACTTAAATCACCTTTCTTCCCCATTCTGATGCTTGGTTTGAACTTCAGCAGATCATCTTGACCATGTCTACAGGCCTAAATGTATTTAGTTGCTGCAACGTGATTGGCTGATTAGATATTTGCGTTAATGGGTGCAGTTTGCAGTTGAACAGGTGGACCTAAAGAAGTGGCCGGTGAGTGTATAGTCAAATCAGATATTACAATCTAATGTTAAGAGGCATAACAATAACAGATTACTATATACAGAGAGAATAATGCAGCAGTGAATAATGTACTTACAGCATATATGATAACAATGAATAATATATTATCAATATACTTCAAAAGAGACGGGCTCTAGGTTAAGTGGACTAGCACAATTACAAACTACAGAATTACCTATGTCAAACAGTAGATATAAAATAATTAAATTAAGCAATTCCAATACCAGCTCCTCATTACGGCCCTGCAAGGTGAAGCGTTTTAAGGTAAAATACCAATTTACACTCAGTCTGTAACAGACGTTGTTCCATATCCCCTCCCCGCGTGGTGTTTTGATCTGCTGGATCACACAAGAGGAAACAGGGTGGCTGGCATCTTTGAAATGATGGGCAATGGAGGACTTTTCATCCCCTCTCCTGATTGTACTTTTGTGTTCGATAATCCTTGTTTTTACTTGTCTTGTAGTTTTACCCAATATAATTGAAGTCCATATGGGCAGGAAATCAGATGTATGACATTATAGAATTGCATGTAAGGAACTGTCTTATATCGTACTGCTTGCCAGTGATATGGCTAACAAAAGTACTTGTATGCTGCACACAAGCGACAGGGGTAAAAACCTGTCATTAGGGTAAGGCGTTCCTTTCATGAAATTCTAGTGGCACATTTGGTTTGTACAGGACTATTGACCATTAAATATTTGAGAAGATTTTTGCATCCTTAAACCTCAGTGTGGACATTCCTGTGTTTAATATCAGTGTGCGAGCATTTTCTATATCTCATCTTATATGCATTTAGCTTATGCACCTGATTAAAATACTTAGTTTTTTTGGACTGTTCGACAAGAGCGCAAACTATTTTCTATTTTTTAATTTACAGCAATGCATAATTTAGACATTTTGCATAGATTGGGAGATACTGGGTCCACTGCTTACTTTCTGATTCATATATCTTTATTAGTTCTGCGTATCCACCCTTTGATTTGATGCACTTGTGGTCAAGGAGTTTTTGATCCAGGACATGTATAGTTTAACCTGCTGTATATTTGCAATCTCTCAGTATTTCATTGCAGACTAAAAAAGAGCTAATTGATTTTTTGCCTGGACAATTGTATTTGTGGCATTTTGGTTTGTATTCATAATTTAGGAAGAAATAATCTAAGGTAGTATTGTAAATGGTACAAATGTCTTGCTTCATTTAAGCCATTTTTCAAGTCTCTGTGATGCTCACATCTGGAGTTATAAAGCTTTAAATAGGGCACCCCATAAATGGGCCAGGATTGGCCAGATTTGGCATGTGCGCTAAGGGGTTAAGACCTGATATAGAGTTTATTCTGAGTGATTTAATTGATCATTGTCATTCTTACCAATAATTATTAAATTAAATCACGTAAAATATATTTTATATGTAAGTTAAGGGAGGGGTTCTAGCACACAGTACCACTTGCGTTCAGCATTCAGAGTACTGAACCTTTCAACAAGGGTATTGCCTGTTGAAACCGCTGGATTCAGAAAATTACAATGTTTTTACTTAATCCTCGCTTGTCTGACAGACCACATCTTTTACAATCAGAATAATAAAAATGGGACATATTTATACCTTGGCATGCTTCAAAATGTCTGCATGGAAACTGTTTTATGATTGTTGTTTGTTATTGTTTTCATTACTCTGTGCTGAAGTATCAGAATGTAATTTCCAAGATATGTAAAACCAAAATGTTGTGCTTCTTTTCCCTGTTTAATCATCAGAAACGAAACAAGGTGGAGTCAGAAATTGAGAACTGGATCCAGAAGTATGATGCTGACATGGGTGAAAAACAGGTAGGACAGACTGCCAATTAAAATTTAAAATTTTGATTTACATTTTTAAAAATGAACAACCTAATCAGAATAGAAATGTCTCATGTAACCAACTCAGTTGGAATTCACTATCTCATTCCGATTCAAATTTCATTCAGTTTAAAGATAATCCGATCAATAGGAGAATGTTACCCATGGAAATACTTAACCCTACTACTTTATTTTGATGGAATATATATTCTTGCGCATGGGTGGGAGCTCTGCTGTAACCCCTGTTCTGTGGGTGACAGCAGAACCAGGTCATCCGCATAGAGTAAGAATTTCATTTTTTATCATGAAGGCCAGGAGTCCAGGAGCAGCAGATTGTTCCAACTGTAAGGCAAATTGATTGGTGTAAATGTTGACGAGTGTTGGACTCAGACTGCTGCCTTGTCTCACTCCATGCCCCTGAGTGAAGAGTTCAGTTCAGTAGACTACACCACTTTGTAAGATTTTTAAAAAATAGTCCATCGTGCCAAATTGAATCAAATGCTTTTTTGAAATCAACAAAACATGCAAAGATTTTTCCTTTATTTGTTTGGTGGACATGCTTGTTTCTGAGTGTGTGTAAGGTGTAAATATGGTCAGAAGTGCGATGATTTGGTAAAAAGCCAATCTGACTCTTACTCAAGACATTGTGTTCTTAAAGGAAGGCCAGCATTCGGGCATTGATTATACTGCAGAAAACCTTCCCCAGATTACTGGTCACACAGATGCCTCAATAATTGCTTGGGTCGAATTTGTCTCCACTTTTAAACCCTTAGCGCACATGCCAAATCTTGCCAATCCTTGCCTATTTAGGGGGTTTATTTAAAGCTTTATAAATCCAGATGTGAACACCACAGAGACTTGAAAAATGGCTTAAATGAAGCAAGACGTTTGTACAATTTACAATACTAACGCAGATTAGTTTATATTCATAATTTTGGAAGAAATAAAGAGTCACAAATGCAATTATCTAGGTAAAAAATAAAAAATGAATTTGCTCTTTTTTAGTTTGCAATGAAATACTGAGAGATTGCATATATTCAGCAGGTTAAACTATACATTTAGGAATGTTAAGGGAAAAAAAATTCCATAGTATTAGGATAAATTGTAAATCCTAGAGGGGAGGTTTTGACTATAAGCACTTTGGGGTTTCTTACCTCTCCTGCACAATCCCTGCTATGTTTGTTTTTAAATACTTTTATTTTATCACTTACTTTGTGTGAATAAATAAATAATAAAAATTTAAAAAACTATACATGTCCTGGATGAAAAACTCCTTGACCACAAGTTTTAAAAATCTAAGGGTGGATATGTAGAACTACCAAAGATTTATGAAGCAAAAACTAAGCAGTGTTTTAACTCAAGAAACTCACTGTTGCATCATTTTCAAGTGGGAATTACAAGCTTTCTGTCAGTACAGTGGTCTAAAATATCTAGGGGTCCAGAAACCTATCCAAAATCTCTCCACAAATGAATAAAATGCCTTTTGTCCATTATAAAGCATATAAATGAGACCCTTATGAAGGTTTAACCTCTTAGTGCAAAGCCCCTAGTGGTTGGCATGCCAGCGTGCTGAGATTGCTGAACTCAGACATTCAGTGCTACTGCAACCATGGTATGAGTTAAAAACAGACACGCTTTGTTTTAGTTTCATTAGCAGACGATACACGACAACTATGCCGAATACGGAGTTTCGCAGCGCCACCATTGTCGCTCTGGTCGTTCATTTAACAAGCATTCCCTTCCTGCAGTCTCATCTGCAACTACACCCCCCACCCATGACTCTGTATTAGGCATAGTTGCCATGTATTTCCTACTAATGAAACTAGAACACAGAGTTTCTGTATTCAACACATACTTTGTTTGCTGGAGCAATGAATGTCTGAGTTGAGCAATCTAGGCATGTCGGCGTGCCGACCACTAGGGGGATTACGCTAAGAGGTTAATGAAGTGATGAGTGAATGCTTAACCAAAATCACAGAGGTGAGTCAGGAATTATTTGAATGATTGCTTGATTCTTGTCTTGAAATAGAGGCTTTATCAGCTTTTGCTGATGGAGGACTGATGTGAAATAAAATATTATATATATATATATATATATATATATATATATATGGGCCCGTAATATCATAACAATTATAGTCAAATTAATATCATTGATGAAAAAATCTATTTTATTAAGTGTATATTTTTCTGTTTCTCACTAAATGCAAATGTTGTGATTGTGCTAAACAATTCCTGTTTACCCCTAAAATTTAGATTGTAACACTTAATTGCTAGAAATGTGCCTAGTGTGATGGAATCTGACCTAATAAAAAAAAGGTGCTGTAGCTATGCCTAGTCAAAAAAATAACCACATACAGTTCCCCTCCAAAAGTATTGGAACAGCAAGGCCAATTCCTGTTTTTGCAATACACTGAATACATTTGGGGTTGAGATAAAAAGATGAACATGAGACAAGAGTTCAGAATTTCAGCTTTTATTTCCTGGTATTTACACCTAGATGTGTTAAACCACTTAGAACATAGCACCTTGGTATCAGACCACCCAATTTTTAGGTGAGCAAAAGTATTGGAACAGAGAGTATTTAAGTAAATGAAAGCAAATAACACTTACTATTTGGTAGCATATCTCTTGCTTGCAATAACTGCATCAAGCCTGCGACCCATTGACATCACCAAACTGTTGCATTCTTCTTTTGTGATGCTTTTCCAGGCTTTTTACTGCAGCCTCTTTCAGTTGTTGTTTGTTTCGGGGGGGTTTTCCCTTCAATCTCCTCTTCAGGAGGTGAAATGCATGCTCAATTGGTTAAGGTCTGGTGATTGACTTGGCCAGTCTAAAACCTTCCACTTTTTCTCCCTAATGAAATCCTTTGTTGTGTTGGCAGTGTGTTTTGGGTCATTGTCTTACTGCATGATGAAGTTCCTCCAAATTAGTTTGGATGCATTTCTCCGTAAGTTGGCAGACAGAATGTTTTTGTAGACTTCTGAATTCATCCTGCTGCTACCATCATGAGTTGCATCATCAATAAAGATTAGTGAGCCCACTCCAGAAGCAGCCATGCAAGCCCAAGCCATGACACTTCCTCCACCGTGCTTCACAGATGAGCTTATATGTTTTGGATCATGAGCAGATCTCTTCTTTCTCCACACTTCGGCCTTTCCATCACTTTGGTAGAGGTTAATCTTGGTCTCATCAGTCCATAAAAGTTTGTTCCAGAAACTTTTGTGGTTCATCCTCTGTACTTCTTTGCAAATTGTAATCTCGTCTTCCGATTCTTACTACTGATGAGTGGTTTGCATCTTGTGGTATAGCCTCTATATTGCTGCTCTCTAAGTCTTCTTCAAACAGTTGATTGAGATACCTTCACCCCTGCCCTGTGGAGATTGTTTGTGATGTCACTGACTGATGTTTTGAGGTTTTTCTTCACAGCTTTCACAATGTTTCAGGACGGAGTTTAGCACAGTGGGTAAGGAACTGGGCTTGTAACCAAAAGGTCGCAGGTTCGATTCCCGGGTAGGGCACTGCCGTTGTACCCTTCAGCAAGGTACTTAACCGAAATTGCTTCAGTATATATCCAGCTGTATAAATGGATACAATGTAAAATGCTATGTAAAAAGTTGTGTAAGTCGCTCTGGATAAGAGCGTCTGCTAAATGCCTGTAATGTAATGTAATGTTTCTGTCATCAACTGCTGTTGTTTTCCTTGGTCGACCTGTTCGATATCTGTTGCTCAGTACGCCAGCGGTTTCTTTCTTCTTCGGGACATTCCAAGTTGTGGAATGGGGGCGACATAGCTCAGGAGGTAAGAACGATTGTCTGGCAGTCGGAGGGTTGCCGGTTCAAACCCCACCCTGGGCGTGTCGAAGTGTCCTTGAGCAAGACACCTAACCCCTAACTGCTCTGGCGAATGAGAGGCATCAATTGTAAAGCGCTTTGGATAAAAGCGCTATATAAATGCAGTCCATTTACCATTTACCAAGTTGTCATACAAGCTATCCCCAATGCTTGTGCAATGGCTCTGATTGATTTCCCCTCTTTTCTAAGCTTGCTTTTCTCCCAAAGACAGCTCTCTGGTCTTCATGTTAGTTTATCTTTTATAACACAAATGCAGTTTTCACAGGCAAAACCCAAGGCTAAAACCAAGAGTAGACATTCAGAACGATTTATTGTTTAACCAATCAATCTAACAGGACACATCTGGGCAACAAGAAACACCTGTCAGTCACATGTTCCAATACTTTTGCTCACCTAAAAATTGGGTTGTCTGATACAAAAGGTGATATGTTCTAAGTTGTTTAACAAATCTAGATAAAAATACCAGGAAATAAAAGCTGAAATTCGGATCTGTCATCTCATGTACATCTTTTGACCTCAAACTCAATTGTCTTCAGTGTATAGCAAAAACAAAGGAATTGACCTTGCTGTTCCAATACTTTTGGAGGGGACTGTATTGAAGTCTTCTGTATGCCCTCAGGTGGAGCTGGAAGAGGTGTCTGTGTATTATGCACAGGAGAGCAAGGAGCTGCAGGAGCTGGAAGAGCATTACAAAGTTCTGGAGCTTGAGTTTAGCCAGATTATGGATGAGAGGCGCCTCGCCCAGGAACTGAAGGAGGAAGAGGAGAGGGAGCGGGTCATCAAGGAACAGAATGCTGTTATCATCCAGGCTTACTGGAGAGGGTTCCAGGTGCGCAAAGAAATGAAGGGCAAGCCCACAGGAAAGAAGGGAAAGAAGGGAAAAGGAAGGAAGATTAAGTGAATGGAACTGTTTTACCCACCCCACCACATCCACTTCCCTCAAAACACTATGAATATTGATGGTGGTAGTCAGGGGTTAAATTGGGATTTGGGAGGTGGGTGGACCCTGAGATCCAGTGGGAGGTGGGTGAAAAAAGGTACAAACCAATTAATGTCTCAGCTCAAAATAGTTATATAGTATATTAATAGTATCTTTAATGTATCTTTTATGTGTACATAATTGTAATTAAGGAAAACAATGTTTTAAAAAGAATGTATACTATTGATGCAAGCTTTTACATAAAATATTTCAAGTTTATTGAGTGTCATTAATGCTGAGAATTTTTTTACCCACAAAAATAATCGTCATCCTCTTCTTTAGTCCTCCGTCTTCCTCCTTGATCCATATTTCTTAAACTATCAATTTGAAACAAAATAAAACCAGTGGCGACTGGTGAGCTGAAAATTGGTGATGCGCAAAACTTTCCTTTAAACTAATCATTGATCTCGAACTCTTTTCATTAATTTTCAGTGATTAACAAGCATGCAAACGATCTGACTAAGCAATTGGAAAGGGACACACAGCTTCTTCGCATTGTGTTAGGGAGATTAAATGATAAATGCGATTTAGAAAAATCCGTTTTAATCACTAAGCAGTGGCGGAATCTTCCCCTGATTTTCCTTGAGTATCATTACATTACATTACAGGCATTTAGCAGACGCTCTTATCCAGAGCGACTTACACAACTTTTACATAGCATTTCTTTTTACATTGTATCCATTTATACAGCTGGCTATATACTGAAGCAATGCAGGTTAAGTACCTTGCTCAAGGGTACAACGGCAGTGTCCTTACCCGGGAATCGAACCTGCGACCTTTCGGTTACAAGTCTAGTTCCTTACCCACTGTGCTACACTCCGTCACTCAATGCAATTAATCCGCAAAATAGGCTACTCAATAGCAATACTATCATATAGCCAGCTCTCCCCAAATAGGCAGTTTTAGCGAGTAGCCTAGGCCTTATAGCCTACATTTATTTAAATTTTCAGTACGAAATTGTGCACATTTTTAATCAACATTATTTTTGGATACATGCACTTCTTTCTCCGCACTCAAATTCATGGCAAATATCTGCAATGCGTAGATTGTAAACAAAATTGAAGTGTAGGTTTTGTTTTTGCTGGTTATTCTGTAAGCTAACACGGTAGATAACAGACTGGTGTATCTTGTTTGTAAAGTGTAGACTACTTGGTGATTAAAACGGATTTTTAACGGATAAATTGAATTTATGATTTAATCCCCTACACGGTATGAAGACGCTGTGTGTTAGGCTACTTGCCATTTGATTAGTCCAATCGTTGGCACGCTTGATAATAAAATAAAAATTACTAATGAAAACAGGTTGAGATGAATGATTAGTTTAAAGTAAAGTTTTGCGCCCCACCAATTTTCAGCTCACCTGTTGCCACTGAATAAAACGTTATGTATGTGGGAAATATTCAATCCTAACTTAGCTGCTGACCAGCAACCTGCTGATTTTGCTCAAGCAATCTAAGTTGCCGTTAATAATAGTCGGCGTTCGTGGGGGCTGTTTATTCGTCTCTCTTTAAAATGTTGCATAGATGAAATTACTAATGTTAATGAAATTACCTACTGCGTCCGCTTCCAAACAATCAAGACAATCAACGATATTTTCCTTTCTGTGCCTGTCTATATAAACGACTGACTATTCCCTCCTGAGTTTTTTTTTTCTTCTGATTTTTGATGGTTGAGCGAGTAAACTGGCTAGAGGGAACACATGGACTAGAGCATACGAGAAATGGACTGGATTGTCATAGTTATTTGTAAAACTGCCGGTCAAAATTATTTATTTATTACCATAAGTGGGGTGGACGCCGTCCACCCGCGTCCACCCCCAATTTAACCCCTGGTGGTAGTCATAATGAGTTATAAAGAAGCTGTAGGATTTCTAATCATTATTGTTTTCAGGTTTTTAATGTGTATATTAAATATTTCATTTTGTGAGTCTTCTTCTACTTGTTTTTTCACTTTGTTTCAAATGTCTGGAAAGTGATTTGAGCAACTGAAAGGAAAGTTTAATATTTTTAAATTCGTAAATTATTAAAAGACTGTTTTCCACATCTCCAGTAAAATATTTCCTCAAAATACTTTGGAGCTTCACACACCAAATTTTCTCAAGTTGTAGTACTATATGCTACTTGGGTTGCCTCATATCAGTTTGACAGGTAGACAGGTTTCTCCTAGGATCGGCTAATTGAATCGTTTTTTGAATAGCTTGATTCCCCTCAACCACTTACTCATTGTTCCACCATGGTGTGAGATCTCAGAGATAGAATATGAAACCCATCTATGGTGATGTCACTTACAGCCTCCAAGCAAAATGCAGGTTTTGTGGGGCATACACACCCCACAGCGATCAGCACCGGTGCAACTGTGACCCCACACTACTGGGTAAATCCCACCTGCCATACTCCTTCAGCCTTCTGCAAAGTCAGAACATCCCACACTGCGGGTGAACACTTTTCCAGCGGCTTCATAGTTGGGCAGGAGCACACCAACCTGTGGGGGCGTAATCTCGCTCCAATACCCCTGGTGCCCAAAGCGGATGAGGTGACTTCCTTCTATGCTCCCCATTGACTGGAATCTTCAGCATTGAGTGTGAATCAAACTACAGTCAAATTACTAGAATAGATACACAACCAGGTGGTGCAGGTGTATCCCTAAAAAATATAACCATAATTAACTCATCTGCACATGGGGTTGTATTATAAGGTTAGAATATTTTATTCTGTGGATAACTCTCCACAACCACCTAGGAACCTGGCCTAAGTGCAGATCTAACAATTCCTGGTGTCCTTGATCTAATAAATTTAAAGCCAAGAATTTACAAGCTATTTTTTATATTGAGGAATCCCCTCCCTCTTACAATCACCCAATGTTTCTCACACATAAGCCCTGTATGCCAAAGCTTTTTCCTATTTTTCCCATTTTACCTTAGTTTCACCATACACAACAGCCCATTTTCCCATTTTTTACAAAGACTTTGATTAGCACATTGTTGTAGAACACCAATCTAAACGTATTGGTAGTAGGTGTTTTCCACAAGATTCAGCCTCTGATGATCAACAGGCACTTGTGTCTCAGCATTTAGGAGAATTCAGAAAGCCATTCCTCTGCCAAGGATATGGAGGATGATACACGTCCTCTGAATAAGAGATCTTCATGGTCAAGAGAGGTTACTAGTTACTAGGTTACTATGCCACTGACCTTGCATTGTTATGGGCCTGAGTACCTTGCTTGTTGCACTGGCTCAGCTCTATCAGACCCCTGCAAATTGGTTTGGCTAAGGTCTTGTGTAAGTAAGCTGTCAAGATGCTCAGAACAGATGTTAACGCAAATGTTTTTAATATTACAAGGGCTTTCATGCTTAGTTAAAAATGTCTGCCTTATTATCCATTTCAACAGTAACAAATATGGTTTATAATTAGTCTTTAGTCCTCTGGGTGTGGAGCAGACTTTACCAGGGATGATGAACCCACATGTCACGTTCCTCAAGCTTCACAGGTCTCTTGATGTAGATCCAGTCTTATGGCTGTGGTCCAGGGATGAAGTCTTCAGGCTCCCCCCTTTGGGCTGCTGTGACCTTGAAAAGTGATCAGTGATTACCATTACACATTTCTTTCTTTACTTTGCCCGTGAAATGAGTCTCTTGGGCAGAGTCTATGCGTTCGGGCACCCTCCACCTTGGGACACTGGGATCCACGATGTTTGGTCTTCGGTACTGCCCCCACATGTACTGGTCCATGGCATGCTTCCAGCAGGCAGCCCTGGGTCATCTTTGGAGCCACCATGTAACCTCCAGGTCCCAACCACTCTCCTCTGGACTGAGTTGCCCCAACCTTTCTCCGGAGTTCTGTTCCCTGCTTATCCTCTCTACTTTGCAACTCTCTGAAGTTAGTGAGGTTAGGGCCTGACGCTGATTTGGGATCAACAGAAAACATTGGGAGTGAGCTGCCCCCTCCCATACATTAGCCTATGCCTTGGCCTTAGTTGCTGTATCATCTTGGTCATTATCCTGATAATTAGCTCCGCCAGGCGAGAGCCTGGAGGGGATTATGCGTTTGGTTGCATGTGTGTGTGTTTGTGTGTCTGTCCGCAGCTAATCTCGCATACTACTGGGCCGATCAGCCTAATACTTGTTGTGCATGCCGACAGCAGGCCAAGGACCTGAATTCTTGAATATTTTGCAAATCGGTCAATGACAAGTATTTTATTTGAATTAATTTCCATCATTGTCCATTGAAATACATTGAGTGCTAACTCCTCACTCCTCCTAACCGGCCAGTAGGGGCTGCAAATGGTCAACAACTGCTTCAGTTTGGAATGAAAGACCAGCAATGTAAAATGTCAATTTCAACGTCAATTTCAAATAATCCGCCAACTAACGGGGTACGTTAATGTTTGAATATGTGGCAATTATTTTGTTGGCATTTTCACGTTGAAATCGATATTTTACATCGCTGGTCTTTTGGAATTGTTCCTGTCCAAATTTAAACAAAAGTGCCAGACTATAACGTCAACGTTAGCTCTGTATAACACATCGTGGCTGATATGAATGAAATTAGCTAACATGTCACCACCTTTAGCGTTACTTCACTGAATCAGTGTTTTTGGGATTTTCAGTGGCACATGGTAAAAACTTGTAATATTGTATTTGTCTGGTTGCATTGATTGTGTAGCCTGTATTGTTGCATCAGCAAAGCTAACACACCTGGCGGAGATCTGCACTCTACTGAGTGCACTCTTGTAGTTTCTGTTGGTTTTGTGGGTGCGAGAACTGATGACCGCAAGCTCTGCAGGCAAATCAACCATGTGAACTAGTCACGTCACATAATTATGGTCTATGATTGGTTGGCCCCCAGACATGATAAACCCCCAAGCATATCTACTGTCTACGTAGAGATTAACCCACTGACCCTTCCCATGCTCACATACTTTAGTAAGAGCTACAAACTCAGTTACGTTTGCACTTAATCTAGCCAGCAGTGATCCTTACTGAATAGAAACTATGCATTTCAGGACATTTGATTACCATAGTGCAGGCAGTGAAAAGTTTCCCGTCAATGAACATACAACAAAAATGTTAAGATCCAGGTCCACCAATGGCTCCTTCTGGAAGGTCGGGCCATCCTCATACTCTCCATTCTATCCACTGGGTTGATCCTGGTGTCATAGACCACCTTCACCCCTGGAGTGTGTTTTGTGTGAAACACAACCTCACCCCCAACACAATGGGCTCTTCAACCTTCACTGCCCAGCTTGTGCAATCCAGAGCCACAAAGTCCTGTTGTGTTGACAGGTATGTTTCATTTTCCCCCCAAGTCTGAGTAATCACAGCTGTATAGTGACTAACCACCCCCCCCCCCTCCACCCCTGGATGTTGCTATATATGCAAAAGGGCTTTTCGCCATTTGGGATTCCCAGTGTGTGTGCGCTGCTCATTGCTGCCTTCAACTGAGTGAAAGCACCTTCCTGCTCCTACCCAACTCAACGGTCTGTAAGGGCCACTCTTCACCAAGGTCACTATAAGTGATAGAAGTCTCCAACAAGGATATTAGGATACTGGGATGGCAGGTATGCCATCCAGCCAAGTTACGCCTTGGCAGGGCATGCCCCATACCTATACAGCACCGACGGTTTGGAACTTTTCATACTTCCCCACAGAAATAACCGCAACAGTCACAGACTCTCAGCCCTTAAAAACACTAATTTCAGTATATACTGACCCCATTTCAACAGACAGAATTCACTAACAACATCACATGTCCACACAATAAAGCCCCAAACTAAAGGGCTTCTTCTTTTTCCTGTCTCCTAGCCCACAAAGTCTCCCCATTGTCATTTTACGTACACCAGCCAATCCTTCACCAACACCAGCAAATCAAAATGTCACATACATACACAAAATAGACATATCTTTTTACCACAAAAAATTTCCAGTCTCTACAGCTAGTCAGTTCATGGCTCAGTGGTAACGTCATGGTCTACGGATCAGTGAGTGAGAGGTTCAAACACCACCTGAAGCAAATTTCTTATACATGCTTATTTGCTCACTAATAATTAGGGGTCCAAGCAGCGAAGCTGGTGGAACCCTATTGTATCTGGGGCAGGGGCGACATAGCTCAGGAGGTAAGACCGATTGTCTGGCAGTCGGAGGGTTGCCGGTTCAAACCCCGCCCTGGGCATGTCGAAGTGTCCTTGAGCAAGACACCTAACCCCTAACCCCTAACCCCTAACTGCTCTGGCGAATGAGAGGCATCAATTGTAAAGCGCTTTGGATAAAAGCACTATATAAATGCAGTCCATTTACCATTAGGGGTCCAAGCAGCGAAGCTGGCGGAACCCTATTGTATCTGTTAGGATTATTAGGGGTCCAAGCAGCGAAGCTGGTGGAACCCTATTGTATCTGTTAGGATTATTATTATTATTCTTATTATTATTTTTTTCCGGTAAAAGTGTCTGAGGCTCAGCAACCATAAGTCCTGGAGCAACCAAATTTGGCAGGTGGGTTCCTATGGGCCCCCACTACTCAGGCACTAAAAACCACGTACGTCGGCCAAATGGTGGCGCTATAACAAAGGGTTTTGCGTAAAAGGCCATAACTCCCACACCATAAGTTAGATCAACACAAAACTTTATAGATCCATGCCTCTGAACGTGCTCTATACTTTTTCCATTGGGACCACCTGTGTCCGCCATATTGTTTTCCCGCCATTTTAAGTTTATCGTTGGGGCGTGGCAGCTTTCTCCGCTAAAATGTCTGAGGCTCAGCAACCATAAGTCCTAGAGCAACCAAATTTGGCAGGTGGGTTCCTATGGCCCCCCACTACTCAAGCACTAAAAATCACCCATGTCGGCCAGATGGTGGCGCTATAACAAAGGGTCATACTTTAAAATGTCATAACTCCCACACCGTAAGTCTGATCAACACAAAACTTCATCGACCGATGCATGTGAATGTGCTCTACAACTTTGCTTTTGGGACCACCTATGTCCGCCATATGGTTTGCCCGCCATTTGGCCGTTTCTATTAGGTGGGGTGCGGAAGAGCTGTGGCTCCAAATCTAAACGGTTACGACATCGAGTAAACTTCTTTACGGCAAGCGACAACCATGGCGACGCAAGTAATCCCACACCGTAGGTCTAGTTTTTAGCAGTGAGGAGACGGTCTGACACTGCCACCTAGCGTGCATGCTAGGATAGGCTACCCAAAGTTTCTTAGTAAAAGCTGTCAGAGAGGATGAATAATTACTTTTCTTTGGCATGGATCCATTTGAAGACAGTATCGGGTGAGTTCGTTAAGTCTTTAAATCTGTCATTATGCTGAGAAATAGCTAAACCATTTCATTGATAGGTTCTGAGTTTCTGTGCAAACGCGCGAAAACACGCTGGTATAATGAAACAATGACGGTAGCCTAATACATATATAGTCCGCTTCGTTCCGTTGCTACCATAACATAACGACCTACAGCTGCAGTTTCTCGCTGCAATTACTAATATTGAATATAAACAAAAGACGCAATTTATGCTGTAGTCTTCCAATGTCTAAATAAATAATACGGTCCATTTGAAGACAATATCGGGTGAGTTCGTTTAGTCTTTAAATCCGTCATTATGCTGAGAGAAATCGTATTCTCAATTTAATTTCTAAATTGACTGTAAGCTTAGTGTTGTCACTAGGTAGTTGTTCCGTAGGTGACTTAGTCTTAACTCGTCTTAACTATTGCTTGAATGTTCTCATAGACTGCGTTGTTGCTGTTCTTGTTTGTGTTAGCGTTAATCAGTTTAAACTACAGGGTCCAAGTTGAACTATGCGGTTGTTCCTTGCACTTGGAACGGTATTTCTCTCTATGGTTTTCGGCACGCTTATTCCTGGTTATGGTTATACACTTTGTTGTACGTCGCTCTGGATAAGAGCGTCTGCCAAATGCCTGTAATGTAGGCTAATGTAATATTCCGTAGCAACAAGATAAACCCGGCGTTAGCCCTGAAATATGCCAATACAGCAGTGAAAACGCTGCTCACTGAATAACGAAATAAACGAGACAAAGTTTTTTTTTTAATTATGCCATGTCATTCTACATTCAATATCTGGGACTAAACTTTGAATAATTATACAATCTTACCACTGGTTTCACACGTAGAGATGTCCCTATTGCGACTGAGTGGTCATATATTGTCTTGGACAATCCGTTTGTGATTCCTGTTGCTTCTCATCTGCCAATTAATAAATAAAACGGTCGGCTGCTCTGCGCTTAGGTCCCGACTTGATAACTCGTCTTTTGTTTCGTTTTTTGTTTCGTTTTTTCTCAATGTCGTACTTATTATTTGAAATGTGTATTTATGTGTTATCATTCTATCTGTCTCTGAGGCGCTCTGAAATGTGCATTCTCTGCTAAACTGAGCAATGGATTGGAATATGTGTCTGGCGTAGTGTTGCACGGTATACCAAAACTTCAGCACTTTCTCGGTACTTAAAAAAAAACAAAAAAAAAAACGGTTTCGTATTTGAATTTTCCGACGTTCGGTAGTTCTGCGTCAAATGTAAAAGCCAGGGAAATGTGTCTCCCGCATTACTGATTTAGAGGATGAAAAGTGTAGTTTGTCAGAATCTTCGCTAGATGGCAGTAGCAACTAAGGTTGCCAAGTGAGGTGACCTGCGCTTGTGCATTCACTTCCCTGAAACAGCGCAAGCTTTGACTCAGTTCACTTCAGTAGCAATAGGTGTTCCAATTTGGAAATATTTTATTATAGATAGATGCTTTTTTGTTATTAAAATATGCTGTTTTTAAATCTATTTAAAGGTGAAAGACCTGTTTTAAAGATTATTTACTTTACAACTGTTTAATTTTTGAAATATATTTAACATGTTTTTCTATTGTTCAGTGTTGTAACACTATAGGCCTATGCATATTAATATGTTGAAGAGACTTCAACTTACAGGTTGTTAATCAACCAGGTTGTTAATAAACCATGAATTAGAAAATGAGGTCAATCCTTGTGAACATTACGTTTCTGATCTATTAAGGTAATTACAGTATCGTTAGGTACCGAGTATCGCATTAGCACCGTTTAAGTTTCAAGTATCATTTCAGTATTGAGTATTGTAATACTAAACCTGGTATCAGTATCAAAGTCAAAATTTTGGTATTGTGACAATACTAGTGTGACGCCTTTTTTAGTGGCGGCGCAGAAACACTGCAGCTGTGCATGCACACCGGACCATCTAAGTGTTATGACATGCCATCTAAGTGTTACGACATAGTAAAGGCCTTGACGGGAAGCGGCAAGGACACATCCATGGCGACGTAACTAAGTCATCCGACAGCGTCTCTTAGCTCAAAATTGGCCATAAGTCATCAATATATCATACGATCATCATGATATTCAGTAGATATGTTGGGTGAAGGCATATGATCGTGAGGACAAAGCCATTTTAAAATCACTCCATAGGGGGCGCGCTGCTGCCAATGCTTGGACCCCTTCCAATGCCGCTTGCGGCTTTAATTCTTATTATTTTTCTCCGCTAAAAGTGTCTGAGGCTCAGCAACCATAAGTCCTAGAGCAACCAAATTTGGCAGGTGGGTTCCTATGGCCTCCCACTACTCAGGCACTAAAAATCACCTATGCCGGCCAGATGGTGGCGCTATAACAAAGGGTTATGCGTTTAAGGCCATAACTGCCACACCATAAGTCCGATCAACACAAAACTTCATCGACCGATGCATCTGAATGTGCTCTACAACTTTGCTATTGGGACCACCTATGTTCGCCATATTATTTGCCCACCAGTTGGCCGTTTTTATTAGGTGGGGTGCGGAAGAGCTGCGGCTCCAAATCTAAACGGTTACGACATCTAGTAAACTTCTTTACGGCAAGCGACATCCATCTGTAGGGTCTAGTTTTTATCAGTGAGGGGACGGTCTGACCGTCGGGGAAGCAGTGGAAGACAGTGCCACCCAGAGTGCATGCTAGGATAGGCTACCAGAAGTTTGTTCGTAAAAGCTTTCTGAGAGGATGAATAATTACTTTTTTTTGGCATGGATCCATTTGAAGACAGTATCGGGTGAGTTCGTTTAGTCTTTGAATCTGTCATTATGCTGAGAAATAGCTAAACCATTTTATTGATAGGTTCTGAGTTTCTGTGCAAACGCGCGAAAACACGCTGGTATTATGAAACTATGACGGTAGCCCAATACATATATAGTCCGCTTCGTTCCGTTGCTACCATAACATAACGACCTACAGCTGCAGTTTCTCGCTGTAATTACTAATATTGAATATAAGCAAAAGACGCAATTTATGCTGTAGTCTGCCAATGGCTAAATAAATAATACGGTCCATTTGAAGACGACATCGGGTGAGTTCGTTTAGTCTTTAAATCAGTCATTAAGCTGAGAGAAATCGTATTCTCCATTTAATCTCTACATTGACTGTAAGCTTAGGGTTGTAACTAGGTAGCTGTTTCGTAGGTGACTTAGTATTAACTATTTAACTATGTTACGACATAGTAAAGACCTTTACGGGAAGCGGCCAGGACACATCCATGGCGATGCAACAAAGTCATCTGCCAGCGTCTCTTAGCACAAAATTGGCCATAAGTCCTCAATATTTTACTACGTCAGACACATATTCCAATCCATCGCTTATCATGATATTCAGTAGATATGTTGGGTGAAGGTATATGATCATGAGGACAGAGCCATTTTAAAATTGCTCCATAGGGGGCGCGATGGTGCCAATGCTTGGACCCCTCCCAACGCCGCTTGCGGCTTTAATTGTCTTTTATTTCTCAACTATTGCTTTTGCACCACATCTACCCACCATTCACTGAACGTATAGACTGCATTATGACATACCATGTACACCTTCAGTTAACCTCCGACAATATCGCCAGGCCATATGGATACAACCGGAGCTGGCTTACAGTACAGACTGTAAGTACAGACTGCAGAGTACAGACTGGGTTGATTGACAATTCATTCATTCAGTAGGTGAGAGTATAAGCTTTCTAACGATGTATAACATGTCTAATTTTGCTTTTGGAATAGCGTTTCATAGGTCAGCGTAACCGAACATTTTCTTATCATCGCATTCACTCTGGGGTAGCAGTAAAAGAGACGCTGTTATCGGTACTCTGGTTTTATTATTTTTTTAAACGAACTGACGGTGTGAAGACAGTAGTTGAGAGCGCGCCAGGTTTCAGTTGGCTAACCACGAGGTACTATATATGTCTTGTGATTTCAGGTGAGCGACGACGTCTAAATGTGCACAAAAGTGATATTGCATTAGTACAGTGGATGTATAAGAATGCTAGAATGTCAATGATGCTAGTAGAGTGTGTGTATGAGATCGCTAAATGTTACATGAAATACAAGTACGTGCATGTAGTCGCTAGCTAACTGGCTAGTTAGCCCCACTGTAGCAGCTAGTTAAGTGGCTAGTTAGCCCCACTGTAGCAAGCTAGAAGCTAGAAATGTCCGTTTGTAATCAGTAATATGTGCTTACGTGTGAATGTCCAGTAAATGTGTGTTTAGCTATGGTGAAAATAATGTGTTGAGCCGAATCTGAGAATTGCAAACTTTATTTAATTGAGAATATATGACAATAGATAATGGATCCCAGTGGACAGAGTGGCTGTGACGATGGCAACATTATGTTGTGTGGCGCAGCAGTAGAAGAGGAGCTCTGTGTGTGGCTGGCCTATCACGGAACGGTGTGGACACTGGACACAGCTACCCAATGAGGATTTTCCTTCATCACGAGGCGGATATTGACACATTTTACTCGGATGGTACTCGTGCTCGTAAAAAGTACATTATCCGTACCGGATACTCATTTCATCCGAGTATTCGGCTCAACCCTAATAGAAACTTTGTGGTGACATCTTCACTCTAATGGTAAGGTTCAATATGAGTGAGGTTTAGCTTCATTACATTACATTACATTACAGGCATTTAGCAGACGCTCTTATCCAGAGCGACTTACACAACTTTTTTTACATAGCACTTTACATTGTATCCATTTATACAGCTGGATATATACTGAAGCAATGCAGGTTAAGTACCTTGCTCAAGGGTACAACGGCAGTGTCCTTACCCGGGAATCGAACCTGCAACCTTTCGGTTACAAGCGCAGTTCCTTACCCACTGTGCCACACTCCGTCCAACAGGGCTGGCTGCAATCATGCCTGGTTGTGTTCAGTCAACCAATTCTAATTATCAATGCTCTAAATAAAACTTGGTCTCACACCTATTAAATCAGTCAATTATTGAAATAATGCCTTATCTCTGTTCACTTCATGCACCTGTTTTGTAATCCAGATAGGTGATTTGCTTATCCACTTAGCCTATTAGTAATCATTCAGAAATAAGTCTTGCAATGTTCATATTTGCTTGGTATGATAACATGGTTGAGTGCTAGTGTAAAATAGTGTTAGAATTCGAAGGACCATGTAAATGTATTAAATTTAGGTGATGGTTTCTGACCGGTAGTAAGCTCCACAGGTTGTCCGATTAGAACAAAGTCTGTGTGTATGTGGTTCTATAATAAATGAAAGGAAATACAACATGTATGTAATAAACATGTAACTGAGAAAGTTAGGATAGCTAAACATGTAAATAGCTTAAGGTAGCCATGCAAGTAAGGCTTTAACATGAACCAAAGGTACTTAACAATAATAAGTAATAGCACTTAGAAACATATCGGCATACACAGATTAAAGGTATCAATTAGATATTACACAGTGCTAACTAAACAGTAATTTCCATGTCAGAATGCTAATCGCGATGCTAACAGTATTTATGCATTACAATAAAACCAAATAAAGATAGTAAGTTGCACCAAATATATTGTACATCAAACAATATGTAAAGAAATGTAGAATGACTTACATTTTACTGTACACACAACTTAACACTGATGATCAAATGCACAACAGAAAAGGAGCAGCAGGGATGACTTCTTCACATTCCGCATTAACACATTATGGAGAAAACTAACATGTGCTTTCTTGGGGTCCTAACAACTACTAAGCCCCTTCCTTGAAGAGGCCAAATACGTGCCTGACTAAATGTCCATTAGGGGCACTATAACTAAATACAGGTGAGTAAGCTGGCCTTTTGTTGCTTCTGATAGGCCAGTTAAGTATCAGCATCTTCTTTAGGGAGCCCTGGGAGGCGGATGAGGCGGGCAACCGGCCTGAGATAGGTGCGGTCCTTGACGAGAACCTCGGCAGTCCTTACTCTCCCATCTGCTCCAGGGTGGTTAGCTTTCACAGTTCCGACAAGCCAGAGAGCCCTTGGTGCCTGCTGGTCCACCATCATCACCACTGTTCCGACAGCCAAGTCCTCCTTGTCCGTGAGCCACTTCTGTCGGTAAATAATGGAGAGTGAATTTGTTCCAAAACTGATCCACCAAAATCTGGTTGTCTCCATCTCTTCCTACTGATGGGCTCAGACTCCGGGTATCTCACCTGGGCAAGTGAAGAGTCTGGCCGCTCCATCAGGAGAGAATTTGGCTTGACCTGACCAGGGTCCGCAATGTCAGAAGACACATATCCTAGTGGTTTAGAGTTCAGTATCACCTCAATGTCTGTGAGAACAGTTCTCAAGACCTCTTCAGAGACCGTCTGTGAGCTAAGAGTGGTATACAGGGCGGCCTTTATCGACCTTATCTCCGTCTCCCAGGAGCCACCGAAGTGGGGAGCACTAGGGGGATTGTACCGGAACTCGATCTGCTGAGCTGCTAGCTGGTCTCTCAGGGATGGTTCAAGGTTATGAAAGGCTTCTTGCAGTTCAGTGTTGCCGCCCTTGAAGTTCGTTCCATTGTCGGACAGCACCTCGTAAGGCTTCCCTCGGCGAGCAATGAATCGATGAAGAGACATCAGGTATGAGTCTGTGTCGATACTTGACAGTAGGTCAATGTAAACTATTCTGGTCGTAAGACACTTGTAGAGGATGCCCCAGAGTTTCTCATTCCGCTTTTCTATCTTTCTAAGGAAGGGACCAAAACAATCCATGCCGGTGGAATAAAAAGCTGGGCAGAAAAGTCTCAGGCTTGAAGTTGGCTATCATCGGGTTGTCGGGTTTGGCACTCTGCACAGCTGTGCTGGGACTTGCGTACAGCTTCTCTGCTTCTCAGGATCCAATAGCATCGTCTTATCTCAGCAAATACCCGATCAGGCCGGGATGACGGAGCTGTTAGTCAAAATGTTGGATTAGCAGTTTGGTAATCTGATGTGCAGGGTCTAGGACGACTGGATGACGAACATCAGGGCTCAGTTCGGTGCATCTGCAAAGACAGCCTCCTACCTGAATGAGCCTAATGTTTGAGTTGAACTCTGGCGCCAGTGTAGTGAGGCGACTGTTTGACGAGACTTGATTTCCTGCTTGCAACTGAATGTAGTCCTCTGGAAAACTGTCCAGTTGAGTCTGTCTGAGAACTTCTAGCTCAGCTTGTGCGAAGTCATCAGCTGAGGGGTTGTCCGTACCTTTTGCCACCCCGTGAAGCAAGTGAGCTGTGTCTTCTACCAGCTTCTGGTATGTGTCATGCTGATCCACATCACGATTCAATGGCTGAACGTTGGCTATGGTGGCACCGCAGAAGGCCGACTTCCGCAGCTCCTCTGTGACGTCAGGCGGTGTTTCTACAGGACTCTTCGGACAAGCTGATTCTGGTTGCCACAGGAAGGCTGGCCCTTGGCTTCAGCGAATGAGATCACTGATCTGGGATAGTGTCAGGCCGCGTGTAATGTCGTCAGCAGGATTACTTTGGGAATCTACATACCGCCATGTGTGGGGATCTGTAAGTTCTTGCAAGTCGGCAATCCTGGTGCCCACGAACACTTTAAACCTACAGGATTCCGATGTAAGCCAGGTCAGTACTGTTGTTGAATCTGTCCAGTAGGTGGTGTTGTGGATCTCCAGGGTGAGTAATGGCTAGCTGAGCTCCAGTGAGCGCAGAGTTCTAGACGGGGCATTGAAAGTTGACGTTTGGGAGCCACTCCTAGATCTAGCTGCCAGAAACGCAACCTGAATCTTTCCACTGCTGTCCTCTGTGCGGATGTAAGCCACAGAGCCGTAAGCTCTCTCAGAAGCATCTGTGAAGATGTGTAGACTTCGGCTGCTCATGGTGGGGTCCAGAGCACTGCTGGCATAGCATCTCGGCAATGTGACCTCAGACAGATGAAGAAGCTCCTTCTCCCAGGTGATCCATGCTTGCAGGAGGTCCTCAGGTAGGTTGGGATCGTCCCACTCCCTCTTTTTATCCCACAGCATCTGGACAAGGATTTTGGCTCTTGTTGTATACGGCACGATGAAGCCTAGTGGGTTGTACTGCTGGGCAAGGATCTGATAAATATTATGCATAGTGGGATGGACTTCCTTTATCTGACCATGTTTGTAGCCCAGGATATCAGACTGACACTGCCAACGTAATCCAAGGGTGCATTCCTCAGGGTTTGCACTCTCCTGGCTGAATCAGAGCTCACTGCTCTGCGACCTGGATTCTTGAGGCAGATGATTGATGATGGTTGCTAGCCCACTGACGTAGATCGAATTCACCATTGGCAAGGAGATGACACAGCTTGTCCCCTAGCTTCTTGGCCTCCTCAGTGGAGTGGAAACTTTGCAACCAGTTATCCATGTAAAAGCATCGTTCAACAGACCTAAGCTGGAGGTTTCTGCAGGTCTAGTAGCTTCGGTAGCAGTAGTACCCTTGCCAGTGTTGACCTCATGCAAAACACCTAAGTGCCGCTTCTTGCACTTGGCCTTGAGAGTGCACTGGGCCGCTAAGTGTTCTCTGCCACATTTCCAACATCTCTGATTGGATTGGATCCAGGTCTCCATCTGCTCTTTTGTGAGAATCTGGAAGTTTGAACACTGGTTCAAATAGTGTTGAGTGGTGCGGCAGAATGGACAGAATTTTTTGAGCTTCTCCTGTGACTTCTCTTCTGCAGACGTGCTCTGCACCTGGGTCTCAGTCTTACCTTTCTTCTGTTCACCTCAAAAGGATTTGGTTTTCTTCTGCTCACTCCCATGGAGAATAGTTGCAGACTTGGGGAATATCTCTTCTCCCTACGATGGTCCTTGTAAGAGTTCTGGCGTTCTCTGATCACTGCCTTGGACATCAACTTGGACTCTTACCTCATACTCCAACCAGTCTGATAAGTCAATTAGAGTTGGTATGGGTGTCCGGATAGGGTCCACAAATCTCTTGAAGTTGGCCCTCAGGTCGTGTGGCAACTTTGCTAAGAGCCGAGAGACGTGGGATCCACACCGCAATTCTGTCTGGCCACTGCCTCCTAACTGTTCCAACATGCCAACCAGGGCACGCACCTTCAGGCCAAAACAACGAAAGGCCTTGGTATCACCGGTCTTGATATTGGGCTCCTCCATTAAATTGGCAATGCGCTGCAATGTGAGCTGATGAGGTTGGTCATAGAGGTCTGTGAGGGAGTCCATGGTATCACTGTAGGGATAACTGCTGTTGCTATTGGAATTGGCAATCAGCAAAGCCTCTTCTAACTTCAAGTGGTCCAGTAGTATCTGAAATTTGAAGTGCTCAGGAGCATCTGCAGGCAACAAGTTATCCAGTGCAACCTTCAACCTTGAAAACTCCCTTGGGTCTTCACTGCTGAAGTCTGGGATGCTGGGCTTTGATCCATATTAGGATGATTCATTATTTGGAGAAGCGGAGCGATGGCGGACAGGCAAGTAGGAATATCTTGATCTGTAATCTTGGCGGGGAGGTGACATGTGCCTGTAGTGACTGGATGAGTCATAGCGGTGATGGTCAGGTGAACGAAAGTGGCGACCTCCATGTGATTCACTGTGGGTGCAATGGCGGTCAGGTGAACTGTTGCCACAGCAATCTGGGGACACATGGCTCCGTCTGGACTGATAATGGTGACTAGCAGGTGAGGCATGGAGTCAAACTTCAGGTGACCCAGGACGTGATCTGTAGAACTCATGATGTCGTCTAACTGGTGAGTCGTAGCTTCAACGACTGGAAAACACAGGGTGAGAGTGTCTGGAGGATTCAGAAAGCCTGCTGTGTGGTGAGACGTGATGTTGATGATCTGGCGACGTGGCGACGACCGGTGGATGACCTGCGATGGTCAGGGATGGTGGACCATCTCATGCTTTCCAGTTCCTTAGCTATCACATCAATCTGTTCATGTTCACTCCGTGATTACAGTCTGTCCTCTCTGGCTGTGGACCTTATTGTCCAAAATGATGAGGATCCTGATGATCTCTTGTAGACGTTATGCGGCATCGGGAGTCCGTTGCAGTGGAGGTAGAAGCTCTGTCTTCATTACTGCCAATCTGCTTGGGAGATAAAACAAGCTGTTCATGTGTGTCCATCAGATCCTGAATAATGTCTCATATCAGCTGGTCATTTTCATCTCTGAGAATCCTCACAGAGTCCTGGAGTACACCCGGAGATGAATGCCTGGGTCTGTGATCATAGGCTCCCTGCTTGTGAAGAGAAGTTTCTCCTATGGCTTTCTTTGTTTCATCTCCCCCGTTGGAGTAGTGCATTGATGTGGGGGCTGATCTCCGCCTGGTCATATGACCTACATCATAGTCATCCAGATGAGGTGGTAGATGCGTTGCTTGCGGGGACGTACGGTGGTATCAATGACCTCTTCTCCTTCGTTGTGGAACATCGAAGAACTGTAGAAGTTGCTTATATCCGGCTCGAAGGACTATGTAAAATAGGGTTAGAATTCGAAGGACCATGTAAATGTATTAAATTTAGGTGCGGGGTTCTGACCAGTAGTAAGCTCCACAGGTTGTCCGATTAGAACAAAGCAAGATACAAGATATCCGCCGTTCAGGAGATTTATTGAAGTCCTTTACACCCACATCACCACTCAATAATTTCTTGGTTGCTATCTTCTATAGCCATGTTACTGTGCCTGTAAGCGTACATTCAGTTCCTGTCTGTGTGTGTATGTGGTTGTGGCAAACACACCTGCCACATGCCACCGAAGTGGCTTTCTAAGGGCCCTCCAGCACAGAGACACAGGGAGACAATGTTAAAACCAGTCCACATTTATTCTCGAGGGTGGCAAGATGTTACAGCCAAGGAGCAGATGTAAAACACTGTCATGACAGTTAGGCTGTCCCCTGTGTGAGTGGGGATGGCATATTTAACCTGTGCGCACTGATCACCTCACTACGCACAGGTGCAGTCACCCCTGTTCCTGGGTTCAATTAGCCTGGTCAATTATCTAACCAATTATCTAATTAGCCAGGTCTAATTAACTTGACCCAGGGCAGATGTGGCTGCTTAAGCCAGCCATCCCCACACCACAGTGGTTCTATAATAAATGAAAGGAAATGTGACAGGAGCCACTGAACCCAGAGCAGAAGAAAAGTGTTTAATTGAAAACACTTTTTTTCACCAAAATTCCATTTTTTGCAAAAATTACTTCTTAAACATGTATACTTTCTAATACCTTAATATCAAACTCGTATTTGATCGGTAAACATGAGAAAAAGTTAAATAATTAAACTTTCTTCCTCTCTATCCCTCTCTCTGTCTGCTTGTTGCGAGGGGGCAGGACAATGGGCGGGACATCCATATTAATGACCATTCCGCATGACATTCCTGCATAAGTAGTCAGGAAATACCTTGTGTTGTTTACAATCTAGTCTACTTTTTTACGAGTGATTACGAGTGTGGCGGGAGATTCTATCATGTTTGACAACTCTGGTAATGTGGCTAATGCTCTTCGCCAAATTACCGAGCTGAATTTAGATAGTGCCAGTGACAAGAACGAATGGATCGACATGGTAAAAGTAAATGATGTAAAGGTCTGCGTTTAGTAACCGCTGTTTTTAATATAATTCAGTAGTTAGTTAGCTAGCTAACCGGGATAAAAAGCATGCCATGAGACCATTTTGAGCTAAAACCCAGCTGAATTTTAATACTGGCTAGGTAACAAGTGACGGTGAACCTATCATAAAACTAGCTGGCATTCAAACCCGGTTTCAGAGGGTCTTGGAAAAACGCTGTACAGTGCGCGACCGCACCATTTTAAAAAGCAAGACAGAGCTAGGGAGATGAATTTGATTGAGTTATGGTTTCATGCAGTTTTCTTAAATAATGTAATTACAAAAATGATCAAAATTGGTGTTAATTGTATGGTATAATACAAAAAGGATCTATTTTTTTCTATTGGATCTATTTAAGCTCTAGTAGCTACATTTCCCAGTAGTTTGTGGTAGCTTAATTACTTTCAGAATGATGTGAAGTACTATTCTTTTCACTAGTAGGACAGCAGCTATTGATAGCTTGTCAAAGGCAGCATTGTTATTCAACGGAGGGGTGTGACTAAGGCTGCATAAATTAAATTCATAGTCTGAGTGGGTGTGAACAAGAGGCAGTGAGGATCCCAACTTCTGCTTTCAACCTACATTAAAGTTGATTTCTAAGCAGTTTAAATATTTGTATTCCATGCATTCAACATCAAATAGGTAGAATATACCACCACAATGCATTATGTGTAATTTGGTGTAACTGGTATCTATTTAAACACATGGTTGCTAAGGAAATATGTCACAAAAGTGTGGGAATCCCTTGTCAATCTTTGGCAGTGAAAATCTCTGGTTTTCTGGCAGCCCATTCAGCATAAATGTCTAACTTCAAAACAGCACAACTTCCTCAGTAATTGTCCAGTCTCCATATATGATACATCTATTTGAAGCTCTGTTTCCCAGCTTGCATATGCTATAAAAACTCAAAATCAACTTTCCTGCACTTCAGCCTGGTTTTCTGGCTCCTGTCACAAATGCAACATGTATGTAATAAACAGGTAACTGAGAAAGTTAGCATAGCTAAACACGTAAATAGCTTAAGGTAGCTATGCAACATGAGCTAAGTAAGGCTTTACATGAACCAAAGGTACTTAACAATAATAAGTAATAGCACTTAGCAACATATCAGCATACACAGATTAAAGGTATCAATTAGATATTACACAGTGCTAACTAAACAGTAATTTCCATGTTAGAATGCTAATCGCGATGCTAACAGTAATTATGCATTACAATAGAACCAAATAAAGATAGTGTTAAGTTGCACCAAATATATTGTACATCAAACAATATGTAAAGAAAAGTAGAATGACTTACATTTTACTGTACGCACAACTTAACACTGATGATCAAATGCACAACAGAAAAGGAGCAACAGGGGTGACTTCACATTTCGCATTAACACATTATGGAGAAAAATAATGTGCTTTCTTGGGGACCTAACAACTACTAAGCCCCTTCCTGAAAGTGGCCAAATATGTGCCTGACTAAATGTCCATCAGGGGCACTATAACTAAATACAGGCGAGTAAGTGAGTGAGTGAGGTGCTTTGGGTTGATGTACCGATTTGCGTTAACGAGCAGTTGAACCTATGTAACTGTTGTACCTAATAAAGTGGCCAGTGAGTGTGTGTGTGTGTGTGTGTGTATATATACACTCACCGGCCACAACAATAGGTACACCTGTTCAACTGCTCGCAAATATCTGCTCGCAAATATCTAATCAGCCAATCACGTGGCAGCAACTCAATGCATTTAGGCATGTATACATGGTCAAGACGATCTACTGAAGTTCAAACCAAGCATTAGAATGGGGAAGAAAGGTGATTTAAGTTATTTTGAACGTGGCATGGTTGTTGGTGCCAGACGGGCTGGTTGAGTATTTCAGAAACTGCTGATCTACTGGGATTTTCATGCACAACCATCTCTTGGGTTTACAGAGAATGGACCGAAAAAGAGAAAATATCCAGTGAGCAGCAGTTCTCTGGGCGAAATTGCCTTGTTGATGGCAGAGGTCAGAGGAGAATGGCCAGACTGGTTCGAGCTGATAGAAAGGCAACAGTAACTCAAATACCACTCGTTACAACCAAGGTATGCAGAAGAGCATCTCTGAACGCAAAACATGTCGAACCCTGAAGCAGAAGAAGACCACACCGGGTGCCACTCCTGTCACCTAATGAAGTGGCCGGTGAGTGAGTGTAGTGTATATATATATAGCAAAGTGGCAGTGCTAAACATTAAACCTTGATCATACTGTAAAATGTCATATAAGAATAACCGTGATGCACAAGCATTTTGCTTAAAAAGTTCTCCTTCTTACGAAGTATACTGCCTACTTAAGCAGGCGCTTAGTTTGCTTATGCGTCGGGCCGGCCCTGCATTTACCAGAACTGACAGTATATCTGAAATCTATGAGTCACACTCTAATGTTAGAGGTTGTAAGAAAGCCAAGTTCATACAGAAGAGTATGTCATAGCATGACCAGTAAAACCAGTAAGTATATTCTTGGTGGTCTTTCGTTATTGATAATATTGTACTATAAAGTATCACCATGTATTAGTACATATGGGTTGTCTTATCTAGATTAAACTTGACAGAATTTTATACCAAAAGACATACCTAAAATATGATTCTTTATTTCCAGACAATCTTTTAGTATGTACAAGTGAGAGATAGGTCAGAATTATGTATTTCATCATATCATTACAAAAAAGACATCTAGCATTTTTCTTGAGCACTGTGTATGTAGGCAGCAGGTCTTACAACATTGTCTTGTCATTTTGTGAAAAAGGTAAGCCTCACAGTAAACACCCCATCTCAAGCACTAAAGCAAGACAGTCCAAAAAAGTGAGGCAAATGAAAGGAGGACAAAAGGGGGGGCCAGTATAGATTACTATATCACTGAATAAGAAACTACAATAAGATAAAAGATGGACAGGAGGTAATAGAGAAAACATTGAATTTTGCCTAGTTAGACAACAACAAAACTGAGCACTGCATGGGTATCTGGAAAATATCAAACAACAAAGACATGACAGAATTAAAATGTTCCTGATGTTCCATCTGCTCATAGGTGCAGCTCTTATAGTTAAAAGTAGGCCAATTACAAAAAAGCAAGAATAACATCTCTCAAATGTATGTATAAGTCTATTGCCTGATGATGCGTGAAGACCACACCTGTGCAGTCTCGTCCAAGTCATCCTAGAAGTGTAAAATGCACAATTTTTATCACCACTTTTATCACCATCACCTTTTACACCTTCACTAACTACAACAATAAAATGCTTCTAACACATTTATGATTGATCATTAACCAAATAATATAATATATAGTGTGGCACCGTACTGGGCATGACGGTGCAGGCGGGGCAGCACAGAAATACACAGATCGGAGGTTTGGGGAAAAATAGCCCAGCAGGGCTCTTTAATTAAACAAAAATTAAGCACACCAACCAAAGCCGTACTCAACAACAAACGTTTCTTATTTAAATTAAATTAAAGTAACTGAAATTAAGGTACTGATGACCGGGAGACAGCTGAGGGGATCCCACTTCAAAGCAGGAACAGGGATGTGATCCCGCGTCTCCGCTGGCTTCTGCAAAAAGGTAAAAAGTTACAAACAGATCTTTAACAGCTCTGCTGCAGCCCAAAAACCCCCTCTGCTCAAGGGAGACAAAGGCCTCCTCTTAAGCTCCCAGCCCATTTCCCTGGAGTGGGGGCAGCTGTGTCGCCTCATTGACTTCAGGTGTGTTGAGTGCCAATGAGGGAGTTGGGGAATTTCCAGGTTGCCGCTCTCCAGGGTCCTGGGGCTGGGCTTCACATAGTGGCGCTGTCCTGGGTCCTGAACAGCGGGCCTGGTGGCAGGTTTGAGCTGATGCATATCAGGCTGGGAGGGGCACTGCGGGGGCATGCCCCGATCCATGCCACAATAGTAATACCTCACCGAAAGGAATCATTCTGTATGTAGGTACACTAGGTCCGTCTGTGCCATCCAAACAGAAATGACTTTCTTTAAGGACATTTGTCTAAACGCACAGATAAAGTTGCTGTATGCAGCAACCAGACTCTACCGATTTACAGTGGCTGCAGAAAGTATTCAGACCCCTTCACTTTTTGCACACTTTATTGGGTTGTAGGTTTAATTTTAAATGGATAAAATTGCAATTTTTGTCCATAAATCTACACTCAATAACCCATAATGACAATGTGAAAACATGTTTTTAGATTTCTTTGGCAAATTTATTAAAAATCAATAACTGAAATCTCTTATTTATATAAGTATTCATATCCTTAATTCAGTACTTGTTAGAAGCCCCTTTTGGCAGCAATTACAGCTTCGAGTCTTCTTGGGTAAATCTATGCAAGCTTTGCACACCTGGATTTGGGCAGTTTATCCCATTCTTCCTGGCAGATCCTCTCAAGCTCCGTCAGATTGGATGGGAAGTGTCTGTGAACTGCCATCCTCAGGTCTCTCCATAGATGTTCTATGGGGTTTAAGTCTGGGCTTTGGCTGGGCCACTCAAGGACAGTCAGAGACTTGTCCTGAAGCCACTCCAGCGTTGTCTTGGCTGTATGCTTTGGGTCATTGTCGTGCTGAAAGGTGAACCATCGCCGCAGTCTGAGGTCGCGTGCACTCTGGAGCAGGTTTTCTTCAAGGACCTCTCTGTATTTGGCTGCATTCATCATTCCATCAATTCTGACCAGTCTCCCTGTCCCTGCTGCTGAGAAGCACCCCCATAGCATGATGCTGCTGTAAACAGCTCACAGCTAGACCAATGAGGGTTTGTAGCTGGAGGGGAAGGCACCGCGTGTTCTCCCTTGGCTGGTGTGATTCAAAACCGGAGATGTTAGTTATTTTTCCTCTGTTCGTAAGAACAGGGCACAATTATAATTAAGAATGCACCGGTTCCGTTCCCACGGGTTAGATATGAAGGCGCTGCTTCATATTCCGCTTAAACCTGGCCCGAAACGGATCAGTAGCATTCAGGTTACTCTCCGTTCGCAAACGGGGCTATGCTGTCATCAGAGATATATCCGATCTGTCGCCGGACTGTCAATATCCCAATGGGAGCATCAGAATATTCACAAATGCGTGGAACAACACATCAAATATATCCATGACCACAGCAAGAAAGCGTAACAGTTAATAGGTTTTACCCTCGTGATAATCTGACTCCATATTAATTAATAAGTTATGTTCCAAATTAGAATTTAGGCTTGATTTAGAATGGAACTCAGTTCGTCTGAAGTTCTACACCGAGGGTCAACGCAGTTTCACCCGGTACGCACCGCGGATACGCCCGTAACGACAATTTAACTAGCTGTTTGCAGACGACACAGCGGTTGTGAGATTTCCCTCATGGGGAGTATAACCTAATTAGGGTTCAGGGACTCCGAAAGGGCCAATATTGGTCATCCCAGGATCAACTTGGTTCTGCTGACGGTCCCGCCTTAACTGAAAACTTGGTGATCAAACAAGTCCAACGGGCAGTTCCCTAGTCATAATTGGGGGAAACCGACTTAGAGGGCTGTTACAAGAACGAAACATTGACCAAGACCACACAAATCAAGTCATTAACAGTTTTAATGTCAGGTAGGTTATACACTTAAAATAGTCAATTTGTAGTTACAGAATTTAGAAAATAGTCTAACAATCAAAGATAAAGATGAGCATACCTGACAGCAGTCTACACACAGAAAGAGCCTTGTGTGGGAAGTCTGATTGCAGACTCCCAGAGGGCCCTGTTCCTCTCCTATAAGAACCCAGCGCAGGCAGGTGGATGTCGCCACAAAAGGGTCATAAAACCATAAATTTACTTGGAGGGGGGAAGATTGGAATTTGGTTCAGACAGGATCAGACAGATGGATTTACCAGGAGGAGTGTCCAAAAAATACAGCTGACTTCCAAATTTATTAAAATAGATTTTCTCTAGGTTTGCTGGTTTTAAAACCTAAACCAGAGCATCACTCGCACAGAGACCATAAAAACCATACCAAATATGAATATTTGTTCTCGTGATTGTCATGAAAACTCTGAAAAACATGAAATAACTGTACAATCTTTTACATGAACCAACTGTCAACTCTCAATGTCTTTCCACAGTGTATCAAGATTGCATAGTGTAGTGTATCAATGTATTCGACCCAAATCGGGATTTATTTCCTAACAAAAAGTGTGCGTGAGTAAATTTCTCTCCTTATGAAGGTTGGGAGACAAGTTACCCAGTGACACCAGGTGAGGGCACTGTGACTGTCCCTCAACTGTCCTGAGCAATTTGCCCCATTTCTATCATGTGATTTTATTACTTGCCATCTGAAACCTCCAGGACGTTGGGATAATTTTAGAATTGCTTTCCCATAGAAAAGAGGTGTCACCTGTTAACTGTCGCAAAACAAGATGCCAAGGTCTTACGGGTCACTCTGTCCCGACAATATCAGACTCTGCACCTGGCGAATTGCTTTATGACAGTCAGAGAGGAAATTCCACTCTATGTCTGTTCCCGTGGGCCTTACACTGCCACCACCGTGCTTCACCGTAGGGATGGTATTAGCCAGGTGGTAAGCAGTGCCTGGTGTTCGCCAGACATAGTGCTTGGAGTTCTGCCCAAAGAGTTCAATTTTTGTCTCATCAGACCAGAGAATCTTTTTCCTCGTGCTCTCAGAGTCCTTTAAATGCCGTTTAGAAAACTTCAAGCGGCCTGTCATATACCTTTTACTCAAGAGTGGCTTCCGTCTAGCCACTCTACCATAAAGGCCTGATTGATGGAGTGCTGTTGAGATGGTCGTCCTTCCGGCAGGTTCCCATCTCAGAGGACTTCCGAAGCTCTGTTAGAGTGACCGTTGGGTTCTTGGTCACCTCCTTGACCAAGGCCCTTCTTGCCCGGGTACTCAGTTTGGCTGGACGGCCAACTCTAGGAAGAGTCCTGGTGGTTCCAAACTTCTTCCATTTCACAATTATTGAGGCCACTGTGCTCCTGGGAACACTCAAAGCTTTAGAAATGGTTTTATACCCTTGCCCTGCTCTATGCCTCGCCACAATTTTATCGCGGAGGTCTACAGAGAGTTCCTTGGACTTCATGTCTCGGTTTTTATCCTGACATGCAGTGTGAATTGTGGGACCTTAAAAACACAGGTGTGTGCCTTTCAGTTTATCATAGATTGTTGATTTAATTATTGAATCCTTAATATTTGTAATTTTGATTTATCAATTAATGTAACAAACTGTAATTTTATGAGATTGATTTTTAATTGTGTGGTCATATCACTTCGCCCAATGGTGCCCAATGTGAGAATATAGAAATGTAATCCCATCATAAGCCCCGTGTAAGGCTATATTGTCATTTCCCCGACATATATAATGGGGATTTTTATTTATTTCATGTACTTTAATTAGATCTTTCTGATTATACGTGTGTACTTTTAATGAATTAAGAATTTTTAATCCAGATCTTTTATCTGTAGTATTTGTTAATTGTTGCATTGCTACTTCTTGAGTAAAGGATCTGAATACTTATACTTTCATTGGCAACTATTTTAGTAATCATTCAAGTTATTTTTCATGTTAAAGGTATCAACATATCATGGTTCCAGCTTCTCCAATGTGAGGATTTGCTGCTTTTCCTTGTAATATTTTTGAGATTTGGACAATTAGTTGGACAAAGCAGACACTGCGAAGGTTTCATTTTTGGGCTCTAAAGTAACCTTTTCCATATAGGATCTATGTACTTCTTCCACCACTGAATTTTACCTAAAATGCAAAAAACATTTAATACACTCTGTTGGGAAACAGACAGTTTTGTGTATTCTAAGTCCCAGTTTGTGTATTCTAAGTCCCGGAGGAAGGGCCACCCCCATGACCATATATGGGCCTCCATTCCTGTCGGTTTCGAGGTTTCCCCTCCTGGGAATTTCCACTGGTCCCCCCATGACCATTATGGATTTGAATGGTCCAATCAGAAGGAAGCACGGCCCCTTATCACCAATCAGAGGCAGTGCTCCCTTTCAACAATAGAATTCCACTATATGCAAATATCAATCTACTGAGAACTGTATAAAACTAATTACCCACCAATACCTTTTTGAACTTTCTCTCTGAGTTGTTCCCGTAGCCAGCTGCGTAATAAATCTTCCTGTTTTCACTACAAACTTTTGATCTGCTTCTTCCTGGGATAACGGTCATTTTACCTGTTTTAGTAATATCTTGAAATAACCAACAAATTGGCGCTGCGAGCAGGGTGGATTCGTTCCCGGACCTCCGTGGGTTCCCCGACCGATGCAAGAGGAGTGAGTACTTTGTTCTACCACCATATAGTTAAGCGATTGGAAGGCAAACTAACGGAGGTCTGGAACGCTCCACCCAATGGTACGTAACCTATAGTATAACTTGACCAGTGTAGAAGCAATTAATTGTTCGTAGTTAAAAGCTGCGTCTTTTTGTAACGTGTCTACTGTGATGTTATGTTTTAACTGATTTTGTACCAGCTACTGTTTCAGTGTACCAGCGCTGTATATGTTTTGGACTATAGCTATATTGTGACAGGGTGAAGTTCATCCTAACCTGAGGAGAGTGAGTTTTCACGCCAAAAAAGGTGAATACGTGGTTGCGTAGCTGCGGCAGGCTGAGTTTTTGGCCCGCGGCCCAGAGTGACTAATTATTTTCACGCCTGGTTATTAGGTCGTGGGGACCTGAGAAGCGCATATCGTGTCTGTGTTTTCATATCCCGGGGAGAGTGAGTTTTTGCGCCCTGGCTCAGAGTTAAAGACAAGGGAGTGTCTCTAACTTGAGTATTTGTGAGTACGTTACCGCGGCAGGTTGACATTTCAACCCGCGGTCCAATGTGACAAACTATTTTCATACCTTGGGTAGTAGGTTTAAAAATACCTACGAAGCGTACTCTTGTTTGCGTTTTTATGTCCTGGGGAGAGTGAGTTTTTGCGCCTCGGCCTAGAGTGAGAGACAAGGGAGTAGTCTCTCACTTAGGTATTTGTGAGTTTGTGCTGAGGCAGGCTGAGTTTTTGGCCCTCAGTCCAGGGGACGAAGGTTGTACCATACCTGGAGTATTAGGTGAGCGGGCTATTATAGCCACTTTTCCTAAGAAGCTTACTCGTGTCCGACGTGAATCACGTCATTGTTGTGTTTTCGATACTGTTTTGGGTCATTATTGTTGCGTTTGACATTGTTCTGAGTCTTTATTGTTTCGTGTTCATATTGTTCTTGATCGTATGTTAAGTGTTGGCCAGTAACGCGCATTTATAATTATATATTATTATATCTAGATACAGAGTTAGATGAAAAATGTGGATCCTTAAAAGTCTTAAGTCCTAAATAAGGTTTTCAGCATTTAAGGTCTTAAAAAGGTCTTAAAAAGCATTAAATTTGATTTTTTTTTAAATGCAGCAATGTATGTTTGTTATATGAAGTGTACACAATATAGTCGACAGAATATATTACCTAAGTAATATAATAGAATGATCATAGATAGTAGTATAAACTGATTGAGGTTCCGGTCTAAAAGCCTAAGGACTGCGGACACTATATGAAATAATGAAGTAAGGTTAAAAGAATTTATGATAAAATAGTAACACACATAGGAATGTCTCCTATATTCTGTGTAATATGATAAAGTACAAGACACATACTTTACTTGCCCTTAGCAACTCTCTTACACACAGGGATGTAGCTACAGACAAGTATTTTATACCCATGTACTAGCTGTTTATTGTTAATAATGACTAATCTACAGATCTCTGAAGAGTTTTCAATTGTGGGGACTAAAAATGGTGAAAGAGAGATTAAGTGAAGAAGATTAGGAAGGCTTCTATGTGTTCTCTGCTAGGGAACAAGGTGAGAATGGGCCTTTAGAGATACGCTGCTGTATTTAGCTTATGGTAATTCAGGGAATGAATTGAGTAGAGACAGTGGTGATTTCCTGACCGTGGTAATTGATGGTAGTCTTCCCATTTTTAGAAACAAAGCATTGTGGAGAAATTGGTTAAGCTTTGAGAGATTGTAGTGATCTATTGGGCATGGGCTGCATATATATTTTACGAAATAGCATAAGGACGTGGACACCATAAGCCCCTAAATATTCTTAATTTATGAGCCCAAGATAAGGGAGTAACAATAAATAAATAAATAAAATTTTTTTAAAAAAAGGTAGCACAAATATGATTGACCCCTAGTGGCAGATCCTAACGCCATCCTTTCCACTGTTTCTCATATAAAATACACGCTGAGCACTGTTGGCTTCAAGCTGACACTGAGGTAATAGATTGTTTTTACTTCTCAAAGTAGCATCTTGCATGAGACTTTCGTTAATACCGTGAATGTACCTGTGGGTGATCTGTGGGGTTGCAACCGAGGCCGTGTAAATACACCAGAGATGGAGGAACTAGTATGTAGCATTGGAAGGTTTGAGTATGTGTGAAAGATGAAAGTAAAATACAGAAGTATTGAACGGAAGAGAAGGGTTTTGGTGCAAGGTAGTATACTGCCTTTACTGCAGTACTGTGGGAGATGCTGAGGACCTTGCTCAAACACGGCAGGAAGTTAGGCACTGGAAAGCCAGTGAGATTTACAGGGAAATTGCAAGTAGGGATTTGGCGGAAACGTGTTTGAAAGTACTAGTATGTGGAGAATTGAGGAAGGATTTTAAATGACTTGTGATATTTGCGCTTGTGGGTGAATAGGAGATTCCTGACTACTGCAGGAACACCCAATACAAAATGGGGGATTGGTACAAGAAACTAACTAATCAATTCAAACTAACTAATCATTTGTTCTCCATTTTAGGATAAGACTGGGTGACGTAGCCACCAGCGGTGCTCCTCTCCGTGAAAGCGGGACCAAGTAATTAACACCCAGTAATTAACATTTGCTTCCACCCTTTGAAATCCTTACAGGTCGACACATGAGGACTCCTGGTGATTAATGTATTGGTGGGGAATTGCATGAAATGAGCAACCGTTTAGGTGAATATTGCATGCTTGTGTCCCAAGTGTCTTTCACAGGATCACAGAACTGGACCTGACCCGGCTGAGGACAAAGAAGAAACATGCCTGGTTGAACCTGGAGACAAGGTCCTGGTGAAAAACATAATCGGATGACATTTTATCCAAATTTGGTCTGGACCACACATGCTCACGATTCCATCAGCTGCTTCCAGTGTCTGGAACTCCAGTGTGGTTCCGCATTAAATATTTAGGAATATACAAGGGTGAGACCCAACATGGGGCACAATAATCCCCGTCTACCCTTATAGCCCCTGGGGGCTATCTCTCTCTATGTGTCTCCATTCAGACACATATTTCCAGGACAAGATGTGCACCAACGCGGCAGGCGGAAGTTGAATCTGGATGATGGCCTCACAAAGGACATTTTTAATGTTGTACATTTTTGGTGTTTTGTTGTAATGTTGTATATAGTCTGAATGTGAAAGGTAGCCACTGGGTCCATAGCGAATGGCACAATATTGGTGACAAAAGGAAGACTACTTTCTAACCAAACTACTCAAAGCCTAACATTTGCACTACTGCACTAATCCAACTGACACCTCTACCACTATCTCTATTCTAATCACTCCTGATGTCACCAGTAAACACCTCTGCTCCAGCACTTGATAGCTGGGTGTTAAACCCTAATAACAAATGCAGCTAAAAGGCAACAAATGAGACCCAATGGCTAGAAGGTAGTATTTGTGTGTATTGTCACATTGTAAGTAGAGGTGCCTGTACCTGGTAATAGGCCTTGTACACGACGCTTGTAGAATTCTTTCTTTTGTTTTCTTACATTATTCAGCCGGCCTTACTCTTATCAGCGGGTTCTCATATATCATGCATACTACACTTTTAGAATATTGGTCAACCTCCTTTACTGTCCGCCCAGTGCCGGCCAGCAGCAGATGAGTTTCCCCTTGTGAGCCGGGTTCTGCTCAAGGTTTCTTCATATTAAAATCTGGAAGTTTTTCCTTGCCACGGTTGCCATAGGCATGCCACAAGGGGATTTTAGGCCTCGGTTCTATATGTAAGAGGTGTAACTGACTAATTGACAATACTGTTATGATTTCCTGTAAGCCAACCAAGTTGACCTTGCCATATGCTTTATGTTGGGTCAAAAGAGAGGGACTGTTGGGAAACAGACAGTTTTGTGTATTCTAAGTCCCAGTTTGTGTATTCTAAGTCCCGGAGGAAGGGCCACCCCCATGACCATATATGGGCCTCCATTCCTGTCGGTTTCGAGGTTTCCCCTCCTGGGAATTTCCACTGGGCCCCCCATGACTATTATGGATTTGAATGGTCCAATCAGAAGGAAGCACGGCCCCTTATCACCAATCAGACGCAGTACTCCCTTTCAACAATAGAATTCCACTATATGCAAATATCAATCTACTGAGAACTGTATAAAACTAATTACCCACCAATACCTTTTTGAACTTTCTCTCTGAGTTGTTCCCGTAGCCGGCTGCGTAATAAATGTTCCTGTTTTCACTACAAACTTTTGATCTGCTTCTTCCTGGGATAACGGTCATTTTACCTGTTTTAGGTAATATCTTGAAATAACCAACAACTCTTATCATAAGAGTGTATTAAACAACATTTAATACACTCTTATCAGCAACAACCTACACAGACCAAACATAACGTTAGGCTATCAGATCATCTCACCTGGATTAGTCCTATACAACAGAACTGCACAAGGCTTTTGTCCAAAAAACCTCCATCTGTCAATAAAACTATCCAGAACTCCATGCACTCCTTGTGCAGACATCCCCACCAGGATTCTATCCTTTGTTTAGCTGTACTTGCCCCCTACAAGTAACTGTCTATACTTTGAGGTTGGTTGGGTCAAAGACGTTAAAAGTCCTGCACATGTCAGTTTTCTGTACCAAGATCCCCTCTTACAACTTGTGGACATCCTTTCAGGTGCTGCACGGCTTCAACATAATACCCCCCTATTACCTTGGGATCGCTGCTGGTGGTATAGGCGTTCAGCCAGATCATTTTCCTGGAGAAGCCATCAATGCAACCATTAACAGAAATGTCAAAGGGCTTGAGTGTCAGGGTTTTCGGGGGAAAGGACCCAAATGCAGAGTGTAAAAAACTCAAGAAGCGTCAAAAAGGAAAATTAACACAAAGACTTTACTTACAAAACAGGGAGCAAAAACCAGGAAACCAAAAACGAGGTCACGCAGGGCAACTCTCCAGAATACAAAAAAATACTTCAGTACAAAAGAAGAACTTCTCAAAATCCAAAAAACAGGCAGGGCAAAAATACAAGCAGAACACAAGGAAGGTAAGAATTCAAAGGCAGATACTCAGGAACAGATACACAAGCCGAAATGCACAAGCAGAAACACAGGCAGATACACAGAGGCAGAAACACAGGGAACCAGCACCCGAGTCAGGGAAACAAAGGACTTAAATAAACCAGACACAGGGGAACTCAATACATAATCAAACAAGAGAGGGATGGGATAACAAGACATGAACAGAAACAATGATACAATTAACACAGGGGAAACCAATGAGGGAATGAACAGAAATACAAACTGAAGTGTATCAAAAATGAAAAACAGAAACTGAAACACCAAACCATGACATTGAGTTTATCGTAAGAGTCAACAGTGCCAAATGAAATTTGGTCCCTTTGAGAAATAATTGCGTCTCTGGAGATGTCTCCTTTTCCTCAGTGTAACCCATCTCGGATCCAGTTCTTTGAGAATTAAGCGGACATCCTCTTTCTCACTCATAGGCCATATTCTCTGCATTTGGAATACATCCATCTGTATCCGTGTAGTTGTCCGGAGTGCAGAAACTGACCACAAATAAAATCGATAGCATCCTGCAGATTACTGTAATGCTTTCTTTTAGAGAGCCCTCTCATTCTAAGTATTCTTTTAAGTTTACTTTCGCGGATTACATAGCCATGCTTATCATTAAGCAGTAAAACTATATCTGCATATTTAATGCAAAGTTCAAAGTAAAAGTCTATGAGCTGATCCATGCCGTGGCATTGCATGTTAAGAGTGGCAAATAGAGCAAGAGTAGTGGGATCGCAAAAGGATTGCGAGGGAATGCAGAAGTATAGCGAGGGAACGCAAAATGTATTGCATGGGAACGCAAAACTTATTGCCAGGTAACGCAAAAGTATTGCGAGGTAATGCAAAAGTATTCTGAGAGAACGCAAAAGTAGCTATAAATAAATAAAAAAACAATCCACACCATGACCCTTAGGGGGCTCCGTTATATATACAATAACTGTATGTCTATTAATTTAACATTTGAACAAGTGGTCTTTGAAGTAAAAAAAGATAATTAATTACTTTATTTCATCAACCTATTACTATATCTTGCTAAATACCCTAAATAATAGCAAATTTCTGGACCAGAAACCAAAAGTTGTGGCATTCAAAGCATTTCAATTATATCTGGAAACCCTGGGGGTTGGGGAAAAAGGCAAAAAAAAGAAGAAAAAAAGCAAAGCTCTCAAGCAAAACACTTCTGTGCAAAATTTTGTCTAATTTAATGCTTTCTTCCCTGAGCATTCAATTAAAACATTCTAAATGTATGGAAATTTTTGATTACGTTTTTGTTCTCTACTTGAATATTCTATTCAATACCGTTTTGAAATAAATGCTGAACATATTTAGAATGTAATTCATGGAAGCATAAAGTTAAAATATTGCTTTTAAAGTCTGCGCGCGCGTATTCTGTGTGACGTCGTTACACAATTCATCTATGAGAAGAACCGAGAAACACAGCGCAGGTCAACGTCGCTCGCGTTGTATCACGAGAACGGAAGAGGTTTTAACCTTAGTTGTGACTCCAAAGTTTGTGGAACTTGTACGATGTACATTTTAAGATCTAAAAATTTTTATCCAATGATATACAAAACTGGGAGGAACTTTTAACTCCGGATGTTTTGGTGGGTTTGAAATGAGTTTTCCAAAAAGCTACTGCTACCAGCAGTACAGACGGGCTTTTAAATAAGAGATCACTTCCGTGTAACGTAGCAGTTTTGTACAGTGTTTTCTCAATGTGTGCCATATTCTCCGTAACAGTTGCTGAGCTATCTGTACGTTCATGAAGCCACGCGTGGTTGCTAGCTGGCTATGCGTGTACATTTAGCTAGCGAAGTGACAGATTGTACCAAATTGGCGGAGAAAATAAAGTTTGACATTGACTGGAAGACCTGCTTATTAGCTAGTCCAGTTGGTAGTTGGCTATATAGCCTACTATAAGGACGATAGCATGATTCTGACAAAAACGTTAGTTACAATTATAACGCGGAGAATAGATGTGCAGACTGATGCGTAAACTAGCTAGCAAGTCAGATAGGTTTAAATACTAGATAACGCTAACATAATTAACTTATTGGTTATCTTGCGAGACTAGTACAGACGGACACTACAAAGGATGGCAGACGGTGAAGATGACGATGTGCCTCTCATCTTGACCTGGGAGGATGCCAGCTGCGGTTTATTAACTGAAGAAACAGAGAGTGCCACAGCCACAAACGAAAGTAAGTTTATTTTCTCATACGTAACGTTGTCGTAAAATGTCACCCGACCGTGAAAAATTCCTGACTTGTTTACACCTTAGAGGAAATAAAATCTGAAGAAAAACATGTTTTCAACGTACAAAAATGCCAAGTTACACATACAAACCACTATAACTCATTACCACTTGCTGAATCTAGGCCTGCCATTAATAGTACTGATATCAAAATTACGCCAAGTTACAATATACAATATTGGCTATCTTACCTAACACTAATTAAACATGCTGTATTCCAAAGCAGTGCTGCAACCCAATGCTTACTGAATTATTTCAAGTAACTTTGGACCTGTGTTCTCTCTTCTTACCATCTCAACACATTCTGGTCATTCAAACTTAAGTGTCACGTCAAAGTATCGCCTAAAAAAAATGGCCACATGGAAGAACACATCATTTTTATGACTCTTTGAAACACCTGATCAACACTTACACACCACAAAGGATATATTAATGGTTGCTTGTCAATACAGCATGTTTAATTTGTGTTAGCTAAGATAGGCAATATTGTTTATTGTAACTTGGCGTAATTTTGATATCAGTAGGCTACTTTTAATGGCAGGCCTAGATTTAGCAAGCGGTAATGATTTACAGTGCTTTGTATATGTGAGTAACTAATCATTTTTGTGTTTTTCTTTAGATATCATTTGTTTTGGCAATGTGTTTGTAATGAGAAACTGATATGCAGAGCATATAAATGTAGACTATGAGAAGCATGCGTACACATACACCGATCAGCCACAACATTAAAACCACCTGCCTAATATTGTGTAGGTCCCCCTCGTGCTGCCAAAATAGCTCTGACCCGTTGAGAGTTTTTAAAATCATGTGGAAATAATTCACCCTCTAACAATATCTTAGCTTTTTATAGCCCTGTAGCAACTAATGATGTAATAAACTACCAATAGTGTAATAACGCCCAATAATGTAATCCATTTCAAATTTTTAATGTAATAAAAACCAATAATGTAATAAGTCGTAGCAGTAGGGTACTTTATTGATCCCCGGGGGGAATTTGCTCTGTTGCAGCATCAAAGACAACAAGGTAACACAATCAGATACAAATTTACAGTAGATACAAAATATCAGATACAAATATACAGTAGATACAAATATATACAGAAATCCAAATATACCAGAGGACACCTTCAGAGGTGGAGTCCATGCCTCGACGGGTCAGAGCTGTTTTGGCGGCACGAGGGGGACCTACACAATATTAGGTAGGTGGTTTTAATGTTGTGGCTGATGGGTGTACAGACATACCAACATGCATACATTGTAGCCAGTCCCGGATGTAGGGGAGGTAGAGCAAGATTTTGGGGGGGGGGCCAAGTTTATCACAGTTATCCTTGTGTGAATTTTTACAGTGTGAGCAGTGTATACCATTTAACAGTGGCGCTTTGCTATGTAGGCCTATACACTCACCGGCCACTTCATTAGGTACTTGCTAGTACCGGGTGTGGTCTTCTGCTGCTGTAGCCCATCTGATTCAATGTTCGACGTGTTGTGTGTTCAGAGATGCTCTACTGCATACCTCGGTTGTAACAAGTCATTATTTGAGTTACTGTTGCCTTTCTATGAGCTCGAACCGGTCTGGCCATTCTCCTCTGACCTCTGCCATCAACAAGGCATTTTCACCCAGAGAATTGCTACTCACTGGATATTTTCTCTTTTTCGGGACCATTCTCTGTAAACCCTAGAGATGGTTGTGCGTGAAAATCCCAGCAGTTTCTGAAATACTTAAACCAGCCCATCTGGCACCAACAACCATGCCACGTTCAAAATCACTTAAATCACCTTTCTTCCCCATTCTGATGCTTGGTTTGAACTTCAGCAGATCATCTTGACCATGTCTACATGCCTAAATGCATTGAGTTTCTGCCACGTGATTGGCTGATTAGATATTTGCGTTAACGAGCAGTTGAACAGTTGTACCTAATGAAGTGGCCGGTGAGTGTATAAAGGAAAGGCTGTGACATACAGCATGGTGGTATTCAAAGTAAGAAGCTGCCACCATCAGGAACGCAACAGAAATCCCCCCAGTTCATGTACGCAGTGATTTCACGGTAATGCAACGAGCTTTTACAGAATGGTCAGCTCCCAAGCTGGCAAGTTGTGTACCCTTCTGTCCTGCTGTGTTTTCTGTTTTTTCTTCAGCAATGCAGTTTTTGTGTTTATAAAGTTTATAAGGCATTTTCATACGCTGAGCTGTAGGTAGGACTCATCTTTGCTGTCTTCTTCAGCTAGATCAGTGACGTCACGTGAGAATATGAGAAACAAAACTTGGTAACAGTTCTGAGAAATAGAACAGTTGACGTTGGAAAATAGCATGCACAGACATATTCCCAGCAATCATTGCATATGAGAAAATAACAGTAGTACCAAAGAAATTAACCCAAATGATGCAATTGAATAGTTGAAACCCTATTTTTGGCTGGACCGCAACAGCGGGGTCTGTGACTGAGTCACTGAGTGATGAAGTTACACCATTGGTCGACCTACAGGGTCCAAGTTAAACTATGCAGTCGTTCCCTGCACTTGGAACTGTACTTCCCTCTAGGGTTTTGAACACACTTGTTCCTGGTTTTGGTTATACACTTTGTTGTGCGTCGCTCTGGATAAGAGCGTCTGCCAAATGCCTGTAATGTAATGTAATGAGTTATGAAGTTAGACCATTGGTCGGCCGGTTCAGCCATATACTAGGTTTTGACCTGGTCTTGTTTCTGCAGAAAGGGCATTTAGGAGAAGTCTGACATGATCACAGGCTATAGTGCAAAAAAAAATATTGACCACGAGCGAGATGAGTTTCCTTATTGAATGGTGTATAAAACAGACGGTATTAGGGAGTCATCGTAAATGCTGTTGTTGAATGCATGAAATAGCGGTAAAAACCGGCAGTACAAATGTACTTTTTTTTCACGTAGCCTACTACTAGTTATAATAATGAATGAGTCATGTTTTTAAAGGGAATGTTTTTAATGGGGTGTTGTAGACACTACAGACGTAGTAATTGTTTGTAAGTCGGTAGATAGTAGTGATGGGCAAAGCAGTTCTTTTCGGTGCACTGAATAATTAGAATCAGTTCATTAAAAAGATTCGTTCACCGAATCGTTCAGTGCTTGACCGGAGCTGCGCAGTCCCACTCACTGAACTGAAACATGGCCGAACGTTCAGTTCAGCTCGCTAACTTGTGAACGGTCATTCGTGAAGGATAAGCCAGTGAGCTGAGAATTTAGTCGGATAAAGATACCGTTTGCAAACTGAAAGCTGCTATAACAAAATCCTACCCTATTATGTACAGCACGTATATTTTTGCGACACCTAGCCTAATTATTAAATAAAATATTTGGTACTGCTTCCTAATTTGAGACTTCAAGACATGAGAGGGAGGGAGAGGGTGAGGGGCGGGCTTGAGCAACTTAGCGACTGTCTATCACTCAGGGCTCATGTTCACTGTGTACTTTCAGTGAACGAATCACTGAACATGCACCATTCCCTCGCAGTGAAATGATCTGAGACAGTCTCATATTGCTGGTTTCACCACGCATTGTAAACTACGAAAGGTGGTGAGATTTAAAAAAAATTCAGGGATTGTCAAACGTAACCTAGCTCATTTTAAATTTATTAGAAATCTAATGAGTACAGATGCAGCAATTTTGTTTATGCACTCTATGATACTATCCCATCTCTCATATTGTCACAGCTCAGGCAAGCAACACAACAATGCAACCACTCCATAAACTCTATAAACAAACACTGAAAGTGATCAAACAACTCATAAACATGAGTGAGGTAGCACATCCAAAAATAATGAAAAAAATACAGATTCCTTACTTTTAACTATTTATTATTAGGCACACATTAAAATAACGCTGATGCGTTTTGGCATTACTGCCTACTGCCACTGAAAGTACTCGATAAAAGATCTAATTCCTACCACCATTGTAGTATTAAGAAATATAATCTCTTGACTTCTGAATTTTTTTTGTTCATGGCTAATGTCTGTTTATTATACAAGATTTTTCATGGTCTTGCCCCGCCTCCGTTTAAACAATTTGTAACAAACTGTAACACTGGCACAAGGTCAATAAGAGCCTCCACTAGAGGGGACTGTTACATTGAATTTCAGTTCACAAAGTTTAGCCAGACTGCTTTTTCAATCAGGGCGACCAGGTTGTGGAACAACTTGCCGATTAGTATCAGAGAGTGCAGTAATTTTAAAAACTAAGTCTTGCATTAAAAAATGGCTGAAAGAAACCAGTTTTGCAGTCATGAGAGTTCTATGTAGGCCTTTATTTATTTATTTGTTTTTAATGTAATGCTATGCACTGTATTGTATGTTAGATTATGTATTGCCTTGTAATGTAATGTAATTTTACTACGTTTATCTCTTACTGCTCTGAATTGCCTGTCACCGACGACTCCCACCGAGGGACTGCAGATGGAAATATCGGGTGTAATATATGTAATTTGTTATTCCCTGTCAAATAAACAAATAAAAGGTGTATGCAACTAAATGTCGGGTTGTTAAATATTTTTTATTATACTGAAATGAAAACAAGAAATAATAAAAGTAGGAAATATAAATTACAGTGCAAATTGGATAAGAGCGTCTGCCAAATGCCTGTAATGTAATGTAATGTAAATAAAACAATATCAACAAGAAAATACAAGAAAATAGATATAGACTACAACTGCAGTGAAAAAACAAATATTAAATCAACAGCATAATTGACAAGATATAATACAAATAGAAACTATTAACAATACTGTATATTTAAAAAAATATCAAGAAGAGAATATTAACTTAAATGTGCAATCAAAAAGAAAATAAATAGCCTTACTAGTGCCATTCATATATTCGTTGCCGTGCGTGTTATGCTGACATGTATATTTAGTTGTCATTCATATTTATTGCTGTAATTCACATCTTTTAATGTTATTCATAATTTTGTTGACATTCATATATATTTTGTTCTGCCACTAATTTTTTTGTTCTGCCATTAATCACTCTCATATTTTGTTCTATTGCTACTTGTTTCTATACATTACTTGTGACGTGTTGTGTTGTACTGTATGCGTGTTGCTGCTGCGGCAAAGTAATTTCCCTCCGGGATCCATAAAGTACCTACCTACCTACCTTGTCTGTAAGCTAGCTGCCTGGCCTTAAGGTTACAGTCACCATAGAGGTGATAAGTTCACGTAGCCTAAAGCGGAAAAATGACCGTGTTGAGACTGGCTAGTGGTATACTTCCAAGTTCGAGACTGCCTTGTATTCTGAAAATATCCCATATTGTTTACGTTTTTTGTTTATTATATACAGATTAGCAGCGACACACACACAAACACACACACATGCTCCGTTCAGTGAGTGTATCCTTATAGCTGTCCTCTTTTCAAAATAGTAACTTGATGTGTGTGTGTGTGCGCGCGTGTGGCACTGCGCGCAGTAATATTAAATGTTAGCCTATGCATATAATATCAATCTAGATAATGTCATATATCTGGATTGCAGTCCAAGACCAATGTTGTTGAATCATTGCAGCTAAATGTTAGCAACCCGAATCAGCTGTGTATTTGCTGTCTTGAACACACCCCATTCCTCCTGTGAACGAATGACTTGAATCACTCACTCAGTGAGTGAGTGTATCCCTGCGAACGAATAACTTGAATCACTCACTCAGTGAGTGAGTGTATCCCTGTGAACGAATCACGTTCGCTCGCAACTGACTGAGAGCTCAACTGAACTGACTGAGAAATGAACGGATTGTTTCAGGAAGTGATTCAGTTCAGTTCGTTCACCCAAAAGTTAGTTCTTTTTGAATCGTTCGCGAACGACGCAACACTAGTAGACAGAGAACAGGACGGGGAAACCTGAATTTGGTGCTTGTTGATAATAACGTTTTCTACAGTTGTCAAGTAAAGAAGTAGTTAGTAGAAATGGCACAGTGGTGAGCTTTTGTTGAAGTTTTTATGAAAATCATTAAATCTGCCGTTGTGAAATGCATATGGCTCCCCGTGCGTGAATTCTGCTAAACATAGCCTCGAACATTGTGATATTCTCATGACTGCAAAAGAAATAGTTTAAAAGAAGGAGGAAAGTATTAGTTAGCAAATAAGTGTACATAACAAATGAAAGATTTGAGTTTTAGGTTGGATTTGATGCTCTGATTTTGCGATTTGAAGGCAACAGTATTAGCAGTGCACCACCAAGGATGTAGCGGTTCAGGGTGTGAATGTTCTTGGTGAAATATGTGAGTTTTGCGTGTGTATGTGAGATGCACGGTTCTGGTCACCATTTTTGGCACCCTTGAATTTTTTGTATAACCTGTACAATATCTTCAGAAATAAATGGAAATGTACCAAGTTTGTATCATCAGAATATTTTAATAGGATGTCCAAAGTAATTCAACAAAAAAAACATTATTTTTCAACTTACATGTAGTAATATCAAAGAAGAAATAGAAAATATGACCTGGACAGTAATAAGGACACCCTTCCTTAATATTTGGTTGCACACCCTGACAACGATGACTGCCTCCAAACCTTTCTTGTAGCTATCTATAAGCTTCTTGAACCTGTCAGCTGGTAGTTTCTCCCACCCTTCCTTTGCAATTTGTTCAAGCTCTTGAATGTTTGCAGGATTCCTTTCCCCAATGGCAGATTTCAGCTCTCTCCAAAGATTTTCAATGGGATTGAGATCAGGACTCATTGCTGGCCAGTTTAAAACAGTAATTCTTTTCCTTTTCAACCATTCTTGAGTGCTTTTGGATGTGTGCTTTGGGTCTTTATCATGCTGGAGAACCCATGATCTTCGACCCAAACCTAGTTTTCTTACACTGGGTAGCACATTTCTCTCTAAAATCCTTTGGTAATCCTCTTATTTCATGATTCCTTCGGTCAAGGTCTCCAGTACCAGAGGCAGCAAAGCAGCCCCACAACATTATGGATCCTCCACCATGCTTAACTGTAGGTAGGGTGTTTTTTTCCTTATAAGCTTCATTTCGTCGTCTATAAACAAATCGCTGGTGTGCATTGCCAAAAAGCACTATTTTGGTTTCGTCTGTCGACAGAACATTTGCCCAGAAGGATTGCGGTTTGTCCAGGAACTCTTTGACAAAGATCAGTTGTTCGTTCGTCTTTTTATCAGCAGTGAAACTCCTTGGTCTTAAAACCCATAAAGCCCTTCTTGGTTTAGTGTGCGGCATATGGTACATGTTGAAACCATGAATCCAGATTGTTCCAGGTCAGCCTTCAGCCCTTTGGACGTTTTACGTGGTTTTTTTTCCACAGTTCGCACCAACCTTCGAAGACTTCTCTCATTGACTTTCCTCTTCCCCCCACATATAGGGAGGTTCTTGACAGTTGCATGCTTTGCAAATTTCTTGATAATGTTTTGCACTGTTATAACAGGGATACCAAGGTCTTTGGAGATGGCCTTGTACCATTTAGAGGTCTTGTGTTTGGTGATAATAGCACTTCTGATGCTCTCAGGCAGCTCCCTTGTCTTTACTAGAGCCCAACCGATATATCGGCCATTATTTGACTTTTTTGACGCCATCGGGATCGGCAGTTATGCAGCCGATGTGTCGCGATTTTTAAATAAGTATAATAAACAAAAAAAAACATTGATTATTTATCTGTACTTGTTTGTTTGAAAGTTGTAATTGCTATTTACTAAAATTATCCAGTAGAGGGAGCTCTAATACAAGTGTGAATTGCAGCAGCTGACGCGCTACTTCTGTAATAAGACGTTTGTCACTCGTGCCTCATCCAGTATTCTCCACTGCAAGACTTGTCTGCACAGATTCGATTGCCACAATAAAGGTATGTATAGCCTATTTAGTGAAAGTTTTTAATTAAATGCATTTATACGACCACTACGTTTATCAATCCTCATTATCAAGCGAGCGAGCTAGCTAACATATTTGGTTCACTTTAGCAAGCTAGCTGGCTAGCAAGCCTTTATGAAGTGGCAGTGAGCACATAAGCAGCGTAGGATCTACATTTACAGAGGACATCGCTGTATTCTCAAATAAATAACCAGCCAAAATAAAATGGTGATTGAGTGCATCACACATTTGTTTTTTTATTTGAGATAATGATATTAGCTACTATATGATGCTGTGTCAATAGCCAACGCGTTATTGCAAGCGAGTGTGTCATCTAGTCACACGTCATCGTAGCAAGCTAACCAGACAGTAAAAACTCAGATAAAACACTTCTAACGTGGATCATTTTAAGCCATGTTATCTAGCTTTGTCGTTGGAGAAGTGAATCAACCAACACTTAGCGCGGGTAACCTGCACGAAAGCGCATTGTAGTTTTTTTCACCACCGAATTCTTATGGACAAGCCTCACGTTACGTATTTCATCCAGTCAATTTAGTTTCATCTAACGTTACACTTGGTTCACTCATTAGCTCCGCTAGATAAAGTCTTACTCTTTGAGATCACGTAGTAGGAATAAAATAAAATATAATTCATTTAACTTACTGAGAATAAATAATAAGAAATAATGAGGCTATGTCAACAGCTAATGCGTTATTGCAAGTGAGTGTGTATCATCTAGTCACGTGTCAGAGCACATTAGTTTTTTTCACCACCGAATTCTTATGGACAGGGAAACTCACTAGATAAAGTCTTACTTTTTGAGATCATGTAGTAGGAATAAAATAAGAAAATATAATTCATTTACTGAGATAACAACAACAACAATAATAATAATATTCATAAAAATACATGTTTGAAACTGGAAAACTGATTTTTTTTAAATAATTTTTTTATAGATGGCTGGAAAAGAAAGGAGTAAAAGCAACGTGTGGAGTTATTTTGAATTCACACCACTTGAAGATGGTGTTAATATATATATTTAATTTAATATCGTCTTTTACATTTTTTATCTATCAAAAAGTTCTTGTTTATTTTGTTTATTATAAGTGTGTGTTTATTTTTATTTATTTGTTTGCTTATAAGTTAAATGTTCTCAAATATAGAAACTTTGATAAAATATAAGTTTTTCAAATTGATTTGAAAATGTTGCACTTTTTGACAAAATATCGGTCAAAACATCGGTAATTCGGTGGGCTAGGACTCTCCAAAATCGGGATCGGCATCGGACCCAAAAATCTGGCATCGGTCGGGCTCTAGTCTTTACCATTGTGAAAAAGGAACAGGGAATAACAAGTGGCTTTTTAAGCATTAAGTCATCATTCATTGGCTAATTCAAGTCATGTGGGCACTGACAATTTATCACAGGTGAGTCTAAATGTAATTTTTTTTTCAAACTGATTAGAAGGGTGCAAATACCAATGTCATGACAATCTTTCAGTTTTTATAGTTTTTTCCTCCTATTGTTTATTAAAATTGTTATTGTTTCATTATTTGCTGTTCTGTACCAAACATGAGTGTCTATAGACCAAAGCTGTTTCACTAGATTCCTTTTTTTTTCAGGAGATATTATACATGATGTACTTAAGTTTCATGGGTGCCAATAATGGTGATGAGAACTGTATGCTTTGACCATTCTGATATAATTGTAATGTCAGTATAGCAAAAGGGGATGAAGTTATAAACACATACTTAGTGAAATGGGCATGAATGGCTTTGCAATAAGAAGAGGTAGTTTAATTGTGTCATATACTCATGGTTTTTTAGAAGGCAGGCCAGTAAGCAGAACTATGCTCCAGTTTTATTCCATATAGCCTGGCTATATTCTAGCCGGCTACAAAACTTTCACATTGAAAGCAAATGTAGCTGGTTAACTGAATCTGCAGATGGTATGCGATAATACAATATGTTTGGTGAAAGACCAGCTAGATTTCTTGCAGGGATCCAGAAGAATTCTACAGTTGCAAAAGCAATAGTAGAAAAATAATAGACAATCATTAGTGAGCAAATAAGCGTGCTTAAGAAAAGAGAGATTTGCCTAAGGTGGGGTCCGATCATGTGACTCAGCGGTTCAAAGGCTGCATCGTTAACAGTGAGCCAACTTACTAGCTGTATTGAGGGGGGATTTTCTTGGGGAAAAAGATATGTCCATTTTGCTTGTGTATGTGACATTTTGATTGGCTGGTGTAGGTAAATGATTGGCAGGTGTGGGTAAATGTCCAATGGGGAGACATATTGTTTGTGGTCTTGCAGCATTGTGATGATGTAATCGGGTAGGAAAAATAAGGAGAAAATGCAAAATCCCCTAAGTTTGGGGCTTTATTGCGGAGGTGTGAAGTTGTTTGTGAATTCTGTCTGTGGAAATGGGGTCAGAAGGTACAGAAATGAATGTTTTTAAGGGGTTTGAGAGTCTGTGGTCATTGTGGTTATTTCTGTAGGAAACCCTGAAAAGTGGCAAACTCTCGGTGCTGTATAGGTATGGGGCATGTTGCCCACCAAGGCGTAACTTACATACCTGCCATCCCAATGTGTAGTAACAGCGACGCCAATAGAAACCTATAGGGAGCACACACTGAACTGTATAAGAACTAGAAGGAAAACGTGGTCACATGGTTCCCTTCAATTCTATTCAATTCAATACTTCCGCATGTGGCACCACCGCAAGATGGCTGCCACGGCCCGGAAGTAGAATTAAATGATGAGGCTGCCATGTATTAAACTATGAGAGTTGTAGATCATCAAACTCGCTCCTGCGTGAACTAGACGCAAAAGCTCACATTGCGGTAATCAGTAGAAGCAGGCAATAGCATTATACATTTTTCCTGGAGCGAAAACCTTTTTTGGCTGAACAGAACAAAGAAAATTGACAAAATATCACTATTCTAATTGTGTTGACTACGTGGACTGATCTCTGATTGCTTGAGAACAAAATCGATGAGATTTGAAACAGGGACTTGGAAAAAAAACCACCGATTCATCACATGATGGGGCCTCTCTGCACAGTGGCTTCTTCACTTACAGTACTGTGAGTAGGCCCAGAGCTGTAGAGATCTATCTACGGCTCTGGGTAGGCCAAGTACAGTTAAATAGCGCATAACAGTTATAAATTTGGCTAGCTTAGCTGGCTAGCAACTGTTGCCTAGGTGTTTTTACCTTGTGCTTAATAAAAGTTAAAAATTCTTTGAAGTGAGTAATATTTCCCAAGACAGAACATCTTCAGTTGTGTTTTGTCACTGTTTACTGTAAGGGGGAACAGCATCTATAACGTGTTGGCTACAAGGTAGTTTGCCTAGTCTAACTAGCTCGATCTTCACTTTTTATACATAGCCCCCCCCATAGCAAGTTTATTTTTACTTTTTTTTTTTTTACATGTAAAAGAAATTAAGTAAAAGCTGTCAGGTGTTGTACTGATTCATTTAAAATGTTTGGAATCTCACACTAATATTACTGTAAACAAATGATGGAACTGCATGCTACGTCAGGTTTAGAGATCACATTCAACTAAAATCTTCATGGTGAAGGAAATTTAACCTATCAAAGAAAACATTTCTGCACCAAAAAAAGACCTCTTTTTCAATATTAGCATCTGGTTTTAACATTTGTTACGACATGGTCTAGGGTCAGACTGTAACAGGGTGAATGATAAGGAAAATGGGTAGGGAAACATACTGCAAAACGATCAGTAACTCCATTCCCTATCTGCCTGTCCAAGTATAACTGAATGCTGGCTCGTCTTCGAAGGTTACCTGGCACGGGGTTTTTTTTTGAACGCTGAACTTCGGACAGTTTTCTGATAGCTGGAAACTAAAAGCCCGAATAGCGTACCCGCTACAGAGCGTTGGATCTCCGCCCAGATTAGCTTCAAAAACAGGAAAATAAAGGAACAATAACAAAGCAAAACAACAAACTTATGTCCTGGTGGAAGGATTTTGAGGCCAGCTGGGAACACCCTACCTTTAGTGAATCAAAGTTGAAAAGGAGCGTGTGGTCAAACACGAAATCCAATCAGCAAATAAAGCAGAGGGGCTAGGTGAGAATCGGAATCGAATACGAGAACTAATGGTCAGAAACACAAAATCACAGGGCAAACAAACTAGAAGGGCTAAGGAAAGAATCTTGAGTTGAAGGAAACGAGTCAGTGGTCATGCACGAGATCACATCAGCAAACAAACTAAAAGGGCTGGACGGGAATCGGAGTCAAACAAAAATAGGGTCAAATAAACAAAGTCAAACGAAGCAATCATTATACACAACACACCAACCACGAGTTCTAAGAGCTAGTCTCCGCTGGTAGGTGGCAAATGGTGGCTTTTTCAAGCCGCGCTACCAGAAATGGAAACGACCAATTAGATGACAACCCGAATGAAGAACACACACGCAAAAGTAACAATTGTAAACACAAACTTACGACTGGGGTCGTAACACATTCATTTTAGATCTGTTCTTGAACTTGATTAACATTCAACAGCTTTGAATCAATATTTATAATCAACATAATATTACAGATCACATTTGGGATATAGCTTTTCCAACTTGATGCGTGAAATGATGTAGCCTAGTAGTACAGTGTACAATAAGTGTCAGACCCGGCATTGAGAGGGGGCCAGGCCAGGCCAGGCTGTGCCCGCCCATTTGACTTCCCTGCCCCTTGCCTCACCCTCAAATATGTTTTAATGAAATCTTGCATCATTTATGGTATAAAAATGTTATTTAAATTATGAATTATTTCCAAAAACTAAATCTATTAATTGTTAATTTTTCTAACAATTAAAACTAAATTGTGTTACACTGGTGGACATTTCTGTCACACCAAAGGACGTTTCAGGCTTTTGTGCCAGTTAATGACCTTGCTATTCTTAGCTAACTTGTCATTTGCAGTTAGCAAGACGCATTTGCATAATTTTCTATAATTATGTAGTTCAACATACAGTTCTTAATTAAAAAATATAATTTAGGGATGTCACTCCAAAGGACTGTATACATATACATACCTACATACATGCACATACATGCACATACGCAGTGGCGATTTTAGCATGGAATTTCTGGTGGGGCAGTTTTGTATGATGTCACCATAACAAAAATAAAGGCAGCCAATTAGTCTACGGCAGAGACTGTAAAAAATATGGACAAAGCTACTGTGACGTCACCCATTGACTCTCCGTGGGTCTCTAAAACACGTTTTGAAGCTCAATGGCGGGCGCGGCCATGGTCGCGGTCGATTTGGAGCCAAAACCATAGAGTTATGCGGTCTTGTGGTTTTTATAATGTGATTGACAGTCCGGTGCGGAAAAGCCCATCAACCTGAACGAACGATTGCAGAACGAACTTGAGGCTAGCTGACTGTCTGCCGTTATGTTTTGAAATATATTATCAAATGTTTACGGAGTTTAATTTCCATCCGTGACTGTACTGTGTCATGTCATCACGTTATATGTATGCCATTAATAATACAATTATGTTCAGTTATCTTCAATTTATGTTTCTCAGCAAAACGAATATGCTTAGCTAGCATATCAGCTTGCCAGTGAGCTAGGAAGGCTATCCGTGGTTAGCTCACGCATTAGCAATATGAACCACAGGGGAAGAACATCGACTACACTGATGCGCAAAGGCCACTGCTCATTCTTCTCTGTAGAGAAAGGAGGGGCTCGCGGGCGAGGAGAGAAAAAGGGGGGCGCCCTTATAATCAATAAATGAAGGAAATGTCAACCGGTGTAAATGATGTAATGAATGTTTGCATCCAGGTCACTTGAAATAAGGAATGTCAGGAATTGTAAAGTTGAATGCAAAAAGGTGAATGTGACCCCTGGAAGGAAAAGGCCCAATTTGCTTGCTTGCATGTTCACATGCAAGAAAAATGGGAAAAAAGAAAGGACATGTTCAATAAATCATCGCCCTGGATAAGAGCGTCTGCCAAATGCCTGTAATGTAATGCCTGTAACGTAATAAATGAAGGAAATGTCACAAATGTCAACCAGTGTAAATGATGTAATGAATGTTTGAATCCAGGTCACTTGAAATATGCAATGTCAGGAATTGTAAAGTTAAATGGACAAAGGTGAATGTTGAATACAGTGCAACCAATAGTCTGTAAATGTGCCACTCGAAATGTCAACCAAACAGTCAATTCTAAACAGATCTATTGCTAGTAGAATGCATTCACAGACGCAGTATTGGCTTTTAGCACTTCATCTGTGCATGTTTATTGATCCAGTACATTTCCCATGCAATACATACAGCGCCCGACCAATCCGCTCCGGCTGTTCCCTCGAGAAGGCCGCACGGCAACTCAGGAATCAGCAGCTGCAGAATAAAGAGAACGTGTTACAATTAGTTCCGCATCAACTTCTTTTAAGCCAGCATTAAACACAAACAATAAAGATACACCATCTCACCTCAGAACTTTGCGAGGCAGGCCTCGGTGGCAGGAAGGACTGCTTTGGCTGGGGCCGGCCCTCCTCTTCATCTCTGCAAAATTGCAACAAGAGCACCTGCCGCAGAAAGCGATATTTTATGGAACCCGCTCGATTCCTGCTCCTGTCCTTTGACTTGTAGGGGTCCCTCGGGGTGTCCGGACAAACATGTACTCACTCCATTGCAGTGCTTACATTTTAAGTTCCTTTCATGCAATTTAAACACCTGTATTTTTAAAGTAGCTACTGAGACGCCATTACTCTTTGACAGACTTGTGCAAAAAAGCAAGTTCTAAACATTTCGAACGCGCAAATATGAACGTTTCAATATTTTTAATATAAAGTTCATTCAAAAACTTACTGAAACAGGTGATAGCTAATATAGCTAGCTGCCGTTTTTGACGATATAAACGCTTACGCTGCTTTTAAAAGAGAGAAAAACGGCGTGACAGCCGGCTGGCTAGCCAGTTCTAAACACCGCGAACGCGTAAATATGAACGTTTCAATATTTTTAATGTAAAATTAATTCAAAAACTTAGTAAAAACGCGCTCCCGTCGCATAACTCCGGTCATCTACGGCACTTCCCGAAGTGCCATTTGAAACGGCGGAAGGGAGAGCCGATACCACGTGACGAAATTGAAACAAGCGGGCCTCCCGATTGGGCGCAAAAAGCATGTAAACTGGAGAAATTGAAACGAGGGCGGCCTCCGATTGGCTGTGTAATTGGAACAAATGAAACAAATGAAACAGAGAAGATGGCGCTGTTTTGCGCAATCCAATCAGAGATGTGTAGGCTACTGGTGATTTGACTAGGCTCATTTTCGTATAACTATCTGGTAGACCTGCTGTTAACCGAGCAAGTTATCATCGTAGGTTTTCGCCACAGTCAGTTAATGAGCCAGTAACTGCTACTAGCTACTCCATCATCGTTTGTTCACTTGCTGGGTGACGTTAGCTGACCGATCGTTCGCAAGTCACTTTCTACCGAATAAAAATTAACACTGTCAGCGGCGATTAACAAATCTACCAAGTATATTAATAACTGATCTGCAGGCGTGTAAATATGACAACGCACTTTGTACAGCAAGTTTTCCACCTGGTGCATGAAGACAAAAATAATGTAGCCTACATTGAATTTCTAATTATTATTAGACTTTTATTTTTATTATCAAAACCAATGGAGAAAAGCCAATATATGCAAGGAGCCCCCAGGACCGATTCTGAGAACCACTGTCTTAAATGCTCTTGTCGGTCTCTTAAATGCTAAAAACATGTTCCTTTCTAAATGCCAGTCTTACAAAGATGGTTAATTTAGTTAAATTCTGTGTGTGTGATTTCATCGTGTGTTGTATGCTATTCAGCAAATAAACCTTAAGACTCTTAATTCGCTTTGTGAAACTAAAAATTTAGCAGTGTTTATCGTGTAACGACCACCCTAACCAATGGTGTATTTACTTTGTATTTATTAGAGAGAACTGGACATCGTTAAATGTAAGTCCTGTAAAAGTACACAAAATAAACTGTCTAAATGTTTAAAAAAAACAGCTTCATACATATACATTTAGTTATATTAATACAGCCTTATTTACAATATCAACTTTAAGATAAGCGACACACTAGGAATTCTCATCCCGCCCCATTAAATGTAATGGCGCAGAGGTTGCTTCATAATTTCAAACTGCTTTCCTAACGGCTATTTTCCGTCCTGCGACTTGGGTTACAACAGTGCATATGTACGGATTTCTAGACATGCTGATAGCGACCACCCTTTCTCATATTAAATTCAAATACGCAAGATAGGGCACTTATACAGTATGCTAGCAAATTTATGTCAAGTTCCATTCATTTATATGGGGTGGTCGATACACGTCCTCTTAACAACCAAAAGCTAGCGCAGGACCACCTCTTATTTGCCGGCACAGAAAAAAATTGCGAAAGTACTGAAAAAATAACCACTGGAGGATAACAAGGACATTTTTTCCTACATAACTAGGTACAGGTTGTTACCGATATTACCGACTATTTCATATATAGTTGCAAATCTGTTTGCGTTTTCTTGTCTGTTGAACGAAGGTGGTAGCTAGGCTAATAGGTGCTCTCACTCTAGCATTAGCGATAGACGCACATCAACCGATTAACGGTTACGTTTATTATTTTTTCTCAGGTGGCTAACCTGTTCCTAGGCAAAATTCATCCAACATAATTTGCGGGAGGTTTTCCCTGCTTACGCAGATCACGCTCACGTTGTTCTCCTAGCAACGATGGGGCAGAGTGCCCCGCTGCCCCACAGTAGAGAGATAGGACAGGGAGCGCAGTCCGCAGCGTGAGCACACACATACACACAAAGGAAATTACTCCAAAACAGCACTATAAGGATTGTGAGTCAAGTGTATTATATTTATACATGCCAATTTCACCACGGAATCCCTATTTTGTATTAAATAGAAAATACATTATGCCGCAACGTTCAGATGTTACGATAATCTTGCACCACAGCGCCACCTTTGGCAGGGCACTGCCCCACGTGCCCCTAATGTAAAAACGCCCCTGCACATATGTACACATATATACATACATACGCATATACACACACAAAAATGAAAAAACAGAACGCATATATACATACCGCACCATTAGCAAGGTCAGCTCAATCCATATTGCTATGTACATATAGACATCACGATACACTTCAAACTGATACAACCACAAAACCACCAATACCAAATACTCCACCAGGCGGCAATGTCGAGCATTGTTTATTTTTAGGAAAATAAATCTAATTCATTACATTCATGTATGAAATACTTTTAAAATCAATGTGTAAGTAACCTTATAGTTTTTGGTCATACAACCACATGTTATCACTTCTTTCTGCCCATTTTTAAGATTTTATTTATTTATTTATTTTTAATATGTTAAGCTAGTACAACATTGGTTTCTACATCTTTCCCCTCTGTCAGACAGTGCATATTGCAGGCTGGAACCTCCATGTTCTCGGTCCACACCATATAAGCTACACGGCCAGTGCAGTATAGACTAAACCATATATTCTACAGGATGCACTATATACTAGGTTCATGTTACCCACCACAGTACATATCAACATGCCATAGCAGTCAGACAGAGCAGGGACAAGGGCACACTGCAGTCAGTCACTACCATACTATCCATACTAATGTCCATACAACAGCTCCCATGCAAGATGACCCATGGGTTCAACCATAAAGCCCAGAGCCGAGTGGTGCAGGAAGGCAGAAGATACAAAACCACACAAAAACATCAATAAAAGATAATAATCATTTCAATAATAATATGTATGTTTCAACCTGCCCATGTATCCACTTCTACAGTATCATATCATCATCTTATGGGGTGGCCCACTTGTGTATCCCTCTGCTCCACTATATTCTTAAAGATCCCGTGCAATGGTGTTTTAATTCAGTCATAAATTGTTCCTTGTGAAATGTTAACGTCAGGAGTATCATTTTTTCCACTTCAGATGTATCATTCGACCTGTTATAATTGTGCTAGTGCACTCTCTTTGGGTACAGCCAACAACCAGCAGGACAAGGGGGTAATTTTACATCAACATACCTACTGCTAAAGCAGTGCTACAAGACTGAAAAACATGCTTTTCATTGTACTTTAACCACTGAAATCAGCAATTATTTTAGTAATTTTCTCGCACATAGCGTTATCCTTAAACTGTGTTTCATCAAGATTGCAACTAATTTTTTCTAACATTAACATTTCAAAGTATGTTTTAAGCCATAATCCCTCTGACACAGCATCAAGTGTCAAGTTCCTACGCTTTTAGAAATATAATGGATGGAAAAAAATTATTTTAATTTATGGAAATAGACAATAAATATTTAAATATTTAAAATATTTATTTATATAAATATGTAAAATTATGCCAGGGGTATTTTTAATTTTTTATGCATTTCCTTTTCATTTATAAAAGTTGTAATTTATTGAACCATGCTTGAGACAGTCACACCATAGGACAATTTTGAGGTTTGGCTCAAAAATTTAAAAAAATCTGATAACAAAGCAGTTTTTATAACAACAGGTCCATGTAAAACAAAGAAATGCTTAACCATTTACTGCATTTTAAATGATGACAATACTAATTATATACACTTTTATCTTGTGTGACAGTGAAAATGCCATGTCATGTCAACAACCCATTTACACAAGATAAGTATAGCTCATTGCTACATTAGCAAAATTATGGATAGCCAGACAGCAAGTAAATAGCCAGATGAGGTTAACGGTAACATTATAGTTTGTAGGCTTTATTCGATTAATAGCAGAACGTCATCTAGCCCGAATGGATGCTTACCGGAACCGGTCCATTTAACCAGTAAGCGTCCGTTCGAGCTAAATGTCATCGACAGCGAAGTAAAGTGAGGTTAGGACGGCTAACATTTTGATTTGTAATATAATCTAGATCAATGTTAAGTGACTAGGTAGCATGCATCAAACACCTAAAGCAAAGCGTGAAAAGATGCATTCCTATCTCTGCAATCTTTAATCACACAATAAGGCATTGTTGAACTGGATAGTTAGTTAATGTTAGCAGCAGACCCACGCAATATGTATTTGAGAATTTGGTCATGGCTTTGAACTTGGGAGCGCACACTACATAAATATTCGTACTGGGTGAGTGTTTTGGCCGCCGCACATTGGTCAATGCAAATTAGAAACATTTGTGACGTCACAATCTTGGTCTCAAAACCACCAATACCAAATACTCCACCAGGCGGCAATGTCGAGCATTGTTTATTTTTAGGAAAAGAAATCTAATTCATTACATACATGTATGAAATACTTTTAAAATCAATGTGTAAGTAACCTTATAGTTTTTGGTCATAAGCATTTTACAATCATGATTTTGACTGCACAGGGTCTTTAAATTTAATAATATCCACTAAGTGAGGGAATTCTTTAAATTTGTTTGAGACTCTGTGTCTCTGAGTTTTATCTCAAGCAGTTTCATTTGTTACCTGTATGTCACATATGAATGTATCTGATGGTTCCCAAGGTGATCTCCGGGAAGTCTTTGATCAATGAGCAAAGCCCAAAGTTACATGGGATAAGCTGAGCACATTTTTGGAAAGGCCTGTCTCAGATCTGAGGGGCCCCAACAGTAGCTAGTTTTGCAAAATCAATTACTTTTTTTTCATTAGCTGAATTAGGTTGCTTTTGTTCATAGTTTATCTAACCTTGTTTTTATTAATTTTAAGTTTGTTCCTGGTTTTATATTGGCTTATTTGTGATCCTTTTGCTATTTTCACCCCTTAAACCCCACTTGAAATCCAGGGCTTTTTGTAAAAATTCCCTGTTTGAAATAAACCCCATTATCTCCAAATTTATATACAGTACAGACGTGGTTCAAAGGTTGAAATAAAGAGAACATTTGTACCAAAATAACCCAATCCCCTGATCCTATGGGAGATTCACTGTGTAAACATACTGATACTGATACTGGACAAAACCAGATTTCTTTTTCCAATTATACCCCCGGATGGATCCAACACCAGGACAAAGTTTGGGGTGGATTGAACAAATCAGTAAAATTTGGCATGCATTTACCCAAAGGGGGGCCCAAATCACCAGACAACCTCTCCAAATTGGAGTATTGTGTATATCCTTTTCCCCAGCCATATTCCACTTTCAGGTGCTAATTCCATTGAGGGTGGTACCCTCTGGAATCCCACAAAACAAATATTCTTTATTACCCATTCTCTTTTTGACTTGGCCCTTTATTTCAGTCAAATGCTGTCTCTTTGGATAGCTTCTATGTACAAAATATGTTCATAATGGTTTGTTTTTACACAAACTAAATTCACGTAGAGACAATCATTTGGTTTTAACTTGCTTTGTGCTCAGACCTGCCAGGCTGCTGTAAATCTGCCTTATCAGTGATCACAACAGAGGGAGAGCTCACAAGGAGGAAAATGGCAAAAATATAAAATTGAATCATAAAAGATTTACAATAAGATAGTGTCCTTTATCATTACTGCAATTTCTTTTATGCAAAGCATTTGCCAATAAACAAACAAAGCTCCAATAGAACGTGTGCTAAGCATCTACTTAAGTGCTTCGTGAAAAGGCAAAGTGAAAGTAAGTCAGTATGCAGTAGAATAGCTAAACCGTATTTTCAGCTAAATAAGCCATAAGCTAAATTCAAAAGCTATTTAAATGAGCTTGAAGAACTCAACGCTGTATGATTATTTTAACTTATACGGGGTTTCCAAGTAGGGGCAATTGTCACAATGGGTAGATCTTAGAGAGCGTTGCAGTGGCTTGCTTTTAGGTCATTCACTCAGCATTGGGATGTCTAATTGAGAATTTTTTCGCTGTTTGCAAGGTAAGAAGTAAAAAAAAAAAAAAAAAGCACTTTTCACGTTTGACATTCTATTTACATGCATAGAAATGCTCCCTTTCAAATGCTCATGAAAACACTTTCAATTCAATGGAAATAATGCATAATGAATAATGACTTTTTATAGCCTATATACAAAGAGCAGTTTGATTGCTTAGGGATCAGAGGGGAATTTTAGCAATATCAATTTTATCACTGCAGTACTAGTTGTTTGACTGATTATGGATAGTTATTGAATTATAAAATACCATGATCATCAAGAAATTTAACCTGGAGTTTACATTTCAGCCCTTCTTTGGGGAAGGAAACTGCCTTGTTATTTTTTTATCTCTAGTAGTTTTACTGATCGAGATAGGGTTTTTTGCATCAAAGTGCGAAGACTGCGCTTTACAACGTGGACAACACTTAACAGTAAGTGTTCCAGCAGTGCACCTTTAATCAGTGACCGATGAAAGCAATAATTTAAGAGAATTCTATTTTTAGACGCCTGTGTCTAATTAGGGGTTTAAGAAATTGACTTCAGTGTTTTATGCATGGTCCCTTCTTACTTTGTATATTGTTTTACTGTATTTTCTCTGTTTTCTTTAACCCCTTCGCACATATGCCAAATCATTTGTACCATTTATCGCGACCACAACATTTATTTTGCCTTTTTGTATAGCCATTTCCGTGGTTAAAGTCGCATTTATTATTATTTTCTGTTAAAACATTTAATTCATATCCAGGGAGATAGCTAACTACTTGCAAGTTAGGTGACATGTGTAGCCATTTACTAATACAAGTGCATTTCAGGCTGGAAAATAAGCCATTAAACCAGAGAAATTGCTGAGTTGTCTTAGAATCTTTATCGCCAAAGGATGTAGCAAGGCTGGCTGCGTCGGCATAGCAACGGACGCTACGGTCTATGGCTGCAACGAAACTTTAATCTGTTTTAGAATGTCATTGCGTCACCCGGATCATTTTAGCAGCCCGGATCAAAATAGGTATGAAAGAACTTTTTTTAGTTCGCAATGAAATGAATGAATCTGAGAGATTGCATAGCTATATACAGCAAGTTAAACTATACATGTCCTGGATCAAAAACTTTTTGACCACAAGTTCATAAAATCTAAGGGTGGATATGTAGTAGGGTTGAGCCGAATACTCGGATGAAATGAGTATCCGGTACGGATAATGTACTTTTTACGAGCATGCGTACCATCCGAGTAAAATGTGTCAATATCCGTACTTGTGATAGGCCAGCCACACACAGAGCTCCTCCTCTACACAGAGCCTATACAAAGTTCACTGCTGCGCCACACAACACAATCTTGCCATCGTCAGCGGTCTATTATCTATTGTCATATATTCTCAATAAAATAAAGTTTGCAATTCTCAGATTTGGATCAACACATTATTCTGACCATAGCTAAACACACATTTACTGGACATTCACACGTAAGCACATATTACTGATTACAAACGGACATTTGTAGTTTCTAGCTTGCTACAGTGTGGCTAACTAGCCAGTTATCTAGCTGCTACAGTGGGCTAACTAGCCAGTTAGCTAGCGACGACATCATGTAGTACATGATATAAACATGTACTCGTATTTCCTAACATTTAGCAATCTCATACACACACTCTACTAGCATCATTGACATCCTAGCATTCTTATACATCCACTGTACTAATGCAGTATCACTTTTGAGCAAATTTATACGTTGTCGCTCACCTGAAATCACAAGACACAGTACCTCGTGGTTAGCCAACTGTAACCATGGCGCGCTCTGTCTACTACTGTCTTCACACCGTCAGTTCATTTAAAAAAATAATAAAACCAGAGTAACGATAACAGCGTCTTTACTGCTATCACAGAGTGAATGCGATGATAAGAAAATTTTCGGTTACGCTGACCTATAAAACGCTATTCCAAAAGCAAAAATAGACATGTTATACATCGTTAGAAAGCTTATACTCTCACCCACTGAATAAATGAATTGTGAATCAAGCCAGACTGTACTAAAAAGGGTGACAATGCCGTAAACGACACGCACGTGTGGTATTACGCACAGCTATTTTGGAAGGTACCCCAGGCATCACAAATGCGCGTATATTTCACAAACGGATTGTCCAAGACAATATATGACCGCTCAGTCTCAAAAGAGACATCTCTACACGTAAAACCAATGGTAAGGTTGTATATTTATTCAATATTTAGTCCCAGATCATTTTTTTTGCAGCATGCTCTGCAGATGTGATGTTACACATCGTTAGAAAACTTATACTGTCACCTAATGGATAGACTTTGTCATTCAAGCCAGACTGTACTACAAAGGGCAACAGCACTGTAAACTGCATGCGTAGTATTACGCGTAGCTATTTTGGGAGGTACCCAGGCGTCACAATGTAATGTATTTCACAAACTGGTTGTCCAAGACAATATATGACCACTCAGTCTCAAAAGGGACATCTCTACCCGTAAAACCAATGGTAAGGTTGTATATTTATTCAAAATTTGGTGCCAGATATTGACTGTAGAATGACATGGTATAATTTTTGAAAACTTTGTCTTGTTTATTTCATTATTCACTGAGCAGCATTTTCACTGCTGTATTGGCATATCTTAGGGCTATTGTTGGGTTTATGTTGTTGCTATGACAGAATACAATTTTTTAGTGTTGAAAAAATATTTTTATGAACGGGCAGATAGACACTATTGTCCAGTGTGTCATGGGTGTGGGGTGTAGGTGCAAATGAGACCGCAGGGAGGGAGTTCTTGTTAAATGAACGACCAGTGCAACAATGGTGGCACTGTAAAACTCCATACTCAGTATAGTTGTCGTGTATCATCTACTAATGAAACTAGAACACAGAGTTTCTGTTTTCAACTCGTAGTTTGGTTGCAAGAGCAATGAATGTCTGACTTGAGCAATCTAGGCACGCTGGCATTGCACAAAGGGGTTAAAGCACTTTTTGCTGCAAATAACTTGTAAGGTACAATAGAAACAGTTTCTTCTTGTTGGTGTTCTTCCACTTCTTATCATCATGATCATGATCATCATAACAGAACACTGTAGCTTTAAAAAAAAAGTATCCACATGTTATCACATGTTAGTGTATCCACTTCATTAATCCTGCATCCTTTGTACCTTCCACGCTGGCTAGAAACTGCTCTGTCAGCATTGCCACAGATACCTTTCTGTTTTGTGTACCCCATCCCAGAGAGTGTTGTGGAGCTTGTGATTTAATTGTAGTCAGTGGTAGTTCTCTGTGGCTTCCTGTTGTATTAGAAATCATGTCTGGGTATTTTATTTTCTGAACCAGACTTTTTCTGTTTGTGGGAAAAGATGAGCCATATAGCTGAAGCCTTATTTCTAACTGGAGCCAGGTCAAGCTTAAGTGAAAGAAAACTCTATAAAGCTCTATAAAGTGGCCCTAGGCTTTGTTTTGTTTTTGTTCCATCTCTGTTGGATGACAAAAAGTGGTTCTATTGTGTCTCTCTGACTGGATTTGGAATGGCCCACCAGCCCTCCCTGTCTCTGTCTGTTATGGGGCCCAACCGAAGCAGTCTCTGGTTTGTATTGAGTGTGAGTTTGTGATCACTTTTCGTCTGGGGAAAATAATTGGCAGCAAGATTTTTTGCTCTTCTAGTTTTTTACTTTTTGTGTTGCAGTAATAGTGATATCTTTCCCTAGGCCCTGTACTGCTGTGTCTCAAGAAAGTATCCTGACATGAAGCATTGCCTTCTGCCAGGTGCTCTGCTTTTATATGGTCAAGAGCCATCTTATCTTAAAGAATTTCTGGTACTTTCTTAGGAACCTATGATGAACTACTTATACTAGCCGAAAACAGATTGCTTGTATGAGTAGAAACATCAGTTTTATGGGCTTGTCAGATGCTTCATCATCTGGCAGCAGAGGAGTTATGGCTGAGGTTATTGGAGCTTTCATCATGCTGTGATGAGGAGGGACAGTCAGGGACAGAGAAATTAGTTCTATTTTTGTGGGCATAGATAACACAGTAAATCCAGCTTGACCCAGATTTTTGAAAAATCATGGAAGCTGAAACTTGATTGAATGTCTCTGTTTTTCAAGGATTATTTCCAGTCTATGAAACTACTTTTAGTGGCCTACACAAGACATTGGCTGCTGAAATGAAAATGTAAAGTGGGTATTGATTAGTATGAAATGGCAAAAGGGAACGATGAGAGTACTTGATTCATTTTGATTCTGTCTTGTAGGGGACTTTTTTGGACAGTGTGTATGGGTATAGTGCCAAACAGCTACTCAAGAAGGATGTACTGTTGTTGTTTGCTGGTTGTATTCATATTATTGTGTCTTCCAACAAAACCCTATTTGTGCTGGACTGATTTTTCTTCATCTGTAAATTTGTAAACTTGGAGTGTTAATGATCCATCCTTGCAATGCACAGTGGGGCCAGAGACCAGGGGGCTGTACTGTAAAGAGTATAAAGGAACTGCCAGAGACCTCTGTGCTTACCTTTTGACATCTGGGAACCAAAAGTAACATGAAGTCTGGACAAGCCAGTGGTGTACAGGCAAACTGGCTAGAGCATGCTCAGGAGACCCCTGTACATACCTCTTCCTATTGCCTCCAATTTGAATTCATTGGTATATTAATCATAAACTGTCATATACAGCTTGTAGTATAAATATCCAGCAATGTTCAGGGGGCTTTCTGCGTGGTTCATCACATGCTCTTCACATGCACTGTCCAGAAGACCCATTGGATGTCGTTACATAAAAAGGCTTTTTTTAAAGGCCTTTGTTTTTTTAATATTTGTCTTTGTCCCCTGGATACAAAACAGTGTTGTTTTCTCAGTTCCTTTAAACAGTTTGTTTTTGTTAATACAACTGATTTTATTACCCATCAATGTGCTTTCAATTTCAGAGATTTTTTATAGATTGTGCTTTCCCTGGATGTTCTTGCTCGTCAGATCAGGACAAGCTTTCATTTTTATTCTGTTGGTTCTTTTGTGTATGTCAATCTTTAATGGAGCACCTGTTTCTGTATAGATGGCAGTGGCTACGATATTGTGAATAATGCAGTGATCCCCACCCCTGGGCACCAGGACCACAGGTCCCACTTTGGCACACTGAGGCAGAGTTGGGAAATGAACTACCAGGAGGCTGCCATCTACCTGCAGGTGAATGATCCTTCTGCTGCTGTGTGTCTGGACAGAACAGTGGGAAATATGGCCCAGTTAATGTGAAGCTCAAATTCTTACAATGTCATGATGTCAAGGGGAAAAAAAAACAATTCAGGAATTGAAGCATGGTTATTGGTGGGATCAATAAAATTGCCACTTTAAGGGTATATGCAGTTCAGTCAAACCAAAGCAAACCTTTAAATCTTTTTGTATGAATCTGCTGCCTTATCTGAATAAAGTGAGTTTTCTTGCCATTATTGGAAGTCAGTCTCTCCAGCCAATGAAATTGAGTTTTCAAAGTGATTGACACAAGGGATTGTCTGAGTATGCCTTGTCATGCTAAATTTTATTTGGGTTGTAAAATTATACCATGCTTCGATGTTTATATCTTTTTATCATAACAGTAGTACAGTGTTATACCATTGCTATTTCAAAATTATTTTCAAAAAGAAAAATAAATGAATTAGCTAATTTAGAAAGTATTCTTGAGTGGCACAAAACTGGCCCAAATAGGGAGGGATTCAGTCGACTGGGGTGACTGGCTAATCGCTCACAAGTGACCTTGTTTAAGCCCACAGTCTGTGCACTCATGCTAAGCATTGTGTTTTAATTCAAATATCTATGCAAACTCAACACTCTAGTGTTAAAATACTGTAAGTTGAAACGTAACATTGCATCTTTTGGGGAACCAATTTTTTTGTTTGCACTCTCAAATTGGTAGTACAGCTTGCAGGAATTAATGTGGTTGAAGAATATGATTGAGCATTCAAAATCATAAAAAAGGATAAAAAGTATATATTATCTTTGTAAGCATGCTGGGGGAGGTCAGTATTTCATTTAAAAAAATAAAATAAGAAACAACATTTTTTAACTGGTACTGTAACTGACGGTTTCTCCTAATTGCCTACAGTAGTTATTTGTAAAACTGCACATTAATCTCTCCACTCTTGGTGAAAGAAATAAACTTCAAAACACACACTTACATATGCTCTAAAACAATAGTAATGTTTTATTCAACCATGATGGTTAACATTTCAACACACAGGTTTTCATCAGTTATTCAACCTTTTTGTTTTGAAATGAAAGATCCTTCTCATTCTCGTTTTGTCATTTTGCTATTTATTTTGGGTCATTGTCCTGTTGAAACAGGGATATTTTCTCTTGCAGACTAGTGCTTTGCTTTCAGGCCAAAGAGTTCAGTCTTCTTCCAGAAGGCCTCAGGGGCTGTCCCATGGCTTTTGGCAAACTACAGGTGTGAGTTAATGTTGGCCTTTTTGAGAAGTGGCCCTTGTCTCACCACTCCCAATGAGGCCAAATCTGTGAAGTGCTAAAGAGATCTGAAGTTCTGTTGATTTCTGTCCATCTTCTCCAATTTCAGGCAATGAATTCTACAACTCTGTCTGTATTCAGTGTTAGGACTCGTGGGCACTTCTCTGACAATCATGTTCATCAGTTGCTCAGTTTGGTTGGATGGCCTGATCTTGGTAGTGTCTGGGTTGTACCTTATTTTTTCTATTTTGTTCGAATGGACAGTGCTCAAAGGAACATCAAAGCTTTGTCAGACTTTTTACAGATTCAGTGGCATAAATGGCATCGTAACAAATGTATTACCTTGTTAAATTATGACTTCTGTGGCAGCAACGTTATGAAACTTTTTCCAGTAATACAACAAAAAAATCTTTTTGTGTGTTATCTTTAGGAAGGTGAGAATAATGACAAGTTTTTCACCCACCCAAGAAACCCAAAGGCCCTGGCTGCCTACTTGTTTGCCCACAACCACCTCTTCTATATGATGGAGCTTCTGACTGGGGTATTGCTGATGGTGCTGTCAGTGAGTGAAGCACCTGCTGTGCCCTCCCTCCGGCTTGATGTCTACGTATGTACAGTTTTTAATGCATTATTTAACATTTTAGACATTTAGAAGATGCTCTTTTCCAGAGCATTTATACAGCTGGATATTTACTGAAGTATTTGAGCTTAAGCTGAAATTTAACATTTTCATTCCTGCTAAAGAAGGAATTGTGCCAGTCATTTAAGCAAGCTCCTACCATTCACTGCTTGGACTGAATGACTCTCTTTTATTGTTGAGAGATTATACTGATGGATAGACTCACCCCTTGGATCAGGACTGAAACCAAAGGTGTCTTTCAGCTTGACACTATTGAATTAACTGTGCTCTAGTGACTGGTGACTGCCCCTACAGGTACATGCAACCCTAGAGCTGCTAGCGCTGGTAATGGTGGCATTTGAATTATGCATGAAACTGCGTTGGCTGGGCTTTCAGACCTTCATTCGCCACAAGAGGACCATGGTCAAGGTAACCATCATCACTACTTTTGTCTTTATATCAAGTTTGAGGCATTTATTTTGCGCTGCTATATTTCTTGCCCCATGTCAGCTTTTCAAGTCATTATCTAATTGGACAATAAACAATATTTGATAATTGCAATTGCTCAAAGGCAAAAACAAATGTGCAGATCAAAGCAGTCGAAGTGTGTTTGGTTAAGTTTTGTTTGGTTAAAGGTTTGGAACCTGATGGTGAGGTCATGTGACATACTCTGTTGGGCAGCCACCTCTCAATACATGTACAAATCCTGTCTTGTGTGGTTCAGGGTTCCATTCCCAGTCAAGGCTTTTTCTGTCCTATGATCCTATTTGTATCTGTATCCCTCTCTTCTTTCATCATCTGAATAAAGTTACAAAATCCATAATTAGGCCAGACTGTACGTTTTCCTTTTTTTTTTTTAAAGTTTGCTGTCAGAATCCAGATATGCATTATGGAACATCTGTGAAAATGATATGGTAATATGCAGTCCGTGAGTATTTGGACAATGACACATTTTTTGTTGCTCTAGCACTGCACTCCAGCACATTTGATTTCAAATAAAACAATCATTTTTTATGTAGGAATTTTAGCCCTTTTTTATAGGTAGTCTCTTGATTTTTGAGGAAATAGTAATTGTAAAACTTCACATGATCTTAAATAAATTTATCTTGTTTAGTTCTCTTATTTAAATAAACATGCTTTATTTTGTATGAATGCTCCAGTATCTACTTTGGGTAGTCTCTCTGAAGTGTGTGGGTATATATATTTTTGTTACATACACTGTCCCATCATCAGCAGACGCTGGGTATTTTTCCTGGTGATACTCAGTGCTGTACGGCAGTCACCCAGTATTTGGCTGGCATTGACACTTCTTTGGTCCTCATGTTGAGACAACAGCAAGAGACTCCAAATGCAAATTCCACACCTAGAATCAACTCTTTGTTAGGTTTCTTGCGCATGATCTAATGATGCAGCCAGGCGTGCCATTTGGGGGGGGGAGGAGTTTTGATGATTCCACGGTGTCTGAGTGACAGGGGCCCTGAAAAATTGTGCTGTAATTGCAGGGATGGGGTGGCTTGGGGTGACGATGGCCAGTGAGATCTTTTCATGGGATGCAAAATCCCTGCCGGTGCTCCTGGGTGCCACAACGTGCTGACGGTGTCCCTGGATGCAACAAGCTTGCGAAAAAACAGCCGAACAACCAATTATCAAATTTTTTGGTCTCAATTTTCCAATTTGGGACGAGATATAAAAGGGCTGGAGTACAGAGCCAAAACAACAAAACCTGTGTCAGTGTCCAAATGCTTAAAGACTGGTCTGTTCGTGAGATAAAAACTGTTGTGCTATGTAAATATTGATGTCTGTTTGGAAAATAAATAATATAATGCAGTGTAATAACACAAGTAACTTATAACTTACCATGTTAAAAGCAATGTTACTGCAATATAATTGGTGTGCCTTGTGGTGGGGCAGTCCTGTGTACTGCTGCTCCAGTTTGTAGAGGCCATCGTGGTGCTTGTCAGGCAGACCTCCCACCTGCGTGTCACCAGGGCCCTTCGGCCCATTTTCCTTGTGGACTGCCGGTACTGTGGTGCTGTGCGCAGGTAATTCAATTTCCTAAGTCTGATACACCAAGCTGGCACTCTCTCACCACCACAGTATAACACCTTGAGCTGAAACTTTCCTTCTCAACAGGAACTTGCGGCAGATCTTTCAGTCACTGCCTCCATTTATTGACATCCTCCTCCTCCTTCTATTCTTCATGGTCATCTTCTCCCTCTTGGGTGAGCATTTCACTGCCTGTTGTACACATGCTTGTATCCTGAATATTTTTTTAAATGCTTATTGATTCCTTGTTCTTCTTCTTGGCAGGGTTTTGCTTGTTCTCCACAAATACAGCAGACCCTGTAAGTGTGCCTGTTTATTTTTTGTGCTTATTATCGATAAGTCAATTGCAGGCCTCCAATTGCTTGACTGGCCTCCCTTTTGTCTTTTCAGTATTTCAACACTCTGGAGAACAGTATTGTCAGCCTGTTTGTGCTTCTGACAACAGCAAAGTAAGAAGCTTAACATTTATTTATTAAAAAGCGATGGGAACTCTTTTGAGCAGTTTGATCTGTATGCGTGTTGTAAGTTCTGGCTGTGTGTTGATGGTTCCCATGGTGTGTCTACAGCTTTCCTGATGTAATGATGCCGGCATACTCCAGGAATCGCTGGTCCTGTGTGTTTTTCATTGTTTACCTGTCCATTGAGCTCTATTTCATCATGAACCTGGTAAGTCCTCCTCACAATAAGCATTGCTTTGTGGGATATCAGTTTGTCATGGTGTCATCTACTTGCCTACCTGTATTTTGTGTTAGAAATGCATCACAATTTTGATTATGGGAATGTGTTTTTTCTCTTATTATCTCTGCCAGACGGAGCCTGGAGGGGATCATGCGTTTGGTCGCGTGTTTTTGTGCGTGTGTGTGTGTGTGTTTGTGTATCTGTCCGCAGCTAATCTCGCATACTACTGGGCCAAACAGCCTAATACTTGTTGTGCATGCTGACAGCAGGCCAAGGACCTGAATTCTCGAATATTTTGCAAATCAGTCAATGACAAGTATTTTATTTGAATTAATTTCCATCATTGTCCATTGAAATACATTGAGTGCTAACTCCTCACTCCTCCTAACCGGCCGCTAGGGGCCGCAAGTGATCAACAACTGCTTCCAAACGGACAGACATGCCTGGCGGAGATCTGCACTCTACTGAGTGCACTCTTCTAGTTCTTCAAGTTATGTTATCCTACTTCTGACTGTAGTCCCAAACAAATTTCGTTGGTTTAAAATAGCTGATGCATAATACCATTGCAGCCTTTCAATATTTAGTAATAATGTTATAAAGAATTCCTGTAAATTATTTATTTTACCAAACAAATACACGTGCAGAATGGACTGAATGTGATGTGCAAACATCACATCATTTATATGTACTCATCTACCCATACTATGTTCTGTAGTTTTTTACCTGTGAGAATTAGAAGTATGGAGTATGTAATGAATATACAGTAGAACCATAGATATATAAACCTCAGAGTTGGAAACTGTCCAGTCATCCAAATGAGGCCACTGATGTATCATTTGAAAAGCTGGTGTAGAATAAAATGTGTGAATGTTTTCATAAGACCCTGATTGCCATTTGCCACTGTTGATTATGAAATGAGTAGTCTGTTAACAAAGGCTACTGTAATGTAAGTTACAAAAATTTCAGGGTACACTTAAATGGCTGGACAATGACCTCAGTCATTGAGCATTACTTTTCTAAATGTGTTTTACTTTGCTGCCATTTAGCAGATGCTCTTATCCAAAGCAACTTTATTGCATTTTAAAACCAACCAATTTCAAGCAATTTAAGTTGTCTTGGTCTAGGATATGCCTCAGTGCGTAGAGTTTCCGATAACGTTTTTCCCATTTTCACAGGTTTAATAAAGCCCTCCAGCTATTCATGTTAGGGCTAGCGGTATATCGACTGATGTGATTCTGCTGCTAATCTGGAGCTATTTGGATGCTTGAACCAAATAGACAGCAGAATGTCTTCATGTTTTCAATGTCACCAGTTTTAAAAATCACCACCCAGCTTGACAAGAGTGAGGAGAAAGTAGAGTTTTTCTGGGTAAGAGGATGAAAATGCTGAGAGGAGGTAGTTCAATTCAACTGAATTTTATATGTACAGTTGAGGCCAAAAGTTTTCCATACACCTAGGCTAAAGATATTCAAACTCAGTTTTTCACAACTCCGCACATTTCATGTTACCATGCATTTCTTTTGGCAAGTCAAATAGGGAATCTACTTTGTTCACATTAGAGGTCATTTTAAAACAATCGAGTAGAGACAGATTTATTTAATCTTTATTTACCTATATCAGAATTCCAGTGGGTCAAAAGTTTTACATACACCAAGTTGACTCTTTAAACAAAAAAAAAGAAAATTCCAGAAATTGATGTAATGACTTTTTAGAAGCTTCTGATTGGCCAATTGTCATAATTAGGAGTTAACTGTGAGTTAAATGGCACCTGTGGCTGTATGTAAGGGCCTACTTTTTTGCCCTTGATACTATGGGAAAATCCAAGCAACTCCTTCAAGACCTCGGAAAAAAATTGTGGACGTCCACAAGTCGGGTTTCCAAGCAATTTACAAACAACTGAAGGTACCGTGAGCATCTGTACAAACAATTGTATGCAAATATAAAAATCTTGGGACCACACAAAACACTGCATCGGTCAAGAAGGGGGGACAAATTAACTCCTAGGGGCTGGAACGAACCAAAAGGTTCAACTGAACCCCAAGGCAACATCAAAGGAACTGGTGAAGGAGTTGGAGGCATCAGGTACCAAAGTGTCTACATCCACCATTAAGAGAACCCTACGTTGCCATGGCCTGAAAGGCTGTCGCACAAGGAAGAAGTCCCTACTCCAAGACCAGCATAGAATAGCCAGAATGAAGTATGCAGGTGATCACCAGGACGAAGACCTAGCCTTTTGGAGAAGTGTTCTCTGCTCAGATTAAACAAAATGGAACTGTTTGGCCATAATGATCAGCGCTATGTATGGAGGAAAAAGGGTGAGACTTTTAATCTGAAGAACACCATCTCAACTGTGAAGCATCATGTTGTGGGGGTGTTTTGCTGGAAAAGGGCCTGGTGCACTTCAGGTAATGGATGGCATCATGAGGAAGGAGGATTATTTAGAAATACTGCAGGAACACCTCAACACATCAGCTAGAAAGTTAAAACTTGGTTGCAACTGGGTCTTCCAGAAGGACATTCATCCTAAGCATACCTCCAAAGTGTAACAAAATTGCTTAAAGACAACAAAGTAAAAGTATTGGAGTGATCATCACTAATCCCTGACATGAATCCCATAGAAAATTTGTGGACTGAACTGGCTTCCTTCTTGGCTGTCCAAGCACAGAGACCCACAAACCTGACTTAGTTACACCAGTTCTGTCAGGAGGAATGGGCAAAAATTCAGGCTTAGTATTGTGAGAAGCTTGTGGAAGGCTGCCCCAATCGTTTGATCCAAGTTAAGTGATTAAAAGGCAATGCCACCAAAGAGTATCACTTTGTATGTAAGCTTTTGACCCACTGAAAATCTGATATAGTACATAATAGCTGAAATAAATCTTATCTCTTATTTTGAAATGACCTTTTATGGAAATAAAGTAGATACCCTAATTGACTTAACACAGGAAATGTATGGTAATATGAAATGTGTGGAGTTGTGAAAAATTGAGTTTAAATGTCTTTAGCCTAGGTGTATGTAAACTTTTGGCCTCAATTGTGTAGCTCTTTTCGCACAGACATTGTCACAAAGACACTTTACAGTGGAAAGCAACTTGGTAGCTGGACTGGTCAGTAGTCTCGATTTATCTAATTTTATTTCTGCTGCCTGTAATATGGTGAAGAGGGTGTCAGAAAGCAAGAGGGTGGGACAGGAGAACCCAGGTGATAAGGACACAGAGTATTATTTTCAAATGGTTTGCTTTCAAATGGTGAATACAGTGTGGAGAAACATGTGAAACAGTTTTTTGGACACCGGAACTAATATATTGATCATTTCTTAGTGATATTGTAAATCAATTGCAAATTATTACAAATTTTTTAAACATCTCATTGAAATCGTAGACATATATTGGATTATGAAAAATCAATACATGTTGAGCAATTTTTATAGCAATCAGTTTTTTATTAAATCAGATACAGCCAAGATAAAGCACTTACCATGACACACAAAACAATCAACAGTTACTATTAATGAAAGAAAAAGTTTAATATCCATTGGTGCACATCAGAGCAATTATAAGTACTCACAGAGCAAGACGCACTACACCAGAGAACATTAAAAAGCTGTTGTGTGATTCCAGTGTGCATGTGCCACATTTAAGAAGTAGTTGTGGCAAAACTGTGCAGAACAAAGAGATAAATCTGGATGAAATTATGTACTGTGCAAAAACCCTTACTCTGAATAGTGAAGTTGTCTGAAGTAGAAGTGTGAATGTGTTTCCATTGCTTCCAGCTTTTGGCTGTGGTATTTGACACTTTCAACGGTGTGGAGAAGATGAAGTTCAAATCCTTGCTGTTGCACAAGAGGTCGGCCATTGACCATGCTTTCCAACTCCTGGTCAGCAGGCAGGTGAGTGGATTTCTGTTTAGGCTAGTGTTGATCATAGCCTTGTGGGCTGCACCGGTGTATTGGCAAATGATCGGTATCTGCCGATAAATTAACAATTTGCATGGTCAGCTCTGATTATGTCCTGTCGATCACAAGGGACAAAGTCTGTTGTTTATTTGTAATCCAGTTGGTGAGTTGGTTTTCATTTAACCTGTCACAAAAAAATGAATTTCACTTTGTTTTTCATATTGTTTCCCCTATAATTGGTGCCAAAAATGACAAAATGACAAAAGTAATGCCAAATATCTCTTCATTTGGAAATCAATAATCCTTGGCCCCTGGGAGCCTTTGTGGGGCGCTGTTCCAAAACATAACTCATCCCCAATGTTGTTGCCTGGGTAACTTGATGTGAGACCGGAGGCATGCTAGCTTTCTTTATCTTTCTTCTGTAAGGCACCTCAAAGTGAAAGTAAGATGCTCTGTATGCTATTGGGGTGTCTTAATTATAATGTGGCATAGGTTACACATCTTATTTTTATGCAATGAATGCAGCATATTAAAGCGGCATATTAAAATCTCGAAGATTTTCATTAAAATAAATGTCTGTTAAGTCACTATGTATTGCTGAATTAGGTAACACAATGGTGATTGAGCCTATTATTATATTAATTTATATTGTCATTATTATTATAATTTATGATTAAAGAACTGGGTGTCTGTGGCGACATTCCCGGGAAAAAATCACAAGCGGCGCACAGTTAATGACGTGTTTTCCATCACCCATCAGTGGTTGGTTTGCCAGAGTGGGTAGGCGGTGTTTTTTTCTGGTGTCTGCTAGCGTTATGGAACCCTAAAAAGTTTTTGTGTAACATGAGAGGTCATGTTATTTGTTGATGCAGATTTCGTGACATAGTTATTTGCACAGATAACGCTAGCTACCGGACCATGTCAAGAAAGGCAACATTAGTTTAGACAACGTTGTGCACAGTCAGTAGCCATCTCTCATATCAGGTAACGTTGCGTTAGCAAGCTAGCTAATGTAATTAACATAATCTAATGTCAGATAACAATTAGAAAAAAACGCTAGCTAACGCTACCGATCGGTACCGACCTCGCAAACCGTCTCTCGAATACAACGCTACCTTGTTGCAACATTGCAATGTAGCTAACTAACGGCCAGTTCAGAACAATGATTCGCAACGAGACTGGATGCAACTCGCAAAATTCCAAGACTCCTGATTGTAAATGTTCTAAAACTGTACTTGGCGATTTGACAAGGTGGGTCTTTTGAGACCCCAGGGCAGGCAATGGCTCTGCTACTAAACCGCTGCAATTTTCTCTGCAACATTCTAAAACCGTTTCGTCTCGTTGCGAATCATTGATCTGAACTGGCCTTAACGTTACCGTTATTTACATTGCCATCAAGTTCATCAATATATTATAATTATCGGAATAAAGCCATCTTTACAAAAAGCATTAACCCCGGGGTATAGGTGGAGGCTGGAGCAGAGCCGGGTCTGATTTCTGTGTAAAGATGTCAAGCCGGAGAAAACTAAATAAAAAAAAATACGGCAGTATGGATTAGCGTTGTTATTATTTTATTACGCTTCCTCATATGTTCCTTCAGCCTTGATGCCCTTTTTTGATGAAATCTTTGTTTTATTCTTCTTGTTCTTGCTAATTTAACACCCAGCTCAGCGAACAGTTTAGCTAGCAAAACCAGAAACACCAGGGGTAACATTTGGAAGGCAGTTGTTTCAAAAATATCACACCACGATCATTCACGAGAAAGACAATGTTTATTGTGCACGAGATACATAATTTCACGAGCCACAGTGAATCCCGCGGATTCTTCTCTGCAGTGTAAAGATGTTTGTACTGGGCAAAAGGTGGATAAAGAATGTCTGTGGAAATTGATCGTCACTAATTCTACTCCAGGTCTGCTACATTTTAACCAGGCTCAGCTGTGTAAAGAGCTTACGTTAGCCTAATGTTAGGCAATGAATGAGTATGTACATAACGTTACTTTTATAACAACCATTTTTTATTCAGTAAATAGTAAGTGTTATAGTTACCGTGGCCCAGGTGCCTGCTGACTGACGTCACACACAGGCGACACTGTTTGGAAGTTGGGAAGTGAGGTCCAAAAACACACCTGCAATTCCTGCTTCTCGCCATTGGTACCGCCAAAGAGAACGAAACAGAAATCTTCGAGATTGCCACTTTAGGTTATCCTCTCCTTGTGATCGTCTTGAATATAAAGAGTAAACAGAAATTTAAACACATATAAATTGCAGACCGCCTGCCACATCATCTAACTGTGCCAATATGCCATCCAGCGTGCCACGTCTGTTTTGGAGTTTTTCAGTGCTTACGACCAGTCCTGAAAAAAATTATTTTACTTTAAGTCAAGGAATGCACTGTGTTTAACCTCTTAGCGCAAAGCCCCTAGTGGCCGGCACACCGGCGTGCCGAGATTACTGTACTCAGACATTCAGTGCTCCTGCAACCAAGTATGAGTTAAAAACAGAAACAGTTTGTTTTGGTTTCACTAGTAGACGATACACGACAACAATGCCGAATACGGAGTTTTGCAGCGCCACCATTGTCGCTCTGGTTGTTCATTTAACATGCACCCCTCCCTGCAGTCTCATCTGCAACTACACCCCCCACTCATGACATAATGGACAATATTGTCTATCTGTGCATTCATAAAAATATTCTTTCACCACTCAGAAATCGTATAGCAACAAGATAAACCCAACAGTAGCCTTAAGATATGCCAATACAGCAGTAAAAACGTTTCTCACTGAATAATGAAATAAACAAGACAAAGTTTTAAAAAATGGATGAAGGTGCTGTCATGGCGGAAGCAACATGTTGTGGAGCTGGCGGTAGTGGTGTTTGTTCCCGAACCAAACCGGAGATATATAGAACTAGTGATGGCAAGGTGATTGTAGAAGACGAACTTTTGAATTTCTTTGTCGTCAAGTTGAGAACATTGAGTCAAGGTGAAATTATTTTGCTGGCCACAAACAACTTCAGCTCAGAGTGGATAGATACTTCTAAGAAGCTTCTTTTTGTGATCTGTCCTAAAACCTTGCAGCGTTGTATTACTCACAAGGGGGCACAGATGTAAAAACATGTCTGAAGATACTAAATGAGTGCAGAGAAAATACACCAAGATTCGTATCGCACTACTTAGATGACCTTCCACCAGTTTCGTTCAATCATATTGATGTCTCAGCATTCCTGGGTAGAATGGAACAATTAAATAAGGACATTTGCTCTATGAAGCGAACTCTCGAAGCTCAAACAAACGCTTGTGAAGAGTACACCACCACAATCACCGCTTCCAGAGTGGAGCGTAGTTGTGAGGGAAGGGTGGCGATTAAAGTCGGTGCTGCACACCGCTGCGCAATCAAAACCTTGTGTTACGCAAGCTCCTTTGAAACGAGAGAGGAAGAAAATGGGAATAATTGGAACTAGCACAGGTTGTAACATCCAAGTTGTTAAGGCTAACTTGGTGAGTGTATTTGCTACTAAATTTTCCCCAAACCTTGACGCTGAAACTCTAAGTGCGTATTTGAACAGAAGCTGGTTCGGGTAGTCACATGTCGGAAGATTGAATCGGCACAAAATAGATTCAGTTCATTCTATGTCACTGCTGAATGTAACAAAGTAGTAGAAATGTATGACCGCAACTTTGGCCAGACGGGACTTTTGTCCGACGTTACTATGAGGCACGTCGGCCCAGAGATGCTCTAGTTAGTGAGTTGCATGGATTAGAACGAAACCCCAGCATTCAGAATAAAGTGACTATTGGTGATGTCCTACATTTGAACCATACTAATTAGTATGATCAGGATTGTGTTTTATAATGCGCGTGGCTTGCGTGTAGGGCACAGTGCTGGAGATAAAACAAGTCGTTTGGTGGTTGATGGTTGAAAAGCTTTTGGAGGAATGTGACATCCTATGCCTTCAAGAGACATGGTTAGCTAAACAAGATCTGGAAAGACTAAATACGCTACATAAGGACTTTCATGGAGTTGGGGAGTCCACTACTGATCTTAGCACAAAAATAGTTCAAGGCAGGATACCGGGTGGAGTGGCCATACTTTGGAATAGCAAATACGATCCAGTGGTGAAGGTGGTAAGACTGGATGTTGACTGGGCTAGTGGAATGATCAATTATAAAGATATTATTTATTTATTTCACCTTTATTTCACCAGGCAAGTCATTAAGAACAAATTCTTATTTACAATGGCGGCCTGACAAGCGACAAAAGCCACTTAAGGGAAGGGGAGGTGGGCTAGAAGATAAAAGCATGTTAAAAGCACAAAATTACGGTGGCTGACAAGGGCAAACACGCTACAATGGCCCAAAACATTTCCATTAGGAGAAACATGCTGCAGCTTCAGAAATGATGCCAGTTCAAAAACACATACGAAAATCCAAAACAAGTACAACAACAGAAAGTGCTGCAAATGAAAAAAACATGCTGCAGAAAGCCAAAACAAATACATTAACAGCAAACACGCTGCAAATACAGAAACGATGCAAAATCAAAAACACACAAACTCCGAGAATAAATGCAACAGAAAAACGCTTTTGGAGCACGTTTCTGTTGTATTTGTATTGGATTTTCGTATGTGTTTTTGAATTGGCATCGTTTCTGAAGCTGCGGCACGTTTCTCCTAATGGAAATGTTTTGGGCCGTTGTAGCGCGTTTGCCCTTGTCGGCCACCGTACAAAATACATCAATAATAACAAACTAAACATAGGCACATGGAAACACAGGCAAGCAAACAACAGTCAACAAACGAGATATGGGGGGAGGGCGAAAAAAAAAAACAGAAGAGTGTTTTGGGGATATTGCATGGTAGAAAAACAGTTGTAGGAATCAGTGAAAATGTCTGAGATGGCATGTTTGAAGGCAGAAATGGTAATAAATTTATCCAGTTTTAGGGTTTTTTGCAGAGTATTCCAGTCGCAGGCAGCAGTGGATTGAAATGATGCAAGACCGAGGGAGGTGTTGGTTTTGGGAATTTTCAATTGGATATGGAGTGAGGACCGGGTGTTGTGTGTGACAAACATAGGGTGCAGCAGATGACATAAGTAGGGAGGTGATAGACCCAGAAGGGTCTTGTAAATGAGAGTAAGCTTGTGAATGTTACGATGGGTGTGAAGGGAGGGCCAGTTGACCATAGAGTAAAGCGTGCAGTGGTGTGTTTTGTGGCAAACCGGATAGCAGAATGGTAAAGAGTATCAAGCTTGCAAAGTGTACCTTTGCATGCAGACCTGTATATTATGTCACCATAATCGAACATGGGGAGAATAGTCATTTGTATGAGGGTGAGTTTGGCAGCAGAGGTAAAAGTGAAACAATTTCTATAAAGGAACCTGAGTTTTGCCTTGACCTTAGACTGCAGCTTAGATATATGGTGGGAGAAGGATAGCGTGTTGTCTAGCCAGATGCCCAAGTACTTACAGACTGTGACCTGATCCAGGGTAGCTCCCTCACTGGTGATGATGTTGAGGGCTGGAGGGGGTGTGTCACCCTTCTGGCAGAACCACATAACCTTAGTCTTGGAGGTGTTAAGAGACAGTTTAAGGTGGGTAAAAGCCTGTTGGACTTGGAGGAGGCTATCCTGGAGTGTGGTTAGTCAGTGTGTCAGGGGAAGGACCAGTAGCATAAAGAATTGTGTCATCAGTGTATAGGTGAATGAGTGAGTTACCAGCAGCCTGAGGGATGTTATTGATGTATTTGGAGAACAGTGTGGGAGTAAGTATGGAGCCTTGGGGGACACCCCTTGTGACTGGGAGAGGGTGAAAGAGAAGGTTTTCATACCTCACACGTTGCACCCGGTGAGATAGATAGTGAGAGAACCAAGCCTGTGAGTGATTAGTGACCCCAATGCTGCTCAGTCTATTTATAAGAATGGTATGATCAACCGTATCGAAAGCTTTGGCAAGGTCAATGAATATTGCAGCATAGTGTTGTTTGACATCTAATACAGATGTAATATCATTGAGAACCTTTAAAGTAGCTGTAACACAACCGTACCCAGAACGAAAACCAGACTGCACCCCAGATAGTATACCATACACATCCAGATAGTCAGTTAGCTGTTTGTTAACAAGTTTTTCAAATACCTTGGAAACACAAGGCAAGATAGAAATGGGTCTGTAACTGTTTGGGTCAGCCTGATCACCACCCTTCCACCACCCATGGATGCGGGGAAGGCAAACAGGACTAGGGGCTGCAGGTAGCCAAGGCGTAGGGCTTAAGGGCGAGGGACTCTTTGATATACAGGTGGTGGTTAAAGACTCGAAAACAAAACCAGACTTTATAAAGTGTCGATTGAAGATATCAGCCATTGAGTTCTTATCTGTAACTACAAGATCATCCACTTTAAGTGACAAGGGCAGAGAAGAGGGTTTGTTCTCGAGTTTTCTCACCGTTTTCCAAAATGTATTGGGGTCGGCGCCGCATAATGTAAATTGCTCCTTAAAGTAGCCAGCTTTGGCCTGTCGCACAGCTTGTGTGGCCTTATTCCGGATGTGACGAAACAGAAGTCTGTGAGAGGCAGACCTGGATAGACATGCTTTGCGCCAGGCAGAATTTCTTTGTTGTAGCAGTGCTGCCAAATCTCGATTAAACCAGGGACTGAGGTGATTTTTTATCCATAGTTTCTTAATGGGGGCATGCTTGTTGATCACAGCACTAAAAAGGTCCCTGAACAGAAACCATGCATCATTCACGGTGGGGATCAGGCTGACTCTATACCAGCTTCCATTGGCCAGGTCATGCAAGAACACTTGAGTATTGAAATGTTTTAAAATACGCTTATCACTGATGATGACAGGCTGTTTGACAGAGAGGCTTTTGCGAACACAGGCAATGAAACAGTGGTCGCTGAGGTCATTGCAAAACACACCAGATTGGTACATGTGTGGAGAATTTGTAAAAACCACATCTATCTATGTGGCCTTATCGGGGATATTGGGGTCATACCTGGTAGGGTGGGCTATGATTTGGTGGAGATTTAGGGAGTCAAATTGTTGCACAACTTTCTCAGGAGGCTTAAGCATGTCCCAATTGAGGTCACCTAGTAGGACAAGCTCAGACCTGGTGAAAGGCGCCAGGGCACTGCTTAAGGCCACTAGGGTACATCCTGGTGTTGATGGCGGGCGATAACAGCCAGCCACTGACAGAGAAAAGCTGTTGGATAGCTTAATGTTAAGGACAAGTAAATCAAACTGTTTAGGAATGGACTTAGCCAAGGGTATAGTGCACTGAAGGTGTTCTTTGGTAAAGATTGCCACCCCCCCACCTTTAGATGACCTATCCTGTCGAAACAGATTGTAACCAGATAAGTTTACATCAGAGTAGGGAATAGACTTACAAAACCAGGTCTCAGTAATCACTAGAACTTCCGGATTTGAGCTCTCTACCCATACTTTAAGCTGATCCATATTGGGTAATATACTTCTTGCATTGACATGCAGAAACCCCAGGTTTTTACGGGCACATAAAATCACCAAAACATAGATCATTTGAAGCTAAGCCAGCATTGGGGAAAGCAAAATCAAACAGAGGACCAGGGTGGATATGAACATTACCAGAAATCATAAGCAGTAATACAATCAAAACACGGCAGAGAACAGAGGAAGCACTACAATGTTGTAGTTTTTTTGAGACAGTTGTATGCACATTGGATGGCAACAAAATCATTTTGTGAAGCAATCTCATAATAAAACATGACAGCAGTGGCGGAATGATAGAGTTCATGTTTGGCATTAACCCAAAAGTCCTTACTACCATTAAAGAAACAGTGTCTCTGTTGTGTGAACGAGCATTGTCTGTTTCGCGGCTGGGTAAACAAGCAGGGTCATAAAGTTCATTTTCAGGCACAATAGGTAAAGAAAGCAATGTGAAAAACGCTTTAAAAAAGCAAAGCAGTTTGAGGGGAGCCATAGTTAGTCCAGTTGAAAACAAAGAGAAAAAAAAAAAAAACTATTACACTCACCCAAATGCCAGCAGTCCTTACTCCAGTAAAAAACAGTTTGCATTCACCCAAATGCTAGCAGACCACAGTAAAGCTACCTAGCTGGGTGGTTAGCAGGTAAGGGAGAAAAAAAAAGAGAGCGCTATCTAGCTAGATGGCTAGGCAGAGGAGGAGGTTAGAGAGGGGGGACAGCAAGGGGCACTGCTAGATGGCTAGCAGATATGGGAGGCAGTAGTAGTAGAAGCAGCAATCCAGGCCAACAGGGCCCGAGGCCAGGCTAGATGGTTAGCAGTTGGGGGGACGGTGATAGAAGCAGTAGCAGCAGCAACAGAAGCAACAGCAGCAGCAACAATTCAGACCCCCAAGGCCACGCTAGATGGATTTGTAATTAGGAGAGGCAGTAGCAGAAGCAGTAGCAGCATCCATAGCAGCATTAGCAGCAGCAGCTGAAGTGTTAGTAGCAGCAGTCCGGGCAAACAATGACTGAGGCCTGAGGTCTGGAGAATCCAAATCAAGCAGAAATTCCTTACCAAGTTTTATGAAGAGGTTGGTGTAGCCTCTTTTAACTTGTTTTGTAAAAAATACCAGGATAAATAAAGAATTACAAAGATATTAGGTGGATAGAATCCAGTCCAAGTTCTCAGAGAAGCATAGTGGCAGCCATCTGGGAAAGTGGCCATCACAGGATATTTACTATTATGAATATTTATACACCATATGAATGAGTCTTATCAAAATGTAGATTAATATCTCAGTAGATTAGTGTTTGTCAACTCATTCATTGAGGATAATGCTACAAGTTGTGTTTATGTTGTTGGGGATATGAGTTCCGACATTTCAGATAATAACTCTTCATTTGCAAAATACTTAATGCAGATATGCAATGACAGCAATCTTATTTTATCTAGTAAACTGCTTTTGCCTGAGAAAAGTTATACATATATTAGAGAAGCATGACATACATCGTCATGGCTTGATCATTGTATATGCACAGCAGATGCACATGCTTCCTTGGATAGCATGGAGATATACTATGGATTGGCCACTACTGATCACATACCAATTGTTTTGTCCTTAAATGTTGAGAATTTACCCGTGCTATTGTTGGCAATAATGCAAACACAGGGTAGTTTGATTGGTCTAGTTTAACAAAGGAATATATTAATATATACAGTTCTCAAACTGTTAAATTGATAGATAGTATTGAACTGCCAAGAGATGCTTTGGTGTGCTGTGACATGAACTGTAAAAACTTGCAATATGGTAATGATCTATGTTCTATGTATGATACTATAGTGGAAGCTCTAAATGTCTCTAGTAAGTCATTTTATAAACACAAGAACAAGGTGCATAACATTAGACCTGGCTGGAATGAGTATGTAGCTGAGCTCCATGCTGCAGCTAGAGAAGCCTTTAAAACATGGGCAGAGTCAGGAAGGACTAGACAGGGGCCCTTGTTTGAGCACAAAAATCATACTAATGCCAGATTTAAGTATCCTCTCCGCTTCACTAAAAGGAATGAGGACACAATGAGGGGTGGCTCACTTGCTAGGAAGTTGCAAAATAATAACTAATATGACTTCTGAAAAGAGGTCAGAGTTATAAACAGCTGTAAAACTTCCTTACCGACTAATATTGATGGAGTAGGTGGCTCAGATGAAATTGCTGAGCTGTGGCAACAGCACTATTATGATCTGTTCAACTGTTTTAAAAGTAATACATTTGTGGTTGAAAATATTGACTTCATTGAGAGCATGGTGGTTAGGTCGGAGGAAGTCCACCATGCTATCATGAAGTTAGATGACAACAAGGCATGTGGTATGAATTATATGATCATATGACTGCTGAACACTTTAAGCATGCCAGCCAAAAACCTTTTCCTCTTCTTGCTATTTGTTTTACTGGGTTTTTAGTTCATGGTATCTTACCTGACTCTATTATATCAGTATTACTTGTACCTGTCATTAAGGACAAAGCTGGCAAAATAAACAGCATGGACAATTATAGACCTATTGCCTTAGCCAGCATTCTTTCTAAAGTGTTGGCGAGAATATTGCTGCACAGACTACAGTTGTACATTCTCACCACTGATAACCAATTTGGCATTAAAGGAGTAACATGGTGGTTGAATGTGACACTTGCCAGTTGTCTTTAGGCAACAACTAAACAAATGTGCATAATTTTTTTATTATTCAGTCACTTAAATGTATTTTAAAACTTATTTTTCTAAGCCTAAATTTCCCACTATAAAAGTTCACCCGAACTGTATGGGCGTGGTAATAAGAACTGTCAGTTAGCTATGATTGACAGACCATGCCCCGTTACCATAGCTACCTCCATGATACGCGCTCATCTTGGGAGACTGAATTTTCACAAGCTAGCTAACTTAGTATATCAAGTATCGACAGCTAAGGACGTTGACTTATATCCAATAATAATTTTTTCTAGCTAGCTAGCCAGCCAAGTTAAGATAAAATAACAACTATAACGTCCTTATGAAAGCAAACTAGCTAGCTAACGTTATCGATATCATTACATTATGAAAGCAAACTACATAGCTAGCTAACGTTAGCTAGCTAGCTATAAATGAATATGACCAACCAGAGATAGTCTAATAGTCCTTAAAAGGCACTCTAATAAGTGAATCTAATGTTAGTCAAATATTTGTATTGTCTTGCCTGTAAGCCAGCGGCACAAACTATGGGTCACGAGTTATCCATTTAGAATGAGCTTTCACAGCAATCTGACTGACTGTAGGGAGGGCAAAACGTAGTTTTAGAATGTCGCCAGTAGTGCATGCGCGTGAGCTGTGACCTTTTTCACAGAAAAGGTCGTTTGTCGCCTTTTTTTTAGTTTATTACAGTGGTGATAGAAGTGACAATAATTAAGTGGTGCTGTGCTGTTAGCCTTTACTGATTAACCGTACAAGGTTAATGTGAAGTAGCTAGCACAATCGGACAGCACTGACCCATAAAAATATACTTTAAATGATACTTGCTCAATCGAACGGTAAATCTGAAAAACATTTGATTATAGTCAGTGGCACCGAAATTTTCTTTTACACCCTCAATAAACGGCACAAGTCACAGTAGACGATTGAATTAAACCTTTTAAAGTTATATATTTTCTGAAGCGTTATCGTTTCTGCTTGGCCACAGTGAGTGAAACTAGGCGATCTGAGCGTATGGTTTCTGTGTAAATTACGTCAGAAGGATTCAGCCTTGTTGTTTGCTACCTAAACTTCACACCACACTTGTAGCAGGACGGTGTGTCCAGTCAGATTTCTCTACGGGGTGTGGAAAGGGGAGTGGTTACTGTACTTGTGACGCACTAAGTTGATAACATTCTCAACCGGCTGAAAATAGGACAATGAATTTAAAACGCGTATTTCTCCAAAAATAAAGAACGGACATATTTAATACTTTACTCATCGTGTTTCTTCAATGCCTCTTGTGCAAATAGCACATGAAACCGAGAAAGTGTGAAAACCACCATGTTACTCCTTTAAAAGTAAACATGGCACAGATATGTCTATTTTTGCTTTAAAGGAAATGGTAGACAAATACAGAATTCTACCATGTTTACGTGTTTTATAGATGCTTCAAAGGCATTCGATTGAATAAATCATGAGAAATTATTTTATAAAATGTGCCATAGCGGTGTACCTATGTATATACTCAGAATCTTAGTACTGTCAAATACTGTCATTAATCACCTTATGTATGCAGATGATTTGATTTGGTTTTCAGTCCATATAGTGCTGGTCTACAACAGTTATTAAAGATATGTTCCCAGTATGGTGAAGAATTTGACATCAAATATAATGCCAAAAAGAGTAATATTATAATTGTTAGATCTAAAGAGGACAGAAAGAAGTATTTCCCGGTTTTTTCCCTGAGTGATAATGCTCTTAAGGTGTGTAATGAGATGAAATACCTTGGCCACTGTATCACAGATGATTTAACAGAAGACAGAGATATTTATCGACAATGTCGCAAATTGTATGCACAAGCTAATATGCTGATACGTAAATTTCATATGTGCACAGTCAACGTCAAATCCTCATTGTTTAGAGCCTTCTGTACTCCCCTGCATACAGCGCACCTGTGCTGTATTTACAGAAAAAACAGTATGCAGAGACTTAGTGGCATATAATGATGCTATGCAGTTGTTACTTCATGTGCCAAGATCTCACAGTGCTAGTCAGATGTTTGTTAATATTGGAGTACCTACCTGTCAAGCAGTAATAAGAAACCTTATGTACAAATTTATGTGGCGTCTGGTTGAGTCAGAGATTAGCATTATCGAGGTTCTAACCAACCCTGTGATGAGTTGTACTAGATTTTCATCAAATATGTGGAGGCACTGGCACAAGAGTCTTTATGTAGGCCTAAACTTTTAGATGGGTCATAAATGTAACCTCTATCAATGATTTTTATCTATGCTTTTGTATGTGTAACTTATTCCCCTTTTTAAAAACATTTTTTTTTTAATTTTTTTACTCCTGCTATGGACCTCAATTTATGATGAGTCTTGAATAAAGTGGAAATGAAAAAAAAAAAAATGAAATGAAAAGTGATACCATGTCAAGTTTAGTTGTTAACAATTAATTACATTACTGGCATGTGTCATACGCTCTTATCCAGAGTTACATGCAAAGTAAGCACAAGTGCAAAGATCAGGGATTAGAGTGCAGTAATTCCTGAATGGGGAACATTGAAGGTCAAGTTTCCAATGATCGAATTGCTCCGGCACTCATATTCATAATCTTGTTTCAGAGGCCCAATGGAGTGTCCCTAAAGCAGTTTGATGGGCTGATGCGTTTCTACCAACCACGGATGAGTGCCCGTGATCGCTTCCTGACTTTCAAGGCCCTTAACCAATCTGGTCTGCCCATGCTCAGGTACACACATTTCCTCACTGTCTACAGCAATGGATGTTGGCACATCTTTACATAATGAAAACGGTGAGGCCAGGGATAAGTTTTTCAACAAAGGAGACTACATAATGCAGATTGTTGCTGTTGTTCTTGTGAGCCAAGTAGATAAAAATATATTGTAAGTATCATGAGACTACTTAACCTTAATAAACATTCAAATGATAAGACTTGATGCAAAATGTGTATGTGGACCTGAACTGTAACTTGTAAAAATTGGTATTGTTTTGTGACAGTGTGTGCTGAATCAATTTGAGTGTTGGTGAAAGTCATTGATCATTTAATTGTTGTAAAATTTGTGCAAGAAAACATTTGTCTTGAACAAAAACATAATTTCTTGAATTATTTAAAATTTTATAAATATGTACATCCTAAAAATATTCTGGCAATAGAAATGTGATAGACCTCTGCAATGAATGGTGCAATTTAAGCGCAATATCAGCTGGAATCTGTTTTTTTCGCAGAAATTCTTTATATAATTCAAGTACACTTTGATTCAAGTACATTCATACTGTTTTCTTCTTTGTGCAACAACAAGACAGTGGGCTCTATTTTCCAGAATCAATGTTGCATGGTGCATGGGTGCAGTCAGTGGTGCACTGGGCGTGGGTATTGAATGTTGGTATTTTCATGACCCAAGGCAAGGAGCACACAGCTGAAAGCATACGGCGCAGGTGGAAAATGGGCTGGATTATTCTGAATATAATATCAGTAGGTGTGTTGCAGCTGGATTAATTTATAGCCAATAAAGTGACCTCATTCCCTTTAAGAATTGTGTTGTTACATCCCCAGTCTAGGTTAGGGGCATAATGCGTAAAATTTAGGTGGGAATCCTCTCTCCCCTCCCCAGCACTGACCAAACCAACAAGTTTATTTAAACTCTTAGTGCACAGCCCCTAGTGGTCGGCACGCCGGCGTGCCGAGATTACTAAACTCAAGCATTCGGTGCTACTGCAACCAAAGTGTGAGATAAAAACAGAAACGCGTTGTTTTAGTTTCATTAGTAGACGATACACGACAACTATGCCGAAAACGGAGTTTCGCAGCCCCACCATTGTCGCTCTGGTCGTTAATTTAACACGCACCCCCTCCCTGCAGTGTCATCTAAAAAACACCCCCCACCCTTGACATAATGGACAATATTGTCTATCTTGGCATTCATAAAAATATACTTTCACCACTAAAATATCAACAAGATAAACCTGACAATAGCCCTAAGATATGCCTATACAGCAGTGAAAACGCTGCTCACTGAATAACGAAATAAACGAGAAAAAGTTTTTAAAAATTCTACAGTCAATATCTGGGACTAAATATTGAATAAATATACAACCTTACTGTTGGTTTTATGTGTAGAGATGTCCCTTTTGAGACTGAGTTGTCATATATTGTCTTGAACAATCCGTTTGGGAAATATACGCGCATCTGTGACGCCTGGGTATCTTCCAAAATAGCTGTGCGTAATACATTACATTACATTACATTACAGGCATTTGGCAGACGCTCTTATCCAGAGCGACGTACAACAAAGTGTATAACCATAACCAGGAACAAGTATGACGAAACCCCTAGAGAGAAGTACCGGTCCAAGTGCAGGGAACAACCGCATAGTTCAACTTGGACCCTGAAGGTTAAACTGATTTACACTAACACAACGAGAACGGCAACAACGCAATCTATGGAAAAAATACAAGCAGTAGTTAAGACAGTTAATGCACCTAAGTCACCTAATACCACACCTGTTGTTTACGGCGTCGTTGCCCTTTTTAGTACAGTCTGGCTTGACTGACAATTCATTTATTCAGTAGGTGAGAGTATAAGCTTTCTAACGATGTATAACATGTCTGATTTTGCTTTTGGAATAGCGTTTTATAGGTCAGCGTATAAGCATCGCATGCACTTACGCATTCACTCTATGTTAGCATAAAAATACCCTGCACCTAACGAAACGTGGTCAGTGATATTTTGTAATTTTTTGGAAAATACTATTATTATTGAGGACTTCTGGACATAGCTAGGCCATATGTTTGCTGACAGATCTAACTGACATCGTTTTCTGGAGCAAAACAGAAACGAATAGAACAGTATCATTGATACTGTCTCTGTCTCCATCTACTGAATGTAGATTAGATTTCATCATTACGTTATTTTTTAAATTGAGTGTCTTTAAATAGGTTAGTGGTGTTATATAATGTGGATATTTCACACTGTAATGTAAGCGTTAGTTAGTAGTGTAATAGTTTTTGTGATGCATGCAACAGTGATGACGAGAGTGTTGGAACATTGCCAAAACGTGGTGGACGGTTGAAAATTGTTTTCATATCGTCCCATCCCCATACAAGAAAACATACGAGAGTACAGAGTATAGAAATACATACAAGACTTAATTATTACACATTTAGGTACTGTACAGCATTATGTGACAATATTTTTTTTGCATTATTTTTAAATCTGATATCAATGTTTCATCTTAAACCTTCATAAGGGGCTCATTTATATGCTTTACAATGGACAAAAAGCATTGTATTCCTTTTTGGAGAGATTATGTTTCTGGACCCCTAGCTATTTTAGACCACTGTACTGACAGACAGCTTGTAATTACCACTTGAAAATTATGCAAAAGTGAATTTCTTGAGTCAAAACAGTTGAATTGTTATGAAAACATGATTATGTTGTTATTTACACCAATGCATAATTTAGACCTAACATAACGTAACATGATATAATGACGAAAACAGGCCATTCAGCCCAACAATGCTTGCCATTTTCCTAACTAAATTAGTGCTCTGGTTACCAACAGGCTAGATAGTATCTAACACTGTATTAAGCCAAGTCTTGAAAATCCCCAGAGTTTCTGCCTCTACTACGTGACCTGGCAGGCTATTCCACACATTGACTACTCTGTGTGAATTTTTTTCCCCTAATGTCTGTATGGAATCTACCTTTTGTTAATTTCCATTTATGCCCCCTTATATCTGTTCTACTAACAGAACTCAACCTGAAGAGTCTCTTGTAGTTCACTTTGTCGATCCCCTTTGTGAATTTAAAAGCCTCAATCAAATCACCCTTCAGTCTCCTTTTATTAAGCTTGAAAAGGTTAAGCATCTTAAGTCTTTCCTCATAGCTTTTATCTTTCATACCAGGAATCTATTTTGTTGCTCTTCTTTGAACTTTTTCTGGAGCCTCTATATCTTTCTTGTAGTAAGGTCCCCAGATCTGCACACAATACTCCAAGTGTTGTCTAACAAATGTAGGGCTGTGCCCGGATTCGGATTTGGCAGTTCAATATGACGATTCGTTTTATATATAAAGGTCTATAAGACTTTCTGGTAAAATAGTACATTGCCATGCATTTCAGTGCTGATTTAGACCACATTAACATAGTCAAGTGCAACAGAGTCATATGAACATTTCTTGAGCATTTAAAATCAATAAATCCATTAAGACAACTGCATATGACGCCAGATGTCTGATTTGAATTGCCGACAGTGCATTAGCCTGCGTGCGGATTTGTCGGAATCACGTGTTGGAATAATGAGACAGTAGGCTACACAGGTATTTCTGGTTAAACCTAGCTCTTATAACTTCTTTATTTTAATTAAAAATGAACAAACAAATGAAACAGTTTAAATAAATTCATAGCATTGTCCGCTTTGAAATAACTGACATATCTTCTTCAACAGGATAGGGGCTTAGGCTACTTCTTTATTTCTCTTTAAATATAAGAAGCCTAATATAGGCCTACATATAAACAAACATGTAAAAGAATAAATTAACAAATGAAGCAATTTAAGATTTGAATTATTTTAGTTGAAAATAATGCGTTTGTAAACAACAGTTTAAATAAATGGTATTGTCAGCCTTGAAATAACTGACATCTCGTCTTCAACGAGACCCTTTTTATTTCTCTTAAATACAAAAAAGTAATATATAAATCTAAATAAACGTGTAAAATAATAAATTAACAAATAAAGCAAGTTAAGATTAGACTTCTTTTAGATTAAAATAAATGAAAACTGTTTAAATAAATTCACGGCATTGTCCACTTTGAAATAATAACTGACCTCTTGTCTTCAAAATAATATTTGATTTCTGTAGGCTATTTCCCTTTAAACACAGCATAAAAAATAACTAATAAATCTAAACAAGTGTAAGTTAGTGTAAAGTGTAAATAAATAATCAAATCAAACACAAATTAGGATTAGCCTATAATTATTTAAATTGAAAAAGCAAACGTTTGTATTTAGACTTTTCCTACACAACAAAATAAATATAAAATGAATGATTTAACGGGAGTGGTCTTACTTTCCCAAGTTATCCAGTGTTCTTCAGGTTTCGGCTTCTCCCTTCAGTTTACCGCGCATGTTGTCGTGGAATTTTTCTGGCACGCGCAGGTTGCAAGAATATAAACACTGAATTCCTTTTATTTTATTTATAATTCAATATTGTAATATAACCACTGTCCATTTTTGTAAGATTCTATAATGATGTATTCCGATATTGTAATGCACATTGACTGTCTAAAAAAAAAAAAAAAACGACTGCTCGACTCAAAGAATCACAGTCGACTGAGGGGTCTCTGACAGATGATTCGAATCGTCGATTTTCAGGGGGCAGCCCTAAACAAATGTATTGTATAAGATAAGTATAACTTCCTTGGATTTATGCTCAATAGTTTTGGCTATATATCCCATTCATTTTCCAGGTTTCCACTTCTGGATTTTATTAAAATCTTCTTGGATTACTTTAGTAGCTTCCAGACTATTAGCTGGGCCTCCCAGTTTTGTATCATCTGCAAATTTGACCCTGTCAAGGTCATTGATATAAATTAGGAAGAGCAGTGGTCCCAGCACCGATCTTTGTGGGACTCCACTTCTAACAGCTCCATGCTCAGATAATATCCCTCCTGCTACTCTTTGTGTTCTACCCTGTAGCCAGTTCCAGATCCACTCTGAAATACATCCTCTAATTCCTACTGTCTTCATTTTACTAACAAGTCTTTCATGTGTTAAAAATGCTTTTTGGAAAACTAAGTATATAAAATCATAAGCCATGTTATAATCAAAACACTTGGTAGCTTCTTCAAAGAATACCAGAAGGTTTGTCAGACATGACCTTCCCTTACGAAAGCCATGCTGGGTATCCCTTAGGATGTTGCTATTTTCAAGAAATACTTCCATCTTGTCTCTAATGATAGATTCCTTTATTTTCCATGTGATGCAAGTTAAACTTACGGGAAAATATAGAAAATATAGTACCCCAGGGACCACAATGCAGTATAAGAACTGCCATAAACAATTACAGATAAAAATAAATAAAAGAATTAAAATTATAACAAAGAAAAAAAAAAAGCCAATGATCCATGCATGCAAAGTATGCATTTTTCCTGTTTATGGAATTTTTATCAAAGTTAAATTGGACCGTATATAATCATATAATCGTTGATTTGCTTTTGAATAAGCTATGATTGTGCGCACATTACACGGGAAAGCCCTGAAATTGGCAATTCGCCATATGCTGTGCGACACGAAAATTGCAAACAGCTGCGGTGAAATTGCAATGCACTGCTTGATCTTGACTGACACTCCCTCAGCAGTGGTTCCCCTATAACTTTGGTGCATGGTGAGTCACGAAATTACCAAATGGCTCAGACGTTTCAAAATCCCTGACGAAAATACCACTTTGCCAGTGTGACTGCTTACAACATACCATGTGCCGGCAGGAACATAGAGCCCAATGTTATTTGTTGTTTAATTATATGCAGTTACATGCATACATTGTATACTAAATTATATCTCAACAAAAACACATTTTCAATGTACAAAAATGTCAAGTTACTTACCCATACAAAGAATTATCTGTAAGTCATTCATTCAAACTTGCTAAATCTAGGCCTTCCTTTAAAGGTATTGATATCAAAATGAGGCCTAGTTACTACAAGCAATATTGCCTATCATAGCTCATGCAAATTAAACAAGCTATATTTCAAAGCAATGCTACCCAAAGTTTCCTAAATTATTTCACATAACTTGGCCCCCATGTTTTTTCATCTCATCTCATGAAGAGAAGTAGGTCATTCAAACTTTGTCTCTCACATCAAAGTGTCAAGTGTGAATTGACAAGTCATTTACAGTGAATCTGCAATTCAGCTGGTACACTTAAAAAATGGTAAAAATGACTACACTATATATTTGAACAGAATTATGTGCATCAAGTGCTTTAGCTGTATGAACAACACATAAGAAATACAATTCTTTATTATTATTATTATTATTATGGGGCCAATCACCAAGGGTGTGTAGGACCCCTATTATTTTTGCTAGGATTCTTCTTATTCTTCCTCTTCCTCTTCTCCCTACATTTTCACCCCTTTCACATGCTCAATAACTACCAAACAAAATTTGGCATGCATGGTATTGTATTCCTTCCAATTTATTATGCATGACACGCATGCAAAAGGAACTCTAGGTGGCGCTACAGTGCCACCTGCAAAATTGCAACTTTGAAAAAATTATTACGCCCAATGCATTTGACATGCATCCACCAATTTTTTTCCTCACGTCTGCCGCCTCATTTTGAACTTATAACATCATTGAACCCCTGGTGTCTGCCTTGTTTATTTTCCTCCATTTCATTTTTTTTTGAAAAACTAAAACTTTTTCATACTTGTCCTAGAATGTCAGCCCCAATCTCATTAGGCATGTTTGGTCTAACACATGTACCTGTATTAAGTTGCGAAGGAAATTTTGATATCTTAAAATATGTTTACAGGACTGAAATTTCAATTTGGACAAAAATGGCTGACAATGCCCAAAATATGTTTGGCCACAAACTTGCTGATTTTGACGATACTCCTAGGCATGATAGACAATTATATTGTGGACAAGCACACACAGCCTCACAGTGTTTTAGTGCAAAATATTCCTTTGCATAGGCTCCATTTGGCCAAATTGTAACAAAAAAAAAAAAAAAGAATGCTTCGTTCCAACAGTCCTGAGAAATACGTGCCGCTCAATCCAAGATTCTTAAAGATAATCAAATATGAATATGCAAAAATTGTTCAAAAAATCTTTGCCTGTACCTTTACATCCAGCCACTGTTGAAATTTTGGAAATTTCAAAATTGAAAAGGGACCCATGTAAATGATGTGCATCTCATTCTGCGAACCTAGCACCCACGGTACACTACAGCTCAACTTCAAAATTGCAATATTCAAACCATTATTGCCGATATCCCCTTACATGCAATAAACACCATATTTTGTATGCATGCTATATGGATAAGGTTTACAGTCTATGACAAATTATACAACCCCAATTCCAAAAAAGTTGGGACAGTATGGAAAATGCTAATAAAACAAAAAGGAGTGATAATGTAAATTATATTAACCCTGTACTATATTGAAAACACTACAACAGGACATTATTTGATGTTTTACCTTGTGAATCTAATTGTTTTTTGAAAATATACAATCATTTCAAATCTGATGACTGCAACACGCTCCAAAAAAGTTGGGACAGTCGAGTGTTTACCACTGTGTAACATCATCATTTCTTTCAATAACACTTAAGCGTTTGGGCGCTGAAGACACCAGTTGGTTAAGATTAGCAAGCAGAATTTTCCCATTCTTCCATTATGCAGGTTTTCAGCTGTGCAATTGTACGGGGCCTTTGTTGCCGAATTTTGCGCTTCATAATGCGCCACACATTCTCATTCGGAGACAGGTCAGGACTGCAGGCAGGCCAATCTAGTACCCTCAATCTCTGTTTACGCAGCCATGCACTTGTAATCCGGGCAGAATGTGGTTTGGCGTTGTCCTGCTGAAAAATGCAGGGACGTCCCAGGAGAAGATGGCATCTGGATGGCCGTATATGTTGCTCCAAAATTTGTACATATCTTTCTGCATTAATGGTGCCCTCACAGATGTGCAAGGTACCCATACCATGGGCACTGACACACCCCCATACCATGACAGACGCTGGCTTTTGGACCTGATGCTGGTAACAGCTCAGATGGTCCTTTTCCTCTTTGGCCCGGAGGACACGATGGCTGTTTTGTCCAAAAAGTATTTGAAATGTTGACTTGTCGGACCACAAAACAGGCTTCCACTGTGCTACTGTCCATCTCAGATGAGACCAAGCCCAGAGAAGTCGGCGGTGCTTCTGGACAGTGTTGATGTATGCCTTCTGCTTTGCATAATAAAGCCTTAACTTGCATCTGTAGATGTAGCAGGGAGTGGTGGACTGACAAAGGTTTACTAAAGTATTCCCGAGCTCATGTCATGATATCCATTACCGACGCATGACAACTTTTAAGACAGTGACATCTGAGCGATCAGAGATCACGTGTATTCAGAAGTGGTTTTCGGCCTTTACGCACCGAGATTTGACCGGATTCCTTGAATCTTTTAATTATATTTTGCACTGTAGCAGGTGAAATGCCCAAAATCCTACCGATTTGTCTTTTGGGAACGTTGTTCTCAAAGTGCTGGATTATTCGCTGACGCATCTGTTGGAAAATTGGCGAGCCTCGACCCATTCTTGCTTATAAAGGACTAGGCCTTTCTTGGAGGCTCCTTATATACTATAACATGATTGCCTTACCTGTTTAACGTCACCTGTATCACATCACCGTGATATTTCAACTTGTCACATTGTTATTAGTCCTAAATTGCCCCTGTCCAACCTTTTTTGGAATGTGTTGCAGGCATAAATTTCATAATAAACGTATGTCTTCAAAAAACAATAAAGTTAATTAGGTAAAACATGAAATACCTTGTCTTTATACTGTTTTTGTTTGAATACAAGTCAAAGTAAATTTACAAACTACTTTTTATGCTTTTATTTGCATTTAATTTACCGTCCCAACTTTTTTGGAATTGGGGTTGTAAGTTTCTATGGCAAATTTTGGCTGAACAACAATGACTTTTCTGATAGAATTTAGTTCAGATACACAGACTGCATTCTACCTCTGGCAGCCATAAAACCCCCCTCCTTCCCCTCCACACGCAAACATCTGCAGTGTGCTGTTCTTGAGCCTTACCGTATAGCTATATTCTGTTTTCTACAAGCATAATTGCCCTATAAATTATTTTGCCCATTATTAAAAAATATATATTGGTCTTTTTGAGGTTAAGTGCATCAAAACAACAATATTGGCATCTCTATATTTATGAGACTATGACATTTCATTAAGCACCATGTAAAGACAATGCTTTTTGAAAAAGTGATCATCTTTACATGGCAGTGTTTCAGGAAATGTCAGTCTAATGAATATTAAAATGGCAATATTGTTGTTTTGATGTATTCCAGGGGCCACAGATGTTTGTTACCTTCAAAACTCATCTTACAGTCTTTGCAGTCATTTGTGCAGTTACAGCATATGATGCATGCTTTCCATGTAAATGACATTGTTTCTCAATTAACCTGCTTACAGTTTGCTGCTGGGAAATCATGTTATTTCTGTGGAAAACAGGCATCATATGCTGCAACTGCACAAATTACTCTAAAAACTGTAAGATGACTTGCTGTCATTTTCTATGCAGGTCACCTTTCTTAAACATGAAAACATACACTATACATAAGGACTATATGATAAACAATTCTCGTATCAGGACCGCTTTGTTGGGCGGTGGTTCATATTATGGTCCTGATTATAAATGTTTCAAAGCTTTATTGAATACAGTATTGATAGCATCACTACCACAACTTCACTTCTCCGTTTTAAAGCAACCTGTGGAAGTATTCTCAATAATTGGCATCATTGTAAGTTGGACTAAGAACAGGCTACAGCTACAGTGCTTGCACAAAGACTGTAATGAAGTGCATACAGGATTCTGCACAAGTGACTCGCATTAAGTGATGCATGTTGCGTAACCTCACTTTGTTTAAATCTAGGGAACATATCAGTTATAATCCATATCCTGGATTTCTCATTTTGGGGTAGTGTGCTTTACTTGCATTTCACATTACATGACCACTTGTGGGTGAGAACAGGACAGGCAGAAAGGCAAGGATGTTCAGCAGACAATGGGGGGGAAAATCAACAACTCAAAGTGGTACTTTTGCTCCTGAGAGGCAAATGGCCTGGTGCACAACCAACATGAGGTCCATGTCTGCGCATGTGCCAGGCTTGGAAGAAGAAAGGACAGAATCATTCACACTGCTTGTCTCAATCACATATCGGGATAGGTTTGTAAAATTAAATATTTTATATCATTTTTAGAAATATTTATAATAAATATTTGTAATACTCAATTTTTTCTGTATGTATTTATTAATTGTACCCCCTTTCTCTTGTGTAAAGGATGGTATAGGCTGTGAAGAAAATTTGGCAATAGGGATATTAAAGTATTCTATGTATTTATTTGTCTACAGTAGGTATTTTATTATCATAATATTTATTTAAATATATTTACTTCATTTATTTATAATCATGATATTTAGTTTAAGTCATAAATATTCAAGGATTTCTACATTTTGAAAAATTTACTTTGTAACCAAATATAACCATATCCTTTTTGGAGTGTCATTTTTGTCAGCTGTTTAAAGAATTCATATTGATGTCTTCTTCCATGAAGCAATTTTTGTTATTTGACACTTTTATGTGACACATAAAGTTTGAATGACCACATTTTCTTCAGATGGTAAGATAAACAAAAAACACAGGGCCTTAGGAATACAGCATGTTTATTTTGTGTGAGCTATGATGGCCAATGTTGTTTGTTGTAACTTCACCTCATTTTAATATGAATACTTTTAATGGCAGGCCTAGATTTTACCAGTTTGAATGAATTACTTGTGTATACGTTTTGTATGAGTGAATGGCTTGGCATTTTTGTACCTTGAAAATGTGTTTGTTTTTTGAGATATCATTTCTTTTTGTACTGTGTTTACTATCAGAGAAAGAGACACGTACATACATGCAAACACGCATACATTCCTGCTAGAAGAAACATATTGGCCTGGATTCAGTCAATAGAAATTTAAGTGTTTGTAATATTTTTAATTGATTATGGTACAGTAAATGTTTTATTGGGTTGTATGGTATGGTAAAATGTAAATAATGACAAAAATATTCAAATATCTCAGTGATTTATGTGTTTGTCATTGTTTTGTTGCATCAAAACAGCGGTGTTTACACTTGGAATTACAATTTTGTGATGTCTGAGAACTTGCTTTGCAAATCCAGTACATGTAAAAGATCTTCACATCTTGCCGCATTGTAATTTGTGTAACATTTCCTTGCCTTTCTGCTTTCCAAAACATTAGCTGGACCGCAAACAATCTTCCTGTTTGTCCAAAATGATCACGTTCAACCAAGTCCTCAGGCAAGAAAGACATTTGTATCCAGCTAGTTTGTCCAATTGTTCTTTGATTTTATTGTGTCTTCTATAGACATGTACATTGGAATTAAGATGAAGAGAGTAAATGTAGCCCAACTCTGACGATGACATTAAGTGGCTACAGTCCTTACATAATCTTTCATTTGTAACATTGAAGGATAGCAAATCTGATATCTGAGGGCGCTTGGCGCACATTTGTGTGAGGAATTTTGTAACATCTTGCTGCTGAGGTGTATTGAAAGGTTCTCCCATAAAGTTGCAAATTTCTTCAGTGTTCAAAGAAACTGCAAAATGTAGTTTATCATACTTGGTGGCAAAGGTCATTAAGAACGGTTTGATCACTGTTTTTTTTAGAGAGTGCTTAAATGGCTGTCAATGAAGACACTGTACTGTGGTATTGGCATAGCATGAGGTGAGACTAGAATTTAGCAAACCTCTGACCATGTGATCAACTATTGGGGTGCTTTGGAAAGTGGATGGGATTTGCTGGTCTTGCACAAAATTTTTGGATTGACTCAAGAAATGCACACAGACTTTCACTTAGTGTTTAGTGCTTAACTTCTGGCTAATCCTCTCGGCACTGTAGAGGGCTCAGGGTACTGTACTCTGCAACAGCAGCTGGAAGTGCTGTAATGGAGGTTGGGTTAAAATTAATTGGGAGAAGTCCACTCAGAGAAGTTACCCTGGATAGAGCAACAAAACTTTGGGGCACGGGAGAAAATGGAGTTACCCACGTCTATCAACCAGAGGTGGACAATCCAGGTTCAGGAAGTAAAAGTTCACCCCAGGATTTTGTTCCAGTCACCTGGATTTGCTAATGAGCACCATTCTTCAACCAGGAGGTAGAGCTAAATCAGCTGGCTGAGTTCAGGGGTGGATGGACATGGCAGGACTTTTACTTTCTGACCCCTGGAATGTCCACCTCTGCTATCAACACTGCTGAGTGTCATGCCTTGACATTTTTTAATAGTGAATGAATGGGTACCTATTACAAGGAACTGTTCTCGAAAAATGTATGCTCTGTCCATGACTTAAAACTTGGAACTTGTTCTTTCAAATGTGTGTGACTCTCCATTGTTAAATGCAGTAGTTACTGATTTCACAATGTGAGGATTTTCAGTGTAGAAAAACAGCCTGAAGTTTCCCTATAGCTCCATTAAGACCTTTGGGAATGCAAATATTTATTTGAACCATCAGTTTTCACCTGTATTGAAATTTCCAATCCTTTCTTTTTTGTGGGCAGTCCATACTATCAGTTGCCACAATATGAATGTCCTCACCGGGCATGCTATCCAGCATTGCATTGTGTATCTGGTTACAGGCATCTCGTGTGCACATGAGGCATGTTGCGTTTGTATCTTTTTCATTCAATTGTTTTATGTATTGAATGATCTTTTTTTTCAGGTAGAAATGTCACTTCCAGCAATGGGTATCAGTCACGAACACAGCATAGCATAGTCACTGCTGTTTGTTGCTCCAAGTCTGGCACGATTAAGCAATTGTGCATAAACTACTTTTTTTTTGCCACATATTGATCATCAGTTCATCATATATGAACATTTGCCAAAGGTCAAAGGTGTACTTCTTCTTGTGTAAGTGGGACAACAGGTCGTTTCTCATGAGCAGGAGGAAGCTGAAGTAAGATCCCCGAGAACAAGATATGGATTTTTCCAAACCAGCCATCATTTGCATTGGTAGTCAAAAAAAATTCTGATAGATGCAGGTGAATATGTATAAGACATTTGAAATCATTGATACCTCATCAGTTATGAGGAGTTTGATATCTTGCAAGTCTGAACAAAGTCAGTGAATCGCTTCATCTGAAAGAGTTCAATAAATTGGTGTTTGTCCATGTTCTACTGGGAGCGTTAGCAACCTGTGAGTTGTAATCCCACTGATATAGTATGCTGCTACTCCTGTAGGGACTGTAATGGTGACTTGCTTCTCAATTTTTTGTCTAACCCATGCAGTGAGGGTTTTGATGGAGGACTACTGAGTTGCTGCTGGAAGTGGTGGGCCAGTGGGGGGCAATCTTCCCTCTGGTCAAATAAACCCCAACGCCCCAGTGCAGTGATGGGGACACTGTCCTGTAGGAGATGGCTTCTTTCGGATGAGACGTTAAACCGAGGTCCTGACTCATTGTGGTCATTAAAGATCCCATGACACTTGTTGCAAAGAGTAGGGGGTTCCCCAGTGTCCTGGCTTAATTCCCAATCTGGCTCTCTCCAACTTGCCACCTAATCATCCCCTGATTTAATTGGCTAAAAAAAAAAAAAAGTTCTCTTCCTTAGCTAATGTGTGGTGAGCTTTCTGGCGCAAAATGGCTGCCGTGCATCACCCGGGTAGGTGCTACACATTGGTTATGAGTGAGGGGAGTTCCCACTCATCACTGTAAAGCACTTTGAGCTTTCGGAAAAGTGCTATATAAATGCAATGATTAATTCATGCATGCATAACGTTATTTTTTTCCTCTCCGGTTTCTGCTGCTAATTGTCCGGAGCCATCCACACACTTGTAAGTTGTGGGCTTGGTGTCTCCATCTCGGCGTTTTTACGTAGTAACATTAGCTGTAATTTATTATAAATTAATTACAATAAATATTTTTGTTCTGAGATATAATTAAAATATTTCCAAGCACAAGTGATCCTTCAGTCTTTGCTATTTTGTAATGATTTTTCTTGTTACTTCTTGAGCACCTCGAGAGCAAGGTTCTTTATCTTGAGGGCCAGCTTGCTGGACTCCACAGTTCCCAATTAGCAGAGTTCCAGGAACGGAGTAGTGTGTCCTTAGCGTGCACGCCACAGCTGGAAAGGGGGGGAAAATCCAGAGCTGTCAGGGAGAGACAGTTGGGTGACAATGGGGGGCAGGCACAGAAAAGGGTGTGTACACCACACAGGGGCAACATCTCCAGAGGTTGTGACGTGCACCCAATTTTGGCCCTTGCAGGAATTGGATCTCTTGACCCTGAGAGTGGGAGGACTGATGAGCCACTTGGGACCCAGATGGCCACATTCTCCTAGAAAACATCCTAGAGTTGGTGATAGTGGGGGACTCAATCATTAGGGGGGTAGCATAGTCTGTTCACATGAAAAGGAATCCTGTATGGTGTGTTGTCTTCCTTGTGCCCAGGGAGGAGATCTCCTGGAGGGTGCAGACAAGCTTTTGGCCAGAGCGGGGAGGGATCCATAGGAACCAATGACATGGGTAAGGGTAGGTTCGAGGTTCTGTGGGACGAAAGGATTAGGAGCAGAACGTAGTTTTTTCTAGAATACTACCGGTACCACGTGCAAGTAAAAGTAAGCAGAAGTTTTTTTTGGAGGTTTAACATGTGGCTACAAACCTGGTGTAGGAAAGAGGGGTACAGGTTTATGGGGCACTGGGACTACTTCTGGGACAGGGGTGACCTGTAAAAACACGACGGGCTGCACCTGAACTGGAGGGGTACTGCTGCACTGGGCCAGCATATGCTTAAATTAGCACAGGATTATTTATACTAGGGATTTGAGGGGCATGGAGGTCAGAAAGTGAAAAGCGTAGGGAAATTCAGACTGCAGACCTGCCAACCCGCACGCATTTTGTGTACCAACCACGCAATTCTTAGTCAAAATACGCAGGTACGAAATGCCAGCTGAAACTACACAAATATATATATATATATATATATATATATATATATATATATATATATATATATATATATTATTGTAATTTATTTACGGAAAACAATCAATCAATACAAAACAATACCGTACATTTATTCTGTATTTAAACTACATCCCTCAGATTGGACCAGATGCTACTACCTTGTGGTTCTGTAACCCCTCCCCAACCCACTCTCACTCAACATCCACTGATACGCAGCGGTACTTTATTATCCACTGAGGCGTAACGCTGCATTGCTGAGGTAAAATGGGAAGTGGGGGAGTAATAATCAAGCACAAAAAATGTGACCGTAATGTTAACATATAAAACGTTAAAACATGTTCGGTAACTTCACAAGATGATGCATTTCTAGGGGTATATCCTAATGAGATAAATTTGTATATATAGTTAGCCGTAGTAGCTCGCATACGATGTGATTAGACGACAGACTGACTGACTAACGTAGAAAATTAAAAAATTAAATTTTTATTAAATAATTGAATGCAATTAATTTATGGTTATCAGTTTGTATAAGCACACATCATATAATGCAATATTAATCATTAAAAAATGGTTTTAAGCAGGTGTACTCAAACTTTTGACTTGCAAGTATATCATAATATAGCCCAGTGCAGTGCAAGTAATATTTTGGAATCCGGTCAAATTATACAATTTTGTCTGATCACTTTAACAGTCAAAACTAGAATTATGAAGAAAGGATTGTGTGTGTGTGTGTGTGTGTGTGTGTGTCTTGCGGACTGTCGACGCCACGTGGAGGGGAAAAAACATTTAAAATTATGGCTGTTACAGATTCAGTCCCTAGAATTAACTAATTCTTCCTGCAAGCACATGATTTGAGACCAATTCGGGCATAAACCCTTTTCACTACTGACTATTGTGGTACTCAAAATATTTTCCAAAGGTTGGCAGGTCTGAGACTGTCAGGATGGAAGCTGTCAGGGCTTCCTATAATATTGTGAACACTAATTAAGTTTTTATAAAGCAAAGTTGACATAAAGATGGCTTGGGATGGAGGGGGGTGAGGGAAGGGGAGTGGATGTGTAGGTGTAATAATCTGAAATATCTTTATTTAAATGCTAGAAGTATAAAAAATACATTTTTGTAACTTGAAGCTGCTATGAATAGTGGGAGCTATGACATAGTTGGAATTACAGAGAAATTACTTGGGAAGGAAGATGGGGATGAATATAATATAGACAGGTACAAACCCATTAGGAAGGATCGATCCAGTAAGAGAGGTGGGGGTACAGCTTTCTATGTTAAAGAAAATTTTAATGTGCAGAAAATTCCCAAAATTTATCTGCTCGTGCCTAGTGAGGATATTTGGATAAAGCTCATAGGGAAAGATGAAAAAGGCCTTATGGTAAGCGAGTGTTACTGGCCGTCAGCTTCAGACAGTAGTGTGAACTCAATGCTCTTTGGAAAACTAAAACAAGCTTGTCAGCATTGTGTGACTATTATTATGGGTGACTTAAATTACCCTGCTATTAATTGGGAAATAATGACAGGACAAGGAAAAAGTGAGGAAGAATTTTTAGATGTTATAAATTTTTGGCACAATATGTCAGTCAGCCTACAAGAGGGAAATCAATTCTGGATCTGGTGCTGTGTAATGATCCGGACAGAATTTGTAGCACAGAGGTAATGGATCCATTTGGGACTAGCAATCATTCTGCATTTAGATTTGATGTATTATGGAAAATTAACAAGGCCTCCTCTATGGCCACGGTGGAACTTCTTAATTACAAGACTGTGAATGAAAAGTGGAGCCGGTTCAAAAGGGTTATTCTTGAGGCGCAATGTAAATTTATTCCAAAGGTAAAGAAAAAAGTTGAAGAAGCGGGGGAATTGTATAAGATCTATACAAATGACAGCACTGAGAGTAATAAGGCTGAATATTGTAATATGCGTACTAAGGTTAAAAAAGAACTACGGGAAGTCAAGTGGCTTTGAAAGGCAAATTGCCCAAGATGCAGAAAGTAATCCGAAACGTTTCTTTCAATACTGTAGTAGCAAATGGAAAGTCAAAGAGGACATCAAGAGCATCAGGAATGAAGAAGGAGCATTGCTTTCTGGAAGCAAGGCAATGTAATACCAATATATAAGAAAGGGGACTGTACTGATCCAGGAAACTACAGGCCTGTTAGTTTGACTTGCATCACATGTAAAGTACTGGATTCTATCAGTAGAGACAAGTTGGAAGTATTTCTTGAAAATAGTTCATGACTGACAAATCTTCTGGTATTCTTTGAAGAAGCTACGAAGTGTTTTGATTATAACAAGGCGTACAATATTACCTACTTAGATTTCCAAAAGGAATTTGATACCACATGAGACTTGTTAGTAAAATGAAGACAATTAGAGGATGAATTTCAGTATGTATCCAGAACTGGCTACAGGGTAGAACAAAGAGTTGTAGGAGGGATGTTATCTGAGCAGGGAACTGTTGTTAAGTGGAGTCCCACAAGGATCGGTGCTGGGATCACTGCTCTTCCTTATTTGTATCAATGACCTTGTCAGGTGAATAGAAAGTACATTAGTCAAATTTACAGATGATACAAAACTGGGAGGCCCAGCTAATAGTTTGGAATGTACTAAAGTATTCCAAGAAGATTTAAATAAAATCCAGAAGTGGGCGGACACCTGGAAAATGAAATTTAATATAGCCAAATGTAAAGTTCTGCATGTGGGAAATAAAAACATTAGGCAGGATTACTTTAGGGAAGGAACAAAATTGGAATGTGCTCAGTTTGAAAAAGGGAGTAATGGTTGATCAAAGCATTTCTGGTTCTAGGCACTATGCTGTAGCAGTAAAAAGGGCCAACAGGATGCTGGGATATATGGCCAAAAGTATTGAGTATAAATCCAAGGAAGTTATACTTATTTTATACAATACATTTGTTAGACAACACTTGGAGTATTGTGTGCAGATCTGGGGACCGTACTACAAGAAAGATATAGAGGCTCTGGAAAACGTTCAAAGAAGAGCAACAAAATTGATTCCTGGTATGAAAGATAAATGCTATTCGCTTATATCACGCCGGTCGCCATTTTGAAATTTTCCTGTGCGAAAACGAGGCTATGGTGGGAAGTGTTCTAGGAGCGGTGCTTACATGAAGCAAAAATACATGAAGCAGAAAAGCGATTCGAGCCAGTGATGCTACTATGGCATATTGTTGTGTACCACGCTGTACGTCATATCAAAGACGAGAATGTGATCAAGGCTTGTCTTTCCACCGATTTCCGAGTAACCCGGACACCCATCGCCAGTGGATTGCCTAGATAAGGCGAGATGTTGGACCTTATTTTCAGGTAATGTAACGAGCTAGCTGAGCTAGCGTCTAAGTTAGCTAACTTATCGTTAGCTTACCCGGATAATAACCTCCAAAAGTTTGTAAGATTAATTTACACGTCAACACTCACCTTAACACATCTCTCATCTCAGATCACAGACAACTCAAGAGTGTGCTCCAAACACTTTTCCAAGGACTGCATATTAAGATCGCTTACCGGTTTGAACTAACTGAAAAACGGGAGTGTGCCGTCTTTGTTTACATGGTGTCAGCCCAAGACCAGAAGGACAATTCAACGCTTCCAGAGGTAACTGTCATCTGACATTATCCAAATCATTTCCGTATCAGCATGAAAAAGATAATAAATGCACTGGTATTACGAACTTTCTTAATCTCTCTCAATTTGTAGACAGTGCTGCAACGAAAACAGCGATAGATTTACCCACTAGCCACAAATGTCCAAAATGTAAACAAGGCAGTTTTCACGGTCCGGAAAAATTTTATGACACCGTTTCCTGATTAGCTAGCACACCGGCACAGCCTACGGATGGCAAAATCGTTAACGTACCTTCGATATCAGTAATGTACCCCTCTATCCAGTTGCTGTATCCTTTCAACAAAACTGCTCTTGGTATTCGACATCCCTCCTCAGCCCATTTTTTGACGTTGTGCATCGTAAAATGTGGTAGCAGCTCAAGGTTCGTGGTCCAAGCCATTGTTGTTTGATCGTTCACTTCAGGTTTCACTTGGGGCGACGCCCACCACAGCCTCTCTTTGGATTTCAAAATGGCGGCCACGTGAAATAAGCCTATGAGGAAAGACTTAAGATGCTTAACCTTTTCAAGCTCAGTAAAAGGAGACTCGGGGGTGATTTGATTGAGTCTTTTAAATTCATAAAGGGGATCAACAAAGTGAACTACAGAAGATTCTTCAGGTTGAGCTCTGTTAGTAGAACGAGGGGACATAAATGGAAATTAGCAAACGGTAAATTCCATACAGACATTAGGAAGAATTTTTACATGCAGAGAGTAGTCAATGTGTGGAATAGCCTGCCAGGTCACATAGTAGAGGCAGAAACTCTGGACATTTTCAAGACTAGGCTTCATACGGTGTTAGGTACTATATAGTCTGTAGGTAATCAGAGCACTTATTTAGTTAGGAAAATGGCAAGCATTATTGGGCTGAATGGCCTGTTCTCTTCATTGTTATGTTATGTTATGACTGTACAAGTCTAGAAAACAAAGTAAGTCCAGTTGTTTTTGCTAGTCTCTCAGGGTGTCGCCTTGTACATGCTGCATTTGGTAAAGAGTTACACCTGTTTCATGTTTTCTCTGCGAGTGTAAAGGATGAATGCTATAATTCTCTATACTGGAATCAGATTCAGTTTCTTCTTGTTGCTCATGTGTCTGCAATTCATGGTTGCAAAGCAAATCTGCAGGATCATCATTTCCTTTAGTTTACGCAAAGCATTGTAAACTTTGTTCACATCCACCATGTCTTCCCAAACAATTTTTTATTTAATTGTTAATGGAGACAGATGGTTTCTCACGTGACCCACGGTTCTCTGAAAGAAAGAGAACTGGCACAACACTGGATTGTGCATGGCTAAGTACCATTTCAAACGATATCCTCAGTGTACACGTATTAACCCGAGGTCGGCAACTCCTTCGGTCTTCTACTGGTTGGACCGAACCTATAGAGAAACAGTAAGTTTGTAGTAAGATAATGTATTACTGAAAATTCAAAACTGCTGCTAACGCTCTTTTTTTTTTTTTTTAAATCATGCAATTCAAAGCCATGTTTAAACTTATAGCTACAGTGTGGCTTGGAACGAAAATATTAATGTAATTAATTTATCTAATATTAAATACTGTACTGTAAGACCAGCAAGCAATGAGCAGTAACAAGCACAAAATCGTCCAGACCCACGGCGCACCTGTACTAACTATATAGCTAGCTAGAGTGAGAGCACCTGTTATCGACCACCCGAGGGGGGGGACGTGTATCGACCACCTTAACCGGTAGTGTATTTACTGCATATTTGTTAGAGAGAACTGGACATCGTTACCTATTAAAATGTAAGTCCTGTAAAAATACACATAATAAACTGTCTAAATGTAAAAAACCAACTTCATACATATACATGTAGTTATATTAATACAGTCTTATTTACAATATCAACTTTAAGACAAGCAACATCTCATCTCATCGCGACCCATTATAAGCAATGGGGCAGACGTTGCTTAATAATTTCAAACTGTTTTCCTAACGGCAATTTAGCGTCCTGCGACTTGGCTTACGACTGTGAATATGTGACAGGTGCTGGTGTTTTGGTCCGCAAGTAGGGCAAGGTCAGTTTTTTACAGATTACGAAAGTACAGATTATAAGCTTTCAAATGATGTGTCATACATTGAGATCTGAAAATAGTTGAAGAAGATATGCTTATTTGAATGTTGGTACTCCTAAAATCAAGTAGCAGAGAAAATCCCCTTGAAAGATCTTGAACTTTTCACACTTCTCACAGGGAGATAATGGGTGGGAACAATAGCTAGTTAACTCCACCCCAACCACTCCCCCACTAGAGTACCTGTAAATCCTTGCCCATTTAGGGGTTACCCTATTTAAAGCTTTATAACTCCAGATGTGAACACCACAGAGACTAGAAAAATGTCTTAAATGAAGCAATACATTTGTACCATTTATAATACTAGCTTAGATTACTTTATATTCATAATTTTGTAAGAAATAAAGTGCCACAAATGCAATGGTCAAGGCAAAAAATCTAAAATGAATTTTTTTAGTTCGCAGTGAAATACTGGGAGATTGCGGGTTAAAGTATACATGTCCTGGATCAAAAACTTCTTGACCACAAGTTCATAAAATCTAAGGGTGGATATGTAGAACTACTAAAGATCTATGAAGCAAAAACTAAGCAGTGTACCCAGCATCTCCAAATCTACCCAAAATGTATAAATTATTAACACTGGTCTAAAATAGCTAAGGGTCCAGAAACAAATCCAAAATCTCTCCAAAAAGGAATGTAATGCTTTTTGTCCATTGTAAAGCATATGAGCCCCTTATGAAGGTTTAAGATGAAACATAGATATAATTTAAACATAATGCAAACATATAGTCACAGAATGCTGCACAGTACCTAAATGTGTAATAATTAACTCTTGTATGTAGCCTATTTCGATACTCTGTACACTCGTATGTTTTCTTGTATGGGAATGGGACGATATAAAAACATTTTTCAGCCGTCCACCGGCGTTTTGGCAATGTTTCAACACTCTCCTCATCACTGTTGTATGCGTCACAAAAACCATTACGCTACTAACTAACGCTTACATTACAGTGTGAAATATCCACATTACATAATACCACTAACCTATTTAAAGACACTCAATTTCTAAAATAACGTAGCCTAATAACCGAAATATTTTGAGCAGTAATACTTACATAGCAATGATGAAATCTTATCTATGTTCAGTAGAGGGAGACAGAGACAGTAAATCAATGACAGTTATATCCGCTTCTGTTTTGCTCCAGAAAACGATGTCAGATAGGTCTATCAGCAAACATATGGCTTAGCTATGCCCAGAAGTCCTCAATAATAATGGTATTTTCCAAGGAATTATGAAAAATCGTTGACAACGTTTCGTTAGGTGCAACGTCTTTTAATGCTACCATATAGAGCGAATGCCATGGTAAGAAAATGTTCGGTTATGCTAACCTATAAAACGCTATTCCAAAAGCAAAATTAGACATGTTATACATCGTTAGAAAGCTTATACTCTCACCTACTGATTGAGCGTCCGCCATTTTAGCAACCTCACACAGTAAACAAACATAGGCTACTACCACACGGCTTTATTTATGGGCGGTGGCTTGACCGAAACAAAGTGACAATAGCCAACGAAATCAAACATGCTAATTAAACTGCACCCCCATCACGCCTCCAAAACCCAGCTGTAAGAATCACTAAAACAAGCCGACTTTGCTGACAAATTAGTGACAAAAGACAAAAAAGTATTTAGTGACCCTAAAAATGTTGTTTATTCTATTGAGTGACTTCTTCAACACTTTAACTTTCGTAATATGAAAAAAAGGAAAACAGTAAAAAAAAAATTAAAAAAACCTTTTTTGCCTCCTAGCGCAATTTCAAGATTTGCGACTTGCGGACCTTTTCTCCAGCACCCGTCACATATGTACGGGTTCCTTGACGTGCTGATAGCGACCACCCTTTCTCGTATTAATCTCAAATACGCAAGATAGGACACTTATACAGTATGCTAGCAAATTTATGTCAAGTTCCATTCATTTATATGGGGTGGTTGATACACGTCCCCTTAGCAACCAAAAGCTAGTGCTGGACCACCTCTGACTTATTTGCCGGCACAGAAAAAAATCGCGAAAGTACTGAAAAAATAACCAATGGAGGATAACAAGTACATTTTTTCCTACATAACTAGGTACAGGTTGTTACCGATATTTCGCCGATTTCATATATATTTGCAAATCTGTTTACGTTTTTCTGTCTGTCAAACGAAAGTGGTCGATTATAGGTGCTCTCACTCTAGCTATGGCATGTCATCACCTCTGTAATGTTATTTGTTGTCCTCCGTGTGTCAGTACATCTGTATCGGTGGTTGTAGCTGTGTGTCCTTAGCTCCTACTCATGCGTGCAGAATCAGAATCAGAATCATGTTTTATTGCCAAGTAGGTTTTCACATACAAGGAATCTGTTTTGGTCTGGTGATGCATAACAGTGAAAATAAAATAAAATGAAATAAAATAAACATAGTGCAATAACATAAACATAGTGTGAACAATAAACAATAGTGCAAGGGGACAAAGTGTTAGAATAAGTACAGGTGCTATGTCTGTTTGGTGTCCGTGGGGGTCCCGGGCCTTGTTGACCAGGCCAGCTGCAATTGGGGAAAAAACTGTTCTTGTGTCGTGAGGTTTTGGTCCTGATGGACCGCAGCTTCCTGCCAGAGGGGAGTGTTTGAAAGAGTTTGTGTCCAGGGTGGGAGGGGTCGTTGGCAGTGGCAGCAGCGTACCAGATGGTGATGGAGGAGGTGAGGATGGACTCAATGATGGCGGTGTAGAAGTGCACCATCATTGGCATTGGGAGGTTGAACTTCTTCAGCTGCCTCAGGAAGTACATCCTCTACTGTGCCTTCTTGGTGAGGGAGCTGATGTTCAGCTCCCACTTGAGGTCCTGGGTGATGATGGTGCCCAGGAAGCGGAAGGACTCCACAGTGTCGACTGGGGAGTCACACAGGGTGATGGGGGCAGGTGGGGCTGGGTTCTTTCTGAAGTCCACAACCATCTCCACTGTCTTTAGAGCGTTGAGCTCCAGGTTGTTTTGGCTGCACCAGGACACCAGATGTTCAATCTCCCTCCTGTATGCAGACTCATCCCCACCAGAGATGAGCCCAATGAGAGTGTCTTCAAACTTCAGGAGCTTGACTGACTGATGACTGGAGGTGCAGCTGTTTGTATACAGGGAGAAGAGTAGAGGGAAAAGGACGCAGCCTTGAGGGGAACCGGTGCTGATGGTCCGGGAGTCGGAGACGTGTTTCCCCAGCTTCACGTGCTGCTTCCTGTCAGACAGGAAGTCGGTGATCCACCTGCAGGTGGAGTCAGGCACATGCAGTTGGGAGAGGTTGTCCTGTAGTAGAGCCGGGATGATGGTATTAAAGGCGGAGCTGAAATCCACAAACAGGATCCTGGCGTAGGTTACTGCAGTGTCCAGGTGCTGGACGATGAAGTGGAGGGCCATGTTTACGGCATCGTCCACAGACCTGTTGGCTCTGTAAGCGAACTGCAGGGGGTCCAGGAGTGGGTCCGTGATGGTTTTAAGGTGGGACAGTACAAGGCGCTCAAAAGACTTCATTACCACAGAGGTCAGGGCGACGGGTCTGTAGTCATTGAGTCCTGTGGTCCTTGTTTTTTTGGGGACGGGGATGATGGTAGAAGTCTTGAAGCAGGCTGGTACGTGGCATGTTTCCAGTGAGGTGTTAAAAATGTCTGTGAACACCGGAGACAGCTAATCAGCACAGTGCTTCAGGGTGGAGGGAGAGACAGAGTCTGGTCCAGCTGCTTTGCGGGGGTTCTGTCTCTTGAATAGTCTATTAACGTCCCTCTCCAGGAGGGAGAGAGTTGTCATTGTGATAGGGGAGGTGGAGGGGGCCTCTGAGGTGGGCAATTGTGGAGAGGCCTGGGCCCCTGCTGAGATGGGGGAGGAGGAGCTGGTGGTCTGGAGCTGGTGAATGGAGTCACGGGGGATGGTGTCAGGACTGTCCCATCGTCTTTCAAATCGACAGTAGAACTCATTCAGGTCGTTGGCCAGGCGCAAGTCATTAGTGGAGTGGGGGGCTTATGGTTTGTAGTTGGTGATCTGTCTGAGGCCCTTCCAGACAGAGGCTGAGTTGTTTTCTGAGAACTGCTGTTGAAGTTTCTCAGAGTACAGTCATTTAGCATCTCTCACCGCCTTGCTATACCTGTATTTAGACTCTTTAAACCGGTCCTTGTCCCCACTCCTAAATGCTTCCTCCTTTGCCAACCTTAGCTGTCTGAGTTTAGCTGTAAACCAGGGTTTGTCATTGTTGTAACTAACCCTGGTGCGTGATGGTACACAGTTGTCCTCACAGAAGCTGATGTATGACGTCACAGCCTCTGTGTACTCATCCAGACTGTTAGTAGCAGTCCTGAAAACATCCCAGTCAATACAGTCCAAGCACGCACGAAGATCCTCCGTAGCTTCACTGGTCCACTTCTTAGATGTCCTCACAACAGGTTTGCAGAGTTTTAATTTCTGCCTGTATGCAGGAATCAGGTGGACTATGATGTGGTCAGAGTGTCCCAGTGCAGCGCGGGGGACGGCGTGATAGGCACGGTTGATTGTAGTGTAACAGTGATCTAAAGTGTTCTCCTATCTGGTCTGGCATTTAATCAGCTGGCGGTATTTAGGCATTTCGTGGCTGAGATTCCCTTTGTTAAAGTCGCCGAGGACAATAACGAAAGAATCCGGGTTTGTCCGCTCCACACACAGTATCTGGTCGGCGAGCATATGCTGTGCCTCCTGCATGAGGGCTTGCGGTGGAATGTAAACACCGACCAGAATGAATGAAGCGAACTCGCGGGGGAGTAGAAGGGTTTACAGTTAATGAAAAAAGTTTCCAGAACAGGAGAACAGTGCTGCATAATCACTGTAACATCTTTACACCAGCCACTGTTAGTATAAAAACAAATACCTCCACCTTTCATTTTGCCGGAGAGCCCTATGTCGCGATCCGCTCTGAATAGCTGAAAGCCCGCCAGCTGCAGTGCAGAGTCCGGTATTGATCCACACAGCCAAGTTTCCGTGAAGCACAAAACGGAAGATGAAGAAAAGTCTCTGTTCTTCTCCACCAGTAGCTGAAGTTCGTCCAGTTTATTGCACAGTGATCGCACGTTAGAGAGAAATATTCCCGGTAACGGAGTGCATAGACCGCGTCTGCGGAGACGCACGAGCGCACCGGCACGTTTCCCTCTCCTCCGGCGTTTCACTACGTGAACAAGGGTGAGCGTACCTTTGACCAAAATGACCAGTAATTCCACAGATGAGAAAGTTGGGAAATAAATCCACAGAAGTTGTTTCCCTGATATTCATGAGCTCTTCTCTGGTGAAAGAGATACTATCGCTAAACACTGAATTTACAAACAAAACAAGGCAAAACAATGTGCACCAACACACCGCGGCGCCATCTTAGCATAACAAATAGCATCCGTACGCGCTAACTAGGTTAACTAAAATAGGTGAAACGCTAGCATGTTAGGGTTAGCTAAATTAACATTAGGCGATAAAGCTGTGCTTAAAATCTTGTGCCGTACCACCTGCACATGCGTCCTACTAAACGAAGCACCACCTGCGCATGCGTCCCACTAAACGTCCCTCAAAGGTTGTCCGTGAGTGAGTGACCACAATTTTCCATGCATAGCCTACGGCGGCAATACTGCCTGTGCGCCGTGGGAAAAATATTCATGTTTTTCCCTCTTGTATTGGCTACCAAAGGAAGAATAGTTGCACATTGAGAGACAACATACCACAAGATTATTATTATTATTACTATTATTATTATTATTATTATTATTATTAGGGGTCCAAGCAGCAACACTGCTGGAACCCTATTGTATCTGTTAGGATTATTATTAGCGGTCCAAGCAGCGAAGCTGGTGGAACCCTATTGTATCTGTTAGGATTATTATTATTATTCTTATTATTTTTCTCTGCTAAAAGTGTCTGAGGCTCAGCAACCATAAGTCCTAGAGCAACCAAATTTGGTAGGTGGGTTCCTATGGCCCCCCACTACTCAGGCACTAAAATCACCTATGTCGGCCAGATGGTGGCGCTATAACAAAGGGTCATGCGTAAAAGGCCATAACTCCCACACCATAAGTTAGATCAACACAAACCTTCATCGACCTATGCATCTGAACGTGCTCTACAACTTTACCATTGGCACCACCTATGTCCGCTATATTGTTTGCCTGCCATTTTGACTTTTTCGTTGGGGCGTAGAAGCTTTCTCCGCTAAAATGTCTGAGGCTCAGCAACCATAAGTTGTAGACCAACCAAATTTGGTAGGTGGGTTCCTATGGACCCCCACTACTCAGGCCCTACAAATCACCTATGTCGGCCAGATGGTGGCACTATAACAAAGGGTCATGTTTAAAAGGTCATAACTCCCACACCGTAAGTCAGATCAACACAAAACTTCATCGACCGATGCATCTGAATGTGCTCTACAACTTTGCCATTGTTGGCGAGCGTCTATGTCCGCCATATTGTTTGCCCGCCATTTGGACTTTTTTTATTAGTTTGGGTGCGAAAGAGCTGGAGCTCCAAATCTAAGTGTTATGACATCGAGTAAACTTCTTTACGGCAAGCGACATCCATGGTGACGCAAGTAATCCGACACCATAGGGTCTAGTTTTTATCAGTGAGGGGAGGGTCTGAACGTCGGGGAAGCAATGGAAGACAGTGCCAGCCAGAGTGCATGCTAGGCTACTAAAAGTTTGTTAGTAAAAGCTTTTTGAGAGGATGAATAATTACTTTTCTTTGGCATGGATCCATTTGAAGACAGCATCGGGTGAGTTTGTTTAGTCTTTAAATATGTCATTATGCTGAGAAATAGCTAAACCATTTTATTGATAGGTTCTGAGTTTCTGTGCAAACGCGCAAAAACACGCTGGTATAATAAAACAATGATGGCAATAAATATATAGTCCGCTTCGTTTCGTTGCTACCATAACATAATAAACTATGTTGTGTCTACAGCTGCAGTTTCTCGCTGCAATTACTAATATTGAATATAAACAAAAGACGCAATTTATGCTGTAGTAAATAATACTACTTAAATAAATAATACGGTACTCTGAGCGCAATATGCAGGTAGCAGGGATGGGTGAGTTCGTTTAGTCTTTGAATCCGTCATTATGCTGAGAGAAATCGTATTCTCAATTTAATCTCTAAATTGACTATAAGATTAGGGTTGTAACTAGGTAGCTGTTTCGTAGGTGACTTAATGCACTCGTCTTAATAATTGCTTGTATTTTTGCATAGACTGCGTTGTTGCTGTTCTTGTTTGTGTTAGTGTTAATCAGTTTAACCTACAGGATCCAAGTTGAACTATGCGGTTGTTCCCTGCACTTGGAACGGTACTTCTCTCTAGGGTTTTCGACACACTTGTTCCTGGTTATGATTATACACTTTGTTGTACATCGCTCTGGATAAGAGTGCCTGCCAAATGCCTGTAATGTAATGTAAGTGTCTGAATAAATAATACGGTACTCTGCGCGCAGGTAGCATGGATGGCGAGTTGGTGTTTCGTTTCTTGCTACTAAATGTTTGTTAGTAAAAGCTTTTCGAGAGGATGAAGCATTACTTTTCTTTGGCATGGATCCATTTGAGGACAATATCGGGTGAGTTCGTTTAGTCTTTGAATCCGTGATTATGCTGAGAGAAATCGTATTCCGTAGCAACAAGATAAACCCGACATTAGCCCTAAAATATGCCAATACAGCAGTGAAAACGCTGCTCACTGAATAACGAAATAAACGAGATAAAAGTTTTTTTTAATTATACCATGTCATTCTACAGTCAATATCTGGGACTAAACATTGAATAAATATACAATATTACCATTGGTTTTACGCGTAGAGATGTCCCTTTTGCAACTGAGTGGTCATATATTGTCTTGGACAATCTGTTTGTGAAATATACACGCATTTGTGACGCCTGGGTCTGCTACCTTCAAAAATAGCTGTGCGTAATACCACACCTGTTGCTTACGGCGTTGTCGCTGTTTTTAGTACAATTTGGCTTGATTGACAATTCATTTATTCAGTAGGTGAGAGTATAAGCTTTCTAACGATGTATAACATGTCTGATTTTGCTTTTGGAATAGCGTTTTATCGGTCAGCGTAACCAAAAATTTTCTTATATGCCAGTGTCTGAATAAATAATACGGTAGGCTACTCTGCGAACAGCACGCAGGTCGCGAGTTGATATTTCGTCTTTTGTTTCGTTTTTTCTCAATGTCCTATCTATTATTTCAAATGTGTATTATTATTCTATCTGTCTCTGAGGCGCTCTGAAATGTGCATTCTCTGCTTAACCTGAGCAATGGATTGGAATATGTGTCTGACATAGTGTTGCACGGTATACCGAAACTTAAGCACTTTTTCGGTGCTTAAAAAAAAGAAACTTCGGTATTAGAATTTTCCGACATTCGGTAGTTTTGTGTCAAATGTATAAGCCAGGGAAATGTGTCTCACGCATTACTGATTGAGAGGATGAAAGGTGTAAATTGTCAGAATCTTCACTCGATGGCAGTAGCAACTAAGGTTGTCAAGTGAGGTGACTTGCGCTTGTGCACACAGCTTGTTGATACAGCGCAAGCTTCGACTCAGTTCACTTCAGTAGCAATAGGTGTTCCAATTTGGAAATATTTTATTATAGATAGATGCTGTATTGTTATTAAAATATGCTGTTTTTAAATCTATTTAAAGGTGAAAGACCTTTTAAAGATTATTTAGTTTACAACTGTTTAATTTTTTAAATATATTTAATATATTTTTCTATTGTTTAGTGTTGTAACACTATAGGCCTATGCTTATTAATATGTTGAAGAGGCTTCAACTTAAAGGTTGTTAATAAATCAGGTTGTTAATAAACCATGAATTCGAAAATGAGGTCATGAGATGAGATTGTTAGGTACCGAGTATCGAATCAGCATGGTTTAAGTTTCAAGTATCATTTCAGTATTGAGTATCGTGATACTAAACCTGGTATCAGTGTCAAAGTCAAAATTTTGGTATCGTGACAACACTAGTGTGACGCCTTTTTTAGTTGCGGCATAGAAACACTGCAGCTGTACATACACGCCGGACCATCTAAGTGTTACGACATAGTAAAGGCCTTTACGGGAAGCGGCCAGGACACATCCATGGTGACGCAACTAAGTCATCAGACAGCATTTCTTAGCACAAATTTGGCCATAAGTCATCAAAATTTTACTACGTCAGACACATATTCCAATCCATTGTTCATCATGATATTCAGTAGATATGTTGGGTGAAGGTATATGATCATGAGGACAAAGCCATTTTAAAATCGCTCCATAGGGGGAGCAATTGTGCCAATGCTTGGACCCCTCCCAACGCCGCTTGTGGCTTTAATTATTATTATTATTCTTATTTTTCTCCGCTAAAAGTGTCTGAGGCTCAGCAACCATAAGTCCTAGAGCAACCAAATTTGGTAGGTGGGTTCCTATGGCCTCCCACTACTCAGGCACTACAAATCACCTATGTCGGCCAGATGGTAGCGCTATAACAAAGGGTCATGCTTTAAAGGCCATAACTCCCACACCAGACACCAGTCAGATCAACACAAAACTTCATTGACCTATGCATCTGAATGTGCTCTACAACTTTGCTATTGCGACCTATGCCTGCAATTAGCCATAAGTCATCAATATTTCATACAATCATCATAATATTCAGTAGATATGTTGGGTGAAGGTATATGATCATGAGGACGAAGCCATTTAAAAATCGCTCCATAGGAGGCGCAATAGTGCCAATGCTTGGACCCCTCCCAACGCCACTTGCGGCTTTAATTATTATTATTGTTGTTGTTATTACACATCGAGAGAGAATGTACCGCAAAATATTATTATTATTATTATTATTGTACAAGCGTACCACAGTAAATGCAGTCATCAAACAATAGGCTAAAGTAATATGAATATCATGACATTTTGCTGTGCCTTGTTATAAACTTCCAATGCAGCAAACCATAAAGAATCAGTGAAGAGCATGGCTTGATTTAAGGTGATAAGCAACAAAGATATAATTTCAATACTGGAATTCCAGTTTCAGTATAGCTGTCAAACTCACATAACTAGAGTAAACGCAGAGTATTCCAGTTAATGTATTAATGCAAGAAATGTGAGTACTGGTTAAGAAAATTGTCTTTTTACTATGTACTGTTAATAGGTGCAGCCTGCAAATATCCCAGGCCTATTGTTACTTTAGTGAGAGTAAAACCAACTCTGTGCCAGAGGAGATTTGTTACTTTCTTGTAAAATTGTACTTACTGTACTTTAGCAGAGAGAATGGATGTAGATGGTCATTATTTTGTCAGTGTTTGTGGTTGAGTGTGCAGAGCCAGAAGATTCTTAACCTACCGATTGATCATGCAGAATAGTTTACAGTAGCTTAAGTGTTACTAGCATTATATCAGTTCCTCCTTCAAGGACGTGCACTTGTTGTTTTCTTAATGTTATCAACCAGTGTGGGCCTAGAAGTACTCCAACTTTGATCAAGTAGGCTAAATGTAATCTACAGGTCATGCTGTATCATGCAAGTAACAGGGAACTTTGTTATTATTATTATTATTATTATTATTATTAATAATAATAATAATAATAATAATAATAATAATATAAATAATAATAATAGGCCTGTTATTATTATTTTTAATAATAATAAAAATAATAATAATAATAATATTGTATAATAATAATAATGCCATTATCATCAGCACTTTTAGTATTAAAATTTAACATATATTCCCATACTGAAGCATTAATGTTTTGTAAATTTTCATAAATGGGCAAGCTGAATGGTCAAGTCTGTCTGGTTAATAAAAATATGAAACTGTAAATAAGAGCAATTTCACCATTGTATAATTAAACATTATTTTGTAGCATACTTTGAAATTTGCATTTACTTGACATGATATAGGCTTTACTTATCAGACAGGAGCATCTCAATTGTCATTTAATTAGTCACTGGTCATCTATTTATTTAATTGCTTATTCATGCACAGTACAGGTGTGATGTTAAGCCACTTTGTTTTCTTAAGCAAATTGAGTAGGCTATAGCTTGCTCGCTGGTTTTATTTGTTTTGTAGCTATAAAGTCGGTCTGGATCTTCATTGTGTGGCCTTTTTTTTCTCCATATTTAGGTTAACGTTTAATGCCTTATTAAAAAAAAGATTTCCCCTATTGTATTGTCTGCCCATACATATCACTCAGAGCTTTGTGATGTACACTCACGAAAAGTTGGAATATAACTTTATTTGAATGTTTAATATTGTCTCTCAACTATTATCTGTCCATCACATGCTCTCATAAGTTCATATAAAATACATACATAGCACCCATACATTAACCATATGGTCTTTGAGTGAACTGTATTGTGCCATAAGCAGAATACTTTAATTAGGATGGCAGGTATGCCACCCAGGCAAGTTACACCTTAGTGGGCCATCCCCCATACCTATACAGCACTGAGAGATTGGCACTTTTCAGGGCTCCCCACAGGGCTCCCCACAATGACCACAGACTCTCAGCCCTTAAAAACATGAATTTCTGTATCTGTACCCCATTTCAACAGACTGAATTCACAACTTCACACGTCCACACAATAAAGCCCCAAACTTAGGGAATTTAGAGTTTTCTCCATTTTCCTGCCTGATTGTATCACAAATGCTCCCAGCCGACTAATATGTCTCCCCATTGGACATTTAACGTAAATCAGCCAATAAAAACAATGGAACAACTCCTTCACTAGTGGCTCACTGGGTAATGCGTCTGCCTGTAAGTTTTGGATGTGTGCCAGCTCAGGTTTGAGCCTCCATCGGACTCATGAAGACCTCTCAGTCATTACATTGCCTTGCTGGGTAACTCAAAATAAAACATTTCAACTATTGCTTCTTCATTATAACATTCGTAGCTCACTGGGTAACTGGCTCGTCTGTCAATAATTTTGGATGAGCGACACGCAGGGTTCACATCCCTCCTCGGACTCAAGATAACCTCTCGGTCATTATAATGCCTTGCTCGTTAACTACTAGTAAAACATTTCTACTGCTTTTGCATCTGTATAATCTTTGCAGTAAAGTAATTTATATTTCTGTGTTCATACAACTGCAAATTAAATATACCCACTCTTTACGCAATTCAGCATTTGGCATTTTCACCAAGTTTAACATCAGCTAGCTTGCTAACAAGATGACAGACCGACCATATAACAGTACAGATGGCTGTCTAATTCAACTGAATAAATAGGAATTGCCCTTCAGTTCGGTAAGTAACATTACTGGTCGTATAGAAACTCGCACAAGATACTGACTTCTTCACGACATTTAAAGCAAGATTCAAAGAACACCAGGTCAAGTTACTTGACATTTATTTAGGAAACATTGGGTAGCATTGCTTTGGAATAGAGCTTGTTTAATTTGTCAGCTAAGATTGGCAAGTAATTTGGCACAATTTTTTTTGTTGTTGCCATTTTTCTCCCATTTTCTCCCCAATTTATATATATGTTATACTAATTCCCTGTGTGGACCAGCCACAGTCCTGGTTGATGCGCTATCCTCTGTCGGTCTGGGGATGGTTTAGACTGCCACATGCCTCCTCTGATACATGTGGAGTCACCAGCCGCTTCTTTTCACCTGACAGCTAGGAGTTTCACTGGGAGAGCATAACGCGTGCGGAGGTTCATGCTATCTCCCCCGGATCCCCTCCCCGCTGGACAGGCGCCCCAACCAACCAGTAGGAGTTGCTAATGCAGCGATCAGGACTCATACCCTCACCGGCTTCCCACCCGCGAACACTGCCAATTGTGTTCGTAGGAACGTCTGACCAAGCCAGAAGAACCGCTGCCGGGGATTGAACCCGGCTCTCTGCGGTGGTAGGCGAGTGCTTGTACATCTACACTACCCAGACGGCCATTTGGCACAGTTTTGATATCAATAATTTTAATGGCAGGCCTAGATGTGAATGAATGACTTTTAGACAGTGCTTTGCATGTGTGAGTAACTTGGCATTTTTGTATGTTGAAAACGTGTTTTTCATCAGAACAGATTCTATAATCCGAGTGCATTCTATTTTTGTACATGTATTCACATCAGCACAAAATATACCAAGGTTACTTTTTGTATTTACCGTGCTGTGATAATGTGTATGGGCGGCATGGTGCGGCAGTGAGTAGCTATATTGCCTCACAGGTTTGAATCCAGCCTGGGCCTTTCTGTGTGGAGTTTGCATGTTCTTCCCATGTCTGTGTGGGTTTCCTCCGGGTACTTTGGTTTCCTCCCACAGTCCAAAGAAATGCCGGTAGGTTATTTGGAGACTCTAAATTGCCCATAGGTATGACTGTGTGAGTGAATGGTGAGTGCCCTGCGATAGATTGGCAGCCTGTCCAGGGTGTATTCCTGCCTCTTGCCCAGTGCACGCAGGGATAGGCTCCAGCACCCCGTACCAGAATGAGCGGGTATAGATAATGGATGGAGAGATGGATGATTATGCGTGTAAAGAAACAAAAATTGTAATTTTATCATGCTCCCTTACATATTTCACAATAAATGGATGGAAATTCACAATTACTTACCAATATATGTTTTCATATATCCCACCTTTTGTCATAGTTTAACCAAATCAAATTCATTCCTTGTAAAATGTGATACAAAAGAAGCAATCTACTTCACAAGCCTGATGTATCCTACGTAGTGAGCTTGTGCATGTTTTATCGAAAGTAAGTTTGTTGTCGGCGCAAGAGCGAGTATAATGCTCGTTCTGGACAGCGAATGGGTAAGGTTTCTTTACAGTAACCTCCAGCAACACACATTTTCACCAATTTCAGATTCAGATTCTTTAATGACCACACAGCCAAGGCTGGTGGAATTTGTGAGCGGTACAGAATTGTAAAAACAGCAGGGTCCCAACATTTAACTCCAACATCACGATAATTTCTAACACAATACAACAAGGGACATCCCAGACAATTTAACACAATACAGTATGAGACATAGACACAGAAGCATGACAGACAGCAGACGGGGACAGGTGATTAGCAGAGGGAGTTCAGAATTCTTGTGGCAGTGGGATAGAAACTGTTTTTGAAACGGGTTGTTTTTGTGGGCAATGTTCTGTGGCACCTTCCTGAGGGCAACAACTGAAAGACGTGATGTGCTGGATGAGTGGGGTCGGAGATGATTTTCCTTGTCCTTTTCACGGTCTGCTTATGGTGGAGAGATTCTGTTGATGGGAGGGGCGTACCAATGATTTTTGATGACCTGTTGACGATGCGTTGTAGTTTATTCCGGGAGCGGCTGTCCAAACTGCTGTACCAGACTCTTAAGGATGAGGTGAGGATGCTTTCTATGATGGCAGAGTAGAAACGGGGCAGAAGATGCTTTCTCACTCAAATTCAGTCTGAGATTGTATGGCCTACCGCATAATCATGTGTAAAGGTCACAGGTTTGATTCCCTGGTAGGACACTGCTGTTGTACCCTTGAGCAAGATTTCTACTTTATCTGAATTTCTGCAGTATATAGCCAGCTGTATAAATGCTATATAAATGCAATGTAAAAAATTGTGTAAGTCGCTCTAGATAAGAGCGTCTGCTAAATGCCTGTAATATAATGTAATGTAATGGGAATCGTGCATTGATGATGATGTAATTAGCAGGAAAAAGAAGGAGGAGGAAAAAACGCAAAATCCCCTAAGTTTGGGGCTTTATTGTGTGTGGACGTGTGAAGTTTGTGAATTCTATCTGTTTGCATGTGGTCAGAAGGTACAGAAGTTAATGTTCTTAAGGGCTGTGAGTCTGTGGTCATTATGGATATTTCTGTAGGAAACCCTGAAACGTGCCAAACTCTCAGGTGTATAGGTATGGGGAATACTGCCCCACCAAACCGTAACTTGGCTGGATGGTATACTTGTCATCCCAATAGTTATGTATATCGTGTTAGGGAGCAGTAGAACTACATGTAATGGAACTACTAACTTAATTAAATTTCCCTCTGGCATGTGGTAGAAAAATTATCAGAAACAATTAGCTTTCAAGTAGCATGGTAGTGTGGACAAAGCTATGTTTTGCCTCTGCAAAAGCAAGACCAGCTTTGAAAAATGAATTTAAATGGTAAACATTTTTAAATAAATAAAATAAAAAATAGACACATAGGTCTGTACAACTGTCTGGAGTTGGCATGTGGAACATACTCTCTGGCCACTTCAATCCAATCCAAGCAATCCGCTTGGATTGGAAGTCGAAGTCTGCCACAGTTTTGTGGAGTCTGCAGTACCATGCAGCCTCTCATCATTCTTTTGGTTAGATTTTGTTAGTTAGCTGCCAAGTTTTTTTGTAAAACGAGCCACGTTTTGTTAGTTTTCCTGAACAAACTATGCCATTTGGGGAGTGTGATTCTCAGTGTGATTTAGGCTTATGTTTTAGATTTTAGCCAGTTGATTTAGCTTGGTGAGTTTGTGGCTTTGGATTCATGAACTGAGAAAGTGTCAGAAATGTGTCTGGTTTGCTGAACCTCTCAGAGAGTGCAATAACATCCTAAGTGCAATAACATCCACAGGGGTCCTGGGGGTTTTCATTCCAACCTCAATCCCAAGAATTTTAACAAGCTGTTAATTTTTCTTAATTAGGTGCTTTTCTATGAGTTAGCAAGCTAATGCTGAAAGTTTCATGCTCAGATCTTCCTTTTGCTACCACCTCTATGTTTTGTCAAGAGACCATTCTTTCTGCCACCAATTTGGCTCCGCCCACAAAATATGTTATCAAAGTTTACTAACACAAAAATGGCTTATTGTTTAAGCTGAATAATGAGTTTTACAATGGTAAAGTAAAAAATATATTCGGATGGATAGGTACCTGCTTATTTCTGGGTTTCCTTTCTTCCATGTGTGGCCAGATGCAAGATAAAACACACAAGCGTGCCATAATACTGAATGAGGTAATGCTTCAGAAACAGAATTGTGCTTTTGGATTGCGGATTTGTATTTATGGTCATGGTCCGCTTCAACCCTGTTCCTCCCCTGCCTATGCCTTGACGCTGCCTGTCCCTCCTGATATATCACTCGGCCCCTCTAAACTGCACTATACTGAACTAGAATTTTGTTGTCTATTCTTCCTGTTAGCTATTACCTCAACTGTAACATACCTAAACCGTGTCATTTGCTGTGATATAGATCCCTTATTGAATTGAATTGAATTCATAAATATCCATGTATAAATATGCAAGTACTGAGATGTTGTGGCAAGAGAGTATTGAAAAATGATTTATTAAAAACTGAAAACTGATTTATCTGCCATAATACTTGCGGTGCCAGTATTGGGGCCTGTAGCATTTGACTTGTTTTGCTTTAGTTTTGTTTTGTGAGTGTTTTTCTTTTTTTTTTTGGTGTATGCTTTCACATGTGGCTTAAGATAAATTTTGCACGTTCTTTTAAAAACCAACATTGTGGATTGGCTCATTCACCCTTTTGACAGGCCCTTACGTTTTGGCATTGACTTATCGACTTGATACAGAAGTATCGGTTCTTGTGACATCCTTAATATGACTTTCAAACAGAAGGACATCCACCTTTTTTCCTCCATTGAAATGTTAACAAATGTTTATTAAAGAGCTAAGCTTACAGTCAAAACATTTTGTCAGAGCTTTAAAATGCACAAGTACATAAATCTATAGCTCATCGTACGTATGTGGGGAGGGTCACTCATAGAAAACGGCTGTGGTAATCAGCTTCATGTCCCCCCTTTTTATTTACTTGTACCTCCTTCTATATTTCAGACAATGGACATTCATGATAGCTCAGCCTGATATCCCATTTATGTGTTTTTATAGGATTATAATTCAATATAAAATGTTTTAAAAGTTGATTATTTTTGACATTTGTGATGTTTACTGTTTTGAAATGTGAATGTATTTTTGCTTTTATACAGATGTAAATCACTCTGAAATGTAATGAAAATAAAATCCAAAATATGAAGCTGACTTAATATGAAGCTGATTACCACAGCTGTTTTCGATAATGAGTACCCCACATAGGCATGATAATAGTTACAGTGGGCTCTAGAATTATTGGCACCCTTGATAAATATGCACAAAAATGTTTTTTTTTTAAATGCTGAACTAAAAAATAATTGACATATGCTTTATTTTCCAACATGTGTAAACTAGTGTGCTTGATTAATGATTCATTGGAATCAACCAAAGTCTTAAATTTTTTTACATAAAAAAAATATTTCCCCAAAAAACAGGTTCCACAATTATTGGCACCCCTGGTTTAATACTTTGTGAAAACACCCCTGGCAAAGATGACAGCCATGAGTCTTTTCTTATAATTTGTTAGATGTTAGAAGTTTAGAGAACACATTTGGAGAGATTTCTGACCATTGCTCCATGTAGAACTTTTCAGAATCATTGATATCATTGGGTTTGCGCTTATGGACCCCCCCTCTTCAGTTCAGACCACAGGTTTTTGATGGAATTTAAGTCTGGAGACAATGGAGATGGCCATTGGAAAACATGGATGTTGATTTCACTTAAGCATTTTGATGTATGCTTGGAGTCATTGTCCTGCTGGACAATCTACCTATGACCAAGTCCTAGCTCCTTAGCAGAGACAACCAAATTTTCTGCCAGAATTTCCTGGTACTTTGTTGAATTCATTGTGCCATTGATCTAAAATAGTGCCCCGGGAACACTGCCAGCGAAACATCTCCAAGATATCAATGACCCACCTCCATATTTGACTATGGGTGTGAGGTGCATCTCCTGTATGCATGCTCTTTTGCCGCCAAACATGTCGATGGTGTGTATGGCCAAAACGTTCAATTTTGGTCTCATCTGACAGTAGCACTCTCTTCCAGTCATAATTCCAATGAGGTTTGGCAAGCTCCATATTCTTGGGTTTGTTTATTGTGCTCAGTAAGGGCTGTCTTCGTGCCACCCTTCCAAAGAGTTAGTTGGTATGGAGGTGCCATTTTATGTTTTTTTTTTAGACTTGTTGATTGCAAGAAACAAACCAATTTTTCTGCAATTCTTAAACAGTGATCCTTGGGTTATTAATATCCTCCCTCGCCATTTTCCTCACCGTCCGTGGGGACACCATGCACTTGCTTCCTCTTCCTGGCAAATTTGCAACCATTCCATATTATTTACACCTTTTTATTATTGCCCTTACAGTGCTAAGTGGTATGTTTAACCGTTTGTCTTTTTTTGTACCCATTACCAGACTTGTGACGATAAATTATCATCGGTCTCTTCTGAATTGACAGTTATTTGGCTTTTCCCATGCTGATGGATGACAAAGGGATTTTGTATGTTTGTTACCATTTTTATTCTCTAGTGAAACTGGAAGTGATGGAATGACACAATATAGTTCATTTAGACTGAGATGAACTAAATTAAGTAAAATTGTATTGCCAATTTCATTTTGTTTGATTTTACTTACAATAATTATTAAGGGTGCCAATAAAAAAAAACTTTGAAGCATGAGAGTAAATGCATTCAAATAAAAGTATATAGTTCTCCCATATGTTTGAACATAACATATAGATTATTATCTGTGTCATTTATTATATGCAGCCTTTTTTATTCATTTTTTTAAGGGTGCCATTAATTCTGGAGCCCACTGTATAAAGGCTTTGTGTATCTGTGGTTTTACATAATTTAAGTATATTTAAGGGCATTTTAGTTCATTTTAACTCAAATGAAGTACTGGTATGTGTGTCAGTACTCCTAGAAGTATATTTAAAACAAATTTTAAGTGTATTAAAATGTGTTTCTTAGAAACTTTATTGCAACAGACGTTGTTGCAGTTTAGCATGTAAACACAGTTAAATATATTTAAGATATGTTTAAAAATTACTCAAATATAATTTAAATGCATTTAAGTTCCATTACATTATTCCAAAATAATGAATTTAAGTATATACATAAAAAATATGTTCCTCTATTATTATTTTAAAAATGTGTTTTTACTCAGGTTCTGTTCTTACTCTAATATTAAATTTTGTCTAAAGATCTGAAACCGTTCAGTATGTCCAATATGCAATAATGGAGGAATTCAGGAAGGGGAAAATACTTTTTCACAGCACTGTATACCTTTTAGAAGTACACTTAAGTGCATTTTTTTCACTTGGGAAAATAAATACATGGAACGTGTGGATTAAGGTATCTTTATGGTTTTATGAGTGCAGTGCTATTGTTCACAAAGTGCTCACAAGTTAGTTCATTCATACCCCTTTCCAAAATCTCTTTTGATGAATAAGCTTTGCATGGCTGCCTTTTTGCCAGTGGTGTGTAACTGCGAGTGTGAATGGGTGAATGATAATGAGGGGGGCATGGCTTTTACATTCAGGCATAGCTATCAAGCCCAGAGGGTGAGAGAGAGAAGAGGTTACTAATACACTGGAAGGCATATTCAGTACTCAGAATGTCTTAGCAGATATTGAGATAGAGGATAAAGAAGTACTGGATAAATTACATAAACTAATGGCAAAGATGGCGGGCCCTGGTGGCATATGCCCAAGGGTACTCAAGGAGTTAGATGAGATCATTTGGAGGCCTGGAAGCAAAGTAATGTAATACCAATATATAAAAAAGGGGGCCGTACTGATCCAGGAAACCACAGGCCTGTGAGTTTAAATTTCACTACATGTAAAATACAGGAATATATCATTAGAGACAAGTTAGAAGTGTTTCTTGAAAATAACATCAAAAATGGTTAGCCAGCATGGTTTTTGCAAGGGAAGGTCATGCCTGACAAACCTTCTGGTATTTTTTGCGAATGCTACCAAGTGTTTTGAATAACCCAAGGCTCATGGTATTATATACTTAGATTTCCAAAAAGTATTTGATAAGATACCACATGAGCGACTTAACAAAATGGAGACAGTAGGAATTACAGGTATTTCAGACTCACGTCGTCCTACAAGGAGCTGGGAGTATAGGACTTGTTTCGGCAGGCGCGAGTCAGGCATACGGATAACATGGCCAGTCCATCTGAGCTGGTGTTGGGCGATGGTGGCAGTGATGGTGGGGATGTTAGCCTCCTCCAGGACGCTGGTGTTGGTGCGTCTGCCCTCCCAGCTGATTTTAAGGATTTTTCTGAGGCACCTCTGCTGTTGTGCCTCTAGTGCTTTCAGGTGCCTGCTGTACGTGGTCCAGGTTTCTGACTCATACATTAGGGTGGGCAGCACTACCGCTTTGTAGACCAGGACTTTAGTCCTGGCCTGGAGGTGGCGATTTTCAAAGACCCTTTTTCTCAATCTTGAGAATGCTCCGCTGGCACAGCTGAGGCGGTGGTGGATTTCTTTGTCAATATCAGCTTTGGAGGATAGAAGGCTGCCGAGGTAAAGACAGTGATCCACGTTTTCAAGTCTGGTGTTGTCAACGGATATAGCTGGGGGTAGAGCAGGAGTATTTCTCCCGGGTGGTGGCTGGTAGAGGATCTGAGTCTTTTTTATGTTAAGGGCCAGACCAAGTTGCTTGTATGCCTTGGCGAAAGCATCCAGAATGCACTGTAGGTCCTCCTCTGAAAGGGTCATGAGGGCATTGTCATTGGCATACTGCAGCTCTATGATGGATGTAGTGGTGGTTTTGATTTTTGCCCTGAATCTGTTGATATTAAGAAGTTGTCAGTCTGTTCTGTATGTGATTCTTATAACCTGAGGCAGATTCTCACTCGTGTCCCATATTTTGAGGAGCAGTGCATGGATGTGGCTGAGGAGATCTGGTCCACCTGCCTTCAGGACCTCAGCTGGGATTCCATCAGGTCCGGCGGCCTTGTTATTCCTCATCTTCCTTATGGCATCTTGTACCTCTCTTAGGCTGGGTGGTGCTCCCATGTTCTCCATTGTTGGTTGCTGAGGGAGTTGGTCGAGAGTCTCCATCTCAGCAGTGGTGTCCCTGTTCAGTAGATCCTCATAGTGCTCTTTCCATCTGTTTTTGATTGACTCATCATCCTTCAGCAGTGTTAGCCCATCTTTGGTGCGAAGGGGGTTTAGACCATATACCACTCTTATGGCATCAAAGAAACCTCTGGTGTCCTTTGAGTCTGCAAGCTGCTGGGTCTCCAGGGTCTTCTTCATCCACGATTGGTTCTTCATTTCCCTTACCCTGTATTGGACGGCTGCTTTTGCTTTAGCATGGGCTGCTCTTTTACACTTGCAGTTGATGTCGTTCTGCCAGATGATGAAGGTTTGCCGCTTGGTGTCGATGAGTTGTTGGATTGCAGAGTTATTCTCATCGAACCAGTCTTGGTGTTTCCTAGTTTTATTGCCAAGGATGCTTTTGCTGAGGTCAGTGATGGTGGACTTGAGCATGCCCCAGTGTGTTTCAATATCTTCTGGATATTCCTTGGGCAGTTCAGCACTGAGAGCAGCCTGAAGCTGTTGTCGGGAGGTGGTGTCACCCAGCCGTTCGATGTTGAGCTTTGGCCGGCTCTGTCTTTTTTTCATCCTTCTTTTCCGCATGAGACGGATGGACATAGTGGAGCGAATGAGGCGGTGGTCTGTCCAGCAGTCATCTGCACTAGTCATCGCTTTGGTGTTGAGCACATCACAACGGTCTTTGGTGCGGACAATTACGTAGTCAATGAGTTGCCAGGTTTTAGAACGAGGATGCATCCAGGATGTTTTGGATTTGTTCTTTTGGCGGAAAAGTGTGTTGGTGATGATTAGACTGTGTTCTGAGCATTTTGTTAGTAGTAGGATGCCATTGGAGTTTGTATTGCCAACTCCTTCTTTCCCGATTGTGTCTCTCCATAGGTTGTGGTTTTGTCCCACCCTGGCATTAAAATCTCCAAGCAGGATTAGCTTGTCTTCCTTGGGGACTTTGGTTAGAATATTATCCAGTTCAGCATAAAAGGTCTCCTTAACTTCATCCTGTGCATTGAGTGTTGGAGCATAAGCACTCACAACGGTGGCCTTTTGGTTGCATGCAAGCATCAGGCGTATGGTCATTAGGCGTTCATTTACGCCCACAGGGAGTTCGGAGAGGTGGCTGATGAGGCTGTTCTTAATGGCAAAACCCACACTATGGATCCTTGGCTCATCAGCTGGTTTTCCTTTCCAGAAGAAGGTGTATCCACCTTTCTCCTCCTTCAGCTGCCCTTCATCAGCTAGTCGGGTTTCAGAGAGTGCAGCGATGTCAATCCCAAATCTCTTTAGCTCCCTGGCGATTATAGCAGTTTGCCTTTTGGGTCGATCACTGGATTGATTGTCCATAAGGGTTCGCACGTTCTAGGCTCCAAAGTATAACTGTTTCTTTTTATTGCCGTCTTTTAAAAATTTTTTTTATATGATTCAATAAGCAAACTTTCTATGTCATGGTTAGTACACTTTCTTCGTACAGCAGTCTGTGATCATGTCAAACCTATATGCCCATTCTGTAGATAACATTGTTTAAACTATTCAATTAAATAATGTGTGCTAATTTCTTTGTGTTAGATACTATCTAGTCTGTAGGTAATCAAAGCACTAGGTACAATTTAGTTAGGAAAATGGTGAGCTGAATGGGCTGTTCTAATCATTATGCTATGTTATATTAATATAGTCTCATTATAATTCACACTATGGTCTTATGTTTCAGCCTAACAGATTTTTATAAATTCTATGAAGTGATTGGCCTAAAATGGAAGGTAGGTACTTTTCTTCTTTTGTTTTTGGTTGTGTGCATGCATGTGTGTATGTGTGCAATGGAATATGCATTTGTTTGTATTGTGGGTTGGGGGTGCCTTTCACTTTCACTACCTTATGGTTCCATGTTCCCCTACTGACTTCAGACAGTGTGTCTGTTTTTTGTGTGTGTTGTAGGCTCGGCGTAGTGGAGACCATTGGTTTGATGACCTCCCCCGCACCGCTTTGCTAATCTTTAAAGGTGACTCTCTCTGTTCTGGAGTCTGGACATAAAACCTATGGTCCATCAGTTTCCATAAG